>NC_141233.1:11235527-12435527 GCF_054856515.1 Filicampus tigris | reverse complement strand
CACATTGACCAACGCATGGATTGATTTGGATGTACATGGAGTCATTTTAATGTTGAATAGGCGAAACTTTTTTGGATCATCCTAGAACTGGGCATGACAGCCCAATCTCTGCTTAATTGGGCTGACATCCAGGTTCAAGTGAGCGTTTTGTTTACGCTTCAGAGTCTGAAGAGTCCGATCTATATCTGTTGCCAGTCACCGGTTAACGCTCGGCACGTCTGTCGATGCCGCCGGCCTCAGCCTTTGTGCCGTCTCGCACGTTTGAATCTTCCTGAAGATTTCTGAAAATCCTCACGCCTTGCCATCCTGCCGTCCTCTGATCTCGCCTGCCAAAAGTTTCAAACGCGGCGTGGCCATCTTCCCCTTTGTCGCGCGTCTGGCCGGCATCCTCCCACCACTGCTTCTGCTTCATGTTTTGGAGGGCCAGCAGGGCCAGCATGGAGGAGGGAAGGAGGGCCGTCTGTGCCCAGCCCGGCCACCTGGCTGCCCAGAGGGGAAGGGGGCGTGGAGGGCGAGTGTGCAGAGGAAGCAGGTCAGCGTGAAAAGGAGATTTGCCTCCTCCTCTCTCAATCGCTACTTTACTCCTTGCGGCCTTCTGCTTGGACTCTAAAAGTGGAAAAACAACTGGTAATACAGTGCTGCCATGACTTCCGAGTGTTCAAATTCTCCATGTTGTGTGGACGATGTTAAAGGCCTTTTTTTTTTGTCAAACTATAACATAGGCCATTATTTTAAGAAACATGCAAGACTCTTTCCTCCAAACCAGCCATTGTAGAAGCTAACTGTTTTTACTAACAGAGTGACACAGTTGCCTTTAAATGCTACCATTCTAGTGCACAATGCCCCAAACAGTCTTTTCAGTTTTCTTTTCATGACATACTCAACATTGTTCAAAAGTATTTCCCTTGGTCCTGCTAGCAGACGGTCGAAAACTCCAGGTAAGTAGTTTGCTATCTAGTGCAGCCGTCCCCGCGATGTTCTTTCCAATCCTGCTGCCGCACCCTCGTGTCCCGTCTGCTCCTCTGCGGACGCTCGTTTGCCAGGATAGGAAGCCGCCGAGTATTACCTGCGGTTCACCTCCGTGAACACCTGGCACACGGGATGAAGAATGTTCCAGTAGCATATGTGGCCACGACGAAACAGGCGCGGCAAGGGAGCAGGAAGCTTGTCGGAAAGTGTTTGGATAGCGACTAGGGATGGGCGATTGACTTAATTTCCTGAATCGAAAAGGAGAAAATTACTGCTTTAATTTAACGGTAACTTACTCGTTTTACTTATTTATACTTATTCGTACCTGCTACTCCAGCGTTTGCGTACAATTGGTCAACTACATTGCCGGCCTGTTGTTTTAAATATTGCTGCAGCCACGGATTATGATTAACATCTTTTTCGAAAGGCTGGTCAGAGAAAACCTATGCTAAAGTTGGATTACACCGAGGCACTTTTTAGCGTTTGAACATTTCCTCCAAGTACTTCCGGGCTTGGATGGGAAAGAAAAGTCCCTAATCAATATCTACAATGTGAAGCGCCCTTTGTTTCTTGCTGAGAGAGGCCAATTATCATTTAACTTGAATGCTTTGCTTTGTGTGATAGCAGTATTTAAAGCCAATAGCTTCTCTTCTTCTCACCATGCACTAAGTATGTTTTAATCGAGTCGTAGGCACTTATCATCATTCCTCTTCGGGAAGACTTTTTGCCCCTTAATTATTTTCCATCTCTTCCGGAGGAGTTGACACCCGGTCCAGAGGTCAAACTGTGAGGCCAGGTGAAACTAAACTCACCATATTGCGCCGTCCTCCGCCTCCTCCTCGCTTGCCTCTCCCCTCGGGCTGATAATAGAGATTCGGGCCTCCCATGCTGTTCGGGCCACCTGTGTTATTATCTCCAAGCTCTCCTCGGCAAGTTGGCGCTCCATAAGGGGGACGGAGGCATGAGAATGAACTTTACGGCTAAGTGGATCGGATGTCAGGGAAGTGTGGGATGAGCAGGAGGCGTAAAATTGAAACTGTTTTTTTATGTACGAGGGGAGAAACAGGGCTGCTTCTTGTAGCCTTTCTAACAATGGCGTCGATAACAATAATGCTTGGTAAATGTACCAGTAATGGTATTTTGCACAAAGCAATGTTAATGGTTGAACAAACCTGCCGTTTTTGGGGTCTCCTGAAAGTGATTATTTTGGAGGTGCAAGGATTTTACCCAACCCCAGCCACGTATAAAATAAAGCCTACTAACTGACCAAAGTATTTCCTTCCGCAAATTGGATGTAGCCTTTGTGATTTTAAATTTGATTAATTGTTCAGCTATAGCACTACTGTAGGTTTTCAAGCAACGACCATGTTGATTATGTAAGGTACAAGGACAACTAAACAATCTTAATGCATCAAGTGCACAGCTTACAGTACATGTCCTTGTAAAGTGTTTTCCAAAAAGGTTGTGGCATTTGCCATCAAATCGCGGATGCTTTTCATCGCAGATTGATTACTTGACCTCGGCCACACAAAAGCTTTTCACTCGCTTCCCGTCCGACAGGGGGAAAAAAAGTCATGTTGGCCTTTTGTCCAGCACATTGGGGTGGCTTTTTAATGTCGCTTTTGTTGACTCACGGCGAGACCTCGCTGCTTGCTGTTTACATGACATACGTCATGTCGCATTCAATCCGCGCTAAGGCGTCGGCGTTTTGACGCGCGCCGCTTTGCTTTACACGCCGTACGCCCCGGAACGCCGCGTTGTTCAGTTTGCAACACAGCCCTCTACACCCCTTGTCAAATTCATCACAGAGAGAGCAGAAGTAGGAACACTAGTACACGGATTAGTCTCTCTTTACAACAGAGAGCTATTTAAGCATTATATGTCGTTATGAAGTCAGCGAGAAAAAGGATTCCAAAATTAGCACATCTGTTCTTCATGTTCAAATGGAATTATTTATGGTTTATAAAGGCACCTGAGTCTTCTATTCTTGCCTGCTTCAAGTTTTTTTTTTTTTTTAAGCCTCCACCCCTCAATTAGCATCACCTTTAATTATCAGCAAAGACACTATCAGCTAATGACATTACGGCTAATTGTACAGAGAATGCCGTCTACATGGGCCATATAGTTAAGTCTATATATAAAGTCTCCATGGGGAATTTAGTTTACGTTCCCCCACTAATGACTCAGTTTATGTAAATCATGTGATTACATGAGAATCAGCCGAACGTGAGGCTTTTAAACGTGGTCGTGTGGAATATTTTGACAAACTAATTGCACAAAAAAAGGCAGCGTTTTCTTCTTCTTTTTTAATTTTATGTCGTCCTTCAGGCTGTAATGGTGATGAGGACACGCACTCACCGCCTCTAAAGCTCGCATTTAGCTGCAAATGGCTGTGACGATTTTAGTTCAAATTGCGCTGTGGTTAAATAACACATGAGCGATCAGAGACCATTTAGCTAATGAGGTCAGTTCACGATCGCATCATCCATCACGTCAAGTTCAGCGCCTCATACTTCTAAGACTCTTTTTAAGTTAGCATCATGATACGTTTAAGGTTTCAGCATTTTACCACACTTTCTACGTTAGTCGCCACTCTACGACCTTTCTCTGCCTTGGAATAGTCTGAAAATTCAGGTTTACGATTTTAACCCCCACCCCCCCTTTCCACTTATTGAGAAAGCAAACTGTTTATCCTACATTAATTTTCAGAGAAATAATAGATTTTTTTTGTAATCTGTGCAGATAGTAAGAATAAGTGCTCCCACTTGGAAAAATGTCCCTTTTGGGTCCAAGGTGTTCAATATGTCAATAAATCACCGCTTTTGCGACATATAAATTGGCACCATGTCTTTGGCAATGTTCAGCTCCATTGACTCTCTGATTGCCTTCAACAGGGCGCCTTTCTTTTCATGGAACATGTGAAAGCAGTTCTGCTTAAGTTGTCTGTTTCTTAGCAGGAATTAAACTTGCTGGCCACTTTTTTTGAAAAACAAATACGACTCTAAGCTATCTGTATGTCAGAAGACATTTGTAGAAGACCGTTGGAAAACTATCATCTCTGACCTGCTCACATTTAATTTCTAGTTCTACAGTTTTTAGTCACATCTTAGTCTTAGGCTGAGATTTGACAAAGACTGAATTTTGCAGGGTCATTATTTACAAGACTAAAACTAGATTCTCGAGGCATTTTGGACGGCCCGTGATCTTCAGAGCAGGTGCGTTTTCTCCGGTGTTTCCCCTTCATCCATGCCGCTCTCGTGATTGTGAAGTTTCCTGTTTCCGGTTTTGTTGGAGCTCATATATTGGTTGTTGGCTGTGTCACGTCACCGCTAAGACTTCAAAGACTATGAGAGTGATAATATTCGTGATAATATAGTATTGTCGTAAGGCCAAGACTAGGAAAAGATTGAAGATCTAAAACATCTGAGATTACCACCTTACACTAAACGATCGAGACAGGAGCATGCTGTGACTACAGTAGAACTTGAAAACTTCCTTCTGACTTTCAGTATTAGTCTGAGACTGAAAATTGTCAAGTCTAAGTGTTCTGAGTTACGACCAGTTGTTCATGCAGTTTAAATAGCCTTCAGGACTTCTGAATCAACACTTTCCTGACCGCTATTTTTGCAAAGCCTTTTGGCTCCGTTAAAAAGTTGGCAGACTCCCCATTCAGCGGATTAATTTTAGCGACGCAAACACTCCCACTGGATTTGAGCGAGACTGGCGATAGAATCTCCTTCAACTGATGTCTCTTTCTGTCCTCTCCCCATTGTCCTCGCTTCAAATCGTCGCTGCCCCCTCGACGTTTGGCTCCTCGTCATTTTTGGAACGATACGCTCCAGTCGTCTTTTGGTGTCAGTCATTCACAGATTCCCTTTGTTGTTTTCCTTTAAGTCAAACATGATGAACGAACCCTTTGTTTACGCCATTTATCCGGCTCTTTAAGCTGTTTTTTGTCAGATAGATGAAGGTGCCAATTTACCCGTGGCAACTATCAAAGACCATGTGACTGTTTGAATTGCATTATGTGATAAGCTTCTCCTTGGCAATTATTCACTTTCCAACACTTGATTGTTAGCTTTTCCCCATCCATCGTATTGTACTGTTAATACATTTCACAATGAAACCATCTTAATTCAAAGTGTAGTGTTGTGCAAGTTTTGAAGGACTGTTCTGGTGGCGAATGACTTGGACCCCATTGTGAAATAATTTTTCACATATTTTAAAGGTGGACAAATTGCA
Organism: Filicampus tigris; assembly: GCF_054856515.1. Classification (NCBI taxonomy): domain Eukaryota; kingdom Metazoa; phylum Chordata; class Actinopteri; order Syngnathiformes; family Syngnathidae; genus Filicampus; species Filicampus tigris. Next base: position 12,430,316 of record NC_141233.1, on the reverse strand, counting down.
TGTATAGAACTAGTTGGATCTCTGTGACTGCCAATGCTAGCCTGTCTATGATGTTTTGTATTGTGTTAGGATTAAGCTAGCACAGATTTCTCAGGGTAAGTTATTTAAAATTGTCAACATCTAATTCTCTTTGTTTTATGTTTAGTTGGATACTAAACTTAATTTGGTAATTCCAATGAAAAATTGGTAGCGCTTGGATTACAAATTTTGATGACAAGTCAAAGTAAAAAATTGAGTCATTCATAAAGCAAGGAACAACTGTTTTAGGTATTTCTCAACATTTTTAGAGGGTTTGTCAATTATTCGCCGATTATCGTTATTGGCGACAGGGCTGGGTTCCTATCCTCCATAATTAGGGATTACAGGTGTCAAAAGTGTTATAACACAGGTTTTACTGTGGAACCCATTCATTCCATCTGAATTGTTTCATGTAGGAAAACGTGAGGCTGTCTTTTAAACGGTAGAATTTCTTGACAGGGCTCTTGTATTAGATCTCATTAGCAGGTGCAGGTGCACCTCACGTGGGGTGCAGCCACTTCAGCCGTCGAGTTCCTTACGCATAATACACCCTCTGTTCCGACTCTTTAAAAAGTCACCCGCTGCGGTGATTAGCGCCAATGCAGATCTGCGCAGGGACTCCCCGCTGCTTTGATTGCTTGAACCGCCTCACTCTTAAAAAACATGTCCTTCATATCACGACGATGACGCAATTCAGCGTGTGTCTTGCGACTGTTCATGTATGACAGGCATTGTGCGGGCAGCTAATTAGCATGTTCTAATTACTTAATGGCAGTCCGTTATGTTCCATTTAATCATTTGCAGCAACCGACATTATATGAATGGTGGGTTTTTTTGCCAATCGAGTCATTTTTTGGGGGTCAAATAATAAAATAACTTATTTATACTCTTCTTTTTTTGTACAAAATTGCCACCTGAAAAATGTCAGCCGGGATTCTAGAAGGACAAAATCACTGATGACGAAACTGCTGTGTTGATTTAATTGCTGTCGGTTCCCCGCTGTGAATCCCCCTTGCCGAGTTTGATTACGCCGGGGAAAGAAGTTCATCCCAAAACAAAGAAGGCCGTACTTCAGCGTCTATTTTCCATCACGCTCTTTTTAAACACCCAAGTGTGCATACTTACTGCCTGTCAACAAATGCGGCGCTTCAACATTAAGCTGAAATACAGTAAATCGCTGCTGTTTGCTGGGATTAGGGACCTAGCCCCAAGTAATTGGCACCTTCCCTAAAAAAAAATTCTAATTGCCTATATTAATAGTTAATCCTTTAAATATACTAAAAGCCTAATCCAAAACCTAAGATAACTAAAATGAGCAATTGTCAGGCAATAAGGATGCCTCCGTTGTTTGAAGAACTGAGTTTTTTACTACTCAGCAGAGAAAAAAACAAAGACTCTCCGTAACCTCTGCTAACAACCCAGGCTAATCTTAGCTCCTCCCTGACATGCAAAGATCGTTGATCTCTTCAACATACTTCCTTCATGTCACATGTTTAATTTACATAAGTTTGCCCCCAAACATTTTTCCCGCCTACATCTTGGCTATATGCAGATCAGCCATTTTAACCAGCAGTGTTTGTTTTGGGGCTTCTGCCATGACACCAGTAACAGCGCGTAGACGTTCTAATCGACTTCCGTACTAGCGAAAGGAGGAAGTGAGTATGCCGCAAAGCAATTCAGGACATTTGTATTTTTTGGTGTGCCGGGGTTGCTTCCATCCTCCTCAAAGTTGCTTAGTGCCAGTCAAAAACGATACAGACAACCCCCCCAGGGCATGACAAAAGTCCCATTCAACTACTCGTAAGTCAATATTTCATCAAAAGAGTTGTGAAAATTTTTTATTAAGGTCGATATCTTGCCCAGTGCTGCTTTAATGTTAGCGTGATCCTCACAGTAAATGACAAGTTTGATTCGGCGGCTTGACAACAAAGTGCTGCGTCCATGGGTGAAAATGCAATCAATGCTTTTACTATCATTAGATAATATTTTACATTCAATAATGTTTTGGTGTACTTGGTATATTTTGGAAAATGTTTTCATTTCTTTAGCTTAGCGTAGATAAAATGACATGTTTTCATACAATTAATTGTACAGTTACTGGGAAACTATTGTGATATCGCATTGTAAATTACTCCTGTGAATTTTCGAAATAAAGTCCCCAAGCCAGATGAAACTTTTTTTTTTTTGTTTAATGCGTTCAATTATTAATTTTTGTCATCTCTAGTTTTTTTTTCCTTGATTTTCCCCACACCAAAATTGCTCTAACACCAATCTCTCGTCTTGAGACAAAACCCCAATGCTCTGCCGGTGACAGTATTCATGTGAAATGGGACAAAATTCAATTTGCAACGATTTTTAGTGCAGGCGACGTGCGACTAGGCACTATCTGAAAAGTGCATGAAACATTTAGAGGGCCGGCAATTTACAAAAGATCCTCTTCCTGTCTTGAGAGGGAGCACATACCTCAAATGAGCTCTCAGACAGCCAACTTTATACGTGAAATAGAGAGAGCGAGCGGCGTTGTGGTGAAAAATGGCTCCCGGCTGCACTTAAAAAAAAAAAAAAAAAAAGCAGTATTTCTTCGTGAAACATGGAAAGCTCAACATGTCCAACAAAGCTTCTTGCTTTAAATCCTCGCTCAGCACCGAGCGATAAGCAGGCGGACACTTTCGAGATGGCATTGGAATGTAATATGCTCTAACACGAGAGAATACGTGAGACCGAGGGTCGGCGTGCAATGTTTTACTAATTCACTAACAGATTTCCCACGTCTGCCCAGCATATTATCGATTCATCATGTTTTTGTGCCAGGCGAAAACAAGACAAAAAATGCCAAAGGATGAGTAAGAACAAAAATAACGACATTCATTTGAGGGTTCTTTTTCTCAGTAGAATGAGAAACTAGTTGAAAAAACATTAAGTCTGCCAAAAATTGACACAAATCTGAAACGTCAGAGGAACGCTGAAATGTTATGGGTTCGTCCGTGCTCCATTTCCAGCCCCTCTGAAATTTTGGGGTAAGCTGTATCTTAATTTCGATGCTAGCTTTAAAAAAAAGAGAGAGGGAAAAAAAATCTAATGGAACTGAATTTAAACTAAACTATGTGAATGCAAAAGTAAAGTCATGATTACAGTAAATATTTGATTTTTATGAAAAGCGCTTCCATCCCATAGATATGAACAATCAAATAAAAGTAAAACCTGCACATCGACCCTTTACAATTTTAATTTAATCTGTAAAGAGCGCTGAAGCTTAGTTGCTCAAGAACTTCTAGTTTCCTGCTCCAAGCGAGAAAAATGCAGCGATTGCATTCCATTTGGGGCGAGGCCATTAAGTAGTTTTGTGGCCATAATGGCAAATGAAGTGTCACGCGGCGGTAGAAAATGTCCACTTTGGAACACCGAGGCGTGATGATGACCTAAGCGTGCACCCTTGTACTTAAGTGCTTAATGTTTTGGAAACACTGTCATGGGTTACAGCGAACATGATCAATGCATTCGTAGAGAAGGAAGATAAGTCTACCGAAACTAAAGCGAGGATGATCTCATTTTTGGATCCCTTGTTTGCCAAGTTGACAACTTCGAAATTAAATTTGTGGCTTGAATTCCTGTTGAGAAGTATTCGACCCAGTTATACTGGGTACTATTTTTTTTTTACCAATATATTTTATGAACCAAAAAGGGAGAGTTGGTTCCTAGCATCAATATTTAGGTCTGAGTTAAGCGACAAAATCAGGGATGCCATTCAGCCGCATGCACAGCGGTTGGCTTGTAGCGACATATGGTGGCGCTTTTTTATTGGCTGCTGCTAGATGACATCACTTGTACGCGACACACAGTAAAAGGACCACCAATCCCAGACGACTGTTTGACCTTCTTTCTTCCGGTTAACGGCCGTGCTGTAATGCTGATATAAATCCGTTTAAAGTCACATTTGAATTTTTTTGTATTTTAGTTTTTAAAAAGCATTATTTTATTTCATAAAAGATATGTTTCAATGTTAGTTGTAGTTATTTCATTAGGGACGTGAAGTGAATTCACTGCCGGCTGACGTGAGGATTTAGGCGGTTCATCGGCTAGCGTAAGGATAGATGTGCCTATTTAAGAAATGTAAGTGCTACCTATCTTTCAGTAAAATATTTCTTGCTAGAGGCAAGCTGCTAGTTTGCTGTGCCAACCCTCCACCTGTTGATTTCAGTGAGCCAAAACACACGATTGCTGATTACATCGATTGGAAGGCGCGATCGTCATTGCGGGGTGGTAAAGTCGACTAGTCAGTTGACCCCATCTTGCACAGACATTAGGGTTGGTTCTGTTTTGCCCTGGATCCTGGTACGGCCACCGAAAGGACTCTTTCGTGGACTCAAAGGAAGGACATTTGCTTTTGAGTCGGATGCAAGTTGTTAATTGTTTTTTTCCAAAACCTTGCCACCGAGTCTCAGCCTCATTTTCACTTCTCCCCAAACCGGCAGCTGTCTCCCTCCGGCCGCTTGAAGGGGAAGTGGGCCTCAGACCTATTTACTGAGCCATAATCCCATCAATAATGGATCAGCCTTGACATCTTTGCGAACACTCTGCTTTGGGATGAGAGCTTTTTGATGTTTGGACTTCCATCCGTGACCCCTTTCCCCCATTTGATACGTTCTCTCTCCTGGGATTCCTTGGTTCCCAATGGTTTGCGGACAGAAATCACCCATTTGTATTTATTGAAGTGATATCTACTGCCTTGATTGACTGTTTTCAGTCCGAATGAGTGAAAGCGGCTGCTGGAGTATAACGAGAAAGAAGGGCGACTCCACGAAAACGTCAGTACGAGCAGAAAGCGGGAATCAACAGAGGCGTATCCGTCGGGATTTGCATTAATGTCACCACGGCTTATCCTCCCTTTTGAACACGAATCAGATTTGTGTAGGTTTTACGTCGCCGCCAAATCACCTTTTCTTCTCCCAGCTGCCAAGCGGTGACGGAGCACTTGTCGGGAGTCGTGAGTGAGACACTTTGAAATGCGCCACCGGGCTCGGCGCTGTAACGTCTCGCTCGCTCGCTCACGCCGCTGTACGGGTGCAACGAGATCAATCAAGCCGTCGGGCGAAGTGACGGCACGAGCACTGCGTTTTTGTCTCCACTGAAGGCGGAACTGGGATCAAAAGACTGGTGTGATGACACCATCAGTCTGAGTCATCAGTGTCCCTTGAACCCTGAACAATCAGGTATCATGAAGCTTTGACAGACTTCAATTGACAAACAGCTAAACTTGGTTGGGGCGGGTGGGCGGCGGGGACATTTTACCATTTTATCATATTACCTAGGTATGACATTTATCACCTCCCCTTCGGAGGTGATGTTTTTTGTGGGTTTGTCTGCAGTTTAGGCGGGCTTTTGATTTCGCAACAAAGAAGACGGCATATTTACGTATAATATATATGGAATGTATATGTAGCTGTGATAGACATCCAAAAGTCATCACAATTGTATTCATAATGGCTGCAATTTGAATTGATACCTTAGAAAATATTCTTTACATTTTATTTATGAAAATTGCTCTCCGTCTATAAAAAAAAACAATGTCTGAACGAACTGTTCGGAATGTTGCGGCATAACAGTGGGCCCAATTTACATAATACTGCACCCACATCGTTTCTCCTTCCCTGACTTGACAGCTAGGCCGGGCCGAAGAGCCGCCGTTTTCAAGAGACGGGGTCAAAGCTAAAGCAAACCAGAGCTGCAATGTTATCACAAATTAGCATTAGCGTTATCAACACTGGCTCCTGATAAGGGTTACATACTCGACTGTTGGCGACATGAAGTCTGTGTGGATGTGTCCACTGGATGTGCAAAACTGCACACCAGTCCAAATTTGGCAACTTGGTTATGAAGCGCTGCGTCCATGGGTGAAAATGATGGCTTTTCGTTCTTTGATCAGGGCCTGCTTTTCTATTGAGAATCTGTTTTGTTTGTGAATGAAAGTTGCAGCTCGCTTAGTCGCAACTCCCTAACTCCGCCTCCCAAGCTTCAAGAAAGCTGTACACTACCTGGCGTGAGCAGTGGCACTTTTTGTATGAGACAGAACTGTCCCCTAAAGCCGAGTAATTTCAAGGTGGGATACAAGCAGATACAATATACTTTGTGTATTTTGAGCCAAGAATGTCAAGAGATTCTTTATTAGGACACTGGGGATTTGTTTTAAATTGTGGATTTAAAAAAACAACAGCAACATAATACAGCCCAGTGTAAATTCAGCATTCAAGAATACAGTACTATTGGTTTTCAGTATGCCTCAGAGGGGAAAAAGCAGTTTTGCTTGAGAGAGCTGACAAAAAGCAGGCTAATTTAAAATCAAATAGCATAGAGTCACAGTTGTGTTTTGTGGCAAAATGGTTCTTCTGTGCAACACGTCACGCCTCGTATTATCTTTGTTCAGGCCGGCGCATACAAGCAAAACAACATAATGGCGGGCCTTCTGTTGCATAATCTCTGACTGCACGCAAAGAAAACAGAAAGGCCAAAAAAGCCGCCATTCTTTTCCAACGGCATCTGAAAGCCCGGCTGGGCTTGTGATGAATGAGTGCTCGCAGACTGGACTCTCTCTATTGGGGCGGTGCGAAAACTAGCTTAAGTGGGGGAGCTTAGTTACCACCTCAGTCTGGCTTCACTGCAGCCATTTAGTGCCTTGAATCCAGCCTCTTTTCCGCCGACTTGACAGGGCGTCAATACAAGCGAACGCACGCGCGCCAACGACAGCGGGATGGACGCCGGAGCTTCCGACAAACAAGTGTTTGGAATAATCAATCCAAAGTAATCCTACAACCCAAATTAAATTAGTGATGTGGGGCATCTTGTACTGTATTTAAAGCAACATGGACTTGAATTAATGCATCGCGAGAGAACCTTTAAGATGCTTTTACCCAGCCTGTAAAAGCAGGACATTTTTTCCATTCTCATTTGTCCCAAATGACTGAATGAAAAAATAATGCAATTGGGCCTTAAGATACAAGGTGACTCTAAACTCTAAACACTCGTATCTGGAATCACAATTTCCCATTGAAATGTATAGAACATAAATCTGTTCCAATCTTCCCCCCGAAAAACAACAATTATTGTAATGGTTATTTTAACGAGGAAAATAGCACTCCATACGATTGAACTTATTGAACTATACATTTTTGCCCCAACTGGGGGCCCTATAAGACAGACAGGGGATCTACTGTTCAATCCACGTAAACGCTAAACAGTCCTTGTCGCATGTGGGATTCACAATCTTTCAACTCTTCTCTAGCTCATCAGTACGGCACTTACATTAGTCATTCTACACAGATTAAATGACCGTGAGTACATTTTTTGTATGCATACATGTTATGTAATGCTTAGAGAACAATTAGCGGTAGCATTAAGCTAGTGGGGCCTTTCTTTGGGCATTTGTCTGGCTGTTTTAAATACATGGTGTAATTCTGTTTGTTTTATGCGTACTGTAATTTTACAGTAAACCTCACATGGCAGTCAGTGGCTTTAAATAGCTTGAAGCCTTCTTTAAGATGTTTTTTTTTACCCTTTGCCAAATTGCTGCTTTTTGTAAAGTGTGTTTTTGAGTTCACATGCCCTGATATCTGAAGTCTGTGCTCGCACAACAAAGCAAAAAAAAATATGTTGAACGAGGGTTCGTGTCTTAACGAACTCGCAAGTCAGGTCACTGTAACCTGGTGAAGCATCATCATTTTTCCTTTGCAATCCATAAAAACTTTTTTAATTTGAAGAATTCTGACAACCGCAACCTAAGGGACATTTAATTTCCAAATTTCCACTGTATTGCAATGTCAGAAATGTCGAGTTAAGAAAACAACACATCCTATTACGAAAAAAAAGTTATACGTCAAAGCCATTTGTAGTCAGCGGACAAGGAAGGAGATAAGACGGCCGCCGTGTGACAGCTACAGCGTCTACTGAATCCACCATATAATCACTGAACAAACACGGGGCAGCTTACCCAAGCCAAACCATTGTGCGCTTGTATTTGTCGCGGGGCAGCACCGCTAAAAGAAATCTACTGCTTCCTTCAATAGTCTCATTTGGCGCGCATCAGATATCCTGTCCACCTTCACTCGGGTAAACAAAAGCGAAGCGATAGAGCCTCCAACTCCAGTCCCGGGTGACTCGTGTGCTTCCGCCGCCGTATGAAAGATTAATCACGGGAGCTCGGACGAGGCTCCATGACACCTCGTATCATTTAAAAGTCATTACGACCACCAATAAACGCCCGGGCCGAAGCACGGCCAGAACATCACAGATGAAACATCCCTTCGTGGGTTTTTGACTCCCATGGGTGGGGACAAGGAGAGACTTGTGGTGATTTACATAAGCATTGTCACATAAAAATCCAGCATAATGAAAGACAAACAAGTGGGAGGCCGCTGGATTGAACAATATTTAATAACGGCAGACTTGTGGATGTCTTGTCCTCCCTCTCTGCGGGCTTGTGTGTCAATATGGGGACCACCAAGTGTTTCATCTGACACGATAAGCCAAACCGTAAAGATTAAAAGCGGCGAACAGCGGCTTGTGAAATGAGATCTTAACACGGGAATAAAAATCAATGCCTCAGTGATGGCTTGAGAGCAACGCAGATGTGTTTTTTTTTTTTTGAGATGGAATAATGATCTTGTGCAAGGTCAACTGTGATATTGCCGATGCCTGTTCATACCATGTACTTCATTTAACAGTGTATCAATATTGCTGTGGAAGCTCAATTTACAGGTTTAATTCGTTTTGTGACTAGTCCAGTGTTAGTGTCTGCTTCATGCTCGTTGTGAGTGTTTTCATTTTGTATGTGTGTACGTGACCGTTTTTCCCAATCACTAAGTGGCAGTAAAGTACATCACCGACCGACACTCTCCTTTTGTTTACCACGTCACTCAAGTGACTGTGTTACTAAAATAGGGCTGCGCAATTTTATCCAGGGTGATGATCAGGATTATTTTGATCAATCTTGTAATTTCAACATTTGTATTTTTACAGCACTGCTTTTTACCAAACAGTATGTAAACATTTTTTCAGTGCAAAACAAAATGTTAGAATAAATTATTGATAATAATAATAATAATAAAAAAAAAACGTAGTCAAGATTTTAAAACTTGCCAAGGGCTAACTGAATAAATATGTAATCTACTTACTTGTTTAACGTCACTTGCCCTGAATCGGCAACAAGTCCACTCAACGGATGCTGAGCTCTTCACCATGATGCCGCTCTTCTCCAATTTTTGCAGTATTTTCTTCTCTTGACATGACTCACTCTCATTAGTTGACCAGTGATATTAGGCTACCGCTGCAATTTTTTCACCCTCTTTTGAGGGGGCCTTAATGGTTCACTCATATGAATTACTGCTGAACCCTTTCCTTCCTCCACTACGGGGCCAATGTACAGAATGTTTTTTTTTTTCTTTTACCTTTAATATGATAACCAGTGGCAGAGCCTGGTTATTGCTACAAGGCTAGCGGCTACTCCTAGCCCTGTGTTTGTAAAGAAAAACAAACATCCGTATGCATGGTCTGCTTGCCTTTTGGCCTTGACATAGTGTTTCAGACAGTGAAGTCAGTCTGTTGCTTGAAAGTGGTTGAAATTTGCCCAACCTAGCATCATGTTATGGGTGGAGAATCACAGCTCTCGGGTGATATTACGAATGGAAATTGGCCCCTCTGTTGCGTCACTATTCGACTAAATTAGGCGGGCACTCCAGAGACCCAACTGACTGCATACGTGCAATTAAACAGTCAATTTTCATGTTCCCTTTTGGGGCTACTGTACATGAGCGTCAACGTTAGAAACACCTTTACATTAACAGCTAAGACATTTGGAACATATGGCCTAACACATGAGCTGTTCAAACTTACCTAAAATAAGCCCTGGCTCCACATGAATACTAATATGTTGGTGATCTCCATAGAAACCCACTGAACTTTATTTCTTTGTCAGTTTTTAATTGCGTTATTTCATATTTTTGTCCCGCAGTAATGGCGTTCCCGAAACGAGCTAATTACAGCGAGGGGGGGATAGAAGTGGCGCTGCGCGAGGCGGCGAGGGGTCTCGGATGATGTTGGATGGATTAACATGGCTGTTTACATTAAATTAGGAAGTGTTCATTTAACAGTTCCTGTTGCCAATGCTACTTAATGCTGATTTTTTGTTGTTGTTTTCTTTTCCTCCCTTTATGTCAAAACAGCAGCCAGACGAGGCCGTAATCGTTACCGCTTTGAACAAACGCAAAATAAATGAGTCGGGCAAGTCGAACGTACTAAAAAAGGTTGAGTTTGTGTGTAGGAGGAGGAGCAAACTTAACACCCAAGAAGTTTACTGCCTAAAGCTTCTCGTGACACATCAGTGCTGCATTTCACATGAATATTTATCAGCAACGTTATAGCGAGCAATCAGAACGGCAGCCCATTGGCGTTAAACTGGTTTTGCCTACGGATTGGTTGGATTTTTTCCGTCAGTCTTTCATTTCAGTTGGAGCTGCGGTCATTAGGGTTAGCGCTAAGCTCATTAAAACTGCAAAAGAAATGGCAATTGTACGTCACATACTGTACGTACTGTTGTTACTGCTGTTTTCCTGTTTTCCTGACAGTTGCAGCGGAAAGATTGATCATGAAACTCAAGAACGTTCTTGAATTGTCATGAAAGCATATGAATATATCCATGTCATAAGCAGTCTCAGTCCGCTTTAAGCCATTAATGTGTAAAGCGCCTTTCTCAACAGCTCCCCAAAACCTAAGGTCGCCTTTGGAATTACCCTTGAAAACCTGAAGTTCTCCCAGAAATTCAACACTTACAAAATGATTAATATCTCAGCCCCTGTAGCAGACAGAAACATAATTCCAAAAGAATTAAAGAGCTTAGACATGTGGCTTTCCCACAGGCAAAATGTATTATTTACTGTTTCAATCGAAGATGTGCAAATAACGTGTCAGTGCAAGAGAAGCACTATTTTAATAAAAAAAAAATTGAGTGGTAATTAACATCCTCTCTTCTGTTACAATGACGTCAATATCGCAATTGTCTACAAACCATATCATATTACGTTTGACTGGTTCCACTGGTCGTGCACGTCGTCTATATATCACTGCCGTTACTTACTTCAATCAGAGCTCCCGGCGATCTACGGCGTCCGCCATTAGCCTACCTACGGCTCGAAAAAATTCCACGACATCCTCCGCGGTCTCACGACACCGTTACGTGTATATTCTGATGCATTAAGTTGGCTAAGAGACGGAGAATTGGATTAAAAAAGGACAGTGACGTAACCGCTCCCCCGGTTTGAAAGGTAGAAAGACGCAACAGCATTCCTGGCTCTAGTGGTAGAAACGCGGTTATGCACTCCCGGGCTTAATGGGTTAAGGAAGGACTACCAAAGTCTGGAGATATTCACTTCCAAGAGGCTGAAATTTGGAGGATTTGGACTATTCTAAGTTAAACATGGTCTCATACAGTGATTGATCGATTGATCTTACACCTCTTAAAATTGTTATCTTTATTATTTAATAGAATTGGGAATTCTATGAAAACCCCTCTGAACACTGGCCTGAAGAGTGGAATCAGAACAATTAAAATGAAAAACATTGAAGTAAAAGAATGAATTGTTGAATATTCGCTAGTCAATCTGCTCATCCTTACTTTCTGATTGATCGGTTTCTGTGGCATGATGGAAAATATATCTTTCTTGACTCCCCGTTGGGTGCAAAGTGTTTTTCTCATTTTATCAGTGTTTGAAAGCTGTTTTTGCTATCAGCTTGAACTCCGCTGACTCCGTACCTGAGCGACTTCCCGCATCCTGATCTTTTTTCCGATCTCCTTTTTACAAGACGAGCAGGGGTTGAGATGCGCAGGGAGTTACCGCCGCCGCCGGGTTTTATAAGAGCGCCAACCCGAGAGTGTCGACGTGGCCTGTCGATGACCCGGCGGGGACGCCGGGAAGACGGCATTACTCTCTAATGCCGATGTGGAATAACTGCCAGCGAGTTAATTTGCCGAGCCTTCCTCTAAAGGTCAGGCGATAGGGGCAAGAAAAACATACCGCTGGAGGTTATTGGTAATATCGCAAATGCTGTTGGACTCATTTGCAGTCATAACGTGTAGAGGTAAATCCGTGTTTGCCCGTGTAAATCAAAACGAATCAATATGCATATCGGCAGGGTTGACCCCATTTTGCGTTTTTCTTTAACACAAGTGTGCATGTATGCATACAAGAAACAACTTAAGTCTTCCAGCCTTCCACACAATGCGCATACCAAAATACTTAAAATTCCGTCGATATCTCATCGTAGAATACATTATTTTATGAATAGATTATATCTGTCTTTGCTCACACAATCCCGACATCCTGGTGACTTTGGGGCTAATTCAATTAAATTAAACCTTTGCACAAATGCGGGGATTTCCTGCAAATGAAAGCATAGATTTACCTTTCCAGCGTGATATCCTTTCATTTGCCAGGTCTGAAAATGATCCATAGATTTGCAGATTTTTCTCCCATCGCACCACCGCCACCCCCTCTCCCTCGACTTCTCACGTTTTAATTTGATCAGAGGGTTTCCGGATTAGCAGCGTGAGTTTTACTCAGGGAGCCAAATGGGACGTGCTGGCTAGCCTACCTGCAGCCAATATGCTGCATTAGCTTAACCATGCCAATGGTTCTTGGCAGAGCCACTATTGAGATTCTCAGTTTGATCAAACCTAAAACCATACACATAACAGTGACCGAATACATTAATGTTGCTTCATTATTGCAGCAAACTGAACTCTTTAAACAAGATGGAACACTCTGACGGGGGACCAAAACATCGAATTTGCCCGACAATATTACCGTTTTAGGGATCCTAGTTGGGGGATGTGAATTATTTTAATTTCTGAATGAATGAATGAATGAATTATGCTAGCATCCTTTCAAACTGGACACGGTAATAATTCAGTAATGTGTACTGTTGGGAATAAATCAAAAGTTTGAATTATTTCAGTCTGTTATTTTAACAGACCGAAATAACCCCGTGGCTCCGAGATTGTCCCTTTTTAAAGATTTCATGGGCGAAATTTCATTCATTGACGTGCCATTACCTTGCACTTCAGTATGATTAATTAACCCAGTGATTATATTGAAAAAGATAAGTGCTACTGCAGATGAAAGGACTGTATTTGTCACCCCCCACCCCCCTTTCATTCTGACAAGGTGTGCATTGGCACAAAAACAAAATACCTCTGTTAGTGAAATATCACAGGGCTGATTTTGTAGTTCGAGGACACAAACGTACAAAAAGAAGACATGAAATTGAGGCTGCGACCTTCATTTTGAAGCGCTCACAGATTTGCCGTTTGTGTCTGGTGGAACTCGCTTCTCCTCCGTCATCCCGCTGTGAGCAAATGGAGCTTCTTCGGGACCCTTGCTGTGTTCAGGAACCGACAGGGAACGCTCCAAGGCATCGAAATTGCCAAGTCGCTCCATCCTGTGTGCGCCGCACATTAGGCAAAAGGCTGCCTCGGCCGGCCAGGTCCATTTAGTAAATCTGCACTTTTTTTTTTTTTTTTTTTTTTTCCATTCGAAATGTGAAATAACATTTCTTCCAATTTCCTGTTGCAAAGTTAATTGCCCAAAGAACTGAAGCAGAAAGACGTACTTCCGTGTGTCTGTATTCGCCAAACTAAACAATAGCGTTTATTATTTACTACAAGATCTTCATGGTAAGCAGTTGGGTGACGTCAAAATTCAGGACTACGACACAGGTTGGTCGTCCAGAACAGTTCACATCGAATTAAGCGGGGTTAACACTATAAAAAAACTACAATTTCATTCTGATAACCGATATTTTTTATTTCTATGTTCTTGTATTTTCAAGTGACACATATCGGACTCACGGATCACTCTTGACATTTACTGTACATGCCCAGAAACTTAAATAACAGTAAAACTGAACATTTTAGGGTGGCCTTTGTTGTGGGCAGGCTATGACCCACCTGTTCAATAATAATAATCTAATCAAGAGTAGGAATAGATAGATGACGGGTTCAGCCTCCTTGACGACCAATAAATCGGTATTGGCCCTGAAAAAAACATCGGACTTTCTATAGTCTTGATATTCCACACCTTTGAGGTGGATGGATAATCTCAGCAAAGAAAAAGTAATCATTAACACAGGTTTGTCAACATGTGTGTGAAATTGGCCTTTGTGTGAATAGAAAGTCACAGACTTTTAAATTCTGCTCATGCTAATCAGAGCAACAGCAAAAGTGTTGCATTCATATTTTATTTCACTGTACGTCCGAACTATTTTACAGTGTTAAATTGAGCAAAACATCTGTGGAAGTCTGCATTTGCCTTCTTGTAATGCCTGTGCCAACTGCAGCCACGACCTCAAGACAAAAAAAAAAAATCCCAAACTTTAATTTCGCCGCTCAAATATACAAGGTCGCTTCAATTTCACAAAGACTTTTTTGGCAGAACTCAACATGACAGACACTATGTCGCCGAAAACCTTGGGGGAATTTCTAAAGAGATATTTCCCGTTACGCTTTAGGAGGAACTCATCAAATCAACTGAATTAAAAGTTTTTGGGGATTATAGGTCAGGGTCACTACCAACTCATTGCACGCTCAAAACTCTTGTGATGCAAGCTTATTACAACAACGTTTCACACAGATGTGTAATAGCATGGAATATGTATTCCATGCAGTTGAATTTAAATATTTTCCTAGTCAGGGTTACTGTGTATTCTCAGTGTACAAGGAATTAGTTCTATGACAAAATTAAACATATTCCTGTATGTCACGGTACAGCATGAATACACCAGCACAGATATTAAATCAAGTACGTATTTGGCTAGATAGTTAGTCAGATACTTATCATCATTTAATAATTCAATACTTCAATATTGATATGGTTAATTAGTGATGGCAAGTCGCTACTGTATCAGTAGTGTCAGATATGGGGACAGTATTGATACATCAAATATCATCGAATATATCACAATATCTAGCGTAAGTAGGTATGTAGAGTTAAAAAAAATATATAATATACCTTAATAATCTTGCATTTATCATTTTATGGTAAAATGATGAGCGAAAAGTATATTAGCATTATTCCGGGTAATGCTAACGGGCAGCAGAACACAAGTACATAAAAAAAAACAAAATCATAAAAATGCGGAAAAAGTTCCCTGTGACATTTCTCACTTACATAACTCCAGAATTTGAGTCATATAATCTGTGTGTAGGCTGTCATGTGTCAGTTTAGTGTCGCCACCCAGCATCAGCGCTCTCGTATTCTCTTTTATGTGTCAGGCGACACATCTGCCGCCGCGTGTATTTAAAGGTTTTCCTGCCTTCCTGACGTGGATTGTACTCGTCTCATCTTTGCTTTGCCTCCCACAAGCATTCATCTGGGCCTCACTTCCTCCCTCCTACCTGCTTTTTGTAGTTTATAAATCAGATGCTTTGTTCTCGGGATTGCAGTCTCATCACTTGAGGTATTTTTGCGTCACATACCGGCATTAGCCTCCTCGGGAGGAATCCTTTTACCTGCGTTTTACCACACCATTTTTCTTCATGCTGATTGGTCAAACGAAGCTCGTTGGTTCCGAAGAGATGGTTGCCCGCATTATTCTTGCTTAGTTGCCATTAGAACCCCTGTAGCGCTAATCAATTAGCACTTCCATCATGTGTCGAACACTCAGTAGCTTTAAGCTTCACTCGTCCTTTTCCAAAGACTGCAAATGAAAAATAAAGAGGTAGTTGGGATATTTAAGAGGGAACAAAAGGAAAACATGAGCACCTGGCTGCAGATTTTTCAACCTGAAAGGACTTTTTAAAGGATAACAGCACCTCGATTTACAAATCCATATGACATGAATCTGTGAAAAACAAAATGTGACAGTATTACATTGGCCTGGACTCACTCTTAACCTATTGTTTGAATAAGGGTAAACCCTCTGACTTTTCCTCTTGTTGAAAAAGTCTCTTGGTGATTTTTTTTGGGGGGGGGGTTCACCAGCTTGGCAGAGAAAGGATATGCAGAACGTGTTCATGAGGAGAGGCTGCTCGAGGAGGCAATACTGTACTGACAATGCAATCACATTCACTCTTAGACAAATTTAAGCTTTTGTCAGTATATTCATTTAAAGTTGTCTTTGAAATGAAAAATTGCAACCACCTACGAGAGTTGGCATGTCTACAACTGGTGAAAACTAAGTACGAAGGACTCTTTATTGAGGCATATAACATGGCTAACAGCAACACGTTTCTGCTCTGACGTCACTTCAGAAAGGGGAAGATGCAACGTAACTACTCATTTTCTGAGAAATAAGAACTATTACTTTTGATCTGACTTAACATTTCCTAATGAGCCAAATATTGTTTAACAGTTTCAAGCTGCAGTTTAATTCCAACCTTAGTTTATTTTCTGCCAAATAAATAGAAGCATGTAGAAAAATCCCATGCCTACCATGCGGCACACTTTGCGCTCCTTGACCTGCTTTCATCACAACCAAGCCAAAGGTGAATTACAGAGAAACGTTGAGGGGGTTTTCGAGATCTTCTCGCATGTCACGCTGGGCGAAATCAAAGCAAAGTGGACCATTCCTTTCGATGTGACAAAGGGGGTCATCGGCGTCACCGGGGTTGGATGCGATAACCGCTTTTCTCTGCGGGTTTCCGACACTTAAGACCCTCCTCCGTGGCTGCAATCGAAGAAATTTTCCCCATTTGTCAAGGGAGGTTTCGTCCGGCCTCATCTTATCCTCCATCCATCATGTCAAATGCCAGGGTGAGCTGATGGAGGTCCACTTTCAAAGGGTGGGTGTGAGAAGCGGGGGATTAGCACACCCGCACTCACTGTCACTCTCGACCTCACACCCTCGGCAGCGGGGGGGGGGGGGGGGTGGAGGGACGAGGATAGAGCGAGGAAAGACGGCCAAAGACAAATCCCCCCGCGGCGGCGGCGCAAACGCGCAACCGTACGCGCGGTGGCAAGAAACCAATCGATGCGGTTTGATGAAAAACAATTGAGGCAGAGAGCGGAGTGGCAGGAGTTGTTTGATGCGGCTAATGTCACGCTCGCCGCATGCGCTCTCGTCGCCATGGCACCTCGGATGAATGCAGCTGCTGGCTATCGGAGCCAAGCTTGCAACAGATATGACGGCTGAATCTAGTGTGCTAATTCGAAAAACCTCCGGATGACTCATGAATATATTTACAATTTTCTTCAACATACAACTGTTGGGGCTCAGAAAATGGACGGTCTAAAATGCCA
Organism: Filicampus tigris; assembly: GCF_054856515.1. Classification (NCBI taxonomy): domain Eukaryota; kingdom Metazoa; phylum Chordata; class Actinopteri; order Syngnathiformes; family Syngnathidae; genus Filicampus; species Filicampus tigris. The sequence continues at coordinate 12,413,019 of NC_141233.1, read as the reverse complement.
TATAAGGCCTTTCTTCGTTCTCAAATGTCCCTTATAGAATCATTCTAATGTATTTGGCTGGACCACAGCCAATCAGATTATTTACCAAAGGCTTCATCATGCATGATTGCCATTTCTTTGCTCACTAAATGTGCGAATTTGAAAGTGGGCTTACCTCCATTAGGGAAATGGGATCCCATTGACCAGTTGGCTTTTAGTGGCCATACATATGGATGCCACCAGGTTGCATTAGAGAGCATCCAATTTTAACTGTGGTTGGGCAGCAAAACCCATCCACCAGCCAGCCAGTACAACAAACATTCATGCTCACATTAACACCAATGGACAGTTTAGAGTCTCTAATTAACCCAGATTTTTGTGTGTGTGTGTGTGTGTGGGTGTGTGTGTTGTGTGTGTGTGTGTGTGTGTGTGTGTGTGTGTGTGTGTGCGTGCGTGCGGGGGTGTGTGCGCGTGTGTGCGTGTGTGAATTTTCTGCCCTTGCAGAAAACCCACACAAGCCAAACAAAGCTAGACGTTTGGATGCATAATTTTCAAATATCTGTCAAATTTGCAATTTTTAAAATCGGCTATGATTGTCAAACAACCGACCTCTGTGCTGAATTCTGCGTATTACAAGCAAATCTAGATTTTCATTGATTCATTGAAGATTGTTTTTACATTTTAGAGGCTCACGTTTTTTTTTTCGATTTTGGCGTAAATAAATCGCTTATATCCACTGCGCTTTTGTTAAATTTAAGATCTTGCAATTCGCCATAAATTTGTCACATCTTCACATACTTAGAACATTGCTATGAAGAGATTCATTTCTGTCTTGGCTCCAGAACGTTGGCTTATTAGTTGCCATTTGGTTCCAAATAAAGGTGTCACAATTTCACTTCTCACTCTATTTTCACTGCGTTGCTCTCATAACTTTGACAAAGATTCAGATCCGAAGAAGGAGTCATATGACGATATGGTAAGGTTACTCAAAGGGGGGCTTTGTAGTGGGAGTCTTTGGGTGCCAGCCCAAAAGAGCTGCTCCTCCGCGAGTGCTTGCAAAGTGGGTCAGACGGAGCGGCACACACAAATGTATATTTAATGTCCCTGCTGGGACTGATGCTTTGGAGCACGAACAATCCTTTTCTTTTGCTGCCTCGCACGTACGCCGCATAATCTGCCGCGCTCGCTGATTAATCATCGCAAATGAACAGCGTGGCTGTCACGTTTTTTACGACTTCATTTCATCCGTATTGTGTAAGCGGCTTCGGCTTCTTTGGCTATCTTGTCCGGACATCTCATGTCGGCTTTCAAGGCTCGCCACGCTGTCGGTGTGGGCGTGTTCGGCGTGTGATTGGCATGTGAAAGTGGCCACTCAATCACCCGTCATTTTCACCAACAGGGTCCATCCATCTACTTTCAGTTATCTATAGAGCTTGATCTGGGGCCTATCCTAGCTGACTTTGCTGACCCGACATGCTTGATTTTGGAAAGCCAGCGTACCAGGAGAAAACCCATGCAATCAGATGTTCGAACCCTGAACCTTGTCAGGCAGACAGGCTAACCGCTATGCCTCCGTGCTAGCACCTCCACTCTTGAGTCCACCCTTAAATTCTTGTCGAACAGAAGCGAGAAAAAGGCACGATCTGGGATGAGAGTGATATTTAATTGGCCGGCTTCCCTTCAGGTCAAATCAGCACTGGTGTTCCGTCAACCTAATCCCGGGAAGATTGTTTCTGTGAGAGCATTCAGTCCTGACATTTTCATATTCCCTTTCCCACCACCCCTCTTAGAAGGCAATATCAGCTCCCCTCACCCTTCAGCATGATTTCAACCTGACTAATCCTTCCCGAGATCCATCTGTGATTCAATAGGATCATCATGCATTAGTATTCCTGTGGCATTACAGCATGCGTGGCTAAATACAAGTAGTCACCTTTCCATATTTCACCACATGATGAAAGCAAGTGTTCAGTTCAGTTTAGAGAAACTCAAGACCCAGTTTGAAAAATGTTTCCTCCCCCATGACGCAGACTTACTCAAATATATCATGGTACATTAAACTGTAGCTCCATTTTGTTGTATTACAAATAATATTACAGTCTCTAAAAGCTAACATTACCTTCTTACTTTTCACCAAAACAACTGCAGAATTATAACATGCTTCATCTAACTGTAATAATATGACAGGACAGACAGGACAGATTACATATTATTTAAAAAACGAATAATAATGGACCTACTTCCCATTGAATTTGTGAACCCTTTTACAATGTCCCCTATCTTTTTTTTAATAGCCAGAGATTAAAAGGAAGTTCATGGTTATGGCTTTGGATATCGGTCGCAATGCTGGTACTTGGAAAGTTAAGTACTGTATTTTATTTTAGGTAGTACTCAGTGTAAAAAGTTTGAAAATCACAGGTCTAATACAGTTTTCAAGCACTATATAGCATGTACCACTTGCCAATATATAAATGTATAGCATCTTAGTCTTAGTCCCTTTATCTAGATGACAAACTCTGGTCGCTGTATGGTTGTAATGCAAAAATGTTGCTGCAATTTTCTTACATATGCCTTGCATGACTGCGAAAAAGCCAAAAGCCAATATATTCCTCCCAATGTGGATCATGTATTGACATTTGTGACCCATAAACTAATGCTTAAATTAGAAGAGCAGAGAACATGGATTAGCCAAGAAATTACATGCCCGGTTGAGGATCACTAAAATAGATTTGTATTTTATTCAGTCAATCAACAACCCAATAAAACAATACAATAAAATTAAAAAGCCATCCATCCGTGTTGGGTCCTGATCATCATCATGTAGTCAAACCTTTCTGCAGAGTTTGCGAGCTATCCAACCCAAAAGTTTTGTTGGCGGATTTCCGGACGGGCCATCGCTCTTTTTATTCCGGCTTTGAAGTCGTCTTCTGACTTTGATCACCTCTGCCTCGGGGAAATCGCTTTTTCCACAAATATCAGACTCCCGAGTTGAATTCCGCAGAGTACGCCATCTAAGATCTCGGTTTAAAATGCTACCCTGATGTCGGAGCTAGTTAATTTTTATTCCAGAGAATATTATGATCTCGTCCTTAAAGGCGGTAGTTCTGAAAATCGAAGAAATGTTTGCATTCTGACTACAGCATTTAACTGACTGGTAATCCCGGCAATGCTGGAGTTGTGTCAGACAAAGGACCATTCACACTCAAATTCACACCAGAAGACCAGAGTCGCGATTTACACACAGAACCTCAAAATTGTGAGGCAGACGCTCTAACCACTCTGCCGAAGACTTTCAGTTGGTTACCTGCCTCCCCTAACATTTACTAAAGTTTCTGAAGGCTTGCTGGGGTACACACTCTGTTTCATGATGGAATTCCATTTGCTGAAAGGGTGACCCAGGGGTGGAATATCCTTTTTGCATCTTTGGCATTTGCAAAATTTGGATTGAATCCCTTAGCGCCTTGTATTGCACAGCATCTTTGCACCTTTGGCTGTTTACGAGATGCTTTTAAGGAAGATATAGAGCCTCAACCATTGAACAAAAAACAGGGATGGGTTCTCCACACGGGCTAATGTGCGGTCCCACGCACCACTCGATGTAAGAATAAGTTGCCGCAATGGTATCTATAAAAGAATGCTGGGGTACTTTCAAATTGCTTAATTGAACAGTAAGAAAATAAACATGTGATAATCACATTCAATACACTACAGTAGGTGCTGACACCCAAGCCACTCAACACAGTAGTTCCTGCCAACTCACTTTCACTGACACCCACGTCACTCACCAGGCTGCCTTTTGGAGCGTGATGATGTCAATGCCAAATGGACAAAAAATAATCCCAGCACCTCACTTGCATGTTATTGTTCTTAAAAATGCTATTTTTTTAATCATATGACTCGATGTGATGATACTTAATTCTCAAGACATGCAATAACTGCATCTGTAGGAAGATGTAGCCATCTGAATAATGGATAATAGAGTAAATGCACTGTACATCACAAGTCACCGTTTGATGATTATAACATGCAATAAGTAAACCAATTTCAAGACCAAAATCGCAACTATTTACATCCAGGTGAAATTATCTTCTCAGTAGAGGGGAAACAAATGACAAGTATGTACTATAATGTTTGTTGCTCTTCATGGGTTTTTTTTTTCTTAAAAGATTTACCCATATTAAATTGAAAAAAAAAAAATCTTTGCGTGTAATATCCTGCAACAGTGATATCATACTAACCCTTTTCCTCTTTCCTTGTGGTTTTCTCCTAGGTAAGCAATTTTCCTTCCTCTCTGTTGGTAGCGGTGGTGATGGAGGAGGCCTGGCCAAGCGTGCGTCCTGCCGCCGCCAGCCCCGGCAAAAGTTTCACGCGGCTAAAATGCGAGGCGAGTGTGATTAAGGTGAAGCGCTGAGCCACTGTGCCGCATAACAAAAATGGCAGACGTCAGCATTGTGAGCCGTGGATACAATGGAGTGCATTCTGCAACCCCATAAGTACTGTTCTGTACTGACTTTTTGTGTCGACATTTAATGTAAATGCAGATGTTTAATATACTGTATTTCTATTTATATAAATACTCAGCTCTCCAAGTATTACCAACATAACCAGAATAAAGATGTAGTAGGCCCAAGTGTTCATCAAAAAAGAAAAACAAAAATCCTTAAAAAAAACAAACGCATTGATTAAAATGCACTGCACATAGGAGAATTGAATCTGTACCTAATAAAAGCTTTTAAGACAAACAATTGTTAAAGTTAAAATGTATTGAACTTGACCCTTAAATATAACAGAACAGTAGGCCTACTTCAGGCAGTGGTTATTTCGCATACCACTAAAGGGAGGCTGCGTAGTCATTAGAAGATGCCTGCATTTAACCACTCAGGCTGGAAGTCAGTCATTATTTATATTTGTCAGGGTGTCCACGCAGAGCCGGCTCACCCATTAGGCAATATGGGCAAATGCTAAGGGTACTGTAGCTTCCTGGGGATGCCACAAAATCGGGGGGTGGGGTAGTCAGCCTTATGTATGTATGTTTGTTGTTATGTCTGTTTTGGTGCAGTACTGCAATGCAGCATCCCCAGAGCTGATGCTAATTTTGCGCTTACCTTCTTAGCGACACAAATGGCGGGGGGATGCTCATTTCTTCATCTTGCAGCTATGGCGGGGGGATGCTCATTTCTTCATCTTGCAGCTGCCTTTGTGCACATGAAGAAATATGCACCGTCATATTTGATGTATCCATGGCAGGGTGGGGGGAGCGCATGGCGGTGTTGTCAGGGGAAAGCTAATTAGCGTAAGTACACTGCATCATTGTGCCGCAGAACAGGACATCTTTGCATTTCAAGCGCTCCCCGTTGCTTAGACATCCTTTCGAAACGGTGTCACGGACGACTTCGCATAAGCAGGGACGTTGGAAACATCCAATTGAGCATTTCTGCAACTCTGGACATTTGTTATCCAATAGCGGGGCGCTGAGAACTGCATCTTCGGTTATTTTCATTACTCGAGCAAATACGCTGCGGAAGTTCATTGTAATAACGCTAAATCACCCACTGCCCTTGTAGCTCTGGCGAGGTCAAAAACTGCATAGCAGACACTTTTTTTTTGTAAACGCATAAAGAAAATACTGTCAGAGGAGGCTAATCTGCCTGTGCCAAGGAGCCATAAGCCATGCAACCCCACCCATAAAATACAAGCCCATAATCATTTTATTTAGCACTTAGCAGGCGATATAGTTAGCCTTGAAATCTCTCGGGAGAGTTCATTCGAGCTCCGCTGTATAAAGTTCAGATGTAAACAACGTGGAGGCGACTAGTAAAGGTTGATGAGCCGTCTGCTGGGCTGTCCTGTATGAAAAAATGTCCCAAATCATCCGCTGCACATAGTCTCAACATTTTAAGTCACAGAGAATAATATCTATGAATAATATAAAGTATGTGTGGTGGTGAGTTTTAGTAGCAGTACAAGCATGAACAGAAACATTCAGTGTAGGGTTAGCTAATGACCCCGTGGACAATCTTATTGTGGAGGCTCACGTTTGTTTTCGAGCCAACGCGTTTTGGTCATGATGGTTCTGAGTTTAAGCAGCAAAGCTAATGCTACAAACCTGGACAGACAATAAAAGCACAAACACAAAAATTTCTGCAAGTATGGTCGAGCACTAGCTAATTATGCCATTGATGACCCAAATGTGTAATTCACAAATTTAGTTTTTGCGTGAAAGAGTTTTGTTCATGAAGAAAAACAACCAAAATCGTAAGTGACTTTTAGCAACATGTTCATTTCAAACAACCACATAGCTTAGCCTTTTAGTCTGCTAGCTTAATGCTAAATAGCGTTTATGTTGTGGTGATTTAAACAACAGATGAATGCAAACAATTATTCAGTATAACAGTGCTCACAGCCATAGATTTTGTCATTTTTGTCACACTTAGAATCCAAAAGAAGTGTGGAAATGTGAACGGGAGACTAGTAGAATTTATCAGAAATCACAAACGTGTCATTAAAGCTTAGTGACACTCTTAACGGTAGTCCACTTTTTTTGGGGACAATTTTACTGTCACCCTTGGCCATCTTATTTCGTTTATCATCTCTTACGGCTAAAAAGTAATTCCTCAGTTGGAACAAATTGAATGAATTGTGTTCGACCTTGAAGTTTCCACTGTAGTGTCCATCTGTTAAAATAAAAATAACTTCTGCCAATTGTGTGAAGTAAAAATGATACCGTCCGATAGTGACTGAGAGTATCTCTATGGGAATACCATATGCAGGGGAAAAAAAGGAAATAAAAATGTCAAGACATCCCCTTATCTCCCACTTGCGCGAAACCTTGAGTTGTTCTGAAGTTCAGCACAACAAAAAAAAGACACTTTTCTGACCTTTCTCCATAGAACTTTTTTATTCTTCAAATTCCAGCGGACCTTGGGAAAAATTGTCAGACGGAACAATCAGAACACAGGCAAGAAAATCCTTTCTCAACCACGCATCACTTTGCCAGTTATACTGAATAAAGGTCATACTGTTTTGCTGCTTTTCTTGCGAGTATGTTTTGAATGGGTATGACCTGCTTTTCTGGAAGCAACTCTTTTCACACTGTTTATTTTAAAGTTTATGGTTGGTTGAAGGTTTATAGTGTTTACTATTAACCCTGATGGAACAAAACAGACATTTGCCCATTGTATGGCAGCAGAAAATACTGTATTTGGCAGTGCAAATCATGTCAGCCCTGTTTGTGGAGTGTGGCACACACAATGGAAACATGCTGGCCATGTTTGTTGTGTGTGTCAAACATAATGCAAAATATTTATAGAGTTTTTTTCCCATATCTCTTAACTGGGCACCCATATGGATTGTTTTAGGCAGATGCAGATTCCGATATTTGGCAGAATAAAATCCTGATAACTGATTAATCGGCTGATTAATTGAAAAATAATTTATGAATAAAAATTGTACCTCAATAAATGTTTGGAAAAAATCGTAATAAATTAAATGTATATGTATTGGATTATAAAGTTAAATACAACTCAATATATGTTTGGAAAAAATCTTAATGAATTAAATGTATATGTATTGAATCATAAAGTTAAATAGAACTGAACTCTATTGAAATGCTTTGTGCTGAGTAAAAAAAATATCTCAAATGTAATATAACGCTTCGTGTCTGAATGTATTTTTAATCAATTAAAAGCCCTCCTACTTCTTTGTCTGTATTGTAAATTTACCTATGTAAGAAATTTTTCCATAACTCTTTGGCTGTTTGGCAAGATTTACACCAGGGGTCACCAACTCCGGTCCTCGAGGGCACCTGTCCTGCAGGTTTTCCATCTCTCCCTGCTGTAACACACCTGATTCAGCTCATCAGCAGGCTCTTGAGAAGCCTGATAACGATCCCGATCATTTTAACAGGTGTGTTACAGCAGGGAGAGATGGAAAACCTGCAGGACAGGTGCCCTCGAGGACCGGAGTTGGTGACCCCTGATTTACACTGAGCGAATGTGTCCGCTATATGGAATCAAAATCGTCTTTTGAAAACTGTAAAGAAACAGAGAACGCCTGTTGCATATTTTTGCTGTATTTATTTGTTCTCTGGAGTCCATTCCTTCACGTTTTGCATTCACCCCAAAAGATTTGATGAGCGACATTATCATTTTTGCTGTCAGTCGGCCTCCACATTCACCACCTTGCACTAGATGGATGTTTAAAAAAGCAAAAGATAAAACATGAACTCCGAATGAACCGCCCCACTAGTGTTCAGGCATTCATAAAGGCAATCAAACTCGGAGATTAGCATAACATTTATAATTGTGAGCCGCGTTGTCAGCTGCTGATTACGCATGAATGCGCGATGAATGCAAGAATGCAGCGATGACTTTGGGCGAAGACGCTTCTGATCAGCTTCAAAAAGCCGGTAGCGGCAACCGTGTCCGACTGTTGCGTCACTCCCTTGGGGAGGTGACGGAAGTGTGACTTTCTCTCCAACTGGGACGTGCTGTGGACTTGACCAACAGGGAGAATAAACCAAACTCATTGTAATCTTCGTTTGTTTAACTTCAAAATAGCCTGATTTGCTCCTTCGAATTGAAGTTCATGATTTGTTGACTGTGGAAATGTTTACCAAAAACAAAGTTTGCAAGAGCGGGATCTCCTCGCATAACTTCAGAATATTGTGTAATGTTGTAAAAAAAAGAATTAAACAATATCTTTGAACTTGCTTTTTTTCCTGAGCTCCTCGCTTCTGTACGTCTGCATTTTGAAAAGGTTTAGTGAGAAAATCATCTTTTATTCACAAGCGCACCATATGAGTTTCAGTGCTTTCTTCTTGATTTTAAGGCACACTTTAATATTTTAGGAACCCCCCCTCACAGTAGTTTAAGTGAGGAAATTACAGCTCCTGGAAAGTATGTGAAGTTATTCTTTTTTTTTTTTTCTCATGCTTTGAACCCTCGAGACAATATTAGAAAACACCAAAGAAGTATTGAAGTATTATGTTATTGTTCCATTCCAATGCAGTTACAATGAAAGAGAAGCCATGTTTTTGGAGGGTGTCAAACAATGACCACCTTGTTTGTGGATTGGTTTGAACAAGAGTTGTAGCTATGACGTTTTTTTCTTAGAATCGAGTATCATATCTATCAATTAAGATAAACATTGACTCTGCATTATTAATCACAATAACCTGCACATTTGTGGGGTCACCATCCGCACGTGATACTTTATGTGACGTTGACTGTGCACTGACTTCAAAAGTCAGGACCTGGTGAATGACGTGGGTGTCAGCGAATGAAATTGTTGCTAGCTGTAAACTGGCAAACCCGTTAAATTTGTTGTGAGTGTGGCCACAAGAATCGCTGAGAATTTATTTTCAGTTTTTTTAATTTATTGGAATTAACTGGGAATTGAGTCGTTTAATGGCAACGTATCATATTCAAGCATAAGTGTGCGTGGGGGTGGGGGATCATACGTTTTGGGCATTCATTGCTCAATATACTTGGGAATGAATTCCCAAATTACAGCTTTGAAAATTCCTGGAATTTTGCAATGCTAGTGTCATGTTTCCGAGGTGTGTCAAACCGTATTATGTGGAGTGTGCTGTACACTGACCATGGCGGCCATATACAGAGAGTCATTTCAACCATTTCAGCCATTTGCGCTTCACCATGTCAGCATAAGCGCAATTTGGTCGTGGAATATGTGAGGAACACTTATGTATGACACAGCAGTGCAATCATCACTGCAACTGACTTAAGTTTCACTTAATGAATTCATGGGATATATTATCATTAATACGTACTCTGTGATGTTTCTGCCGCATCCCTGGAGGAGTCCAAAGTGCCTGCGGTCTGTGCTGCAGGGTCCCTCCCAAAATTGGAACTGATGTAGCTGGAGGCGAGAGGTTTGGGAATTCTTTTGTGGTTTGAGAGAGACATGGAGAGCATGATGCTTTATTCTTTTTTAAAACCAATAGGGTTTATTATGTGTTTTACGACTGGCGCAGACTGGATTTTGTCAATCCCTCAACATTTTTTTTTTAATTCCCTGTGCCCACAACTGTCATGTGGAATGTGTTACCGCGTTGCCTGAATGTGGGTGGGTGCGTCTTTTTTTTTTTTTTTTTTTTTTTTTTTTCGTGCGCCTCGTAGAGTGTGTGTTAACATGACAAATGTGACTTGTGGTTACAAGGGCGGCGGAGTAATTGCTCCGCCGCTACCTGCACGGCGATCGTCGAACATCCCCCTCCTTGCAAAAGTCAAATAAGAGACAGGCCTTAACGGCTCCCCCGTGCTCATATTTTTACAAATGACGCCACTAACTACATCTCTCTTCAGCTTGTCGTGGGTCGAGTGCAAGACGCATTCATCCGCTTTGCGCCCAACGATAAAAATGAGTCACGTTCCGCTGGAGAGCACTTTAAAGTATGAAAGTAAAGGCTCATGTTTCATGTTATTTATTCCAAAAAGGGGATTTTACAGCCATTAATGACAGTTAAAAAGCTTTCTTTACCGATGTGTCACCCTCCGCCCGTGTAACTAATTCTGGTTAATGGTCGGATCTCGACTCTTCAAATCACCATTAATAAGAATAGCAGAGGTCCTGCAAAATTGCCACATCATTAAGAGAAGATCTGACGTTTATTCGCCTGTGCCTTTAACACGGAATCCAGATTTTTCCGGAACTGTGTTGGTAGGGATACTCAAAACCAAATCTTGAAGGGCCACAAATAACTTTTTTCAGTGAGTCAAAGGTCCATTTATTGAGGTTGGTCAGGCCATGTGCGATAAGACTTTGATATCCATAACAAAATGTGCTTTTCATTGAAAATGACAAAAATACTAATTAAATGAAATGTAATTTCCATTTGATGAATTAAAATAGAATAAAATGTGCATATTTGACATGAAGGATGAATGAGTAGCGAAACCAGCCTTACTTTAAGGTATCAGAAATTCTTGTGGAAACTGCCCATAACAGCTACCATTACTTAAGGCAAAATCTGACATGTGAGGAAAGTCCTCCTCGGCAGTAGTTGGCTCTATATAGTACGGCAGCAGTTTGGCACATTGGCACATTGGCAAACAAAAAAAAAAGAAGAACTGTTTTATAGCAAAACTCGATATCGGTGAGTACTCAGTACTGGTATCGGTATCGGAGTGCTATTAAACATTCCTAGTTAACATAGCACTTCCTGTATTTTGCTTTTATTCTGAAAGACAAAGTGTGTCATTTCCTGTGTCAGATTGTCACTCCGTTAGTGGTCAATATATGGTGTCTTTCGCTAATTAACAGAACATAAGGACGATATTATACAACATATTCTGGTGCCACAGGTAATGACTAATGCTAACAAGGCATTAATTATACTTGTGTCGCTACTCAGCTTTTCATTTACACCCTTACTCACGGCACTTGTTGACTGAAAATGCAGTAAAAAGTAAGTCTCAATCGCTGCCATTTATTGAAAGTTTAGACAGATGAAGTTTCTTAACAAAAATTGCAAGAAACCTGAGCTTCTGGTAAGCCCACTGGCGCGTTGACTTGGGAGCGTTTGGTTCCAGTCCGGCGGGTTTGAGCGGAGATGAAATGCGCTCGCTCATCTTTATGATTTAAATTGATATTGCGGAGGGCGATGGAAATATTAGAGGGACTGGTTCTACAGCTCTGAATAATTGATTTGTAAGGCAGCAGCTGAGGGGAAAGCGGTGAGTGTTTGCTCGTCATGCAGATGAACAGGAGTTGGGACTTTGACAATCGTGTGATTTATTACCTCTTTGCCCCAAGACGATTCATTCCACAACATTGGTTAAAATTAGTTTTAATTCAACACATTTCCGATATGAATTGATATGAGTGAAAGTGCAAATAATTTGTCAAAATTCAATGCCTTAATTTATTGTCCAGATCATTTTTCACTTTTTTTAAATTGAACCAAAGTGAACATAAAAATCTCAATAACAGTCTACTTAAATTACACTATTATGTATTTTTTTCCACAAGGTCACCAATAAGTGTGAATAAAAAAGTAGGCGCCCATACAGACCATTTTCACTCATCGGGGCAGCACTTCATCATCAAGCAGTGCCTAGCGAAACTGCCTTGTCGTCCACTATTGTACAACAAAAATGATATTGTTCATTTAGCTGATGATTAGTGAAGGTTAGGTGCAAATTTGGCTTTTCACATTTCATATCTGCGTTCCCCTCCCCCGACCATCCTGACGCACCGCTTAGAGGGTTACAAGGGGCGGCATTTATTCGGATTCATCTCGCTTTACAGCTTAGTGTGAAGGAATAGATACGGACGGTGGGAACCAGTCGGATAAATAAACAGGTCACGCTCCAAATAATTAACCTCTGCGGGTCTTTGACAGCCTGAAAATGCTTCGGGCAAACGGGGAGGGAGAACCTTTTCCGCCCCTGCCTGGTTAAGATTCATATGTGATATATGTGACAAATTCGAGGAAAAATGTCTATCCATCCTTCAGTCCATCATGAAAACGAAAAGGACCAAGCTAGTGGTAATTTCAATTATTTCTGTTCACAAAATCGATTCTTCCCGTATTAGCATTAAATAATTAACTGCTAAGCCCATTTCAACTAATTTGCTAACCAAAACAGCAGATCACAAACAATGCCTCAAATCAATTAAAGTGTGGAGTCTTCCCATGTTGTAAATTAATTTCCCACAGATTATTACATTTTTTATTTTGCCTCTGACTACGAGCGTCACAATAGACTTTGACATGAGGTCACTCCATAATTAAAATGATTAAAATCCCTGTATCCGCTCTCCATGTGTTTCACGATTGATTTTAAGGTTTCAAGTTTGATTGATTAAAGTTTGATTATGTTGTGACCTGACAGATAGATATCTGATAACTCACACAGTAGAGCAGCACATTTAAAAAGATAATATAACAACATTCACAGGCATGTATACTTTATCCCCTGTATAGAACACAACTGCATTTTATTGCTGAGGAGCTAAATCGGTCTCCATGTACAGTATATCTGTATTGTGTTATGTATTTTATTGTATTTGTTTTGAATTACAGTACAATAAAGTATAATAATATATTTAGTTATACATTAACTAGTTTTCTCTTGTGGTTCAGTCATTACACGCTCCATGGTGTAGGTGAAAAGCATTGTTCGTCATTGAAAGGTCAATTTGCCACCACAAGTGGTTATTTTCCAAAACAATGGGTGTTGATTCAAGTTGCACACTTAACCCCCAAGCATTTAGATTCCAGCCAGGTTTCTCCGAATTAAAAACACCTGTCCCTCGAATAGGCTTTCTGCGGACAATTAACCGCTGACCTTTCAGTAGCTTCTCAAAAAGAAAGAACAGGAGAAGTTGTGTCTGGGCAATTTTTCAATCCCATAGATTAAAAAAAAAAAGACAGGACAGTGTAAATACACACTGTAGCAGGCACCTGTCATCAAGGGGTCATTCAGCATCTTTAAGTGCTTTAACGCAGACTCTTTCAATATCATGGAACTCTTTTTGAAAATTAAAGCATAGCATTCAACAAGTAAACATCTTTAATTTGGACGTCTGACTGAAGAAACATTGTCCGTGGATAACACTCATTAATATAGTGTCTTATTAAAAGTGTAATTTTCTGTTTCATCTGTTGCAGGATAATCGGGGGGGGGGATGCTGGGGGGTATGTGAAAAGCATATTCTACCTCCCTTGTGTTCCTAGTGCTAATTTAACTTGGAATCGGAGACTTCAATCATGGAGTTCTCATGGCGGGCTCTTCCAACTTGTCCAACACGTACAGTACATGAATAATGCTTTATAGTCCTGATGAATACCTCAGGGAAACGGCAAGACCGGTTCATGCAAATTATAATGAGGCCATCGCGGGAGCTGAACAAGGTCTTCATCGATTGTAGATTCCCGGCAATACTCGCTGGTTCGTACTCTTATTAGAATGTAAATGTGCAGTCCAGTGGAATGGGAGGGAATTCTCAGCTGTTGAAATACTGTATTATCAAATGTACAATGGAAGCTTCACAGGGTGAATTTAGAACCTTTTGGAAACGAATCAGGAGTGTCTAAACGTCTGTATTATCATTTGACATTTTTATGCAGATGTCACTGATAACCACTGTTAACAATCAAATCCATTAAAAAAAACAAACATTGGTTTCACTCTGGCCATTGATGAAGGCATAACGTAATAAAAACATTAAAACCGACAACACTACAGGTGACAGCATGATAGTGACATTGGACACAAGTATTTGGACACCGTATCTTCCTGGGCATACCATGAGTAAACAAACGACATCATTTGGCCAATTTAGAGTGATTAAGGAAAAAAAGGGAAGAAAGGGAAACGTGTGATGTGTCAGTCGCAAAGATGATTAAAAAAAAACAAATGTGGTGGAAAGTATGACATACAGTAGTAGTTAACATGATCATTTAGAGATACCGGTGCTCGGATTAACGGCACATAGGTGCACTTTTGATGGTAAAATGAATAGCTAGCTGTTGTTTCCAAGCATGCTAGCATTATGTTTTGCTCGGAGAATTTGTCAAATGTTGTCATTGTTTTCAATTCAGGCCAGCCGTAGTCACACGTGGCGTTCTTCCACTCAGAGTGCCCGATCTATATTCGTCTTCTCTTGAGGCTGCTCACACACAAAGACACGAAAGCCCCAAAAAGAGCAAGGGAGAAATTGATGGTCTTTGATGTTTGGAAATTAGGATCAAACTCAAATTGGGTCGTTCAGCTTTTAGCGGTTTGGTTCCATTTGGTCTTTGAACTCGATGCTCTACATACATGTAAGACTTTAGCATTGGAGACTTAATGATTCATTTCCCTGATACAGATTAGCCTACACCAGCTTCAGAGAGAATGTAGAGTTGCTTCCCACTATCTGCTTTGGATTGACAGAAGTGCTGCCAACCGAAATGCAAGGCGGATTATGTTTCAAGTAACAACGACCCGATTCGAAAAGGTCTTCACTTCCAAGCCTCCTCTGTATTTTTGCGGCCGACTTGCGAGCGCTGCTGGTTTTGGTTACCTCGCCAACGACAAGATCAGGGGAATTGCGTCCTCCTACACATCGGTCCACATGATGTGGCGTACACAGTGTCAAAATAGCACCTCAGTCTGTGCCTGTGTGTACTTTAAATTATTGCTCTGCACGTGCCGGTCCTATTAAAATGCCACCTCGGCGTGGGGAACGCCTGCTCGCATAAGGCAAACAAGTTAATGAGACACATTCTGCCTCAGTGGTAGTGAGACGTACTCTGTAATAAGCTAATTGCGTTCATTTTCCTTAATGTTGCCCTGTTATGTTGTCAATAGTTCCCAGCTCAATTATAGTGGAATTAAATCACAATTATTTTTCTTTGAAAAAAAAAAAAAGTTGCACATTTAGGTCTTTAAGATTCTATTTTGCAAGACATTAAATAGGATACCATACCAAAACCATAGAACACAAAAGACTTATATATCATTTCAAACTCATTTTGCTCTATTACCCCTAAAAACAATCTTCATTGGATTGTTTTATACTCATGCCCTAGAAATGTTTTTCCCTCAAAAGATAAACAGTTTGGATAATGGATGGATTGATAATTATGACTTTTCTACTATGCTAGCATAGGTTAGTGAAAGACTCTGGCGTGTTTCGACTTGAATACAAATTCATATTTTGAATTTGGAACTCCATCGTAACCAAAGACCTAGTGGATTTAGCTCAATTTTTTTACATGATCAATTGTCATACAAGTACATACAGCAGTTAACCAATTAATTTTGAATACTGTAGAAACAAACTCTCACTCTCAACTTTAAAGATGGAAGCTGTATAAAATGAAATTGACCACTAATGTAGTATAAAACATTAAAACATACCGCACACTCTACCTTTTGATCACAAGAGCCAACCATATGGCAGCTAGCTAGTTGCTGGCTAACGTAATGCTAGCCCTGCAGTGCTACAATCTTCAAAATTGCCTGCCGTCATCCTTTAAAAAAAGCCACCAGAAAAAGCAAAAACTGTGGAGTAAGTGATGGTAAAAGATAAGAGGACATGACGTGTATTGCAAAAATTGGATATTTGAATTCTCAGAAAAATGGTACTCCAGAATTATGCACATTTTTCTGGTGGTTAAGGTACCATTGAATCAGTCATAAGACTGTGATAAAAGACTCAGTCAATGTACATGAAAGCCCAACAAAGCCTTATGTCAGGCTTTACCTCGAACCCTGTCAAACACTCTGTATTTTTACAGCCCTCACCTCAATGTCATGTCGTTAGGCTTGCCTCTTTCATTAACGCCCGGGCTTGTGATTTCCTCCACGCTTGGCTTGCGTTGCGCAGCCCGGGGGAGCGACACAAGACAGCTTCATTTTTTTTGTACTGTTTCCCTTTTGCCCCACTCCTTCTCCAACGTCTTGATTAGCAAAGACAACATTAGTCGCCTTGCGGGACGGCCAACCTCCTGAAGTGTGAGGCAGTGTTGGTCCTCTTGTTCTCGGTAGCGCACCAAAAAAAACAACACCGCAAAGTCACTTAAGAGCACAGAGCGGCTCGCTCTCAGAAATGGAAGGAGGCCAACAGTTGCTTAAGTGTGTTTAGTTACTAACCTTTACAGCCTGCTGAAAGTGCCACGTCAGCGCAACTCTTCTTTTGTTTAAGTTGCCAGTAGTGGTCCTTATCAGCAGCTTATTGAATGCTTGCAGATGCATTGTGGTCTTAGGCGCTATGTGGCAGCAAATCCCAATAGCTTCCTTGCATTTGGTTTTACAGTTTGAAACAATTCCCACCTCACAGTTTCAAACAGCACAACTTTTGGCAACTGTACCCTGACGATCAATGATTACAGCACATCTATTATTACAGACTTGTCTCCCATCTTTGCGAATGTGCGGCGGGCACCCAGAGTGGCTTCTGATGACTAGGGGTGGAGCTAGAGGGTGGTTGTTAATTGACTGTGAACTGAGACTTCTGTTATTTGTGCCAATAGGCACATAGAGATGACTACACAATTTCACATCATGAGTCGGTAACAAGTCATAGTAGTATTGCAATGTTGCTAATAAACACAAAGCACAATAAAAAAAGGATTGATGCACCTGAAGTCCAAAATTAATAAAATGATCAACCCTTTTTTTCATAACAAAAAACTGTAAACAGCAGCAACCAAAATAATGTACTAAAAATCGCTGCAACATTCGTGTCCAGGATCTTGGTGGCGTATTTATGTCTTTGGATGTGAAAGCAGTTATGACAGTTATGTGGCGGCCTTGAGACATGTTTTGTAGACTTCTTTGTTGTCTAAGTTGTTTCCTCGTCTTCTCTGTGTATCCATTTCTAATGTGACGGGGAAAAACACAAAATATGGTCGCAATGATAATTACGGGTTTGTAATGGTAATAGTGACCGTTTGAAGTTTTATCACTGTTGGTAAGGCGATTAGTCTCTTATTCCACATCTTGATCATTCATTTTTCACAGCTGCAGTGAAAAATAAAGTCTCCAATTTGAGAAATGTATTCACAACAGGGTGTGGTCATTGTCAGGTATGACCACATTTTTCATATCTGAAAATCATCCGATTATCGTATGTCTCGTTGGAGAGCATTTCTGTAGACGTCACAATCAACCAGAAAGACTTGGAATCCGGCTCGAAACAAGCTTGCTTCGCAAAGTCTAAAAGAAGCATATTACGTAAAATGATTCTGCATGGATATGCAACCACTTGAAATGTTGTTCAGCGACTCGATATTTGTCTCAAGTTTGTGTGTTTCATACTTCAAACTCCAGCTCAAAGATTTGCTGCTTGAGCGCCACAATAAAAACACATACAGGAGCTGGTGTTTCGCCGAGGGGAAGAAGACGTCGTTTTCAAACAGTTTTCTTATAAAGTGAGATCGACAAGCAGTCCCCCTTTTATGGCTCAACCGCTGATCTGTCAAAATTGCTTCATGAAGCCAACCGGCCCCCAGTGACTCTGCACTGTCACGCCAAATCCTGTAGCCTCACCTTTTTACAAAGTGCAAATGGGAATGCACTTGCCGGAGCTTCAAGGCTCAATAGCTTTGTTACCAAGGAAACTTGCTGGGAAAGCTATCCGCTCACTGACTCCACGGGGACACGAGAGCCTGTTTTTTGCAGTGCCTGCTATTGACCATGTTGCGGACAAACGGGCGACGAACGCCTGATCGCCTGTGTCCCACTGAAAGTGGCTGCGGCGTTGAGTGCACATCAGCGGCAATAAAAGACCTGCCTCGCAGGTAGATTAATAAAAGCGGTGCGACATGCTGGACATGGGCCTCCATTTTGTTGCTCATTTGGGAAGACTCTCTGCTCATATTTGGACTGGGATTTGTTGCCTTGAGTCGAGCTCCGGATTCATTGAGTCATTGATTGGGGTGTACGCCTGAGTTTAGAGGTTCTCGAACTTTGGGACTCATAATCCTAACACAGATTAAATTTAGCTTAGTCATGTGTATCCCTAAAAGAATTTGTTATTTTTTGGACATTTCCACTAAACGTTCATGACCTTTGAATAGAAAGTTTGAATGTTTTCTTCTTCTCCAACTTCCTCTCACATTTCCCCCCAAAATGCATGTTAGCTTCATTGAAGACTACATTGTTGTCTTAATTATACAGGCGGTTTTAGCAACATGTAAACGTTGTCTTAGAGTTGCAGTAATTGCACAATGACGCAGGAGGATTATTGAACATCTAATGTGTTTTTTCCTCAACATTAACTGTAGAAATGTGGACTAGCTAGCTTGCTAGCTAGCAGTATACGTCTTTCTTCATCCCCAACTCAAATACAGACATGCCAGTCAGAAAATACCCAGATCAATGTCCTTTCAGAGTCCTATCAAATCAACAAGGATGATGACAACAGGAAGTAGCAGCCTACAAAAATAAAAAAATTACAATTAAGTTAATCCTTTCATGCTAGCCAAAATGAGGTCTAGTTAGTCCGACAGGTCTGATGGTGACAGTTTGAACACCAGAAATTGCTTCAAGTTCGAGACATTTTTGTCGCAAAGCTTTCCAAATTTCACAACTTTCTCCTTAATTGATCTTTGCCAGTTAATTAAAGCTTATTGTACTAGTCAATCATTGTAGACATTTACTGTACTGTATATACATAAAGACTGTGTGTGTTATCTTAAGATCCTAAATTCATTTATTTGTTGTCGGGGGGGGCGGGGTTATCTTTAGTTATCTTGTCATCGCCTAATTATCTCAACAAGGTCCTCACTTTTAAAGCCTGTTATCCCGAGACAAAGGCTTCAATTATCGTCCTATCACAGAAATATCAAACATTTGTTCTTTCCTGAACTCGGAATGAATGCTATTAGTGGGGGGCGCGGCAGGCATCTGTGCTCCCGTCTGTCCATCGCTGAGTTACTTTTGTCCCGGAGATAGTCTTCCCAGATATGATTAGTGCCTCTGTAACATCTGCCTCCTGCTAAATTGAGGATATCGCTGATTCTTTTCCAAGCAAGTACAGCACGAGTCTTCGTTTCAGAAACTGTTCACACGCTGGTCCACGCTGTTTTGTGCCTCCATGCTGAGGTTTCTGGCTGACTTACTCCGAAACAGCACAAACAAAGATCTAATTATGGATGTACGCCAGGTACTCTTTGTACTTGTCTGTCAAGGCTTCCTTTCTCAAGCTTTCAAATCACGTGAAATTGCCTCGGAATGCGATTAATTCAGCCCCTTCGTGTGAGCCCGGAGGAACGCGTGTGAGCACTAAAAGGAGACCGAGGGAAGCCTATAATGAAGCCAACTCATTACCTGGACCTCTGCATTGTTGTTTTTTTTTGTTGCAGCCGAGCAACGGCAACGCTCTCATCGTGTTTGTTCAAGTGCGTACAATCCTCAGAAATTGATGTCAACAATGCCAATAGAAAATATGCGCGTGAGGCTGTAACTTAAACCCAAATAACCTTTTCCCATTGAAGTAAACTGAAATGCCATTATTCTGGCCTTCCCCTGTGTGGTTTGGAAAGAAAACAGTGTTTTGAGAAACTTGCCATGGATAGGCTACATTGCACTACACATTTGAACAGTGTGATAGCCATAAAGCTTTTTAAACTGGTGGATAGAAAAACTTGTTGCAAGGTAGCAATTTTGCAACACTGCTCCAATGTCAATTGGCGAGCCATGGGCAAGGGAATGATATGTTTCCACAAAGTGCAAAGCACACTGGAGCTGTCGTTTTTTCTATTGTAATGAACCAAACTGTCTTGACTCACAACTGCAGTGGAAATTCTTCATTAGTCATTTTTAAAGGCTGCCAGCACTTTGTTCATTACAACAACGCCAAAAGTATATTTTGACACTCTGAATGGAGCTGAGTATCGTTACTTTGTTGAAAAGAACGAAGGGTCCACACGCTTTGAAAATTGATATTGAAGAGTATTGTTACTTTTCTGTAATGAACCAAGTGCCGACAGTCTTTAAAAGTTAGTATGTTGAAGTACTTTTTCATGCCAGCAAGCGTCAAAAATGGCTTTTTTTAGGGGTAAACTGGTTGGCTTACTTGTAATAAATTGAGTTCTGAAAATGTCAGTTTCATCGGACAATTCAACCAGTTGGACATTTTGACTGAAATGAGTACTTTTGCACAGCTGTGTGATTGTGTTTCTACAAGTTTTGGCTTCTCCAGTTACGTAAATAAGTGAGAATTTACTCTGTTATTCCCTTATTCCCTTATTCCCCCCTTATATATAAGCAAGCTAAATATAAACGGGGAATGCTTGCATGTGTGTCATTCACAAGGAAGCGAGGCAAAGAGATGACTCAGGGAAGAAGCTGTCAAGACTCAGGACCACTTACTTCACTGACTCTGTTATGTCTAATTATGGGAAGCGCTGATTCCCAGTAATAGGGGGATGGGAGAAGCACAAGAATTCCAGAAGCAGCAAACATTTCCTCGACGAGGTAAAAAGGTGAACATCTAAATTCATGAATTCTCTGTTTTTACCTTCCACCGTAACAGTCTAGCGGCTGAAAGTTAATGTGTCCTCTTTAAGCGCCTGTGGCAGAAACAGATAAGAAACACGTCTTGAGCGGGAGTGAGACTCTTGTGATTCCGTCCAATTTGGCTCATCTCGTCTGCCGAGAAACCATCAAAAAGGAGTGCCTCTTCCAGGCTGCTGGTGGAAGGCGAAGACAAACTGTAATGTGCTGCCGGAGTTGAGGACCTCTGAACTGGATTTTCTGCGCGATTGCGAGACAAACATGTCATATGTCAACATTAAGGTGCATTTGTGATCTGGCGACAGGATTTATAGAGCGGACAGTGATGTCTTGCAGGAAATATTGCCCTAGTTGGAACAAGCATTTTGGACCAGCAATTTAAAGTTGCACGCTTGAATCAAAGACCTGAAACAATGTTCAGGGATGCAGGAAACATGTAATGGTATTGGTAATTAGTGGAAAAATGAACTCAGGCAAAATAATTGATAGAAGAAAGATTAACCAAATCTTTTTTTTTTTTCTCCCATATTTCCGGATCTGAGCTTCCATTACCCTTGAGACTTCTGAATCTATCTTAGTTTGAAAGCCCTTGAAATGCATGAAATGGTTGTTGCACAGTTGCAACCCTTCTTTGGGACTACAAATTGGCTTCGGTATCATCGTGTGAATCCAAAGGAAAAACGGGATGATTAAAAAAAAAAAAAGAAATGGTAATTCATATATTTGCAATCCTTTTTCTCTCTGGAGAGTTTCCCCGTCGTTTAAGTTCAACCTGCTGGGAACGTAATGATCTCAGCTTTTCTTAGCAAGAACCCGCGCTGTGTACTATTAATGTCGCCTGTCTTGAGAAATGGTGCGTTCAGTCATGTTCGACTTCATTTGCGGATTCCCTTTAATGTCTCTCTCTCTCTCGAGCTAAAGTCTTCTAGTGGTTTTAGCGCTTCACATTCCCGCTGATACAGTCGCTCACCTTCTCCAGCCAGACTGGATTTTTCACCAGGCTGGTTTTGGAGGCGGGTTTGACAAGCGTGACAAGCGCTGGTGACAAGCGTCCCAGTAATTTTTTTTGTCTTTTACAAATGTGTGTGATCAATGGACTTGACCGAGTTATCCAACCAGAGCGATATAGGAAATAGCGGCGCTAGAGGGGCAGAGGTACTAGCGAAGAACCAGATTATTACATTCAACACGTTCTGGTTCAAGAGCAGTGTCGTGAAACATCTTAACGTTTGTCTCTCGGGCCGCTGGAATAATGCTTGGCATGCCTGCAACGCAGCGGAGAGGTTCTGTGTTGGATGGATGCTAGCCATGCTGTTTTGGGGCTAGTGCTTACCATCAATGTCATTACGTTCATTTAGATTATTATTTTTTTTTTTTCCAGGTAAAAGAAAAAAACTCAGAAAAAATGCACCAACCACTTGTAGTTTACCATTCACAAATATACAATTTTCCTGTGTTTTTTTTAGCTAGCTATTCGATGGGGAAAAACTCACGGATTCGGGGATGCCACAAGATGCTACCGGGGATCGGCTGGGGTGACTGACGTATATGCTCCGCTTTAAAAAAAACAAAAAAAATCCCTGTCTCTCT
The DNA here is from genome assembly GCF_054856515.1 of Filicampus tigris. Lineage (NCBI taxonomy): Eukaryota > Metazoa > Chordata > Actinopteri > Syngnathiformes > Syngnathidae > Filicampus > Filicampus tigris. The sequence goes on along the minus strand of NC_141233.1, from coordinate 12,390,475 downwards.
GTGGTCCAGTAACAATTGTCCCACATAGCTAATTGCTTTGGCAGTGACTAAAATGTGCTTTAGCACCTCTTGAAATGTTATTTTGCACACACCTGGTTGAGAATCCCTGTTTTAGATGCTGACTGATCTGAAATTGCTACATTTGCAACCTCCAGTTATCTGCACATATTATCCCCCAGATAATTTGACTATGTTTCCACCTTACATCATTCAGATTTGACGGTTCCACTGCATGCGCCAACCCAAACAATGTCATTGCATTTCACGGTCAGTAGAAATCTTCTTGTTATCTGCAGCAACATTTCCATTCTCCAGCTGTTCCAAGCTCAATGGGCGCAGGGCGGAGAGCGTTGCGGCGTTATCCAGAATATTGATTGATTCGTCGCCCGCATTACTTCCTCGGAATCTGACTTTGTCCTAAGTGGTTTCATTAATTGTGCTCAATAGGAATTTGGCGCGACTCCCTACGCCCCGTAGAATGGCAATTAGTTTCCCTTCCACTGTTTACTTACTGCTTTATGGCGGATATAATGAGGCCTTGTAATTCCCGTCAGGTTTAGCTATTCCCATTCTGGAGTCACGTCGACTTGGGTTTGTTTTTCTTTTTATGTCTAGCTTTGAATATTTGTCGTTCTTTGCCCATCACGATACAGAAAAAATCCTTCCATCTGGGAAGTAGAAAGAAAGACAAGGCTTATGTTATGAGTGTAGCGTATGCCCATTTTTGTCGTACTTAAATATAATCTTTCATCCGAGGGTAAGCAATCCACTCCGGTCATTATCCTAACCAAAACAGATTTGAAATCATCGCATAATCATATCCTGATCATAATTAGCTCACAGGTGTCCCAAACAATTAGGCCCAGATTGACTGCACGGAGATGATAATAAACTCCTATTTAAGCTACATAGTGCCACTTTTTTTTCCCCGATGAGTTACTTTTGTTCATCTCGTCTTTGACGGACGAACCTGCGACTTTATTCTTGTCTCCTTGAACGAATCTATAAAGTGTACCCTCCACGGCGCAATTAACAAGAGGCACCTACAAATCCTTGCAGGATTCATTGCTCTTTTCATTGGCTTTATAAATGTCACCGATCTGGTGGCGGAAATGCACGACGCGAGCTCCAGTTGTGCAACAAAGTCGGGTTTCTACATGTATTGATAGCTTCCCTTTTTACTGGCGCTTCACATATAATCTTCTATTCGGACAAATCCACCGTACGAGGTGCAGTATTTTTGGTGTTTACTTTTGGTGCTGCTAAGATTTCATAGCTTCTTTCTCAATTGCGATTTCCATGCTAGAAAAGTATTTAAAACAAAACATTTTAATATTATTTTTTTTCAGTATAACAGCTTGAGAAAAAAATACATTATGGGTGTGCCGAATGGCACAGGGAAACATTTTACATTAAGGTAAATGGTCAATTGTGTTCCAAATTATTGACATTGATATTGAATTAAAATTGCAGTATGGTAACTTTTCAAATTTGTCTTTAAATGTGAAATATAACATAGGCTGTAATATTTTTTTGGGACCTGTGATTCATTCAAATATTCACTTTATTGATTATTATTATATTATATTTATAGACATTTTTAGATTTGCCTTTGTCAGGCTAGTTTTAAAAAGTGCCTTTATTCTTCAAGGCAAGTAGTGCGTGTGACTATGGGAAAACTTTGTTTTGAGTGCAATTAAATTGAAAGTCAATCGGAGTGGAAATCTTTCACCGCAAAAGTTGTAAAGTGTTTGAAATTAGATTTTTCTGTTAGTGCCACTCAAAAGTGAGTGGCATTACTTTTTGAAAAGTTGGAATTTCCATGTAGCTTTAAGTCATTGGATTGCACTATGTACCTTAGGAAGTTGCCTGTATGGTTTTAGGAGTTGAAAAGAAAAGTGATGTAATGTGTATGTGACAGTCCAATTTGGAGTGTGAATCAAAGGCGTCCTCCTTAATAAATGCTATGTGGCTTCATTAAAGAAATTCGCTTTTTCTGTTTAGGGATGATTATTTGTAATGAGATAAACAAGATGGGTGCAGATTGAAATTGAAATTGAAATTTGACTTAAGTGGTCGCCTTTATCCATCTGAGTGTCGAAACCAGGTAAGATGTTCGCAACGAGGATACGATGACTGTTGTGGTTTGGGAATGAGTTAATTTTCCATGTCACGTGTAACACTGGTGTTGATTCCTGGCCTCATCAAACAAGCAGAAATGATTAAAGCTGTTTTCCCTCTCTGGAAAATAAAATATAATTTCCATAACAGTCCCTCATGGCGCAAATACTTCACGGTGATTGACAGGGTGAAGCATTAGCCCCCGGGCTGCGCTTTTCTTTTTTTGCTGCTGTATTTGGGGTGTGCACATTATCAAACTGTCAACGTGTCAGATGAAATAGGATGAGCGGTGGGCTTCTCAAAGGAGACAAGTGTTGTCATGGCGAGCCCATGGATATGAAATATTTGTTTTTTCCCTCCTTATAATTATTTGATTGGAGCAGTAAAATCATGTTCGTTGGAAAAGTAAAATTGAGAAGACGGAGACATAATCTGTTGTTGAATCACGCAATTGCGTACCACATTTTTTCATATATAATTTATCGCATTGTGGCGTAAACTAATGGAATGGATCTACCGAAGCATGTCTGCACGAATGCGATATTGAAAGCAACATGAAAAGGTCCGCGATGAGATAGAAAAGAATTTTAAATATTTTAGCAAGACGCACAGTTTACAGTCGATTTCAATCTCTGTGTGTATTAATATGGATTTACTACCATCTTTTCAAATATTTATTAACACAACTATTGACGGGGTATTGATTAGAAATGTTCTATATTGAGGAAATGCCTCTCTACTACTTACACCGTCAGTCTTATTCTGGCTAACATCTTAGAAATGCTGCAAAAGTTACCTTGTGAAAGAAGATATTTAACCTGAAAGAGGCTTCATATATCAATGAATTAAAAAAAAAAAAAAAGTACTGCAGTAGGGGGCCGCTAAGCTCACTCCACTCACTTTGCACTAGTTTCAGTTGTGAATTTCTTAGAGACGTTCTGGTTTACTTTCTGCATCTGTTTTATCGATGCCGTTTTAAGCAGCAACCTAGCCAATTCCTGAAATTAAGGACGTGTCTGATGTCCTGATTGCTCACTCACACCAGAATTGATCAAAGTGTGACAAATCCAGATAGTCAGTGACATTTCAAGATACTGCTTTCAGCCCTTTCTTTCTGGTGGTATATCCCGTGAAATTATAAGCAGGTTCCCTTACTTAGAAGTCTTTTGATGACTGGAGAGTAATGGAGTTCCTCGACCAGAGTGTCTGGCGTCTCCCAAATATTTCCAGCTAAGGGTGAAGCTTCCAAGACCTCTGACTCTTTTGGTGCTAGAAATGTCTGGCTTCGATGAGTTCTGCCTGGAAATGGCAGGCAAACAAATCTATACCGCGCTTCTTTTTCATTCTATACTCTTACTTTCTGAAGTGCCAATTTTCCAGGGAGCCAGTGTGAACGTTAGACCCTTGATATTTCCTGGTTTGCTCGTGAAGTTGGAAGATAGCCGTTTTGAGTATCACGGCCAGAGGTTGAAAAAAATGAAAAGACTAAAAGGAGTGTGGCACTTGTTGGGGTGGATAAGTGGTGCTCAGACCTCCTGGCATCCGGTGCTTTTCAAAAGTTCACCTACTGTGAGTTTGTTTGTTGCGGCCGCAGGTGCGGCTCATTCAAGTGAGACTAAATATCCTCAGCGTGAACACTGACCGCAGCATCCAGGCTGTGTACACTCGGCCCACCACCATGACCTTCCGGGTGGGCCCGCGTGTACGTGACTTCCAAGACCATCGGCGTACTTCTAAGACAGACATGGTCACCTGCAAGCAGTGGAATCATTTTCCTACCGTTGCCTCGCAGGAGAGCTTTATGTTCCCTTTTTTATGAGGTGTCGAGTATTTTTAGCCGCCTTGACTGAAAGCCAGGGTCATTGCACTTTACTCTCAGAGGTGTCTCCCTCGAGGGAAGCCACGGCTCCAGTTCATCCTCGGCGGCTACCATCCAAGCCTCTGCCGTGCGGGAAAAATAGCCACCTGTGTCAGCGTTGACATTGGGATTTTGTGAGCCAATTAAGATGCCAATTAAAATTAACCATGAGATATGGTGGCGCAGAAAACGACTGTAATCTTGATTAGCATCAGACGTTAACATCCGGCTTCTCCTCTCCGATTCCCACCGGGAGTGGCTGAATCATTTATCTTTCCATTGATTTTCTTATTTTTCCTTTCAGCCCCTCGGTGCTCCCATTTCCCATCAACTCTTTGCCTTGTTTTCCTCATTCTGTTGCGCTCTGACACATCTCCTCTTACTATAGATTTGATGTCTAGCCCTTGGTCAGGCCCTATTCTGCCCGTTTCTTCGCTCCCCGGTCTCGGCGTGAAGGGCCAGCTTTCACCGTTGCAGGCCTTTTGTCAGGTCTGCCCGGAGACTTCAAACTCTGATAATGAGATTCCGTTATTGGACCAAAGGGTGGAATCCCAGCAGTGAGGGTCCATAGGTTGACACTCAGCATGGGTGTGCTGCAGTAGTGTTTGGATGGCTAATAGCCAACGTCTAAATATCTGAAATAGTCTCTCAAATAGTAAAGTCAAGTATGTTTAGTAGGGCTGTTTGATTTTGCCTAACAGGAACATTCTGATTATTTTCTCTCAAACCCGATTTTATGATTATGATTTCTTTGTAAAATAAAAAATAATGAAAATGGAAGTATTCTGAATGTCTTTTATTTAAACATAATTTTTCTTTCTTTGAACTCAAAATGCCAGTCAATTTAGCTTAATACACACAGAACAATCCATTGGTACTAACAGCATTTTACTTAGACAATATATTTCAGATCTTTTCTTAAAGGAACCAATAATGAAAGAAGAACGTGCATATACCATCTGAAACAAAATCATCAACATGCGAGATGGTAGACAGTCAAATCTGTAAGCAGTCTGTCAGCAAGTCATTTTGCCAACCGGCCAGTGACTAGCCTTTTACAAATTCTCCCTGGTCTTACTTATTTAAACATAAATCAATGATTAGTGCAAAACTGTCACTCAATAATACAATGCACTGTCAAGCTTAAGTACGGATGCATAGTCCGGTTGGTCCAGAGGTCCGTTGTAGAGGAGAAAAAAAAGGGACCACTTTCAGACGTTGAGTTACTTCCTCACGGGTTGTATTGTACATGCGGACCATCCCTACTAAGGACGGAGCAATGACGGGGCTATATACGTCAATCCCCGAGTTCGTGCTGAACAATGAATCAAAATCAAATTGACATCACGATGTAGTAGAATGCAATTTTCACATTGGAAACGCTGCAATTTGAGACGGGGGCTCTGCTTCATTTTCGTCCGGTCAGGAGGCTTTATTTTTTTCATAGTCAGCTTGGATAGGCTGCTGCTAACCCGCCACCCTAATGAGGAGAGGTCTCTCTAGAAGATGGATGGATGGTACTGCTCTTGAACAACTCTCCCTTTGCGTCCCTCTGTGTCTTTGCTCGTAGTAAACCAGCATCATCTATTATTACCGGTACTTGTTTTCCTCGAGGGCAGTCGCTGGTTTTCTACCGGACGCTTCGTTCCTTTAGCGTTGGAAAACTCTCGCATCAACCCGATAAACAAATTTCCATGCGCACATTGACTGGCCAGCATGATCCCGGCTTAAGGCAAAGTCAAATCAATGCACCGTCTGTTAATTTATCTCCCTCCTGACAAGCCAATAGGCTCTCCGTAGTGAGCTGGCTAATGAGGACTTCCTAAAGGTTAAGTAAACACTGAGGATTTGGTAGAGGGGGGATTGCAAGATGACAGAATGATATAGTTCTGTTGAGGGTTAGCTGTGGGTCTGATCTTTGACTCTAGCGCTTCATCATCACATCCAAGATAAACACCCTAAATCAAGGTGAACTGCATTTTTCACCTACCTATGTTGCTGTACATGTGAGACTGGTCAATGGTTTTGGAATTTCAGCATGTGTACTTCTTAGCTTCACCTTTAATCATTCTAAATAACTAATTCCAACTTTTGACCTTTATTTGACTTTCCCCACTTTTTACACTCACCTTAAAACAGTTCCATACCTGTCAAGTTGTACACGATGGGCTAAATTTGTACATGTGGAAAAGCATTTTCAAACACGTACGCCGTACATCGCGGATTCCCGTTCACGTGACAGCAGCCAGTGTCTGATTATATACAGATATGTAAGGGCAAATTACAACTTTTGTCAGATTTCAGTACACCCAGGTACGACAGGTATGCAGTTCCCAGGTGTCTCGATTTCTGTGACATCTGTAGTATGTTCACTTTAATGTTAAAGTTTGAAAGGTAAATTAAACTTAGTTCCACCTTTTTGTCTCTTGCAGCGGAAAGGAAAAAGAAAATATGCAACAACCGTAGTCACCATTTTGGAGACACTAGCTGTATTTTCTGCCTCCTTGCATTATTTTCTCTGTTTCCTGACTTGCACATTTGAGTGAAGACATATCTGAAGGGGGACTCGGAAAAAAAAAAAAAACAAGGGCAGGGAATTTTTCCCAACCGAAATTACGCCGGAATCTGAATAGCATGCGAGAACCAACGATCTAAACTACATTAGGCGGCGGAGCCCGCTTACTTTCTCATGAATAAATAACAAATGAATGCGAATGGGTGGATGGAGACATCAAGTCTATTACCATTCCGTTGGCCTTGTCCGATATATTTGGAGGAAGAAATGAGAAGCGAATTGCCGCATTATGCACCTAATTTTCTTTGAGGCTCCTGGCCCTCTTTTTCGCGACACTTGGCGAGCGGATTGTATGGAAATGATATTACTGTTGTGTCACCAAGAAGAAAACACAACACAAGTTAGTTTCTTGAGTAGTAAACTTTTTGAATGGCTGCCTAGCCGTAGAGCTTTCCATCGTCTGTCAAGGTCCTTTTGGAGTTTCTGCTTATCACCTTGATGAACAATGTAGCGTTGTCTCGCGCTCTTGTTTAGCCTCTTGTCATTGCTTCACTCTTTATTTTGTTATTCTCAGACAGTTTTGATGCCTAATCCCCATCATCCCCGGTAGGGATTCAAGGGGCCCACTCAAAAAAAGGCGGCAAAAGCACAAACTGTTGGGACTCCCTTGATGTTTGCGTCTGTGCTTCCTATGCAGGATTGGATTGGATTCCGCTCGCAGTCGCAAAAAACAAAAGCCCAACTTCCCACAGCCTGGCATTCGAAGAAAGCAAACTCAGAGGTTATGTTTAAGCCGTTTTCCAAATCTTTTAATACCTTATTTGTGTAAATTTCTGGAAGGAGTAATCAAATACATAATGGGAAGAGTTGTATGAGATTAATTTTGTGAGCATGTTTGTCCTCAACGTCAAGTTGCCCTAGGGCAGTGTTTCACGCTAAAGTGTTCAAAACACGAGGCTTGCCTATTATTCTAAGAGTCTGGAATTGTTTGAGATTCTAGCAATTTCGAGGCAAAATGTGGTCCAAAAGTGTGTAGAACCCAAACGAAATCAGGGCAAGATAGACAGAGACGTCTTTCGCCTTTAGATTCAGATTTTTTCAGGTGTGAATCTCTCTGTAGAGTTCGCACGTTGTTGTTTTTTTAGGTAATTTGGCTTCATCTCACATAAATTGACGACTGTAAGTTGTGAGGGTGGTGGTATGCATGGTGAGCAGAGAGCGAACAAAGGAATGTTTTTTAGGTAAACATGTACCGGAGAATTTGTCTGCATGAGGCAAGAGCTGCTGTGCACTCCAGTTCACCCGTCACCCAAATGAGGGTAAGCGCTAAAGAAAATGGATGGCATTTGGTGGCTGAAACATTTTTTTAATTAGTTTTGACATTCGACAACAGCGTCTGACATCTTCAAGACAAACCTACAGTGTAAGCTTTGACTTTCCGTCGCAAGCTATTAACTCATTCCCTGAGAATTGGAATGTACCAATAACTCTTGTGGATGATGGATGATATATATAAGCGATCAATACTATCACTCATCCATTCCACACGTTATTAGTATGTCTTTTGCAGACGTTTGTCCCGAGTGGCGGAGCTCAGTGCGGGGCTAGCCGTTTCTATAATTTGCCCGGCATGACTCGCCGCGTGTTTTCGTCATGGCGTCCATGATGGATGACGGTACGCTCCGACTCGGCGCTGCCTGACATTGCCCCATCTGCTCCCGCTTTCTACCATCCATACCTTGTCTTTAGCCTCTTTGCCCCGGGCTCGGCTCGACAAATAGTTGTTGTCACCTCTTCCCACTGTCGCGAAATGAGAGATGGCCGAACACAGACGGTAATTAGGGAAGCGTGGCCTCCCTGCCAAGGAGATCGCACTCGTTTAATCCCCACATGCATCCCACCCCCTCCAAGGTTTGTCGTCATGGTATCGTTAAGGAGGAAAGAGGATGGTGTCCATCATGATGCAGACAAACAAAAGGGCCACCTAGATCTATTTTAATGAGGAAAAACAAACCCCCCACCTTCCTCGGAGTAACTGTGGATACTAATGGCTTTATAATGAAGCCTTTATGATCTTTGAACCAGAACTTTTTTTCACTCTTTACTTAATGGGTCGGTGATGTGTGCCTTATTTTTTCCATTTTTGATATCAAATGAAATGATGCTGGCGGTATTGAGGTGTTGTGAGAAATACTGACGTCATGCCAACTCTTCGAACTCCGGGGTATTGGAACGTCTTTGCCCCACGCTATTTTATGTATAATCAACCCAACACACATAGATTTAAATGTTTATTTCAATAACTTAATAATAGCTTGTTCCAATCTGCCACCCACAAACAAAACAGCATTGGATATTTGAATAATATTCTGGACATACAGGCCTGCAATAGGCTGAGTAGGACTGCCAAGTCTTAGCATATTAGACTATTGTCTTTGCATTGGCATCATAATGACACTCCAAAAAATAAAATATCACATGGATTTGTTCCCTGGCTGTGGGACTTAATTTCCCGTGTCCTCCGAGGAAACAATGAGTATAGATTTTTCAGGCATTTAAGGTTCTATAGAGAGACAGAGTCTGGCTGGGAAAAGATAATTGCTTTACGTTTTTAAGGCCGAAATGGGTATGAAATAGAGTCAAACAATCAGTGCTAATGGCTGGTTATGATGAAACTAACTTCATGTGTCCCTCCCTTACCCATTTCAGAGTCCCTGTAAAGACGTATGATTTCTTGAATGAAATCCAATGAAAGGCTGGTCGGTCCACTTAGGTTACAATTATTTTGTCGTTACCACGTGATGACTTGCTAAATGCTCAAATGGGAAAGTTAAGACTTTCTGTATATGTATGTATGTAAAGATGCAGGCCATACGGTATATACTGTAGGTCTGATTGTAGCTACAGTAGAGGCATCCCAGTGAAGTCAGTGCCCTAACATAAAAATGCACAGACGTGATGGCCAAGTGAGAGATGATCGGAAAACCCAGCTGAGCTTGAACTACCCGCAAACGCCCCTCATCTCCTCCCCAGCCAGACATTCCTCCATGCTTGGTTGGCTCAGCTTAAAGTAGCGGAGTATAATGGAAATCCTCAGATGATGCCGAGACCACGTTCGCACTCCGCTGAACTTTCAATTCCCAGCTGTTTTTCCTCCCGACCGAACCCTCTGGCCGCCCCGCACCTCCTCTTCCTCTTCCCTCACCGGCTCCACCAACACCGCCGCTGCCTACGCCGCCTTTATTACCACTCTGGCTTGACTGCTCGCCTGTGTCAGGTGCAGCTACGGAAACAAGAATAGCTGAGCAGTGAATCCCTTGTCAGGGAAGTAAAAAAAGTCAAGGTTTGCAAAAGATTTAATTCTGCCTTTTCTAAAGGATTGTAGTTTAATTAAGGGTCCCAGATACAATTGAAGGCCAAGCACAATCTGATTCAAGATGGTGCTTGCCTGCCGATTTGTTCAGATTTCAAACCAATTTTCCCTATTGTAAATAATGGAAGAAATTATTGACTGAGTCAGACTGTTACCATCATTAGAAATGTTTTAAGTAACATTTTAACATTCTTTGCTGTCTTACAAATGTTAAAGCGTTACGTTTTGTCATTACATTGACATTAAAATGATCAGCACTAGCTAGCAGCTGATTCTAGCTGTTGACTCCACTGTCTGGATTTTATGATCAATTTGCCGCAAATAAATTCAACAAAAAGAAAAACACACACACACATAGCGTTCAACCTAAAGGATGCCAACTAAACCGTAATTTACTGAAGTTTTGTATAAAAAAACAGAAGCAAATCATCTCACTTCACCTTTGATTGTCATTTTTGTTTTCCTTGTGTTAGCGAATACAGCGAGCGTAAGTCCACATTCAATGTCCTTGTCATCTGAAGAATTTGTTTGCATGCTAGCTATCCGCCAATTTGAGCAAACATAGACTCCCTAAAAACGTTCTGTTTTCATTTGTAGTGTCTTATTATGAGTTAATAGATACAATGTGAATGAGCCAAAATTATAAGTATTGCTAGTAACTGTTATATTTGTATATTAAAACTTTGAATTGTGATTAACTTGTTGGCTCAGTTTTTTGGGGGGGTTCTAGATTTTTGTTAGACATCTTAATCATATTTTCCTTGATGTTTTGATCAGAATTCCACATGATTTCGAATGACAAGTCATCTGAAGAGTCTGTTAGCAGACACTAGTCATCAACTCAACTGTTCAACCTTCATAGTCGGGCAAAGAAAATAATAAATTAAAGCTTTGCAACCTCATTACCTTCTTTTTTCCAAACGTTGGTCCGAGTCCGAAAGTCACAATCTTAGAACGGTGTTCCATTGTGGATGTAAAAACTTTGCAGATTTTCATTTATATTTAATTGAATCTCAAAGGCACACAAGTTTATTGAACCATCGAATGACGCTCAACACGTTTTGGCGTTGGTTTTCTCATCTGACAAGGTAATTGGCAATTATCAGGCAGAAATCCAGGAGTTTAGCGATTTTCAAAGCTGCTCCTCTGGAATGGATTTCGTTTTCATCACACATCTGAATTCTATTTTTATTCACATGCATCTTTATTTCATGCGACAACTCCCCGTTCCCTGAAGTTAGCTGGAGCAGCATCTGTATCGAGGATCAGCGATGCCTGCACGATTGCCAATCTGGTTATGTACGATAAAAAGGAAACACGAGATTCATTTAGCACTCTTTTAAGAAGTTGGCAGCGGGGACCCACCCCGAGTGTAATAATCGCCCCCCGTGCGGAACACATTTTGGAGATCCTGGAAAACACTTCATTCAGCGTCTTTGCCTGTAGGTGTATTGATGCGCTTGTGTGAGCTAGCTCAGTGGGTGTTGAGGAAGAAATGCATCCTGGAAAAAGGAAGAAAACTTTGCATTTTGGAGGAGTCGGAACAATTCCCTCGTGCTTGCTTATGAGGGAGGGAGTCGTTTTCAGATGCCAAAAAAATATGAAGACTTCCATAAGAGGAAATGAGAACTGGCAAGAGAAAATATGTTCAATCCTTTCAACGGACACGCTGAACTGACCAGGCACCGCGTTGCCATGAGTCACTTCGCACTGTTTCATTCTAACACGTAGCCGAGTAGGAAGTGTGAAGCTGCTACTTGTTCTCGCAACTGATTTATCTTCTGTTCAACTTGATCATTCTGTTACATGAAGGCCATAAGTCGTCTAAGGGTTGCTTAAACGACTGAGGCGTTTGAGGCTAAAATATTATTGGTTCATTTAAGGGGTACACATTTTTGAAAATATGACTTCTTATTGCCTTGTATATATAAGGTAAGGTGGTAACAACCGTCACGGTTCACATGTTTTCGGACTGTGTTCATGTGATGTTTGCAAGCTGAGCTTTGAGGCACTGTGATTTTCAGTCAACAGCAAGTGGCAAAATGGCTGCCACCTGAGATGGATGAAAACGGCTGGATTTTTCTGTTGAATTCATATTCAACAAACTTTTAATTTTGACTATTAGTACTATTAATCAGAACATCGCGTTTAGACTAGTTGGGAGTGGATAGAACATATTGTGAAGAACATTTTTGACTTGATTTTAAAGCGCAACATTACGCTAATTAGCATCAGCATTAAGCTAGCTGGGCATTTCCTCAGGCAGTTGTTTGGCTGTTCAAAATTCTTGTTTTGTTTGACACCAAACTTGAACTGGGAGTGGCATTGAAACAGCTTGAAGCCTTTTTTGATGACTTGTTGTGAAGTGAGTTCACCGCCACAAAACAGCTCTTACCTGAGGTGCGTGCTCGCAAGACAAAGCAAAAAAACGGGTGGACCACGGCTCGTATTTTGTGTTTGTTTTCCTTCATTTCAGCAATCAGTGTCAGTCAAAACTGAACGTTTCAAATCAAATCAAAGCTTAACGTCATTGTAAAATAAAACTCATTCAGGCAGGATGACTCACATACCCTTCTAGTAAAGGCAGTTCTTGTGTCGGAACTTATTCAATTTTTGTGTCCATCCGCTTGGCATTCCATACGTATTCTGAGCTATGATCTCCACAACTCCACATTTCTTTGCTACACTGCCCAAGTAGCAGCCCCCAAGGTCAGGCCCCATTGTCTTCCTGTGACACACTGTGCCACCGCGACCGAGTCGGACCCGGCGGAACAGCTCTCCCGGGCTTCGGCATAAAGGCGGCACCAGCTGTTCCAACATTCTGCGGCTCGTCGGCTCGCGGTGTTCCCAAACATCATCCATCTTTTTCACTCACCCATTTAGACACCTCTCAGGGCCATTTCACGCCTCTGCTCACCTGGGGGTGTAATTAGCATTACTTTATTATTGATTATCAGGCTAAAAGCACAGAGTGGCTAATGTAGAATGGCAAAGGTCTTTTAATTGTTCCTTTCCTGATTCATTTGGATGCCTCGATTTAAGATGAGCATCACACTGTACGACTTTGGAGGTTAAGCTTTGCATCTCTGACGAAGGCATCTCAGGACAGCTCATCATCAGCTCGGTATGTAGCACATCACAGAATTGAGCACACATTGCCGTTGAATTATCAAACAAGCCATCACAGCGCGTTTCATGTTATTTTGGTCGGTGGCATACAATTGAAGTGGAAGCCATCCCGTGAGTGTTTGTACAGACTTAGCTGTTTGGCGTCAATGCATGCTGCAACCGCGTCACTCGGCGGGAGCCTTCGCTTTCATGCTCAGCGCAGTCGGCGGGGAAGGCTGCGAGAAATCGTCGAGGCACCGCGGGAGGGAATCGCGACCGATAGAACTTTACGATTGGTAAACAATGCCAACAGAGGAGACCCAAGATTGGAGAAAACGACCCACTTAGCCCAAACTGAAAATGTTTTAATACACTGTAATCATCAGATAACTTTGTAATTCCATCTCATGACGACTTCATTGACTTACATGATTAGATTATCTTTTCCCATGCATTTATAAAATACAGTATGTTACATCATCTCCATTGGCTGATTGGACTTAAAGCACGTACTTCCGCTCGGGACCACAAATTACTTTGTACAAAGACGTTACTTTGTTTTGATCAACAAAGCAGTGACGCCCTTGGCTAATGAACTTACCATTCTGAGACGACTGAAAAAGGTATAAGGGATCCTTCCTTTACGACCCAGTTCCGTGAGAGTTACTTTAACTTGTAGACTATGTGACAGTACATTTAGGGCCCAGAACTAAAAAAAAAAGTACCGTAGACAAAGCTTTTAATCAAGCAAGGTGGTTATGTAATCATAATAAATCCTGTTATTGCTTTAGCTTGCCAGACCCTTAGCCACTCTCCAAAAGTGAAAAGGTCATCAAAGCAAACCCAGCAGTGGTTTGTTTGTGTTTTTGATGCCATAAAACAGCTTTTTTTTTCTTGCTCCTGAAAAAAAAATGACATAACAGTAGTCAGTAGTAGTATTATGAAAAACTAACCGCTATTGCCGCTTGGCAAAAACAAGTGTAGGACATTTATCTCACCCTTAAGAGCCTCGCTACGAGTTCCCATCACCGCAGTTAAGCAGCACCTCGAGGTGATCCAAAAACGAAAAAAAAAAAAAAAGTGGCGCACAGCGGCAGTAAGTGCGAATTTATCATCTTCCAAATTTATATGGCGGTGGCTCGTGACTTTGTTACTTCAAAGGTGAAGAGGCAGATGTTTAATTTGGCCCACAGAGTTTTGTGCTTTGTGGGGAGTTAATGCTTAAATGTGTTCTCGCAAAGCCATGTAATCCTCTATGTGATCAGGAGAGCGTGAGGTTTGAGGGTTACGGAAATGATGTGGATGGGGTAATCCCCCGAGGTCTTACAGCTCTTGGAAAACCAGAGTCATCCCTGATGCTTTTTCTTTTCTTTTTTTTCCCCTTTTTTTTTTTTTTTTTTTTTGCATATGGTTAAATAATCATGTCTGCTCTGCGCACCGCAGCTCTGCTTCTGCCGCCTCCTGCGATGCTTTGATGCGTTCATGAAAAAGTACGTTTGATATGAAAAGTTACAGTAGGAGACTGTGAAAAAGCCGTTTTATAATCCAATATGGAATTTAGAAAGCTGCAGTGCCGAGAATAATATGATGTTCACCGTTTCCTTACTAGAATTTCCTGAACATTGGATGATCTCGGAAATGGAATGCGGTCGATAGAGTCTTCACGTCGGCCGGGTCCGCGACTGACAAGCTCACCAAAACCTGTCGTTGTCTTCTTCAACCCTCCAACAGATGAAGACATTTTATATTTTTGCCGTGACACTCTGCGCAGCGCTGCAGCAAAGCGATTTGCTTCTGCTTAGGGTCTGTGGCTTTTGTCATTTGGTAACGCGGGAGGCGGCAACGACGAGAGTTGCTGTCTGACAGCTGCAGACATTTCTGCTAACCGTGGCGCTTCCCTTCAACAAGTTTCTTTAAAGATGAAAGCCAACCCGGGTGCATTTTTTTTTTTTTTTTTTTAAATCCCACTTCCATGTTTGATATACAGGCTGGGGTTGTGCCTGTGTTCTCATCTCAAAGTGATACCGTGCCATTTGATCTCGACAGACGGGGGAAGACATCTGAGGCCCGATTGGCTTAAAAAAAAAATCGCAGTTTGACGCGGCGTTAGAATGTCTGCAGTTTGTCTTTGAAGAGACAATTAACATGGGAGCCAATTGCAGTTGCCTTTGTGTCTTTGCCCTGTCACAGCAACGTCCTGACATTTTTTTTTTTAGTATAGTGAACCATTATCATTGGCAAGAGAAGCATGGTGATCAAGATGTGACACACACTGCTTCTGCTCCTTTTCCACTGTAGATGACTGTAAAGTAAAACCCGGCTGAGGATAGCGATAGAGGACTGCCACAAACAAGGACAAACGCGAATAATTGAATCCAACCCTAAAAAAAAAGTGTATCATTAGCTATCTGGATAGATAAGATGAATGGAAAAGCAGAAGACCAAAAAAAAATCATATCCGGGCACTTTCACTACCTCCCAAAGAGTCGGAATTAATATAACCCAAGAAAGAATGTAATTGATTATTGCAATGCGTTCTCTCCTCCTTTTTTGTTGTTGTTGTTGTTGAAAACAATTCAGTGAAGGTGTGAACAAGTGTCTATGATTGGACGCACAAGTCGGTGGGTGGGACAACTGCACCCAGGGACGAAGAGTTGACAACTTGGAAAATGTAAACAGCCTCGTCGATTAGTCAACATCGATTTGGCGATCATCACCGTAGCGTTGACTACAAACCGTCTCTCGTTCAAAGCCCCAATGTCAATTACATAATGCCTGTCACTTGGCTGGCCTGCCAAAATCGGCACTCCTCGCCCTCCCGGCAGTACAATTAACCTTGCAACTCGTTGATACGTTGCAGTTAAATTGGTCCAAAGTGGAGCTCATTTATTTATCTGAAGCTATTTGGTACCCCGAAGCTAGCCTCTGTGACACCAGCAAAAGTAGGATAAAAAAAAAAAAATGAGGACACTTTCTCTTCACCCCTCTTTTAATTAGCTCATTCCCACATATCCAAGCCTCACCTTAAACTTTCTAAATCTGCGGATTGGCCTCATTAGAGGAGTCCAGCCCGGAGGTGGGTGACGTGTGATCAATAGCCGTCCCCCACCCCCCAACGCGCGCAATCGCCTGCTGAATCCCGCTCCGGATCAGACTTGTTAGCAATGGAAGGGAACTTAGTTGATTACACATCCTCCTCCCCCATCCCATCTCCCCCTACCGCCCTTTGCCTCTCCGCAGGACTGAGTGATTGCTCGGGAAGGGGGCGCTCACAGAGACAAACGAAGAAAGGCATGGGCAGAAAGGAGGAAAGATCAATTCGTTGAATTTAGTTGAGAGCACAACCTTGGCAAGTGCATGCAACCCGCAGCAGATAATATGATTATCTTGGGAGAGCGAGCGAGCAAGCGAGAGAGAAAACAAATAACCCAACCTCTGTGTATTATGCAACTGAAGATCTGAGGAGCTCTTCGACTCTCAGCTTTAATTCCAATATTTACCGCGTGCCATGCTTACTTTTTTTTTTTTTAAATTTTATCTCCGTCACCAGCTTAAGAAAAAATAATAAATAAGTCCCAAGATAATACATGGCCTGTGGGGTGTATTGTGAGGATGACACAAGGCTGGCTAATGTACTGGAACTGTGCGCTATTTGTCAGAGGCGGGATGGAAGTGGGTGTGTGGAGGGGTGTAAAATATGGAAGTGCCGGCATATCGATCAAGGTTGCCATTTCAACATGGAGATATTGAACGGCGAGGATTAGCCTCCCCCTGTGAGGAGCAAGCGGGGGACAAATTAATGCAAGCGAGCTATTTGTTTTGTTTTGTTTTGGGTGTTTTTCCCATTCGCAGTTGATCTGTCTTTTGTCCGCGCTGTCACCGCAGCTCAAAAGAATCCACTGATGATCCATGATTGGTTTTTCAGCCACCGACCGTATTATAGAAATTTCTTTTCGTTCAGGTTTCAGTACCGGTAACGAGAATTTTACTCTTCTGCGATCCATTCATGGACCCATTTTGATGCTGATTTGTGCTAAGTAAATGTCATGCAATACTTGTGTTTATGGTTAATGATGGTCCAGCCATACGAATTTTCATGGTTACAAGTGGCACGCAGTAAGCGGTGTAAAACTGCGAAAGCATACCGCAGCAGGATACTGTGTTACCGCCGTACCTGCCTTTTTCATTTGAACTGTTTTTTTTTGTTTTTTTTTGTAATCATGACTTTACAGTTATCACAGGTAAAAAAACAAACAAACAAAGAAAGGTTAAAGTGAAACTTTATTCATTAACGTGACTGTTGAAAATGTACTTCGAATGAAGTATCGGCAAAACTTGTAAATTTGATGTTAAGCGGGCATCTTTTCAATGTAACTAATAATATAAATTGCAATCTAACATGGTTACTTTTAAAATGAAATAATCCGTAATTTAACCAAGTTACTTTTAACTCATTCACCGCCAGACATTTTCAGACCCTCTTTACCCTCACCTTTAAACAATTTTGAAAACAATATAAATAAATTCCTGGGATTGAATGGCTGGACTTTGAAAAGACAAATTCGTCAATGGCAGTGAATTAAAGACAAGTTAACAGGAAAGTAACTACGTTACTTTTTCAAGGTAACTGATAAGACTGCCTCAAAAATATGTGTAGCGAAGTTGAGCTGTAACCACACCACCCTCCACTTTGGCAACTCAAAACAGGAGTTCTGACTAGTCAGAGTTTGATTATTGTTCATTTTCCCCATGATCGATAGACAGTCAAATGCCGATCACTAATTACGCATTTGTACTTGCATAACTCAGTAAACAATGGAAAAAAAGAAAACAAGGTACCCGAAAGGAACTCCCTGAGGTATGCCGTAATTGAATGCGTATTTCATTGATTCTTGCTCTTGTTTAGTGACAGGAAAACTGCATCGGTCTTTCGAAAAGGAATCGTCAGTGTCTCCCAACGGCAATCTCGGATAAGAAAATATGCCGTTTAATTTCTGCTGACATTTAACTCGGATGGCTTAGCGTATTAGCTGAGGCGGCCGCTTCTGATAAACGTGTCAAGCCGGAGATTTATTTGTTTCATATTTTCTCACATGCTTGAGCGCCAGGAAAGAGTCTTTTTAGATTCTTGCAGATTGCTTCAGTGTCGGGCTGTACACGTTAGTATAGAGTTTTCAGCCTATGTGTGCACATCGTTTGCCGCGAGGGTCCGTTAATAGTCAGCAAATATACGCTTATTGAGATTGAGCACATGAAAACAGAATACAGGTTTCTATCTGTGCTCCCG
Organism: Filicampus tigris; assembly: GCF_054856515.1. Classification (NCBI taxonomy): domain Eukaryota; kingdom Metazoa; phylum Chordata; class Actinopteri; order Syngnathiformes; family Syngnathidae; genus Filicampus; species Filicampus tigris. The sequence continues at coordinate 12,372,213 of NC_141233.1, read as the reverse complement.
TAAAGGAAATGGAATCTGCTGGACAGAGATAAGCCTCTCCTCACTTGTGAATTCCAGCCGCCAGTGTGAGTACGCCGCCGTGTTTTGGGGATCCATTTCTGCGTGTCTTGTCATTGGCAGGAGTGACAGGTAGATTGGATGGGAAGACCGGCCACGCCGGGATGGGTCAGTAGGCTCAGGCATGTGACGCCTGGAAAGTCCCCGCCGGCCATTGGCATGCAGACGTACGGCTCAGTGTGCCGTGGAAACGGGCCTGTGAAGTGAGACAAGGCTGAAATCATTTATTTCTCCTCCTGGAATGCATCGGAATGATGGAACGCTGTGACTTGTAAACATTACCCGGGCCCGTTATTTGTTGGGGTGTCATATTATGCATCATTGGCCCAGAACCCTCAGTCCTCAATGTGGAAATGTCAGAAAATCCATCCAATGCATAAACATGATAGTTTTATGGTTGTCACGTGTGATAGCCATGAAGACACTCACTCTATATACACCGGCAGTCAGTTCTTGCAGCGGTGGTTTGCAGGTCTGCCTCACAATCAGGAGATCCGGGTTCAGATCTCTGTTGCAACATCTGAGTTTGCATGTTCTCGGGGTACTCCACTTTACTCCCGCATTCCCCCAAAACACGCTTCTGGCGATAAATAAAGGGAATTTGAACGATTGGATTTTTCATACTTGTGAATGGTTGTCGCCTCGAGTCAGCCGGGTTAGGCTCCAGCTCACCCACGGCCCTAATGAGGATAAGCGCTCGAGAAAATGGATGGATGGATAAAACGCTACCATGGCGATACAGTCAATGTGCAATAAATGATATATCAGGCAAAAAATACCATCCGTCATGCGTCACGATTTCAATGTATCTGCAAAATGAATGCTTTTGAGGACATATAGTTTTAAAGGATTGATAATGAATTTTTGATTTTCCCTCAAAGTCAACAGGGTTTTATAAAAGTATTTCTTTTATTGATTTGCCTTGAAATCAAGTTAATTCATAGTTTATTGGTGAATTTATTCAGCCAATCGCTCTGATTCAGTTCAATAGAATTAGTATAATAATCATCGGCTCAAACCGTTTCACTCAGGATTGCACGTCAGTTACTTGGTTTATGAATGCAATATAATGACTACGATTAGTCACAACAAAATGACGTGGCCAAATGTGAAGGGACAACATAATCCAATGCGTTTCTTCCATCGATCGTTTATGGGAAAGCAGTTTGCTCGCTAGTTCTATCAACTTTATCGTTGACCTTGCTTTCTTAACATTGGCAACCGTCGGCAAATCCGCCACGCATCGACATCTATTTTCAGTCCGGAGTTCATGACTTGGCCCACAGCGTGGAAACATGACTGCAAAGCGTTTGATAAATGAGTCCCGTTGGACTTAAAACGCCACACCTTGCGAAAGCGACAGACAATTACCCTCGACGGGCCAGGCGTGCACAAGCGCGTTCAACGATACGTTTTGACACTGCGGCGCTACATCATAGTTAGCCTCGCAGACGTGCTCATCAGCCTCGCACTTGATCCCGAACTCAAAAGCTGTCAGGCAGGTCACAAGCGTGGAAGGGCGAGGGAAGGGCCGGCAGCGATTTGGGAATTTGACGGCGAGCGATGGGCCAGGCGGGAGGGATGTAGTCACGCGACATGACACGTTGTCACACGAGAGAACAAGAAGGACGCCTCTAAGGAGGGCCCACTCGGAATAATCTGTGTGTTCATGTAAATGAGCGGACACCATCTGGCTCAGGATTCCAGGTTGATAAGAGTAGGCGGAGGTGGGGCCAAATGTTTTCAAAAGATCAAGATTAACGCAGTAGGTGGGACTGGAGTATTCAATGGAAACTCAATCAACGCAAGCAGACGATATTTGATGGTGAAGTTACAATGACCTTCGATGTCTCAATGAGGGATTTTCCAGTTGAATTACCGATAGATTGGGTCACGTAGAGTTACACACTGTTTTTATTGGCCCGCTGAAATGAGCCTGCCCCTCGACTGTGGGGCCATTGCCATGTTTGATATTGCGGAGACTGCCAGCTACCATAAAAACAGTTGCTGAATTACACAATTTGCTTGTTTAAATGTGTCACTTGGTTACACTTTTTTTGACACATGATCTAATAACCACTCACTCAACCACAAAACAAGGGGCCAAGAGGAGTTCCCTGAGGTTTGCCATAAGGAACGGAATTGCGCAATGATTGTTGCTTTTACCTTATGGATCATTTGCTTTTGTGACATTAAAATGCAACGATATGACGTGATCCGATCATTTTTGAACATGTGCAATTTGGGTGTTCCCAAAAGGGAGTGGGTAAAGAAACAATATATTGTAAACATAAAAAGTCAGATTTTAGGTGGAAAATGTTGCATGCTTAAACGTGATACCTTTGTGCAGGCTCATTCTAAGCAAACATTTTGTCCAACCTACTGTACTTGGTGGATGTGATAAACTAAAAATGAAAGCGGGCACTTTGAAAGGCTTTTTATGATATTTATATTAAGCAATGTTCACACTTTGGCGCTCAGCCTTACATTGAAAGCCGTCATCCGCATGGGCCACATTCACTTTGCAATTTCTTCACTGCACAATTACTCTCCTGCACTGCTTCTCGTATGATCATAAGGCCATGTTCAGATATCTTCTCTGCATCCACAGATAAGATTTAATGTCGCTTCCCCCTATTCCCGTTGAAAAATGTCACAGCGCGACATAAAATCACCCGCCTCACCGCTGCTCAAGGTCCCACTTGTGCACAGCACATTCTAGGCTCATAATATTTACACTCGCATTCACGTAAAATATTGAACGCCACGTTTATTCCGACGCGGTTGCATGAAGATGTGAATTTTTTTGGGGGGGGGAGGGGCTGCACAAGGGAGCCTTTTTGTCGCAGTGTGTAAATGCAACCTTTTAATGATCTTTACACCTCCACGTCATCATCCTCATCGTCATCGCCCTTTCAGAGTCGTAAATGAGGCCATCGCAAACGTAACGTGACAGAAACTAACCGCGGCGGGCCCACGTTTAAGGTCACATCAAGGAGACGCCTGAGGCAGGAAGACGAATGTGCTCACGGGGAGGAAGTTTTAGTTCTTGTCCCTGGTCGCAAAAACTGAGACTGAGATCATATACTGTACATGCGCTATCAAGCTTAGTGTTTTTCGGATGACTTTTTTTTCAATTTTATTCATTTATGATTTTTTTCACAACGAAGTGAATTTTCTTTGAATTGTGGTTGAAGTGGGAGGGGGGAGGAATCACAAGATTCGCATAGGCTTTTCACACAAACGTTACGCTAGCCTAGGCTAGCTTAGTTTAACCTTTAGAAAAGGATATATACCATTAACATTAATAATGGCCACACTGACTAAATACAAATCATACCTTTCATTGTTGTTTTTATAACATTATGAGAAGTAATATGTAATCTTCCAAATATATATTTGTAATTTTGGAAGAAACAATTATTCAAAATGACCGCTAAGAAAAATGACTGGAATAACATTAGAATATCGCAATAAAAAGTCAGATTCAAATTGCAATATTACAAAAGTAGTACGTTTATGAGAATACGATGGTAATATTACTGGAATGAAGCCATCATTTTACAAAAGTTATTATCTGTGAGAAAAGTAATTTGTGAGAAAGTTATAATTAAACCATATAATGACGTAATATTACAGGAATGAACTAGTAAATCTTGTGAAATTCAACATTTTCCTGATTCCTCACTCGTTTCTTTTTCCTCCTATGTTTCCATTTGTCTTAGTGATAACTTTTATATCGCCATATTTCAACTTCCTTTCCGCAACTACGAATTCAGTCTCCTAATGACGTAGCGCTATTCCTTTGATTACATTTTCATAGAAAATACTTTTTTCACATCACTTCTTGTAGTTCTCTGACTTGATTGTTAAGGTTCAAATTTTGCCTTTTGTAAAACAGGGGCTATCATTTACATTGAATGCTTTTTATTCTGCTCCAACATCTTGTGTGTTCTGTGAGATCAGACATGACATATTTGCGCGGAAAGCCCACGGCTGCCGCTGCATACATCCAGTATATCAAGGCTAATCTCAAGGCAGCTAATTAATACCTACATTAGTATGCATACAAGACAGCGAACACGCTAAGGCGGCAGGGGTCACGCCGTATTAAAGGGAATGAAGTCCTGCGCTTCTTACCGTGCCTGGAAATAAAAACCCGCATGATATTAAAAAAAAAAAAAAAAGGGCACATATCGCTGCCCTGGTGATGAGAGCCATTTTAGTCCCTTTTTTTCTGAAGCTGCGAGATGACTTTGCAAACTTTCTGTTAGGTTTCAGATTGAACGATGACAAATTTGGTGTGTAATGGAGTAATGATTCCGAGGAAGCGTTCACAAGTTTCCATTTTTAACTTAAAGCGGCCCTATTATGGGAAATTGACTTTTTATTGGCTTGTTTACAAATAGTTGGGCCATGGGAACTATCATGAGACAGTGCTGCTGATATTTATATTATTATCCATCCATCCATTATCCATACCGCTTATCCTCACAAGGGTCGCGGGCGTGCTGGAGCCTATCCCAGCTGTCTTTGGGCAGTAGGCGGGGGACACCCTGAATTGGTTGCCAGCCAATCGCATAGCACACAGAGACAAACAAACATCCACACTCACACTCGCCCATATTATTATTATTGTTATTATTATTATTATTATTATCATCATCATTTTCAAGGGGGAGTCGGTTTAGTTTAAGATGTGAGTATAGCACAAACTATCATCCCAAGAGACTTAAATACCAATTCAATGGATCGTGGACATGTACATGTATTTGCAGCAAAGACTCTCTTAACTTCCACAAACAGCCCTGGCTAATCTTCGCTCCTCCGAGAAATACAAGGCATGTCTCTGTCAAGTCGTATCACTTCAGCGTGGTTCTGTGACACCAATGTACTACTTTCATATTCGACTGGGCTTTGGCGCCATCTTATGCCATTTTACGGTGTTTCAGAATAACGCACGCAAAAACACATTAGGTGAGTTTTTGGGTGAATAATTGGACACACCTCGTAGAGTAAAAAAAAAAAAACTAGGTTGTAGAGCGCAATGTAATTCTGGACTAAAGACATGTTACTAACACAGATTGAAACGGTTTTATATCATATACCTTCTTTAATACGCTGATGAATCATTAGCATACAGATGCATCGATATAATCCCCTTTTGTTAAGTTTTCCCCTCACACGCAGCTCGACTACTGCAAATTTAACACAAAGTGTGACTATTTCCCAGCAATAACTTGAACTCCCGCGTCTTTCCCTGCATAGTGTTTCTTCCAAGTCTTGCCAAGACATGTCCTAATCCTATTTCTGGCTTGGTCTTCTGCGAGAACACTTGCATTCAGGAACTCGACGAATGGAAACACATGCCGGTTCATCTTGTTTTGTTTTGTTTTTTTTCTTCTTTTGTATGTGTGTGTGTGCGCGCAACCTTCCCTCATCCTTCCACAAGATGCAGCTCTCTCGCTCTCTTAACTGTCTCTCAACCCCCCTCGCCCTCCCACCGCCCCTCCCTCGCCCCCTGAAAATAAAGACACAAGAGCAACCTGGCAAGTGGCAAAGGCAATTCAGCAGCCTGGCAAAGGATGTGAATCACAAGAGGTTTCCAAGACAGCCTTGAGCTGTCAAAGAAAAAAAAAAAAAAAAAAGGCAGTCAGGCCGCCCGAGATGCGCCTTCCCATTCAATTAAAGCCGCTCTGAAATATTCAACTGCGTAGGAACACGGTTGGCCAGCTCTGTCGCGCCGTTTGATCTCGCTGTTTGGTCGTCACGTTGAACACCCCCCACGCCCCCCCGCCCCCCCCTTTCGACCCGACTGCTGTAACATGTGCCTTGATGTAGTTGGTCCACTAGGCTTATTAAAGGAAAAAAAGTTGGAGGGCGTTTGTTCTTTTCAACCAGGCAAAGAACTCAAAGGCATGAGTCAGCACTTTTCGGGCCGTATTTGAACACTCCAAAGAAACCAACCATAGCAATATCACCTCCAAAAGTGATTCACGTTCACTTCCTTCTCGTGGATTCTTTTTCCCTTATGTCTTTCCAGTGGCGTATGACATGGCGTTTTGATTCAACACCATATGCGACGTCTCTTTTCTCTTTGCTTCTTGGTCCACTTGAAGAGGATGGAGAGTTGGGTAGGGCTGTTTTGTTGTCAAATTGGAACCAAAGAGAAGAGACCGTGTTCACATGGGGAGTTCATTTGAAAGAGGAACCAGTTTTTTTGCCCATCCCCCTCAAGTCCGGGGCCTCACAGCAGGGTTAGCGTTAGGAATTCAAAGCTATCGTAGGGTATGCTTTGTTTGGTTGAAACAGACCAAGGATTAGGGTTGCAGTTGGGGATTCTTTGATTCAGGGTTATTGTTTTTATTCTGCTGATTAAATCGGGTTGTCCAAACAACATAGGATGCAGACCCTCTTTCCGTAATTATGGGAATGGGGTAGGGTCGGGGTCAGGGTTAGCGTTATGCAGTACTTTTAGCCTGAGGCTAAGTGTGCAGGTAGTGGGGTCAAGTGTTTTGGTCTGGTTAAAACTGTTAAAGAACCACAAAACATCACTGTTGTCATGTTTGTGTTAAGGGTTACAGGATTGTGGTTGATGTTAGGCGGAGGTGTGGAAAGTGGCCTGAAGTTGTATTCAAGTCAGAGTATTGTTACTTGAGAATAATGGCACAAGTAAAAGTAAAATGCATTCCTCCCATAAATTCCTTGAGTAAGTATTCAAAACAGAAGCATCTAAAATCCCGCAGATAGCATCCGACTCTTAGTTAGTCATTAAACCACTTTAAATGCACGGATACCACTCGACACGGACCACTTAGTGTGCCTGTTGACCCTGATCGACATGTTTGTCTATATTTACCAGAAAAAAAAAAAGGCTTCCCAGATCCCTCCCCCGCTCATCTTTCTCTTGGAACTGTCTTTGTGCCTTCTCTGTTGTTGTCCGCTCCGTTATTGTCAGTTTGTCACTTCAGGTGAGCTGCTTGGGTGTAGCAAAGCTAACCGAGTAATTACAAACAACTCTTAGAGCAACAATGCGCACGTTGTCAAGTGAATACCTCGCTGACGGTGCCAATCAAAACCGAGACCCACAATGCAAATATTGACTTGAAAAGAAATACGGCTGGCAAACAGACACTGCGGGGGTGTAAAAATGGGGATTGAATGCTAGCGTGGCGAAAGGAAGCTGATAGGCAGAGCGGCGCGAGATGGATGACGCCGCCTGTAAGCACTTCGTCAACATTTGCCGCGAGGCCGCTAAATGATAAACATCGCGGCGAATCATCCGTCTAGCTGACAAACGGTTTTGCGCCCCGACGCCATCCTTTCCCGTCGCGTCAACTTAACCCGTCAGCCTAATGAGTGCCACGGAAAAATAATATTCAGGCCCGGCCGCTCGATTAGTCATCTTCATTTCCCGATCAGTGTTAGGGAGTCTGGCTTTTGTTTTTTAAAATCGAGGTACACGAGGCCTCGTCAGCAACAGCTTCCAAAGTGATGCATTGCTTGCATTAGAAGTGCCGGATGCCTCGAGCAAATTGTTGCTGCTGATTTAATGTGGTGTTTTTTTGTTTTTTTTTTAGTCAAACTTCTCCATTTGGCTGCCAAACTAAAACAAATGCACATTTTTAATTGAGTCGTCAGCTGTCAACCAGCCGCCCCGCTACTAACACAGTCCTCTCAAATGTTCACAGTAATTACCTTCCAGTGAATTTATTTATTTTGGGGCTTTGTGGTTCCCCCTCTCGTCAATTTTGCAGCTGGAATCTATTATTTAATATTTTCTCTTCTCTTCTCTCCTCTAGGTGAGTGTCAGTCAACGACTTGTGGATTATTCCAGTCAGCTGCGTGCGCATGGTTGTGATTCTGCGATCAGGTTGGGGGAACAAAAAAAAAAAACGAAAACCCCCAAAAAATGTATTCTCATTTTTGAGGGGCGGTTTGAGGCTGTGATTCCGATCAAAGGTAAAGCCTGCCGAAGCTTCGGCTTCCGACGGCGTTGGTCTCGTCGCCTGACAGGTTGTGGTTTCCTGTCTGCTTGAAGCCACGTGGAGATAAAAGTAAATGTCACGGGTGACGGAGGGCTTTGGTCTTTGTCACACGGCCGCGGGGTTCATTGCGACTTGATCGCTGACGACGTTCAAGGGACCCGGCTGACGGCTGTAATTGCCACTACTTTGTCTTTGTTTTTCAGTGGGAGCTTGTTATTCAGTTCAGCGATCACCTCTGTGATTTTTTTTTTGGTACTTACAGCAGAGCGTGAGCTGATTGCCGTTCGCTGAAAATGGAAGCGAATCTCTGCTCAATTGCTTCAAGTGGATTTTGGTGGTGGGCTTCAGTATCCACACACAACTTGGGGGTCTTGATCCAGGTCATGGACATTGGTCAAAAATCTCATCACGTTAATCAGCAAGTCCAAGTTTCCAAAAGGTCGATGACCCCTGATCCAGAGTTACTCCCAAATCAGGATTCTAGTTGTTTATACATGTATGTTAATGTTGTATGCGTTTTTCCCCCAATTACTATTACGTTTTGTAAAATAGATGGATGAATTGCCAGCAAAAGTATGTCACAAAAGAGAACAAAAAACACCATTTTGACGATACCTGCTTTTTACTGGACATCGACAATACACACATTTGCTTGTACTGGTAGGACTTATGTAGAGTATATGCCCGCCCCTGATTGGCCATTAAAAGCTCTCATCAGTGGGGACATGATCCTGGTAGCACCTGCCAGAAGCATCATGCGCGGCCAGTTCTCGACCATCTCTTTGGCATTCAACTGAGCAATTAAGACATATTATTGGCAACCTTTATCCAGACTACTAATTAGTCTCTCAATGCTGGGGGAAAGTAAAAATGATGACCAAGATGTGTTGGCTTTCATTCGGCGTCAATGACACCTTTCATTTTAAGTGTGCTGTATGAGCAATTCCCCGTGAGCGGGAAGGTAATATTGTAGAAGGAGATTGACGTCTTGTGCTTGATTGTTAGCTGAAGACTTGTGTTGTGCTAGCTCGTCTGACGGATTCTGCAGAGCGGAAAATCGCGCCTGCTGGAACTTTAATGGAAAATGGCACACGACGAGGCACATATGGACACTCGAATGGCTTTGCACCAACATGGTCAAGCCTCCTCCCCCTTCTCCATCACTGCCAACTTCTGCTTCAACCATTGTCCTGACATTACAATGCAGTACAATCTTTATTGAGCCAAGATAACTATTTTATGTTAGAAACGTCTTTAAAAAAAATGATTTTGAATTTTAGGTTTTCACTAGCTGTAAGCTATACCATAAAAATCAGAATTGTTTTAAAACAAACAATAATTAATCTATAAATTGTAAATCTGTGAATTGAACGACTGAAAAAAAAGTCTTCCACAGTAGGGTGGAACATCGGTGTTCGTCTGGCCTATTATTATTCATTTTCCACAGTTTTTTTCAGTCTAAATTTTCTCTTTGGTCTCTTTTCATGGAAAAAAAGGTGACTTGGCCATTCATTTCCCAGAATCGAGTTCACAATTTTTGTATAAAGTAGGGATAGCCGAGAACCGATAACAGGTATCGGACTGATGACAATCTTATTTTTAGGTATCGGTTTCTCAAGGAGGCTGCCGATATGACGCACCGATACTTAAGGCAAGAAAAATCTGGCATCGAGTAAGTCCTCCTCTGCAGTAGTTAGCGCTATACTGCAGCAGTTTGACACATCTGCATCGGAAAGAACAGTTTTGTTCACAATGTTTAGTCATTGTTTTAAATGAAATTTTACGCATCAAAATTTGAATTCACACTGTTTTCATATTTGAAGCTATTGTTATTCTCGGCAAAATACATTTTTTTGCTCATATTTGTTGATGTCTGGGATGAATTGGATTTACATGATTTCCAATGGCACCGGTTGCTTCCGGAAAAGGTTAATCACGAAAACCGAGCTTCTATAGCATGACCATTTCTTCCACAACGTCGGTGAGGCCGCAAACTAGCTGGGCGTGAATTAACAGCCACTGCAAAGCTTCCGATAATCAACTCTTGTTGTTATTGATCAAATGCCACGTAAAGCATTTTCTAAGGCTTTGAAATGACTGTGTTGAAAGGGTGAAGGAGGATCAGCCGTCTTCATTTGGCTTCACTTGGATTGAAATTATATGGAACGTTTCATATTCAGACACACACGCCTCGCACTCCTTCATTACCTTTTTTTTTTCACCCTCTCAACCGACGAGAACCTGATGAAGAGCCCCTTCATCCAAAAGCACTCCAGCAAGTTCGAGTTCAAGAAATGACGAGCCTTTCATCTTGAAGTTTGCAAATTGGGAACCTTCGCTGTAATTTGGAGGGAGACACCCGTTCGCTTTTTGTTTTGCGTCCAAAAAAACGGCGGCCCTCCGATGAATCATCGCCAACTGTGACGGCGTAAATCTTTAATCGCTGTAATGAACTTTAGAGTATGGATTCAAAAAGCCATTTTGCTGATAAATGACCCGTGCGTGGCTCCAATACCGGGATAAATCATAAAGGCTGCGCTTTTCACTTATTATTTTCCGTCGCAGATCCACCGATTTAAATAATTGGCTTGAGCGCAAGGCTGCTGTGGACACGGCTGTTGATAAGGCAGGAAATGAGCTTGTCCAGTTTGAATCACAAAAGAAAACGACGACCGCTGTCAGTCTGCCAGTTCAGATGGTCCTCGCTTTACGGCGTTTTGCGAATGGCGAACGGCGCGCCATGAACAAGCTTGCAAGACGGCGTAGGAATACGTGATGCGTAGGCACTGGAACGAACACTCATTTACTGTCTTTCATTGGATTTGTTTTATATTCACGGCCTAGCCCTAAACTGTTTTTTCCAAAACATTTAATGGAATTATGATTTTACAACTGGATTTGCGTAGGTTACCGTTAGACTACAGCACACAAATTTATATGTTGTGACCGCTGAAAAGGAACGCTGTCATAAACCGAATCCGTGGGAAGTAAAATTACTCAGTAAAGAAAGATACCTAATGGAGAGAAATGAACATTCACAGGCAAATTAGCTATTAGCCATGATGCTACTAGCCACATGTTTATTTATGTTCGCATCTGCTTTGAAAGTGTGTATGTCATTATTTCTTTTAATTCAAACATCCTTGTTTTCCTTGAAAGGCACTATATAAATCAGAATTATTATTATTACGTAGGTGATATATATACATTTGTTTTATATATTGAGCAGGAATTTCCAGTTCAGCGCCAGAAAACTTTGCCTCTGATGTTTTTGGGTTCAGGCAAAATTTCTGCCTCCTATAAAAGTTGTGCCTCGGTGCCGTCTCGTATGGAGTAGAGACACTATTAAGTGTGTTGCTTGGCTGCAACCAGCAGAGGTGCTGTTGATTCATCTCGTTTTCGGTCTAAAAGCCCGTCATGGATGGCTTATGGAGCCGCATCCACAATATGGCACATCTGCTTAAAGGCATCGTTAATAGATGCGTATTTGCACATCACGTATTCTGCTTGCCTTTTCAAAAATGGCGCCCCCGAGGTCAAACCCTTCATCTTAACCTCGGCGAGCGAGCGTCACCTTTAATTCCCGCCGCCGTTAATTGCGAGCATTCGTCATCGTCCTTCCGCCCAAGCGCGATAATAAATATGACCGGCGCATTTCCGCCGACGTCAGCGGTTTTGCGTTTGTGAATGCACTCGCCTTGTTTAGAGCTCATATTTCAGCAATGGGAAGTGAGATTGTGGAGGGGGATGGGGGTCCGCCCTCACCACCACCACCTGTATATATTATGGATGACATTGTGATTTATGGGTTTTGCAAAAACAAAAAAACGCTTGCATCCTATAGAGCGGCGGGATCGGGCCAGGGGTCCCGCTCACCCCCAGCTAGATTCTGAAGCGCTGCAATGTGCCAGCAAATGAGCCACAAAATGGGAGCGGGGACAACAGGAGCGCCGACTAAGCTCGCTTTTGTTCCCGGCCGCGACACGTGTTCCGGCCGCCCAAGCAGATGTAGCGCCACACATTATTGTCCGACCTTTGGAAGCATTACGGAGCTTTTTTGTGCCGGCGTGCTCACCTGAAATCATGTAATAGATGCCGCTGAATGCAGCTGAGCCTTGGGACTCGGGAATGAATGATCCATCTCACAAGCATCAATTTTCTCAGAATTAGAACTCGTCTTCGAAACGACACTGAAAAAAACCCTCAAATCTTGCCATGAGAAATCAAAGCGAAAATATGATTTTTTTTTTTTCTTCCAAAATATTTCTTCTTGCAAGTTACTTTTTGTGAAAGAGCGTGTCACTTGCTTGAAGTATGTTTTTTTCCTTCTTTATCAGGTTTCCTGACTTGTTATTGAGGTGCTTTTCCTGATTATATGTCGGTTTAGTCCAATACCCAAATAAATACACTTGTTTTAAGATCTGGGAGGTGAGTGGTTTGGCCTAGCTGCGTTAACTTGTTTTAGGAAAGCTTGCCAAGTCAAATTTGCCTGTTTGCAGATAATTTTGCCTAAAATGACTCATTCACTGCCAGCTGTTTTCAAAGCACCAAAGCTCAAGAACCAAACCCACCAAAAGAAAGAGTAGACTCTTCTTTCACCAGAAAAAAAGTTTGTTTCTAGCCTTTTCCGTTCTTTAGTAAACAGCACATTAGCCGAGTTGATCAAAAAATGCTGGTTACTGACTAAAAAGTGGTGAAAACACGCTTAAAATCAAAAACACAATCAGAACAGTGACTTTGACGCCAACCTGTTTTACTTCTGTGACATCTTAAACTATAAAACAACAAAAACAAGACTTGGAAAGGGCTTTTCATGTATAAGAACTGTTTTTTCAGCAGTAGAGGTACGAAACGTGCCGTGAATGAGTTACCGCATGGCTGGAGTTGAACATCGCTGGCTATTTAAATGCCGTTCCTCATTCACTCCATCGTGAGTCATTGAGGGGGTTTTGCAATGCAAACCTGAGTTTCACGGATAGGCTGGGCTACACAAAAAACAAAACAAAAATGTATCCAGATAATTGATCATAAATTAAGTAATATATTCCTCAGTTTGTTACTATTTTTTGTGTCTTTTGTTTCAGGCCATTTTTTGCCGTGCGAGGGCGTTCCTATCTTTAGAAATGGTGTCCACATACCACAAACATGCAAGTAAAGTTAAATGAAGACCACCTTTACCTTTCTGTAAAGAAAATGTAGCATATCAATCTCCAAGACATTTTTAGTTCCTCACCATTCAAGTCTCCGTGGAGATTCCCTCCTACTCGTCGGAAAGCAATCCAACCTTTTTCAGGCTTTTTTTTTTTCTTTTTTTTGCATCCCACAAAGTGCTCGAGCAGCACTTCAAATCATGATTAATTCTAATCTAAAGAGCTTGTCAGATTTTTGAGAGCCGAGTGTGACTTTCTCCACGGCGGCTTCACTTGTTTTTTTTAACGCCGGTGGACATTAGCTATGCAAAATGCGACGCCATTTGTGTTAAAAAAAAAAAAAAAAAAGCCAGCTGGGCTTTCTCCGCAGGGGGGCTGAGAAGGTATGCGGAAACAGCGCAGATAACGGCGAGGCAGTATGCCGGGATTCTGACTAACCGACGAAAGCGGTTCCCTTTTACTAAGGAGCTGTTCTTTTGCCAAATGACGCGCACCACTGGGTTTCATTCCCCAAGCTTCCCACCATCGCTTTTATCGAGTCGTTTCCAGATTTGAAAGCCTCCTTATTACTCTTATGTGAAATGTGCACAAATCTCGTTCTACCTGCCCGCTCTGACAGCGACGATATAATGCACGACTGGGGATCAATGCTAGAGTTAAGGCTGTCATTGGGACGGCATTTGGCAAGAGCTAAAATAAGGCAGGGGTTGGTCTCGCACTTACTGTACTTCCTCTTTTCCAAGATTTTTTTTTTTCAGTGCAAATTGACATATTGGACACGATAGACTCTGGAAAAAGAGCAATCAGATATTCCACTGTGACTATGCAGCATATCATGCAATTAATCATACAATTTTAGGTCTTTTAAAATCACGGGGGGGAAAAAAAATATACATATATTTTATTTAAAAAAAAAAAAAAAAAATCTGTCTCTGAGCATCAGTCGATTGCAGCACTCGAGTGATGCATTCAACGGAGCCCGTGTGATCAGCTCGCATTCATATTTGCCACGTCGCCATTCTTCTGAATGGGCGAATGAGCACATGCTAATACTTACAGATCCAATAAACATTTGGTACAAATTGCTCTCGCTCACCCAATCTGCCAACCGCGTGCTCTGAAATGAAAAAGGCGACAGTCGAAAAGTCCAAATGAAAGATCGCAACCTTTTTATCATTCATCTTCTTCTATCCACGTATAATTGTAACGCTGCATGCCGTATCTATTTTTTTTTTTTAAACTTGGGCTACTTTGCGAGTTTAACCGCGCACGAGTGCCTTAAAACGACAGTAGGGGCTGTTTTGTGCGTGGGTGGGGGTGGGGGTTGTGGAGATCTTCAAGCAAAGTGCTAAAATTAATTTGGCTATTTATTGTATTTTACATTTGTAATCGTTCACTATTCACCCGAGATTTGTTGCATTTTTATGTACTTCAATTTTTTTATCATTTAATTTTGAAAAGTTTATTTTTCATTTTTACTTTCTTCATTTAGTTTTTTCTTCAGATTCCAGTAGACTTTTATTTTTCACAATTCTTTTTTCCCGTATTTTTATTTTTTAGATTTTTCTTTTAAATGTATTCTCCACAAATTACACACATTTTTTTCTCTAGCCACTATTTTTGTTACGCGATTGCTCTTTGCCTGGGAAAGTTTGACATTTTTAATAGTTTTTTTTTCCTTTGTTTTTTTGTTGCGTTTTTAGTTGTAATTTATCCATCACAAGCTGCCATGTCCCTTCTGCATGGATATGTATTATTTCTTCACACATGCATCCACCACTGTGTGTGGGCGCGCACTGCAGCAACCACAGTTCTAGTGTTGCATTGCAACATCATCTCTATCATACACACACGAACACACGCACACGCGCGTGCGCACACGCAGATGCATGCACATTCAACATTCCGTTAACATGGCTTTAGGAAAGATTAGCCGGGATTAGATTGGATCTGTTGCAGGACTGAATAGGAGATGAGAAAATATATTCAAGTCTGATAAATTGCAATCCTAAAATCTGATTAGTCATGATGTATCAAAAGCATTCAATTATGTTTCCCCCCCCCCCCGATTCAGTCAAAGTGTTTCACAGAATTTGGACTTTTGAACACCTGTGATTGTCGAAGACGCAAAAGGTATGTAAGGATGCAAAAAAAATGTAAAGGTTTCATTCATATCAGCAGTTCACAGTAAGACCATTTTAGCCTGTGATGTCACAGTTCTCCACACATAACTTGAAAGTTTGGCCGGGTGAAAATGCTCATAACCAACATGCCCCAATGTCGGTAGAAGTACTTACCATAGGAGCATTTAATTTTTCCCTTTTTTCGAATTGTCGATGTGTCCGCTGCAAGCTCGTTGACATAACCCTAATGCAAGTGAAAATGCAATCAATGCTTTTACAGCCTTTACGGTTGTCCGCTTTTCTGTTCAGACTCTGAGCTGTTCGAGCACAAGTTGCTCTTGCTCCACAAGAGGTTGTCATGGTAACGAAAGCTATATTGGTAAATATGTGTATATATATATATACATATATATATATATATATATATATATATATATATATATATATATATATATATATATATATATGTATATGTATGTATATATGTATATGTATGTATATATATTTGTATGTATATATATATATATGTGTATGTATGTATATTTATGTATGTATGTATATATATACATATATATGTATGTATATATATATATATGTGTATGTATGTATATTTATGTATGTATGTATATATTTGTATGTATATATAGATATATATGTGTGTGTATATATAGATATAAATATATAGTGTGTGTATATATACACTGTATGTCTTATTTCCAAAGAGATGCCAGGTATCAAATGGCATCGCAGTGTCAGAAAGCCCAATTCCTGAGGCTTGCTCAGTGGCCTGTGGTTGACATGACACATCCTTGTACGCTGCAGCCATGACCTGAGGTGGGCTTCGTACACACACAAACACACACACACACACACACACACACATACATTAAAGATGGATCAGATAACTTGAATCAGGCTCGCTGACCCTCGGATGATGAGTGGGAGGTAGCACCTATCACTGTCTGTCTTCCTTCTATCTTTCAGTGACTGCTACCTTGCAAGGATTTGTCAATTTTCACTTTTTCCTAAGCTAGGAAAAGATTCAACAACGGCACTTTTTGCTGACTCTTACGCCGATTTTGAGTCATGGGCTAAATTGGGTCCAGGTATTTTAAGTTGGAATACTATAGTGTTAAGAAGTAACAGCAAGCACAAAGCAGCAGTTTGGTTTGGTGCCTTGCTGGTTTGAATGAGTGATTGATTGGCATCTTTTCTTCACCTTGTCTAGGGTGCGCTTTGTTTCAGAATAAATCTGAAGAGATAATTCCTTTGATGCTAAACGGTTAGTGTAAACTCAACGATTGAGTCATCATAAGTGCGACCTTGGAAAAATGGATGCGGCATTTTCCTTATTTAGCGGCTGGAAACGAGGTGCGCGTTTGATATGAGATCTTTCATCATAGGCCGTTGTGTGCCAATTGCGAGCGCACGTGGATCGACACATACGCACACATTTCACGCACACACTGAGTCACGACTGCCGAGGCAGAGGAGGCTCGTAGCTTTCTCTCTATTTTGGTTTTGTCATAAAACACTTGAACCCACACACACGGCGAGAGCGTTGTTTTTGGCGTTGCCTTGATTTCTTTCCTCCTCCTCCTCCTCACTTCAACTCCTTCCGAAGGTCTCTTGTCATCCTTTCATTCTTGCCTCTCTTCATTTCGACTTGCTCCGACTGAGGGATGTTCTTAGTTCTGAACACGAACGCTGTAAATTGTTGATGCCAAAGGGCAAGATGTTTTACGCTGTGACTTTACATACAGTACCTAAAAGAGACTTTTACTTTTGCCTTTGCAATTTCTAAGGCAGTGGTTCCCAAACCTGTCCGCGGTTATTATCTCATATCATTTAAACATCTATACATACATATGGAAACCAACGTACCAATAAAACAAATCTATGAAAGAAATATGATAATATTGAAATGATATGATATGAAAAAATGACTCTTCCCTATGCGGGCTTTGGCCAATTAAAAGCTCTGATGTCATTGTGACGTAACATAAATCTGACATCCCCACATATGTTTTTAATGGTTGCGTGTTTTTTTTTTTCAAATAATAATGAAATATATTTTTAATAAAACAAAGAATTACACGTTGTATATATAAAACAACCAATCCGCCAAAAGAAAAGCGTAATGCTAAGCATTGATCCGCTAATGATTTGCATCTGTCAAGCAAGAGTCAAGCAACACATGTACACAGACAATATCATAATACTCTCAGGCATAAATTCTTTATCCTCTACGAAAAACTAGTATAATTGCAATTTATTGAGTCACTGTGAATGGTGACAATGTGAATTGCTACTCTCTTCTTCATTTGCCTGTTTTACTATAATTCACTGCCCTCTAGTGGCCAGGCACAGTAAAAGGAACATCAGAATTAATTGAATCGAAGCACTAAATGATGTTACACATTTTTTCAAATTGTATGACGTTACTGTTTTTAAAAAGTACAACTTAATAGAGAGACATTTTCTTTTTTGGAAAACACTCTGGCTGGGTTAATGGCGTTAAAAAAAAAAAAAATCATCAGATTTTTTTTGTCCAATTTTAAAAGAAGAACTAATATAAGAAGATTAAATGGCCAGACGAATAATCAGGCCCTAATTTGAAGACCATTCTCGCCATGGATGTTTTGCCCACATCAGGATCCCTTCAAACCCTCGCCCTCCCACTGCCGTCCCAGCCGTCCTGCTTCCCACCTCCCTTTCTCACCGCTGTTTATTCCCCCTCTGACGCCCCAGATTAAAGTCTCTGCTGCGGAAAAATCTGCCAGCCTCCAGCCTGTTGATAGGCTTGGAAGCGGGTCACAGCATTTGCTCGTGTCCAAGAAAGCTGCCTTTGAAGCAAGCTGGGATGCACATAGAAACGCACACACATATTCATACCAGCTTCCCTTTCCACCTCTTCCCTTGCTCCCTTCTAACGCCTTTTCATATTAATGAAGTTGGCTAATACGCGACAGCATCATGGGTCATGGAACGGAGTCCAGGGTGCGCCACTGCCAGTATGTTGACTGTGGAACTGGATACATTCTCAAAATTAATCAAGGCATTGTCATGCCAGAGGAAATCTCTTGTCTCTGGTAGACGTCGCCAGAAAACTCTTGAAAATTCACATTTGACTAGTGATTCCGTCTAGGCATGGCCATAATAATTGATTAGGAATCGAGTTGATTGTTGAGTAATCGTGCCTTGAGGCGAATGAGGCCACATGCTAGCTACCTAGAGAGGTGCAACAAGTGAATACAATATTCCATCATCTCACAATATACATCAATAATCATGCACAAGCGTGTACATTATAAAATGAACCTACATCCGTCGCTTTCTGTAGGCATAAAAAGCAGGGTTGAAGATGTGACATTTAATAGTCATCGGCAAAGACTAGCCTTACCTGAAGGATTGTCAAAGCCTGTTTGAACTCTGTTGCAAATCAAAACAGCAGCACTTACCAAAGCATGTAAACAGTCTTTAATATCGAGTCTTACATTTTGTGGAGAGTCCAAGTAGACTCCATTTATTGTGTGCACTCATGTTTATGTTCTATACCACTTCTTTTTGTGGTGTTTCTCCTTCGCAGTACTTTTTTTTTTAATGTTGTATTGAACTCCAATTTCACCAAGCACTTCGTCCTACTCAAGGCCTCTCCCCTAATCGACTCCTCCAACAATCTGCAGTTGAGTAAACAAATGCCCACAGTAACTATACGAGGAAATAAAGTAATCGATTGTTAATTTCCCCTGTAGTCAATCACGGACATTTTCCCTTAATTTGGTTGAATGAAATGCTACTTTTGTGTTTTTGAGTCGACTTTGTCTCCTTATTTAGTTTTGGGCCATTTATTGGTGGCATTTTTAAAGGGGAAGTCAACGCAAACATTTTGTAAGCCCACTAGTTGAAACAGGGCATGCTGATAAATATTGCTTTTGTGGAATAAGAGTTAATCCACTCGTTTTTAGCCATCTCTGGGGGCTGCCATTTTGTCTTCTGTCGACTGAAAATGACATCACAACTGCTCACAACGACCAATCACAGCTGACCTGTTTTCTGAATCTGAGCCATGATTGGTCATTGTGAGCAGTTGATATGTCATTTTCACTCAACAGAGGATAAAATGGCCGCCCCCAGAGATGGCCAAAAACGAGTGCATTTTGCTGCTTAATTTATATTCCACAAATGAAAAATTGATCAGAATGCCGTGTTTTATCTAGTGGGCCTGCTGGGAACGTATTCTAGAAGAAATATGTTTGGGTTGACTTCCGCTTTCAGAACCTTTTTTTTTTTCCAATTTTAGTTTTAGTTAATTTATTAGTTTTCATTAATAAATTTGCTTCTGTAATGGCACTTGAGTAAACAGGGAAGTACTGTCATCGAGTAATTGAGTTTTAATTTTCTCAATAGTAGATCAAGGAAGAAATTTGGTTCAATGGCTCTAATTTGGTGGAACGAATTGCCATTGCACTACGCTGCCATATTGTAATGTTGTACATGACAGTGGTAAGTGGTGAGCTCACTGTTTTTTTTATCGGTGCTAGTTCGAGAACCACTGGTCGAAATAACTACTCTTGAATATTTTTAGTTGTCTTCTATTTTTAGCTCCTCTCAACTCCGGAATTCCAAACATGTCCGTGTCTTTGTCCATCCGAGTTTATCGGAACATCCTTGAGAAGTCGCCACGACCGCCGCCGATGATTAATTCCGCCGAGCGTGAAATGTGTGACACTTTTAAAAAGGGGGGCTGCCATTTGATATTCATGAGAGATCATCCCGTTTCAGCCGTCCCCTCCGGTGTCGGCATGACAAAATGTGGTCCTGTTCAATCCCGAGCCTCCCGCCGATGTTTAATTGCAGACGGATCGCTCGTTTCTGGCGCGAGGTTGGAAGTGGGGGATCATTCGGTCTTGTGTGCAGGACCATTTGGGCATCAGGGTTGAGGGATTTGCAATCTGGATGTTGTTGTCAAGACCCCCAGGGCTAAGATAAAGAGTCAAGCTCTCATTGGCTAGGCAAAATCTCACACCGCTCAATAAAGAGCGTCGATCATCATTTCATTAAATGGCCCAGGGAACATTTACCCATGAATGTATATTCATGCAATTTATTGCATCAGAACAGGTTGAGGTTTTGTCCAAGGACACTTCGGCCTCAAGTGTGAGTATCCCGATGAAAATGAATGTGTTCTGGGGTTCCCCCAACTACAGCCCCCCCCAAAAACGCAGTAGTGAAATGTTACTGGTACACAAAAAATAGCCTCAGACAATAGAAGTTTATCCATCACGAAATTGAACAGGAAATACAGTAGGCCATTTTGATTTGAAGCAGTCATTCTAAGGAAATTCCAGGAATCATACCTTGTTCAACTCTTACTAAAGAGTTTGCCTAAATGAGCCCAAATCGGAATCTAGAAAGATGGTCGTACGCTCAGTTGCCAAGCTGTTTAAGATAACAAAAGACCAAAACTAAAAAAAAAAAAGCTGAGAAGAAAAACTGCACTGCTGTTAGGGGTGGTGAAAGTGTTATGTTGTTTCACAACAAAGGAAACCAGGGATAAAAAGAAAATAATAGTTGTCCATTTACCACTGCCCCAGAAGTTTTATTCAGATTCTGTTAACATTGTTTCGACCTAGGCAAACATTGTAGGTGTACAATGTTTGCAAAAATCAAAAGAAAAATGTTTGAACAGTACAGAACTTTAGAGCTGAACAGATTGTGAAAACCGCACTTATTTTTTATTTATTTAATTTTTAATCCACTTATTCACTATTTCCGTGTTTTTTTTGTTTTGTTTTGTTTCCATGGCAGATATAATTGCTACTTGTTGTTGGTCCCAGTCCTTATCCCCACTGTATTTTCCTCCATTGTCACTAAGTTGTGACATTTTTTCTGCTCAAAAAGGATTGAACAATTTCACTTGAATAAAGTTTTACATGATATAAGCTTGAACACTTGAACACTCAGGTAAGGTGTCAGTTCTAGTCTTATTGGATCTCAGTGCGACGTTTGATACTGTACATCATAATATACTGTTGAAGAGTTTGGAAACTTGGTTAGAACTAATTGGAACAGTCCAAAAATGGTTCAGATCCAACATGGAGGAAAGGAGTTATTTTGTAACTGTTGGGAGTTCTGAATCCGATCGAATGACCCGAATGACCATGACCTATGGGGTCCCTCAAGGGTCAATTCTTGGACCCCTTTTTTGTTCATCTTGCAAATGCTACACTATCATAAACATGTGGGAGTCGTAGTAAGATACATGGGGTAAACACCAGCAATGTGTACTCAAGGGGAAACTGTCCTTAAAAAAAAAATTAAAAATGTCCAAAGCAACAGCTGGCACTTCCTATAGCCTGGCTACCAGACATAGCATCAATGGGTTGTTCTTCTTTACAGCAGGTTGACATTCTCCGCTGTTCGCCATCTGATTCCCTCATTTGCACTTGCACCAAAAACACCTTTCACAGCTAATAAGATTCACAACGCCGGTTTGTTGTACTCGGGTCGTGATATTTAGGAGACTGAGCTGCATGCTGATGAGCCCGCTGAACTTTCCGTCTGACACTTAATCTGTTGTCATCTTGCAGCAGCGTATAGGGACTTGAAGACGGCCGTCGTTTTCACCCGGTGGAAAAGAGCCCGAATGTATATGTAAGCACGCACAGTCGGTCTACTGGAACAACAATCATCGTTAAGGTCTCCGCGTAACGTGGCGTAACTCATTCACTGGCATGGACGTAGATATTTGTCAACTGAAATGAAACTGGTTTACTGCCACCGTCGTATCTACACATATGGCCGCCAATAGGACTGCTTCCATTTCATTTATTGGTGATGTGACTGCTAACAAAAACAGCAGGATGAATTTTAACATGGAGTTTAACACCTTTGCGTGAACAATTGCGTCTATTAACAGAGGTAATAACAGTAACTTACTGTTTTTCATGTTTGTTGTTCGACACTATTGTAACCATGACAGCCATCCTAAGGTGTTGTTAGTGTGTTAAAGCTACTGTGGGCAGTGTCAAATGGCTTAGATATGATTTGGGGGATCCTTTTTAGGTGTGAGGTTGGGTATGTTTGCAAATTCATATCAATGGCATGCTGCAGGGCCACGTTTCATCTCCTTTTCGATTTGTTTTCAATACTTCCCGAAGCCGCTCCCCCGCTCAAATATTCCATTTTGACTCCCGCCACTTTTATCACATTCCTCCGTGGTTGTTGTGCTGTCGGTGATTAAGGTCAGAGCCGTCTGTCATACCTTTATTGACATTAATCCTCAAATAGTGTTTGTTTCGAGTCTACGGCTGCGGCGGCATCAAATTAAATATTGATGCTGCTCGGGCCTGTCTGTGATAATCTGCGAGGAAAAGGCTGTTGCTGCCTCCTAAAACAGAACGACGGTTCACTTTAGGGCTGAGCTGCTCCCCTGATTAGATTGCCTTTGTTCAGTCGCGGGGAAGGTAAAAAGCACAAAGACCATTACCTGAAAAACATCCCACCTTTGGGCAAGGGACTGTATTTGGTGATAGTTGGTGACAGAAGTGGGCGATGCTGCCTACTGGGGGTTGAATGATGCAATATTTTTTTTGTAGTTGATGTGATGAAATTGATGATGTCATTGATGTTTTGTTAGTACAGTACAACAGTCACCATTCCTTTTGCATTAGTGCATCAGACATTTCATCAACATATAGCATAAACCTTTCTATCGTTTCCGATATTAATATCTTAAAACAGGGGCGTAGCCAGAACATGGCTAATGGGTGGGCCTGGAAAAAATCAGGGTGGGCCAGAATATTTTTCTCACTGAGCACAATACTCCTACCCCGACGTATATTCAAATAAAATGACAAAGTTCAGATCTTCCTTAGACAACCACAATTATTATGCCATTCTTAATATTCTATAAAACAACAAAACACTAATTTAAAAATAATTTACTAAAAATGTTAAAGTATATATATTTTTCTCACTGGGTGTGCATACCCAGGCCCATCCATGGCTCCGCCCCTGTCTTAAAATGTAAATATACATCAAACTATTATACCAAAACTAATGGAAATGGATTACAGATCATTTCATTTTGAAAAAAATGCACTGGAAGTGTACGTGTACATGCACAGACAGGCTAGATAGGCCAGGCTAGACTTAGCTCCTCCCTGACAGACAGTTTTTCTCTGTTGAAATGTATCACTTACTTCAAAATCCTTGGATCAACCGCGGTACTACTTTCCTATTTAGGCAGGACATTGGCGCCACCTTGTGGCCTCATAGGCGTTTATTTGCATGAACTTGCCTATCTGCTCGTTTATAAAATCAAATGTAGCCCTGGAGCACAAAAATTCTCCCACCCCTGCTGTATAATATAACGGGAATTGCACAAAAATGAAAGTCAGCACGCCTGAATGTGGAAAGCTGCCGATTAAAAAAAAAATCCACCGGGCGTTGTTTCACATGCTTCCCAAAAAGAGCCGTGTCATTTTAAGGATGCATTAGCTTTAGCATTAACAACAAGACACCTTGTTATTTATCCTTTATTTGATATATGGCACACGCTCATTACACTTGAGGCAAATTCTCCCCCGGGAGCAATAAAAGTCCCCCAGGGTTTTCATTTTGCTCAGAATCCATATTTAATAGCCATCTAGTATATCACACTTGGCTGATAACTCCCGTCCCCCCTTACCCCCGTTACCCCTCCGCTCGCGGCCCTATGGAGAAAATATCTGCGGCTCAGCAGTAGTCAAGAGCAGTGACACTTTCCCAGCATGGCCGACAATGTCACGGCTTCCTGCGCCCGCCGCTGAGGACGGCGCCCGGCGCAGTCGGCGGCGCCATAAATGTCACTCAGACTTTGATGGGCCCTTCCTGTGGATCGATGCCAATATGTAGCCTACTGCCCCGCGGCAACCGTTCATTCACGTCGCCATCTATCCATTCTCCCTCGCTTTGTCCCTACCTCACCTCCTCCCCTCTCTGCTTTCATCTTTGTCCATTTATATCCATTCGCTCCCCAAGCCACCACTGTGAACTCCATCTTCTACACACATTGGCACGGTTTGCCAGGTGTTCCCGTGTGCGTGGCTCTGCTCCACTAATTGGTAAGAATGGTGTACGTTATCATTTTTTCAACCAGTCAATTTTATTGGCCAGTATTAGCGCTTTTAAAATCGACAAAAGTCTGACGTTTTTTTCCCCTCGATTTTGCCAAAATTCGTCGTTTACACTTTAAAACATAAAACAAAGATAATGACATTCAAACATCCCCTTCTTTTTCTTGCTGAGTGTTGCATTCGTAAAGTTGAATAAATAGACGAGGACAAAGTATTGTAAAACAGTCAAACGTTCTGCCTGTAATTCACAACTCGAGTAAACTTGATTTATATAGCATTTTAAAACAACCATTGCTGCATCCAAAGAGTAAAAATCACTCATACAAAAAAAAGACAGTAAAACCAGTAACAACAATTAATACCATTGTTTTTCTATAAATTAAATTATTAACAATTCATTAATCTTGGATTCACCCAAATCACATATTTTGTATTAAAAACCCACAGGAAACCAGCTTTTCGTGTTTATGCACAACAGTGACTTTTATACTAATTTTTCTTTGAAGTCTCATACCAACAAGAATGAACATGTGATTTTGATGGCAAAATAATGTATTTACAATGAATCACCAGTGTCACAGTTTTACATTTGACAAACTTAAACTATTTGCACGCTATATAGTTGGAGTAGTATTTAGTAGTGTGTGTGTTTGCGTGCATGTGTGTCTGTGTATGTACACGATCGTTCCTACTTCTGAATTTAAATAATCTCCGTCATCTTTTCTCTCTATTGTGACACTCTTTGTCATAGATTTTACATGACAAACACTTTGATAAACCACAACTTGCTTGTAATGGTCGAATTTTCAAAGATCCGCCATGTTCATGAGCTTTTGCATCGTTTTGATACGCAGTGATCTCATCCAGAAAAGATCCATTACTGCCATCTGCTGGTCAAAGTTAGTTTTTTTTTTTTCCTACTTTCCAATCTTAATGTTCAAACCAAAGATGGCCATGACATTTCTCCACCCATTCCCATAAAAAAACGTAGTTGCCGCACCTCGTTAGGGTTCCCGTTAATGACATTTCACGACAACGGTGCACATTAGCGACGCTAGTCAGGGTAGGCACGCTAATTCAGAATTAATGCCGCAATACTGACCGTCTGATATTTTATCGCACTTTGTCAGTAAACTGCCATAGCACCAAAATAATTGGTACCATGACACCTTTTGGCATCCTTTGGTAGGTATATCAGCCATGTGTTACTGTTACTGTTTCCTTATTGCTCTGGAACATTGTCCACTGTGTCAGTTACTTCTCTCATTAGTGACTCGGGGGCGCTGAAACCCACAAGATAATGAGCGGTCATGGTCGGTG
Organism: Filicampus tigris; assembly: GCF_054856515.1. Classification (NCBI taxonomy): domain Eukaryota; kingdom Metazoa; phylum Chordata; class Actinopteri; order Syngnathiformes; family Syngnathidae; genus Filicampus; species Filicampus tigris. Next base: position 12,346,453 of record NC_141233.1, on the reverse strand, counting down.
TGACATGTCAGCATGTTGTTTCTTTTTGCTGACAATGCAGAAAAAAAACCTGACTGAAGGGGGTGAGGGTTGGGGGGGGGGGCAGAAAAGAAGAAGGTGCACTGGAATGGGCTCACCACTGGCACAAAATCAATGCCATCCAGCGCCCAGTGAAACTAATCACAAGGACATGATGAGTAAAGACTTAAAGGCTCATGTGTGTGCGTGTGTGCATGCGCGTGTGCGCGTGGAGGCATTTCAACAGTCCCGCAAAGTTAATTACGCCTGAGCAGCTCGTTCTCATTCCGGGTCATCAAATGCTGACACTTTGTCCTGACCCCGAATGCGGGTCATCAAATGCTGACACTTTGTCCTGACCCCAAATGCGGAAAGAAACTCGTGCCCCCCCCCCCCCCCGTGTCCGCCGTAGTGGGACGTTAATGAACTCCATAACCGTGAAAGCCGTCGGTGTCAATATGAGGGGTTAGCGCAGATGGTCCGTTGCACTAAAAGTACAGATTTTACCCGAACAAGCAATATTTAATTGGTGTCACTGAATATACAATAACAACTTCAGTAGTATGTTTCTTCAACGTGAGTTCTCTACTGGTGTAACATTCCTTCACAAAGTTGTTGCTTTAATATTGATGTGTGGTACTTCATACAAGGTTGCAGGTGGTAAGTAGTGTCGCAATAGTATTACCGGTAATATAAAACACAGTCAAGTGCCTCTTAGCAAAATGGATACCTGATTTACAGTGGTGCCCCTTTGAAATGAATGGGGATGCCATTCATCCGATCCAGCCCCCCCCCCCAAAAAAAGGTTTTTCAAGAAGAAAAAATGCACTCTGTAGTATTGTACTTTATACAAACATACAATAATGACATTAACAGTTTCTGCCGTATTTTTTCTTCAGCTCAGTGGACATTGTGCTGCTCCTTCGGGTGTGTGCGCTTAGGCCATCTGGAGCAGTGTAATAGAAACATACAAGTATACATTGAGCTCTTCAAAACATCTCAGTAAGTTGGAGTAACACCATTTTATTAGTGTGTATATTGCTTGTATGTCTCTTAAGGTTACAAAAATCGCCTGTTCATTCAAAACATTTTTATGAGGAGTTTGAGCCTAGATTGCGTTAAATTACCTTGTTCCACTTTGAAGGATCAACACTCAAGTTTGTTTGGTTATGGATCTTGGAAATGATTCCGCTTTGTCTGCTTGGAAGCCAAATAATGTCATGTAAAGGACAAAATGGCCGTCCTGTTCATAAATTGTAACAGAGATGCAGAAGTGGGTCATGTGCGCGACCTTATCGCCTCCTTCCTCGGTGGCCATCCCTCCTCCTGTCACCTACTGTGATTCGCTTCCTGCCCGACAGTTTTATTTTTAGTGTCGACCTCGTCCAAAACGACCCCAGTCGTCTCCGAAAAAGTCATCATTGATTGAACCCGCTTGATTAGAAGCGCTCGCATTAAAAGGAGCTTTAGTTTGTTTTAAACCAAAGTCCATCCTGATGTCCCAAGGTTGGTACAATCTTGTTGTTTCTGATAAATTGATCGGCCAGATGTAGGTCACAGAAGCCTCACAATCATTCATCTCGGGCAATTGGGCCTCTGGCCAGCAAGTCGAGTAAACCTCATTTTTTCCGAGCGCCTTGAGGGACGCGCGGCAGAGTCTGGAATGCCAGCCTGGCGAGCGCTGCGGTCATCAGTTTGAGTCCCGCGCCGGACTGTCCTGACAAGCCTTCAGGTTCCCGATCAATACGACTTCAGTCTCAATTACACTTCCAGGTATAGTGGTACCTTAGAGTTTGGACACCCTGAAGTTGTACAATTTGGAGTTGGAACAATTGGAGATGGAACGGCCGTCGTACTGGACATGATGTCATGATATCACTTGTGCTGCCAGCGCACCTCTGCCGACCTCATTTTAGCCAACGTTAACAGGATTAATTGTTGGTGTTGGTGTTTTTGGAAGAGAAGAATAATATCCACAGTGTTTTATTGTCACACATTTTCTGTCAGTGTCCAAGTATTTCTGGGAATGATCACAGTAGTCATTTTTGGTGCTGTTGGTGTTATCAGTTTTATTTTGCCAGGTTCCTCCTTCCTGCATTTGTTGCTGTTCTCTTTGGCTTGATAGGACGAGTCATTCGCCTTTTTTCAACAAAGGACTGATTCTGTTATTCCGGTGGTCTCCCTCTCTTTTGCGCGACTATCGGCCGAACGATGGCTCGTCTCTTCAAAAACTGGCTTGTACCTGAAGACACTCCAGTAATTGAAATAGTTGATCTCATTGGAAAATGTTGTCTTGAAAGTCACTACCGTCACAAGATGACGATTGAAGCCCATCGCACGTTGAAGGTGTGGTTTTGTTACTACTGTAAAATGGTTCTCGTAAAATACTACATGAGTTTTGTCGTGGGGATCCTGAAGGGAGCATCGGGGGAACATCAAATCCTTGCGGTGCTTATACTGAGCCGCTCTTTTTCATGCGCCAATCAATGCTATCTGGCCCTTCTATAAAAGCCGCCAATATTGGATCTAGCGATGGCTGACTGTTGGAGCGAGATAAGGCCAAAGTCATTCAAGCTGTTGTGCACCAACACGCGTAGTTGATGTCACGTTGATTATTGGGCCCCGTCTCTATTCATATTAAAGCCCACTCAACCTTGAGACTGATGGGGACACTTTGTTTCTCTTGACTGGTGTGTCCCAATCAATCTTTCGTCCTATTACGTTTGTCGCCGTTCACGTTGTACCCAATCACTGGGTGGTCCTGATTCACGTGTGTGCTGGCACATGCGTCAAGTGTGATGATTATGGTCAGATGCGTGAGTGCGAGGAGGTCATGCTGACTGCTGATTGCGCAGATGGCACGCTCGCCGCGGGTTGGTCGCCGGTCACAAATGCCAAATCCATCACGGCTCATCTGACAAAAACGTCCCCGGTCGACGCGCAGGACTCGGTTTTGACTAGGTTCAATGGACGCCGAACAAAAGGAACACGGCTTGATCCATACTGTTTTCGATGAGATCTCCTGATGGCTTGAAATATGAATGTAGAGCTCATTAAGTCAGCCTACTAATGTAATTAGTCATGGCATAGACGGCATGAAAGGGTATATACGCTAGCTCATCTTTGATAACATCTCATCTCGCGCTCGGTTTAATGTGCTCCGTCCATGTCTGCACAAGGCAGGAAATTAGAATGCAGATGTTATTCACCTAATAGCATGTGCCTAAAGCTATCTAAGTGCACTGCGATCAAGTTTGCTTTGTTGTGGGTGCTGATCAGTAGGGATGTGCATCTCTGCAATAAAAGATGATCCCACATATATCTGATAAATGAGGTGCGATATGATTCAAGGGCGGTATTGTAAAGTTCTGTTTTATCAAGTGCGATTACGATTCGAGTTGATAGGGTTGGAGTGGGTATGATTCAAAGTTTCTTGTCATTTTGAATGAGCTTGTCAGTACTGTAGATGTGGCATTTCCTTCATATATGTGTATATATAGTGTTTGTATACATACATACATACATATATCAATTAAGAAAAAATAATCCACAGATTAATTGATTAAAAGAATCGTTGGCTGCAGTCCTATCGTCAATTAAATGATTTCATCCTTGAAGACAACATTTCTCAGCTAAACGAGGTATTGTGTCCCCCCTGGCAACTCTCTCAATAGTGACTCAGCACAATTACTGCTTTAAGTGGAAAACACAGCTGTCCGCATGGGCTTGAAAAAAAGAAATAAAAAAATAATAATAAACAGCTTCCGAACCATTGTTTGATTCTCCTCTGAACCAAGCGACTGGTCTATATTTTCTGGTTTATGTTGAAGAAAATCTACTACGTAAACCAGTAAATATAGACCATGCTAATTGACTTAGCAGAGAGAATGTATAGTATTGGCCCACAAAAGAGTCCATATGATAGAGGAGAATGAGATTCATCCCACTTTTTCCTCAGCGTGCAGTTGGAAGGATTTCAGCCTATTTACATGCATGCACATAATCCATCTGGGCGAAGGGGGGGTGGTCCCTTTTGATCTAAGAGTCTGCTTAACAAGCATGGCATTGCATATTAGCCCGCTATCCTTGTGTAAAAGCATGCGGCATCGTGCGTTTGCAGGAGCGATGTAATGCCTTATTGAGGACAAACCGCGCTCTCCCGCTACAAAGACGTAAACGCCGTCTATATTTAGCCAGCCGGTCATGTGACAAGGATGCGTATGGCGCTTAAACTCAGCAAGCGTCTCAACAATCCAGCAGTAGATGATCCACCTGCAGCTGCCGTGGGGGCCGTCGAGCCCAGATGGCAGCGAGGGTTTGGAATTATAGCATTTCATTTCCTGATGAAATGTTACTAAATTGCACGTGTGAGATCGTGTCTTCCAAGCTCTGCATTCGAAGCTGGCCCATCTGTGAATGCTTTAGCACCCAAACCGTAACAAAGAGACTCCCGATTTTCTAATCCCAAAGGATGCCAGGACAACAACACTTCTTTTTGTCTTAATTGTATCATCAAATCCGTAGCCCAAATATCGGAACAGCCAAATAAATATATCTCACCATTTATGTCGTAAAAGTGCAACCTCTCAAGTTGAATGCTTCTCAGGTCACAAGACCTCAGCAACTGCCAAAGGAATAGCTGTTTACCTGTGTTTTGTTTTTTCTTTGTCTTTTTTAATCTTACCAAAGACAATTATGAGAAAAGCGGAGTTTTGTAGCAATTCATATCAGCTGTGTGTTGACGGAAGAACTCTATTCTATTCTTGGGCCGCCTGCTACATCCGGCGCTGGGTTTCATAAATCTGTGAGGTGAACAGTGAAATCAGTGATAATTATTAAGGCATTCTGGAGCAAAAATGTCCTGCCCAGTGTCAGAAAACTGCAGGTAATTGGTCCTCCAACTGGATTAAGACCCAAAACACTCAGCTAAAGGCACCCAAAAATGGCTAAGAACAAAACATTAGACGTAGCTCTTGAAGGTCTGCAGAGGTAGCTGAAACATGGAGCCCGAAGAAAGCACCCTTCAAATCGGAGACAGCTGGAGCAGTTTTGGAGCAGAGCCCAAATATCTCTCATTGAAAGTTAGAAAAATCCTTTTTTCAAAAGCCTATGCCATTTAGTAAAAGTTAGCAACCATTTTGTGAGTGCCAGTTAATACCTTGTTTTTTTTTTTTTCTCTTTGAAATACGCTAAATCTGTTGGTCCACAACATCATTGAATTGATTTGTCAGTTTCAAGTTATTTTATTGACCATGGTGGGTTTTATATAGTCAATATTAGGGTTATTATGTGGGAAAAAAATGATTTATAACTCTGAACAATTAGCCCACCAACATCCTGAAATTGATTATTTGACCTTTGAGGTTCAAGGTATCAAGATGAATGGCCTATTTAACTTCCTTCTCTTTTCTTGGCATCAACACTTAACCGTATTTACCTGATACACAAAAATAGCAGCGCCGACATATGGCTGAGACATTAGGAATCGCCATCGATTAATCGATCGTCTTGGTTCAAATTCGGTAGAAGTGGTGCTGTTGTTTCAGTCTTGACAAAAGTTAAGCAACATCTACGCGATGACACAACTTCAGAACATTCAGAGATTTTCAAGTTTTAAAAAGTAGAAATTTGTTGATTTTCCCCATAGCCAATCAAGGAAATTCCTTATAGGCACATGGCTTCCAACTTCCCGGCTACCTGAAACATGTAGCTTCTGTTCTGAGAATATGTGTTGTATGAGTCACTAAATAACAGTAACACTATTACAGTACTCCCTTAAATTATTCATGATTTGGCCGTGCAGCATGTCCGTCCTTCTGTTGGGGCTTTGCCGCCAAAGTGTCATGACTAATTCGAGATCCAGAGCCGATAGACCTTATTGGCCATGCGGTCTGCAGGCCGATGTAAATATGTTATTGGCGAGGAAATCTTCTGATATATCACTGGCCTTTTTGTAATCTTCTGAGATTAGGTGGGATCGCGAGGAACGCTAGCACCACAATCCGTGGAATGTATTCAAGTGTATTGAAACACTGTTTTCTTTTCTAGAGCCCTATCATTAGTATGCCAGGAAGGGCAGCGCAAAGAAAGGAGCGAGCGAGGCCCGCCTCTTGTCTTTGTGTCTGTAATGTTGTCGCCTTATGACTTTGAGGACAAGGAGCTGCAGGAAGACAACCGAATTTGATTGTTAGCCTCGTGGTGAGCAAAACCCGGCGTTTAGGACCGGCCTGGCAGCACCGGCTGTCATTCACGGCGCTCCGCAATCACTTTTTTGATGGGTGGACACAAAAGCCGGCATGTAAACACATCCCTCTCTCCTTCGCTTTGCATTTCAAAGCCCCTGGCAATGCACCCCCCTCAAACAACCGCCATCCGTCCCAATGGTGTCGGCGGTCCTCTGCGCTCACCTTTGATTTGTGGCCATGTTGTTCTCTCTGGCCCGTCACCAGGAAGCTGCTGGAATGACGGATTGAACTTTGTGAAACGAATGTTCCCGTCCGGCCGGGGGAAAAGCTAGGCTACGGCAAGATAGGAAGTTTTAAGGCTTACGGGGACCAAAGCGATTTGTGTAAATGAGGTGTTACCCGTCTTCCTGTTTTAGGAGAATTTGATATTAGAAAGGGAAGAAACTGAAGAACAGCATTATTCTCCTTCCATTTCTCTGATTTTAGTCTTTGATTCACCTTTCACGAAGCCACACCCTGAGAACACAATGACCAATCTCACGTCAAATAAAATAAAGGCATGCTGCTGTTCAGTGGGTACACCCAAACCAATAATTTGGTCTAAAAAGAGCATTTCTCACCCCTTCTAATCAAAGTCACCAAAGGTTTTTTGTTTTATGCCTTTAAATGAAAACAATGTCGTAGTCCACAGAGAGTTTGCCCGATTTACAAGAACTAAGTGGCTGCTTATTATGATTGCAACACACTGGTTGACAATTACTGTGTGCACTTTGTGTTGCTGTTGGTTGTACCTACAAAGGCGAACTTATCTGAAGTATTTTCAAAAAATGGGTCGTATTTCTCCAGAGAACGCAGTTTAAGTGTCATTTTGTTTTCGATCTTAATCTGCTTAATCTACTTTTCAGGGTGTGCATGGGAAAGGTCCATTCCAACATTGTTTTGGCCATTTTTCTCACCTTCCATTTGGGAGCCGACTCAAATGAAGATTTTCATTTGAACATTAAATTTTCAATTCTAAAAAATTCCCCAGTTTCCTTGTTTCCATCCCATGAAAAAAAGTCCCTCGCATCCTCACCTCCCCTTGTCATTTATCAGGCAGCACCATAGGCCTGTTTGGCTTAATAAGTCTGTTTGTCTTTGCACTCGCAAGGTTGGCTCCCCACAGCAGTCCTCCCCAGCAGAAGCAGGAAAGAAAACCTTGGGGGTCGTCGCTTTAATTAGACCCCACCACGGCAGGCAGGCGGGTGGAGGGTGACGGTAATGCCGGTACTGTGCATTTGATTGCGTGCTGAGATTTCTCCAGCAGTTTTGGAAAAGTCATTTGATGAACACCCCCCCCCCCCCCCCCCCCCCAAGTTTTGTTTTTTCTCACCCTCATTTGATTTGTGTCAAACTTTGGCAGTGCCATATTTCAGAAAGTGGCTCCTTTTAATGATGGCTCTGGTGGGCTTTGCCACAGTCGGATTTTCCACATTATTGTTACGGAGGAACACCGAGATTACCCGAGAGGTTTCCTCACATTTTCAGCCACCTTTAAAACTGAGGAGGTGAGCTGCCAAGGAGATTCATATATCATATAGAGGAACCCCAAAGTTGAAGTTCAGGAAAAATACTGCCATGAAAATCATCCAAAACTTTGGAGTTCCTACTTTTGTGTCACATTGCGACACAACCTTCACAATATGCCTTTGACCAGTCGTTTTATTGTTTTGAGGCTTTACTCTGAGCAGCGATTCACTTATTTTTGTGAGACCATTATAGAAATGTTGTTGAAAAAACAAACCTGTGCAGCCATTTCAGGTTGTATGATGGTGTCAATTTGGCCCCACCTTCACTATTTGCTATAGGGAACTTAATTTGAAATGATGAGTTGTTAAACCATATAACGGCATTGATGATCTTGCTTGGAAACCCATGAAAACAATATATATATATATATATATATATATATATATATATATTTATTTATATATTTATTTATATAGAGCACAAAGCAAACCGTCAAGGCTTGTTATCTGTGTGAGACGGTTCTCTTGAAATTCCACTCAGATTGAGGCAAGCCCTGGGGCGACTGATCTTTGATTTGGACAAAAGGACAGATCTCCGACATCTGCCCTGCAGGGGTTAGGCTCCCCATATCTGTTTGTCCCCTGTCTTTGTTTTTCACCGTGATAGGATCTGGTGCGTCGCAAGACACATACACTCCCTTCCAAAAGAACAGAATCGAAGAGAAAGCCTTTATTGTCACTTTATCGGCAGTGCTACAAAAAAAAAATAAACAGAAATTGGGACGGTGAGTCCAATTCTTTATTTTTTGTGTGAACTAAAGGTTGAAAATGAGATTGCTCCACTTGCTATTGACACACGGTAAAAGCTAGTGCTACCAGGTGCTATAGTATTTGTTGTACTTGCCCCGTCAAAATGGCACTGGTGACTTGATCAGTCTCCCCGCTGATAAAATTTGCTCTACAGTTGATACAGCGCTTCTCGCCATTGACACTTGTTGTGAGATGCCACTACCAGGTGCTTTTTCTGCTATAGAATTTAACGTCGTCATACAGAATGGGCGGCATGACTCAGCGGTAGAGTGGTCGTCTCCCAACCCAGAGGTTGTGGGTTCGATCCCTGGCCGTTGTGACCATGTCAAGGTACTCTTGAGAAAGATACTGAACCCCCAGTTGCTCCAGTGTGAAGCACTTTCAGTACCAAAGGTAGAAAAGCGCTATACAAGTGAGAGCCCATTTACCATGAATATATTAGCTTAACAGCACAAATACCGAATGTTACAACACTTTGCTCATTGTTAGAATTTCTGAATTCTACGGTATCTGTTACCCTCCCAGGTCAGAAAGGGCAGCTCAACTCAAACTCTGTATCCCCCGAGAGACTGAATTACAGGAAAAGTAAAAAAGCCTTCTGAGCAGTGGCATTTCTCTAGTCTTAGATTATGCTGGTTCAAAGACAAGGAGCCTTCGTTTGTTAGCTAAATTGGCTTCAGTCTCATCGAGTTTCAACCCTTCAATATATTTGGTACGCAGACTTGATCTTCAATGCCATTCACTTATTGGCTTCTGTGGAAAACGACTTGTGAATTAACCTGCAGGCCTCATTATCTCAAAAGTTGTTAAAAATCGGCGCTCGGCTGCGGGAAGAATGGCCTATGACTTATTCACACCCTTTTTATAGCTTATTCCTTTCAGAGAGTGCAAAGCCTTCCAGTATGGCCCAAAGTTTGTTTTTATACGCCGTTAAATAAAACTCTGATGTTCTTGGCTGCCAATCAAACATAGCTGTCGGCCAAAAACGGACGACTTTTAAAAGGGAGCGCGCCCTCGCCTTGGTAAGCATGTTTCGGTGCACTTTGCCACGCGCACAACTTTGGGGTCGAACAATCCCGGCGATACATCTAAAAGATCTGCGGCCCAGCTTCAGATCAACATCTTGTGTCATGCTTGAAATACATTGGATGGATTTAAAGTCATCCATTGCAGTTAAAAAAAAGTGATATATGAGAATCATTCACACAGTTGCTGTTGCTTAGCATGTCCTGTTCCAGCTGATGAGTTAAGTGGTTTTTTTTGTTTTGTTTTTTTTACAGTTTTGGATCTGTTTTTTAGGTGTTTCTTCAAGACACCAATTAGCTGTAAAGATGCAAACTTGCTCAGACTGTCCGGTTAAAAAAATCGCATTTGTCTGCGATTACCACCTGTCAGTACCTTGTGGCGTCTGCAGACAGAAGGCTCCCCTAACAGCCTCGCCTGTCACCGCCCCGCCTCGCCACTTGAAGGGCGACGGCGATGACTCGGCGGAGCTGCCAAGCACATTGAAGCGTCCGATGTCGCCAATGTAGCCATCAGAACGGGGCTTCCATTGTAGCCCCGGAGCCGCGTCTGATTGATAGCTTTGATAGCAAGGTGCTCAAGCTGGGATTGCGCGTTGAAGAGCATGATTCGAGCCTGGCGCAACATACAGTACATAGAGCAAATACAAATCGGAACGGCGCGGTGAAAATTATAGAATGACAATTGTAATGCCTCCCGCTTATCACCGCACCGAAGGGGGGCCGAGAAACAGACGCTGACAGGTGTCGGGTCGAGTGGGGCCGCCTGGAATCGCCGCCAGGCTCGCTAAACTGTAGGATGTCATTTGTGTGTTCCACCCCGCAGCGTGGTTCACCTCACATCAGCTAAATCGACAATTGGCGACATACATGTTCTTTCGCGTTGCTCCCAGTCGGGAAAGCAACGATATGAAACATACAATGAGGGCTTTCAAACCATCTGAATGTGAAATTGGCTTGTAGTGAAGGCAAAATAAATAAATAAAAACAACTGAGTTTCTCTTCACAAATTCACTTTAATGGAGTTCAAAAAGTATAAGCCATTTTATTCAGTGGTTCTTTCACATAGGCCTACCATAAAAGGAAGTCCATCTTCCACTCGTGGTACATGTCGGCAGGGCCTTGGCTTGGGCATAAAAAGAGCAAATTATGGCGAATAGGTTCTTCAAGACGATATGCATATGCTATATAAATATATATTGTTTATTTATGTATACGTAAGAAAGTCATGCTAGCAGCGTGGTGGTCTTTTTTCCCCCAAGAGAGTTCAGTCCCACTTGCATCGCAAGTTGAACAACAATCAATCAGCCATATTGATTGGCCAGAGTTTCCCACTGTCAAGTTGGATTAATATGGATTTGTGATTGTGTGCATGGGAGTACTGTTGGCGGCGCGCACGGCATCTCAGCGTGCGCACCGACTTAAAAAGAGGGCTTTAATAAGCATTTTGTGCCTCCCAAAATCGTTGGCTTTGATGTTGGGTTTTTTTTTTTTTCCATCCGGCTTTGCAGTCGCGATTTAGTGCTCGTGGTGCTGCTGTGTGGCATGCATGATAAATGTAATTAATCAGTCACAGATAACTTACTCAACATGGCAGCGCTCGCTCGTCCTGATTGTCAGAGTGAAGGGAGCCGGCGTTTTTCACACCGTGTTCTGTGTTTGATGCAGATTGTTTTATTATTTCGTAATATTAATTGATGAAGTTATACATCTTGACAGCTTTTTTTTTCCAGGTGCATTTGGCACTGCATCATGCGGAGAGCTGTTTCTAATACCATGTTCCCTCAGCATTTTTTTTTCGTCCTCAACAACAGAGTTCCAGGTTTAGTAGGAGGGAGGCCTTTATTTATTTATAAAGTGTATTTACATACAGTAATTACCTTGAATGACGGGTTTAATTTGTTCTGTGGCCACGCCAGCACACCCTCGTGAAGCTGAATGGTATAGAACATAGATGGATGTATATTAGCACATATATTGACACTTTCGACATTTTTGGACACTTTTCTCATAGGGGTGTACTCACTTTGGTTGCCTTCTCATCAGAGCTGAGTATAATTTTTTCAGTAATGTCTCCTAAAAAAAGGGATCTAATCAAATATTTACCAAAATGTGAGGGGGGGGTCCTCACTTTTTGTAATATACCACGACATACCAGTTTAGACGTCCTCATAAAGGAAGTAAGTGGACTACACACCTACCAATTAATTGAAGTGTACTTGCGTGGAGCATTTATAACGTTATTGTATGCAGCCCTCACTTATACTGATTATTTTTGAGCAGGTGGTATTAAATGCAAGGGCATTTTGGTACATCTGAAACAGATGCTACTATATTTCTTTTAAATATTCATTTTTATTGATACTAGGCTCAATAAACAACTTTTATCATCTGATAGAATAAATGGACAACGGGGAAAAAGACTTACAGTGTTAAAAAAGCATCCATGTTAAGTAATTGCTACTGTAACAAATGGCCCTGTCCCCTGAGATCCATGTTGCACCGTGTAATTATTCTACATTTAATAGGCGCATCCTCGTTATCGCACAGGACCACGGTGATGTACAGCCGTGCGTTGGTGCTTTTTATTTCCTGTTTGTGCATGGCCGAATGCACACCATCAAATAAAGCTCAATAAAGACACTGTAAAGCGCAATATAAACATTTTTATTCAAATGGGGAATTTTGGACTTCCCAGAGACAAAAGAATCCTTTTGACTTTTATCGCTCGGAATTGTTCTAAGTGCGGCTTTACAACCAAAGCTGTTTGATATTTGCTTCCTCTTTGAAGCCAGAATCCCCCATTAAGCAGGGACCCCCTTCAATGGATGAACCTGAAATAGTTTGAATCATACCATTACCATGCTTGTAACTCAAATCACGTGTATCTCAAATCAAGTTGCCCCATTGAAATGAATGGAAATGCCACTAATCCGTCAACACCAATCAGATGTACTTGTATCAGATATACCTGTAAATAGAATTTTATATATATATATATATATATATATATATATATATATATATATATATATATATATATATATATATATTTGTTGGGAGTCTTAAGTCAAGGTACCACTGTTAATTTTCCACCAATAAGACATTCTCTGTGCAGTTGCCTCTCGGCTTAGGAAGTGTATGACAGGCTCGTGGTTGTGATGGGGGGGGGGGCTTTTGAGTGGCAAATTGAATTAGTGCGGGATGCTGAGTGTGGCAGGTGCACAGCAGCACTCTCTGCCGACTTGACGGGCAGCGTCTCTGACAGACGCCTTCAGCTCGCTCGGGCGTTCTCGCTCGGGCTCGCTGGGAATTGCACCTTGTGACGGGAAAACGAACGGACGATCGGATAAAGTGGGGCACGCTGTCAGCACTCTTGGCTTTCGCACGAAGCTGCTCGCAGGTACAAGCCAGAACAAGCGCAATTAAAGCTGCGGGCGGCGATGCCCGGGATCTCGTACGCCCCTATGGCGAATCCTTGAAATGATTAACTTTTCACGACATGCTTTGCCCGCATTTAGATGACATAGGCGTGAAAAGATTCACAGTCGAGTCTCATCCATCTGTCAAGTAGACTCTTTATTTGGGCGAATTCCCTTGCAGGAGTTGTCAAACTATTAAAAGAAACAATATTGGAAGTAACAATATTGGAAGTGAGTCCACAAAGTAAAGATGTCACTACACCTTTTTTTATTTGGGCTGAGGCCATTTGCGCATTTGCGTAATACTGTATGGTGTCTTGGACGGCAAAAGAAAGCGAGAAACAATGTGCGAGAGTCTTTGTGAAGGAAAGACAGATGCCCGTCGGGAAAGGCTGAGTAAACTGTAAGGACCCTTAAAAAGAAATGCGCCGCATTTTGCGGAAGGCCTGTCGTGATGAGGCTTTTTAGGTTACTGTATGAAAGCCTGGACTTGCCTCCGAACAGTCAGCAGAATGTGTGCTTTCTCAGCACTTTAGAAAACACGCAAAAAAAAACAAAAAAAAGCTAAACGGGCAATGTTGCAACTAAGCACTTAGTCATAGTTTTTTTTTTCGTTGTTTTTTTAAACATCACCACTTTGGACCGCCCAAGATGAATCGCACGTTTAGAAGCATGTGGGAGGATAAAGTATATCCTATTAAGGAGAATTTAGCCTGTGTGTGTACTCCTAAAATGTGGCAATTTCTTGCACGATACCATGTCGTTCTAACTCATTACAGCATCATCGATGCCGTCCCAGCAACTCCTCGGCCATATTGTACGTAGCCGGCTGGAGATGTCTGGGGAATTCTCTCGATCCACTTACCAGAAGCCTGTAGCGTTTATCCTCGGCACAGAGCATATGCTTGGATTTTTTTTCTTCTTCTTCTGTGATGCCGAGTGAGAGCCACATCTGGCAGCCGAGTCTTCTTGACAGTAATTTGCCTCGCAATATGGTCTTCAAGGGTTCGCAAGATCAAGGACCTGTGCATTATTAGGATACTCGTTGACATTCTCTTTGTTAGCCGGGCCCATTTCTCGCGTTTCATCGTCAAATCTAAAAAATGTTTCTTTATGTGCGTGTCGTAAAAAGGGAGCACAAAGTCTTGCGTAAACATGAGAAGTTTTGGTTCAATAGGGTATGCGTGCGTTTGCTGCCGACATGATTAGAGCAACTACTCGACTGGCTCAGTCAGATGAAACTGAATCGGTGGGTCAGTCGCTCCTTTAGTTAATCAGTTGATTGGTTAGTGAGGTTTTTATTTTGTTTGTGGGTTTTTGTCGCTTGGATGGTTGGTCAAGTTAGTTGGTTCATTGGCGAAATGGTTGCTTGATTGGTTTATGTAGTAGATTAGTTGGTTGCAGGGTTGATTGATTGGTTGGTTTGTTTGACAGTCATTTGTGCTTGGTTTGGCGAAAGGCTGGTCAGCTAGTTGGTTAGTCATTTGGTCCAGTGGGTAGACAGTTGATTTATTGGTTTGGGTGGTTGGTCGTGTGACAGCAATTTAGTCAGTTTTCTGGTTCGTTGTTCGTTGGGTTGCGGGTTGGTCCGTTGGTTAACATAGTTGGTTAGTTAATTAACAGGATTATTGAAAAACGACAGAATCTATTTTTACAAACCTTTCTGTAGAGACCTGACGCATGGGCCAAAGAGGAAGTCATGAAATGTATTCCGCGGCCCTGGATAAGGTGCAGATTGAGGAATTGTTCCACCTTTTGTCATTCAAATCCACTTGTAATTGAGTTAAGTGCTGTTTTAGTTTTGCGTGTGATATCAGGCGGTACCATGTAGGCAAAACTTACTAACTAGCTTTACTCCAAGTCGAAATTCAAACAAGCTCGCACGTAGAAAAGCTGTTTGTATCCAAAGACACAATTGTACTTATTCAGGGCTTTTTTCTCCCCATGAGTCGGATGTGTAAAGATATCCACGTGAGTGCCATCTTAACATTTTTTAACAATGCCGGTCTAGTGTCTAAGTTAAATTTCTCAACTTACTACATTTAAAGGCAAAAGCCCACCTGAAACGTTGTGACTTCTTTGTGACCACGAGGGGGCCTTTGTTGTTTGCCACTAAACCAGCAGCGGAGGCGTTCGCAGATCTGCCGCCAACCTCCATAAAAGGATGAGTCACGACATGGCGGCGTCGTGTGGTGAGAACACCTCGCGCGCCTCCGATCTAACGCCACGACTCGGGTGTCAGTGCGCCGGCATCCTCTGAGTCAACTAAACACGTTCTTTGGGAGATCGGCTCGTTTACAGGCACCGCGGAGGATGTGAGACGACTCGTGATTGTCACATCTGCCCTTTTGTCATTATTTTTGCAGTTCTTGATCTCTCCGGTGACTGCCGTTTGTGCTTATCATGACTTATTGAAGAATTAATACCTTAACTGAGTCTGAGTAGTCCTGATCTGAAATTCAAACCCAGAACCTCTCGACTGTCAGGTTGATTTGCTAACAACCACTCCAGTGGTTAGTTGGTTGAATCTTTGGTCGAGTAGATTTATTGATTGGTTGGTTTGTGAATTGGTTGTTTGACGGTCTTTCCTATAGGTAGTTATTTGACTTGTCAGTTGGCTGGCTCACTGTTAGTTAGTTGATCGGTTGCTTCGTAAGTAGGTTGATTGTAGAGGTGCCACAATCGATTAATCAACAACTAATCGATCATTAATCTCCAACTATTTTGTCAATAGATTGTTGAAAGCCGTTGTTGAATTTAAAATTCATCCTCTGATTTCAGCCCCTCAACAGTAATTATTTTCCTGCTTTCTGTCGTCCTTCATGAGAGCAGACTGATTCAAAATAAGCCATTTGCAAACATCTGCTTTTAACCAAACCAAGCCAGTAATGGAATCATAATCTGTGTCAAGAAAAAAAAATTGTCGGTTTAATCTGTTAGGACCGTAATCGTTATTTGCAGCCATAGTGTGAATCACCTGCGGTGCCATGTAGTTGAACATGAAGCGGCCTCAAAAGTGAATATCAAGCGGGTAGCCCGTCGCATTCATCAGTATCCAAGAAGTAGCTCTCGGGTTCAAAAGCGTTGGTGAACATCACTTGCAAGGCAAGGCAAGTTTATTTGTAGAGCACAATTCATACGCAAGGCAATTCAAAGTGCTTTACGGCTACATAAAATTACAAGAGAGCAAATAAAATCATCCCATAAAACATGAAAATAATCATTAATTCAATTAAAAGTGAGGAGTGTAGATAAAATACTTTGAGTTGTCATTAGCGTAGCTTAATAGAGTTGTTTTCAGCCCGCATTTAAACATTGGCGGAGTTGAGGCTTGTCTCACGTATTTTTGGAAGACGCTTCTCAGATTTTAGCAGCATAAAACTGAAAGGCAGCTTCACCGTTTTTAGCCCTGACTCCGGGCACCGGCAAGAGACCGATTTGTGAAGTTGCCGGGTTCACATAGCTCGAACATGTTTGACATGTATGATGCATGATGATGATGCCTGAGCACTGGGCTAATATGGTTGCGTTTCCTGGTTGTGGTCAGCAGTTTTCTGGATGTACTGCAGCTGTTGTATTGCTCGTTTAGAGCGCTCGGACATTACAGCTGCTGGAATCAAAGACATGGATTTGTTTTTCTGTGGCGGATTTCGACACAATTCCTTTGACAATGTTTTTTAGACGGTGAGAAGCCACTGATGTTATTGATTTAATGTTGCTGTTAAACCTCAGGTCCGAGTCCCATATTACCTCCGGATTTCTAACTTGATTATTAAGTTTTGGAGAAAGAGACTCAAGGTGACTGATCATTTCTATGTGTTGCTTAGCTGCTAGTGTTTCTTAATTGTTTTGTCGGTTGGATGGGCAACAATTTTGATTGACTGCGACTGAGCTCAGGTTGGTGTGGTACAGTTGCCGGTTCAAGTCTTGGGTGCCAACTGGCACGCCACCCATCCCCCAACCGCGGAGAGTGGCTAAACCCGGACCAAAAAACATCTTGCGATGTGTCCCCAGCTTTCAAAGTTGACTGCCTGGCAGTCAAGCCACGAGCCCCAAGTAGCCAAAGGCCCGTGGGCCATGTGTTGGCCACCCCCGGCTGATAGCAAACTAACTGGTAACGATTCAATCTGGGGAGCCTCCAACCGCCTCATTTCGAGATACCAGATGTCGGATAAAGCCCTGGAACTCGAGATGAATAATGTATGAATCATTGGTGAACTGATGTAGAGTACTGTCATTTAATCATTACACTATTGAAGGCCCTGATGTGCAGCACGGCCACCCAACAGCACCTGTCGCGCTTTAGTCAGTCATGGACTCCTCTTCGTTTTCTTATTCTTTTCTTTATTTTTTGACGCAGAGCAAGTTTGAACAATCCTCGTGGTCAGTGACAAGGGAGACCACCCGACGCACATACACACCCTACCCATGTAGACCCCTGGGCTGTGACTCTGCTGCCAAGGGTGGCGTTTTATAAAACAGAGGAGAAGCAGATCCAAAAATACGCTCAAATTGCCTCATTATTTATTAAAGCTAAAGAGAGGGGGGAAAAAAACAGCCCACAGCTTTTCTTCTAAATGTGTGCTGGTTTTGTGCCTACCGTTGCTGTTTTCTACAGGGAATACTCAAGACTGATCCAAGGGTTTTTGCAGCATTGCAGGGAATATGAATTAAAGCCTCGGTCCAAAGTCATCTTCATCTGCTTTTATCTTTTTTTTTTTTTTTTTAAGTGTCTCTGAGGATTTATTTACAAGCAACTGGCTAAATGGTCTTTTGAAAGACCCCATCCCCCAGTGATGTCAGCAGCAGTCTGGCATCACACTGAAAGCGAGTTGTAAGTGAAAACAGGTCAGAATTCTGCCTCTGAACTGGCTTTTCAAGAAGAACGGAATCCCGTTTACTTTCAATTCCATCAGATGGAAACTGTTTGAATTCTGCAATGCCAAACATCCGAGGAATTTTTGTCATTCTTGTTCCGAATATTATTTTGAACTATATCAAGCCCCAAAATTCTGGTTACTATAAAACCAGAAGCAGCAATGTCGGTTGTCGCAAAGTGGAAACTGCAACTCTGTCCTGGCTTCTCAGTACAATACGGCCAATTCAAAGAATTATGTCATTTCCGTACCTTGAGCCAGAAATGGTTTCCTACCTTCATTATCGCTTTGTTTTCAATCTTCTCAGAAGAACCATCGAGAGCTCCTTTTAAATGGGCCTGAGCTAGTCGGAAAAGATGACGCGTCGTTAGCCCTCAAACATCTTCAGGAATGGAAGTCTTATTGATGCGCGTCAACTCCTCAGGGGGGGGAAGGTTCCGCTCAAAGGACATTTGGGGTCTTTCATCCCTGACATGAAGGTGGCGGGCAACATTATTGAGGCTCCACAACATGATAGAGGTTTCCTTTTTTTTTTTCTCCGTCTCTCTCTTTGCTTGAAAGGCAAGAGTCATCTTTCTCCACCCTTTGAGAGAGAAGCCTCATACTGTAATTGACTGAAATAGCTGCTCTTTTCTTCGTGCCTGCTTTTTGAGGTAATTGCTATTTATGAAGTATTAATGGTCCGTCATCTGCCGGTGTCAGCGCCACGCACTGCCGCGTATACAGTATGCGCGGGATCAAAAACAAAACAAAAACCTTTATTTTGTTTCTTTTTGCCATGCGGGAAGCGCGCCTCTTGTTGTGTCGGGTTGAGATATTCATGAATTCCACTGTCCTGCATCGGTGCACTTATATAACAGCGTAAACAGGGCCTGGGGTTTTTAGGAGGAGGCCTCCTCTTATTATTGTGCGGTTTCAGCGGCTGGAGTCGGTGTCCCTGATGTCTTTGATGTAAATTTAAGAGATGCTGATGCTGCTGTTGCTAATTGAGAAGTGGTAGAATGCCGTTAAAGCATATGGTCAATAAAAGTAAATTGGATGGTGTTTATTGATTACTTGAACAAGTGAAGGGGAAGGCGTGGACGGCGGTGCTTTGCCATCAGTTGCATTTGCGATCGTCAAGATCTGGGATTTTTTTTTTTTTTTTTTTTTTTTTTTGTGAGTCATCACACTTTATCTAGACGGACTCGCAACAACAGTCATAGAAATCAGAAATCCTAACGTTCACTAGAAGTAAATACCAATTTTGACTGTCGGTCCTATCACCAGCAATGGAAGAAAAAAAATGTTCTTTGAACCAAAATCACCCTGAAATGGCCATTTGAAACCACATTGGTGATCTATTCATTTTCGGCATGGCTTCTCGGGACTTGAGATGTATTACGCATGATTAGTTGCGAGCCATTTGAAAGTCATTTGTTATTTTGTAATATTGTTCTGTGTGAGCCGGTGTTTCATCAATAAGGATATTTTGGTCAAGCCCTGTCATTTTGGAGTTGATTTATTGAGGGTTTCGGGTTGGATGGTGAGTCGTCAACTTTGCTGCATTGCTAATTACAGCTCACATAAGATCACTTACTAAAAATAAGACGGGTAAAAGTAAAAAAAAGAAAGGCCAACATACTGACTGGAAACAGAGTACAGATAACTCTAGTACTTTTGATATGCTAAATTTCATTCAACACAGTGACAAATAAGACCTTTCTCCCTGATGCAGATGATGATTCGCCAATGTGTCAAACTGCCACAGCAGCCTCCACGCGTACACGATACCATAAAATAAAGCCGTTATCAGCCCATTACGATACCTGTTATCGATATTCACCCATCCTTTCTCCCAGGTTCACATTACTCCCATCTCGCTGCTGTCTCAGTTTTTTTTCCCCCCCCCAACGTATATACAGTGAATTTCAAAATCAGTCAATCAATCAAAAATCATAAAATTGCAATATTGTTCTTTGTGTCGTGATCTGCAGAGATTGAAACAAATCAGGAGTCGAAAATACCATTACCTGTTTTGGAATGTAGGACGTAAAAAACTACAGCTACCTTGAAAATATCAAAGGAAGTACAGGAACAAAGCTTTTGGACTTCCTCACTTCCCAACACAGGCGTCTGTTGAGGGAAATCACAAGACAAACGCCAATGTCAAGGTTATTGTAGGAACAGACTAACATGCACTCGGTGTTGTTCTTGCCGTTCCGGTTCCACGCCGTCCGGGCTTTATCTCGCGCTGTGCTTATCCTACTGTACGGCTCTCTGTCCACATTGTGAGCGACTGAGCTAATTGTTCCTGCTCATGCATTTCTCTGCAGATTCAATTACACGCCTCTCTGGACAGCATGAAAAAAAATGAGGGTGGGAAACCAGGGTCCCTCTATGTGTGGGAGAATGGAAGAAGAATGAAAAGGTAGACGGCTAAAAGGGGGACTTTAAAAGGGGAATAACAGCAGTCCCTTGACTCATATTTATGTATGGGGAGGAGACGTAAGACCACTACACTTTAACCCATTAAGGACGGGAGCGCATAACCACGTTTCCACCACTAAAGCCGGGAGCGCGGTTGCGTGTTTCTCCCTCTACAGCCGGAGAGCGTATACGTCATTTTCTTTTTTTAATCCAATTCTCGGTCTCTTAGCCAATGAAATGCATCAGAATATGCATGTGGCGGTGTCGTGAGTTGTCGGAGCATACCCGAATTTTTTTTCGAGGAGTAATGGCGGACGCCGTCGATCGTGGTAGCTCTGCTATAAGTCACGGTAGTGATATAGACGACACGCTCGCGGACTTTAAAGCCATGAAACTATCCAAACGTGACGTATGGTTAGGATATATGTTCATAGACAATGACGATTTCAATGTCTTTGTAAGAGAATACAGCATGGTAATTACCACTTGATTTTTTTTACATTCAAAATACTGTTTCACTTGCAACTTCGATTGAAACAGTAAAGATGAATAAACTCATGCCTATGTGAAAGCCACATGTCTAAGCTCTCCAATTATTTTGGAATTGAATTGAATTGAAAATCTGGGACAGGGGCTGAGTTATTAATTATTTTGTAGGTGGCGAAAATGTCAGGTTTTCAAGGGTGAATCCAAAGACGATCGTAGGTTTTAGAGAGATGTCTCACAAGGGGCTTTAGGCTTTAATGGGTTAAACGTCTTGGCTCTATGATGGCCGTTTGTGTCCACTCGGCTTCCTTTTTTGAAACCAATTTAGCTGTGTTAATGTCATGAATCTTCTGTGTTTTTCGCCATGGAAGCCTTTTTTTTTTTGCTTTTAATTGTGAGCAAACAGGAGCAGTGTATCAAGTGTAATTTTTTTTCTTATTCGCAAACACATTAGAAAAATACTTCTTTGGGGGGGCTGCAAGAATGGTCACGGAACGAATTAGAACGACTACAATTAGAAGCACGAGAAAAAAGTGTTCCCAAAAATGTATGAAAATGCCATTTTGTTTTACAACCTGCGTATGAATTGGAATTTGAAGTGTTAAAAAATGAAAGTCAATCGATTTTTTTTTTAACAATGACTCACTGATATTAGTTAAAAACTTTATGCAGTAAAAGAAGCAAAAAACGTTAAAAGAATCTTAAAAAGTACAGACATAGTCTTGTTGAACTGAAAGGCTAGTGAAATCGGATGCGGCCCGAGGGTTAGCACCCCCCTCATTCCCCCTTCTCTGTATAATGATTGGTGCCGGTCTCACAAATAAGAAGATTAGCTTGCGCCTGAGCCAGGCCGGAAATAATGTACCCCCACCTTAGCTGGGCCGCGGTTTGACACAGCAGAAAATAGGCTGCGGAATAAGAATGGAACCTCATTCGTCTGCGCCGCCATTGTGTCAAATTGGACGTGCAGCACGGCGTATCTGCGCCAGTTCACGCCGCACCCATGCGGACGTCGGGAATACACGAGCGGGGTGGGGCGGCGATAGCGTGGAAAATGAAGTGCCGCCGACTGTAACGTGTTGCGGTAATTTATTTCCTCCTGCTTATATCGAGCCTGTTACTTGGGAGTACGTGCAGAGAAAATGGCCTCTTGTTATTGTAGCTCTTGATCAAACGGTGATAGGTCAAGACGACCGCTCCGAGCGAGGAATATTGCAAACGCTGCGTCTTATGTCTTGACTGTAGGGCACGCTCTCCTTTTGTGCGGCGGGATTAAAGCATCCATCTTGCTCGCCCGCTTCTCCCCGCTAATGGTATTAGGAAAAGGGTGGATAGGTTTCAGGGGTTCTGTTAAGGAACATCTGATACGGGCACCGGCTGATTCAATTAAGTAAAGAGCAAGGCTGGAAGGGAATGAGTACATTGCGTAATAGCCTCGAGAGTGAAGCATTCTATCTGTAAAACACAGACAAACAAAGAAACACACACACACACGTTATACTCTCATGAGCAAAAGACTTTTCAAGGGTCAACGAAGGTCAACGAATTGATATACCTCGGCGGATATTTGTCAAAACATCACTTCGATGTACAGTCCTCAGTTTGGTTTGGTTACGCTCTGGCCTTGTGGCATCAGCTCCAGTTTTGTGTCGTATGATGAGTCATCCAACTCATGCTGGGTTTACACCTAACGATTTTAAAAGCCTCAGACTAAAAACCCAAAGTCAAAAGGAAGTTTTCGAGCTCAACCGGAATCACAGCGTGCTCTCGTCGTCTTGATCGATTCGCGTGAGGTGCTGATCTCAACAGTTTTCGATCAGTCTTTTCCTAGTCTTGAAAAATGCCAACAGGACCCTATCGTGGTTGTTTCAGGTGTGGTATTAAAAGTTTGTTGTTCTATGGCAAGTCATCAAAAAGCGCCACCCACGAGTAAAGCTCACATTTAACACAATTTAGCGGCATCCATCCGACTTGTATAAGTGGGTCAAGTTTGGTAGCAGTCAGTCGAAATTTACAAAAGATTCCTCTCTTAGTCACCCCTGGAAATGGTCGTCATGACCCCTAAAATGGCCGATGCAAACCAAAATGACGACTTCCTGTTCATGCAACTATTTCAAGACTTTTTACTGGCGTTACCTGCGTACACACATCAATTGACTCCACGCCCAATGTGTGTTTTACTGCTATAAGGATTGACATCGATTTTGTCCAATGTCACTGAAAAGTCTGCCAGACAGAACACACTGGCAGGTGAGACTTATTTAGAAACTCAAGTTGCAGAGACTTGGAGAAATGCATGCCGACTGATTGAATTGAACAACTGTTTCGCTAATCGGGCAACTTTACACCACTTGGAACCGAAGCATGTGCCTTATGATGTTTAAAACAAACTGCAATGTCTGTTTGTTTGTTTTTGTCTCACAGTTTGCTAGTACTGACTTAGTCCCTGGGTGTTAATAGAACTGCCTTAGCTGAGGTAATAATAGCTGCCTTAGGGTGCCAGAAAAGCTTTAAGCATGTGGATTTTTTTTTTTGTCAGTGCTCACAGTTTGCAAGGTGTGAACCAGCGGAAATGTAACAGAAAGTGACGGTAGTATTTCTAGTGGATCTATGTTTAGGTGTGCCTTTGTCAAGAGCGGCTTAACACCTCAAATAGGCTTCCGCAACCTAGACAAGACAATCTGATATTTATGTTCTCCCTTATGACCTTCCCAAGTGAAGTATCTCTTCACCAACCTCCAAGGTCACTTGCTTTACAGGCACGGCGGGCCGCCGCTGGTGTTGATGGATGCATCTTAAATTGGAGGCAATTCAAGGTATTCGAACCCGAAAGAGAGACGGCTTCACTTGAATGCCCCTTGGCTAGATTTCTTATGCATTAGGACTTTCATAGTGTGAACCCCAAATCAGTTTCTCCACTTCCTCTCCACTCTGGCACAGTCGAGTGGGCCGCCTATCGCGCCGCTCTTTGGTGTCTCTTCGCACCACCAGGTCCCAACGCTGTCTGGAGCCATTGGGTTTCCATTACCGCAAATCCATTCTACTCATTTAAAATTGATGGTTGTGGACCTTCGCTTGACCTCCTGAGATAAGGGAGCCCCAAGTCTTTTCCCTTTTAAAACACCTCAAGGATTAGATTTGGAGCCCTCCCAGCCCCGCTTATCGGTGTTTGTGTGGTCATATTTGAGTAGATGGAAAATGTAGTCTTGATTCGTACCTTTTATTAGTTCGGCGGTGACATTGTACGTTAGGTTACGAAAGGTCATCAGTTGCGGCAATGGCAACAACCTGAATTTGTGCGCAAGTCGGAACCTGCCATAGTTGAGCAGTTATTCAGTAGTAATGTCACAATTTCAGTTAATATTTGTATGAAAAGCACTACACGGAAAAAGTACGGAGGTAACCGAGCATGCCTCCTTGCGCCACGTCAGCACATTCTTAAACCAAGCCATGGGCCATCTGTAACCCATGCTAGCGCAGTAGTGAAGTCATAACTACAACACACGTTTGTATGAAAAACACTTTGAGGGCATCAATACAAAACAAAGGACAACAAAATAAGCACCGCAGTAACCGAGTGTGCCTTGTTGTGCCACATGGCGACATATTCTAATGTTGATGCTCAAGCTAGTGTGTTGCCCGCCGTTGGGAACCAAGAAACGTCACGTCAGTACTCATGAAACCAATTTGGAAAGTCTTGTCAGGACTACTGCAAATTATGTTTGTCGAGGGATGCGGATTTGACTACATTTCACCTCCAGGGAAAAGTACCAATCGATGAATTGAATAATATTGTATCCACTTATTAAGACGACAAGGGAATCTTGGTTGCGACGTTCTGACTGAGACGAAAGTGCACCCGGTTTTGCTCCCATTGCTTTGAAGAAACAATCAATTCCACACATCTTAATAATTCTTGACGATCAATGAATCCATTATAATGGCCATTACTAGTGTGGTCCATCCTTCTTAAAATTTCTGCTCTTGGAGCCTTATCAAGCCCTGGACATTTTTTTATGCTATTTTTGATGGGGGTGGATCGAAAATTGACGTGCGTATGTAACGTAAAAACCTTTGTATGAACCATTTCTTGTACACGCTTTCTCATGTTGATGTTTGAAAAATATATATTTACATTCTCAGCGAATCAAGTGTAAATACAACTGAAGCACACAATAAGAAACTGTTATTTCGCTGCTTTAGTGACAATATCTTCTATGAAGAATGTTTCAGGACATTTGGACTAATGGTTTTTAATGAACTGCAGTTTATGAGCACAATCATTTGTGTAACACTTTGAGTGTACGCAATCCGCCAGATGGGACTGTAAACAAGCTCTAGCATGCAAAAATGGTAGCGGCAAGAAGCAGCTTGACGCATAAAGTTTAACTGTCACGAAGCGGGGCTTTATTGTGTTGACTTGTTTCTCCGGCTGGTTCACTCCGTTGCGGTCAAGGCAAGCACGGTTGTTTGAAGTGGCTGTTGGTCAAGGGAGGCTACAAAGCGGGTTTCTCTGCCTTATCGGCAGGACAGACCCCGGCGTGCTAATCGCTGTGTCCCAGAGACAGCCAGAGGTAAAACGGAGCGTGGATGGGTGAGCAGCATCCAGAAAGAGGGGGTGGGGGGGGGGGGGGGAGAGGCACATTGGAAAGGAGGTAGGGGATGCAATAGGAATGGGGAGAGAGTGGAGTGGGGGCGAGTGTGTTGGGATATGTTTACAACTCTTAGGTTACATCACGTGACAGTCGCATTACAGCTCAGTGGATAACAGAGAAAAAAATCCTTGTGTTGAGAGAGGCTGGTTCATAAACAGTCCTGCAAGCAAGTCTCTTAGCAACCGCACGGTTGGAAGCATCCATCGGAAGAGGCTGAAACGGCAAGTGAAAATGGAGACTCTGCCTCATTTTAGGTCACTTAATTAATGTGCTAACTAATCACGTCGTCAATGACCTTTTGCTTCACAGTTGTGGAAACGTATTTGACAGTCGATAAATGAGTTGAGAACTGAATAGATTCCAGGTCTTTGCCAAGGCCAAACATCCCTAATTTGCTTCACTTCTGTGAATCATATGAGGCCACTTAAAAAAAAATGAAAATATTTGTCTATACACTTTGTGAGACTTTGGTGGAAACCAGCCAAGCCTGAATGGAACACGATCACGATGTGAGATTTGATGTCAGTTTTGAGTCCTCAATGGTCCCCCAGTGCAGGTTCGAAAGGTTTTGTGTCCCTCTGGAATGGTTTGCAGCTGTGCAATCACCTGGTGGGAACCCAATTGGGGGACGTATTTGAGATGGAACTGGCTGCTAATCGAACCGAATGGATCAAATGCCAGTTTTGTCCCCCAATGCAGGTTATGGCCATCTGGAATGATCAACGTATACCCCATTTTACGGCAAATACTGGTGGCCCAACTTGAAATTCGGTGGAACCCCCCACTCCAAAACGGGATCTGATGTTTTCTTTTGGGTGCTCGTGGTCTCACGATTCCGATTTTAGGGCTGTCTGGCATGATTTGTGGATGGACCGGAAAACATTTCAGAACTTACATACAAATTAGCCCAAAAGTGACCAACGTCAAAATTTGAATCTGATGGCCTTTTGGGCTGCTCAGTCGTGTTGAGGCTTTGAAAGGTTTTGGGGACATCCCGAATGATGCAGGGTCCGATGTCTGTGCGATGGTGCATCCGGTTGGAGGACAATAAAATCGAATATTTACATTGCAGTTGAGCGTTGTCTTTTCATTGAAACCAACCGGCTGCCTTCACCCCATCCTTGAAGTTGAGCCATTTAGTCAGTAAGTCGCTGAGAAAAAATGTTCCTCTCCTAAGAAAGGACGTGTAAGACACAATGACTCAACGTAGTTATACTGTATACGGCTATGCTAAAAACGTACACGTTGCTTGTTTTGTTCCGAGCAGGAAGTGTGACCCTGTCGCTCAGTAATGAAACTGCATTATGATAATGTGTAGAAGCCACCAGAATACAGGTAAGGTTGTTAACCCAGAGCTGATTGTGATACGCAGTGTTCCATTCGCCACACTTGATTTACCGCCGTGACTGGTTTAAGGGAAAGACAATTGGATCGGGTGCTATTGATAATTAGTTTTTAATGTGCCACACTCATCATGTCCAATTTCATGCCCCTTAGGCAGCTGATCGCAGATTTAATCAACACATTATTGCTTGCTATACTTAAACTTAGGGAAGGGTGGTTGGGGTCGGGGGCGGGGGGGGGGGTGAGGTTGGGGAGGCGACGATGTTGGAGTTTGGGACTTTGCGCAGCCGTGGTTGAGGTCTCTTGTCGACTGAATGCAAAATTGGCCAGTTCTACTTTCCGTCAATTAGTGTTGCAGATCGATAGACCGCCAAGCTGTTGTCAATTTCATCAAACAATCAAGTATCAAAATGGTGGTGTCACGGGCGGGGATACCAGGTATTATGAAAGTCAAATTGATATTGAGGAGTTGATAGAGTGTGACGAAAAACATTTCATTCTTTTTAGTTTGTATTTACCACTGCCTACCAGACACAAGTGCTCAGTTTTGCCGTAGATTCGTTCGAGTTTCTTCAGGCGCAGACTAGTCCGAGCCAGTGCCAATTTCAGAGTTTTGCTCCCTTGCGGGTCTTGAACCCAAGCCCCCCCCCCCACTCCCTAAAAGCTAGCCTTGTAAACAGTCATGCATGTCACGCACAAAACTAGCGTTTTAAACACAACATCTCTATTGTCTTACTCAAACATTGAGACACGCTTGGCCAACAAAGGTGACCCCGCTTATGTAATAGTCATCTCCGCAGGGCTAGGTCCGTCCGCATGACTCATGCTTAATGCATCTCCGCCATCCTCGCCACTTTACCTCCATTCCGCGGACCACCGGTTGAGGTTGTAACTTAAAAGCGGCCACCGGTCTCGCAAAGTGGCGGGTATTTTTGCACCCCTTCCTTCCGCATTGACTTGTGTCTTGTTTACGGCTGTGGAAAAGAAACTTTCCATCGTGGGTGATTGAGAGTAGTTTGTATTCCCACCGACCACTCCATTAAGGTACACTAACACTATATTGGGACGGACTAGGATGTGATTCAGACTTGCTTATTCAGATTAGGTCACCGCTGTCAAGACAAAACTTGTTTCATAAACTCTGCCAGGAAAGTTTGAGAGTGTACGCTACGTACTGTATATATCCACATGTACCATCTGCTTCCCTACGGGTGGTGGAAGCATCAAATTGTGCCATTTCCTTACATATTATTTTACAGCACTCCTAATACCGCCACCGCTTATATCGAAGGCCCACCCCCAACCCCCCCGATTTCGAACACCTCCGCTGAATTCTAGTCTCTCAGCCTCGCTCACCGCGCTACCGTGATTGAACATTGGCTGAAGTTGAAGAGGAAATAGGTTCTCTAATCAAGAGCCGCTGCATAGTTTGTGCGCTGATGCCCGCTTGGCAGCATGATGCTCGTTGGCAACGCGGGCCAGTGC
This sequence comes from Filicampus tigris, assembly GCF_054856515.1. NCBI lineage: Eukaryota > Metazoa > Chordata > Actinopteri > Syngnathiformes > Syngnathidae > Filicampus > Filicampus tigris. The sequence goes on along the minus strand of NC_141233.1, from coordinate 12,318,253 downwards.
TGTCGTTTTGCTCCCAGCCTGGATTGTATACAGAAAACCCATACGAGTGAGTTTTGAAGTAGTGCGAAGTAATGAAGAACAACTCTTTATTATCTGTAATTTACTGGAGTATATATTTATCTGGCCACTTCTAATGATATCTTTCTTTTTTGTTGTTGTTTTCGTTTGAGAGTATCTGCACTTCTACTTGACTCATTCACTGCCAACTGTTTTCATCAACAGTTTTCGAGCATGTTTCCTGCGAGGTGCCTAAACTTCCAACGTGTTGGCATTTCTCTTAGTCATATCCCGCGTGACAATCCAAGGTTCACTCCCTTATCTTATCCTCTACTCAAAAACTGTGCTGATCTCAAATCCGAAGTGATGTAAGGCTGCCGTCTACAGGGGTCTATTAGTTATTACACTGGTTTACATACCTGATCGGTTTGGCTGGCCGAGACCCTCTTTCAAGGCTACCCATTGAAAAGTGATGAATAAATTCGTCGGTTGCAGTGAATGAGTTCAAATGTCAACTATTGAGCCTGTTTGAGCTTTGTTGCTAACCAAAACAGCAGCATGTTAAACAGTCTCTCCAGTGATTTTAAGTTTTGAATCTTCTCCCAAGTGACTTCCCTGTGCAGTATTGAAGCTGTATTAGGTGGCGAATTAGGTTTTCATGTTGACTCCATGTTGTGTGTCACACTTTTATGTTATGTAATTATGCCGTGGGGAGTTCCGCCGTTTGTATTTTATTCGGTCCATTCTGCCTCGATTCATGCTGTTAGTCCAAAAATACTGCAGTATTGTGAATATTCGGTTTGGATTTATATGTGGCTCTTTCATTAGCCGTCTTCCACCCCCCCCCCCCGCTTATATTCAAAGGTCAACGACCGCCCGTCTCTCTAATAAGCTTTTAATGATGAACCATTTGTGTTTTCGGTCGCGAAACAGCATGAAGGCCGGTCCCTCCCTCCTGCATTTACTTTTATTTATATGTTAGCAGCATGAGCCTCTATGCAAGTGATCATAAATCTCTGAATGCTAACGTCCCCTTTCTGTTTTTGTCCCCCCCGCCCCCCCCACCCCCCCCCACCCTTCTTCGCCCACCAATGCAGGAGCTGCACAGATTCCAGGTATGTCCAATCCGTTACTTTTCCTGACATGCTCTCATTCAAGATTTCTTTGTGTTTCTTTGTCTTTTATACATTCTACTGCTTCATGTTTGCACCCATCACCACTTTTTATTGGGCGGCCATACCCGCATTAATTTGATGTAATGCTTGGCGTAACATGCTGGTAACAGGTTAACAAATAGGAACAGGAGTATTGTGACTCACTCCTGCTGGTAAAGTAAAGTTGGACGTGCGCTCTCCACCTCCCGTACGGCGAATGACTGATGAAAATAAATAGAAATATGTATTTCCTCAGGCAGCAAATCAAGTCATGCGGCCTCTCTAGCTTGGCTCCCCCTCTCCGCCGAGCTTTTTAATCTAATTAGCGGCGCCGGTGACAGTTATTTATATGTGCATGAATTAGACTTGAACAGCCAGCCATCTCCCACGTGACCCTCCCCCAAAGCACACTCCCCACCGCCCTTTGGGTTGATTGGACCGAGACCAGTCCTTCACGGGCCTGCTCTCGGTCATCCAAATGCCGGGTGGTCGGCTGCGACAACTAAATTGTCAACTGAGGCTGCGTTCCAACTGACGTTTATTTATACACCATTAACATGTATTTTCAAGTGAGTCCTATCCAGTATTCCGTGTTGACATTTACCGAAACAACTGCAACAACGACGCGAGCGTCGACACTGGACGGAAGCGGCGTCGGAGCAGTAATTCGCCGTTTGGCATTCATGAAGCCACCTACTCAGAACAAATGAAACTTTAAACGTAGTATTCGTTTGAAACCTTTTCCAACACGTTAACTCAGCGGTCAGCAACCTTTTTGAAACTGAGAGTTCCCAGTTGGATACTCACTTATGAAATGACAAATTTGTTCAAATTACCTTGAATAATCTAATGTTATAAGAGGTGCAGTGATGAATTGATTAATTAACAGTTCATCAATTATCAAAGTAGTCATTATTTTGGTCGGTTAAGGGTTTAGATACCTTTTTAAATTTTAACAAATTCAAACGCTATCAATTTTAGCTTCTCAGCAATAAATATCCGATTTCTTGTCGTCGTCCATGAAAGTGGACCTATTGTGTTGACTCAAATTAAAATGACTGCTTTTACTTTGGGGAACAATAATTAACATTTTAATAATCACTGCTTTATTTTTTAAATAATTATTTGTTGCAGCCCTATATGTTGTTATTAATTATGATGATGATGATGATGATACATGTGAAGACCCCGATCATGTTCATGATTCCTCACAATAATCAGGAAACGTGAATATCATATGCAACACTTTAGTTCTATCAATCTCCGGCAGTGTTCATGACATTTTCAAATGGTCGCTTTTACAACATTCCTAGAAAATCACAATGGGCTACTCCTCGGAGGTTACCTAATGCCTGTTGCGCTAACTCCTTCAAACGAAACTTATTTCGTTCAGGCTCGTCTTTTCCTCTGAAATATCGTTGACTTTTCTCACTGGCACTTTTGGAGAAATGTGACAACAACAACAAAACGGTATTAAAAAAAAAATATTCATGAATTTCATGCAGCCATGTGGCATACAAATGAAAAACAAGCGCAGCGAAGCTTACAGGCGAGGCGGCTGTCCCCGTTTAAATGGATTTGATACCGCTGTTTTTTGTTTTTTTTTTATTTAATTTTTTTTGCAAAAACAATGCAGCCAGACATTTACTCAGCGCTCCCTGAGTTTACCTGTCACTACAGACAAGCGCAGCCATGTTTGCTGTGTATGCTGATCAATAGAAGTCAGAACGCCTGAGGATGGATGACGACTTGTGGGTGCAGGGGGAGGGACAGGGCGCCTTATCCATGTGTGCACAGAGTACCTCTCTAAACACACAAACACATGCACGGCTGAATCAATCACATGTACGCAAGCGGTGCTCCTTTTTATCACAGAGGTTTTCAAAAAAAAAAAAATTATATTCTGGAACTATTTCAAATTGCAAGGATTAATCCAAATGTATCTTATTCAAAGCACACAAGCATTTTAGTTCCCTACACCTGAGTACAGTTTGAAAGCATGAAAGTCTTCAATATTTTATTGAACAGTTTTTTTTTTTCATTGAAAGAAACATGAAAATTAAGGTTGACTTGAATATTACTCATCCACCTGATCCAAGCCATTAGAAAACGTACCAAAAATAAATACTAGAAAATTCCTATTCAAAATGGTCAATGAAAAGAGCCCTTCGCCCTCCAGCAAAGTTCCATTCAACATGCAATTCTGAAAGAATCTTCACTCAAGCCTCTGCATTTTTTGTTCAACGCTTTCAGGCAATGAGCTCTTCATATTCAACTGTACTTGCATTAAATCTCAATGTTTTAGTCAAAATTGGAGGCTTGCATGGTATATACCTGACCTCCAAGTGACTCACTGGCCGCTGTTTTAATCACACACCAAAAATTGAGAAAACGACAATGAGTTAATGCTATGGTTCCACGATTGAGTGCTACATAGTTCTCAGCCTTTGCGCATTTTCAGCAATTATCTTCAAACATCTATTATGTATTCAAAAACAAATTCTTACATTCACTTCACGGGGTCTTTAAAGAATCCACCTTCCGCAAAATCCCCAAATTTCCTAGTTATCAGAAGCCTGGAAGCTAACGGTCGATGCACATGGTTGGTGCCCGTTTTTTTCTGATCACAAAGCATTACAAGGTTGCTGCACGTAAGCCAGAGGATCATTTTCTGGAAAAAAAAAAAAAAGAAGCACTCAAGGGGTGTTCCGGTGTTATATTTTTCCACTCTGTGTGAGTGTGTGAAAGGATTCTGCGGTGCTAATCGATGGAGGTGTGTGAAAGAGGAAGTCAAATGGCAGATTCGCTAACACGCTATGACTAAAGCAGCTTCCCAAAGCAGGAGTGATGCTCACCCCCCTAAAAAAAAAAAACAAAAAAAAAAAACTGGAAAGCCGCGGCTCTGCAAAATCACTTTAGCTCTCATTGACAGCTTGTCCAATACGGTTACACTAACAGCAAAACCTGTTTTTTTTTTTTGTGTGTGTGTTATCCCCGAGAAGGCCTTATAGACACTCCTCCCAATTTGCCCAAAATACACTTGCTGCATTTTCCCCGGGTGTCATCTCCCGCAGGACCGCTGACAGCGTCCGGCGGCACATTGTTGTTGACCGGTAATTAGCGCAAAGCCCCGCTGTTCACATACCACCTCCGGCCTGTCACCGTTGTTTATTTGGCACATTGCAACTGTCTCGACGTGTTTAAAAGCACAAGGTAGCGGACGCCCCGCAGCAGCCCCCCTCCGCCTGTAACCTTCAGTTGGATGCCTTGAAAAGCATTTTGTAGTTTATTAGCGCATTATCATAACCAGATGCCCGCCTCCGCCGCCCACCTCCCCTGAAAAGTGACACCGAGGCCGGAATATTAAAGACGGTCCGGCTCGTTTATGGAGGGCCGACGGGGACGCTGATTTGAATCATGTTTGCGAAGCCGTCCATCCTTATCTTTCAGCATCACAGGATGTGATTTCAGCCCTTCCTTCGTCAACCTCCCCGTACTGAAACAGAATGGATATTTCGAGGCGCTCGACGACGAGCGCAAGCAAATTAGCGGTCGTGTTTCTAGCGTTCCGATTTTTTGGGGCCTCTCGGACCACCTGAAGTCGTCGCGAATGTGGGTTGTTTGAATGTGAATGAGATCTGTCGACGCCCCAAAAAAAAATTCAAAGTCTCTCAAAGGAATCGTTATATTATATTAATAAGAATTTATATAAAAAGCTATTTATTGTGGATAATGGTAACTGTAAACCAAATTAATTGTAAAACAAATGCCGCTTAGTCCTGATAGCTTCTCTGCGTCAAGCAGAGAAACGGCAACAAAGGCAGCAAAAGGTACAGAGACGGTCTGGAGGGAAAGCTTCAAAATACTGTTGATTCATAAATTAATTTGAACTATTTTGATCTGCAACGGAATCATGGCTAGTCGACTGATCTTGGCAGCCGTACTTTTTACGAGTTACGAGTTGGTTGGTCCAATTTGTTTTTTCATCCATTTCAATGGGGAAAATGGGAGGAATAAACGTGTGAGCGGCACAAAGAATCGACATCGCCTGAGTGGTGGGCAGATCTGTGTGTGTGCGTTTTCATTTTCAATCGCCACACTTGAGTCACGTCACATGTTGACACGTGTTGATACCACACGCCTCCATGTCAGGTACGAACGCATACAAACTAAGCCGCCCGGGTGTTTTCATGCAGCGGAGAAGGCAGCATTCACGGAAGGAAAATGGGAGGTGAGGAGTAGGGCGGGGCCCGGATAAACAAAAGTGCCGCGGAAGAACCGGGGGGGGAGGCAGCTGGAGGACACTGCAGCATCTCGGCCCCGTCCCTCTCATCATATCCCAGCGCCACGGGGCGTCTCTCCTTGAAGCACGTCTTCACTTTGCGGGGCACGGGCCTGATGAATAAAGCAATACGTGTTTGAGTGGAATATGAATATGAAGAGTTTGTAGTGTCAGCCGGTGTTTCCGTCAGGCGTGAAACCTGGCGGAAATACCTCGGAGACTGGAAAATTTCAAACTTTTTACAAGGAAATTGAAATGAGGCAGAGCCATGATTGATTGTTAAGAATTCATTCGTCCCTTTCTGAATGATGTGAAATTGTATCTGGCACGATTCATATATAAACTTGCAGGAAAAAGGAAGAACAAGAAGGGGGGAGCGTAACAAAGATCGTCAGTTCATGGACATTTTCACTAAGGGGTGGACTCACTTTTGTTGCGAGTGGTTTAGAAATGAATGGCAAGTCTCATTTCTTCATTTCTTCATTTCTTGTCCCATGAAAAGAGAATTATTTGCAAACATATGAGGGGCGATCTCACTTTTTTGAGATACCGTATTATACAACAACACATCAGTGCAGATGTGCTCGTAAAGGTAATTGGAAGTGGATATTTCAAAAAAAAAAAAAAAAAAAGCTAGTGATACATTCTGAAACATGTTCTATTTTTTTGGGGGTTGTTTTTTTTTAGTTTTAGGAATAAAACTTTGTGTTGAGTGGGTTGACGCACTATTTGCACGGTACAGTGCCCGTTATACACACACGCAATCGTTTTTAAACAAAAGGAAGACTACATGCTAAATGGACTTTGGCAAGTAAAGAGAACGTAAGGAGTCTCTTATCGGCAGCCGATTGAAGACACTTGTGGCTCTAATTAGTGGGAACACATTCTTAACCATGCAGAAAAAGCCAGCTGGATACTGAGTTTGCTCACAAGAACATCCCTGCTCTTTGCTATATCGAGTCGAGCAATAGCTAATTCAAAGTATGCTATTGCCGGGGAGCCCCCTCGACATGGGCCATCATTATGCTAGCATATAATAGCACCCCGCAGCAAATCCTTCTTTTTTTGACTCGTGTCCGACTTCCTCTCGTAATTTAACACGATGACAAAGTATAAGGCTGAAGTGGATTCTGTCGTCTCTGCGGGTATTATGAGATTATTTAATCGCTCGCCTGGCAGCATCGGAGGTAAGGCTTCCTCGTTGAGTGGAGTACGCTTATTTAAGTCAGATTGGTTTAAAACGTCCATTCTTCGCCTTTTTGTTTGTTTGTTTGGTCGTTGTTGTTTTTTTTCACTGTCAGCCTTCATGGAAGAAAATCACAAAATGCTTTTCAATCCCCACTTTTTCCTCGACATGCATTATGAACCACAAGGGGAGGCCTGCTTTTTATTAGATGGATTTTTGTTTGACCATAAGGAGATAGATACATTGGGAATGCACATAAATTATATAATGTATGTATCTCATGTATACGTATGTACTCTATATGAGATCCACGTATCTGCTTATGTTATATATTACATATGGACAGAGATGGGAAATTCTGGAAACCCAAAAAATCTGTAAATTGTAAAAAAAAAAAAAAAAATGGAACTGATATCGGCCGATTAATTGGTAGCCCGGGAAAATCATCCATTAATCAGAATGCTGCGTTTAGACTAGTGGGGGGGGCACATAGAACATATTATCATAAAGAACATTTTTGACTTGACTTCCCCTTTAAAAACATTGTCATGTACAGTAAAAAAAAGTTTTCTGATGGCCATTTTTCATATATTCTAGATGGTGTTACATAATAGCATTGTTCTTTTTCAAACATTCCATACCCTGACTTACACGGTAAAAATACAGTTTAAACCCCGTGCCCTTTTAAGAGTTCATCCCGTGTTGCTTCTCCACTGACATTTGAGTGTTTTTCCTGGAAAAAAGGCCAATAAATATTTGACCCGCGGAGCTGAAGAGGGTCAAAGACGTCAGCCGCTGGCCGCCCGTGTCAAAAAGTCACAGCGTGCCAAAACAAAATGAAAGTTGTCAGGCGAGGCGGTGGGGGTCTCGCCCGTGGCTCCGACTTAATAAGATTTTCCGACGCCATGTTCCATAACAGCTGTACGCCAGGCGTCTCTCCCGCGCATATTCAATTAGGCCACACAGATGGTCGCCATGACAGCGAGGAAGATACTCGTTAGGAAATTAACGCCGCTGTATTAGTGGCCTCAAACTGTTTTTGGCACGTCATCATCTTGGCTGCTTGCTTTCTGACAAGGGGGCAGCGCGTTTGCTTTGTACATTAACGGCGCACGTGAAGAATGGAAGCATGAAAGGGCCGCCGAAAATAGCTGGAAAAAAAAAAAAAAAACACGCTAATCCTCGTGTCAGTCTGTCATTTTCTTTTCATTTCCACTTTACATTTGTATTTATTCTATCGTCAAGCATCCGTTCACATCTCGCCCTAATTGGACGCATTGTTAGATGCGTTCGCGTCCCCGCGCCGCGTGTTTACAAGCTATTAAATCCTGCGTGACAGTTTAAAGGAAACACATGGAATAATAATAGCCTGCGATATGTTTGCGTTGTTGCTACTGTCGTGACCAAGCCGCGCCATTGTGCCTCTCGCCGTTGAGGCCCGTGGCCGCATTGTGTGCTTTTTGTGCTAAACAATGTGATGCAATTTACCTTGGGTAGATGATGTCACACCTGCCAATATTAGTTTGGAGAATTGGAACTCAGGCCAGGGCAGCGCAGCGGGCTAGCGGCGAGCACGTCTGCCTCACTCCCTCGTCTGGATTGGATTCATTTGGAAAGTTAGCAAAATCCTTTGGAATGGTACTCAAGACACTGTTACGACTGAAACAGGCTAGTTGTTTGGCACTTTCTTGTGTGATTTACGGTTTATTCCCTTCCAAATTCCTTAATGTCTAGTATCAACAAGTCTTGCATATTTGGCGCCATGGAGGCGATGATTAGTGACTACGAGGAAATGCTCTGCACCATAGACGGTGTTAAGCCTCGCTAGCTATCCATTTGTGGCAAATAGCTAGCTGTTGTAGCGCACGGTAGCTAGTCGGCAGCTCCTCCAGCTCTCTGATGAGACGTTCTTAAAGCCATTTCACACCGAGGCAAATACGATGATGATAAGCGTTAGCGTGATTAGCTGTATATAGATATATAGATATGCTGTATATACCGCAGGACTGAATTCACTTTAGTATTTCATTGGTCAATTTTTATGTGCCTGAGAAGTGCGCTAAAAAGCATTAGTCAATTCACGTTAGCTTGTTTTTCAGTCAGTCTTGACCAGTACTTCTTAACTGCTGGGACTCACAGCTTTCTATTGTTGCTAAATTGCGACCTGCTTTTGCAGAAGTTTAAAAAAATCAAGCGTTTGTTGTTTTGCATTAGCCTCTGAAAAATATAAAGAGTAAAAGGCCGTTTCAAATGAGTTTTTGGGCATACCGCCATGTGGGAACTCGGTAAGCCTCAGTACTATACCGAAAAAAACTCTGAATACATGCTAGCTGCTTGCAACCCAATTTTGGGTCCCAAAATCACTGAACTAGCCCACAACCACGATCCAGCATAATATGATCTATTCGCCATATGATATCAAGGACACGTTTGAAACGTAATCGTAATCTACCATGGAAGACGTTTTTTCCATTTTTTTATTTTTGATGAGCCTAAAATTGAAATGTGAAGTATTTGTGAGCTTGAAAAGCAAACAGCCAAATAAGCAGTCACTTTTGGATTTTGTGATTTTTGTTCCCCCATTGAAAATAGAAAATAGGTCGATGTGGATTAGGGGCTTGACTCTGTGCTGATTTACGCCGCGGTGGTAATGTAGCCCAGCAACCATTGCGCTTTACAGCGCAAATGCCGCGTCTCCATTTGAACAGAAGAACTGGCGAAAAGTCGGCTTAGCGAAGCCGGGCGAAGTCCCCGGCGACTAGTGTTTCGCTTTGAGCCTGCCGACAGTCGTAGGTTACATACAGATTAACCGAAGTGAGCCTCCGCCGGTCCTCACCGAGAGGCCCTTTGAAGAGCTCGGCCTGTACAAGGATCGTGACCTTTTCCTCGGCCGCCTCGAGCTGTCAGTCAGCACAGCCAGCCACTCAGGCCGAGGGCATGTTATCCGCTGGCTTTGTTTTTTTTGTTGTTTTTTTTATGTGGGAATGGTAGCCCCCCCCCCGCCCCCCCTCCCCAACTGGAACACTGCAGACCTTCAATGCTTCACATGTATTTAGAATGACCTGCTCCCAGGTTTCCAGGTGGATTCCCGTGTTCATCCATCCATTTATTAGCTTGGCCAATTATCCCCGTACACTCACCCGGGCACACAGTAATGAGAAGCGCATCAAAAATTCTGTCTTTGCAAAAATAAGTAGAGCGTAGACCTCCCCCATGGTTGTGCAATCCTAATTGGGATCAGCACCAAATCGCTCACCTTTATCGATGCACACCTTCTGAGATGTGCCCGTTGTTCATATATTCAAATCGAATAACCAACGTCCTGCAAAAGCAGACAAACAAAGGAATGGAAAAGAAAAAAAACGTACCCACTCGACGTAATATATTGTAAAACACAGCGGGATGCTTTTTCGAAAGGGAAGGTTTTTGGAGCCCCAGTATTATTTTTCCAGCAAACACCAAGCCCCCCTCTCCTGCGGGGTGCGCCGAGGTGAGAGTGGCAGTGGTTAGCATTTGGAATCGGATTGGAGCTAGAAAGTGGTTACTTGTTGGCCACCCCCAAGCCTTACAAAAAGTACATACGTTACCTACATTAAAAGCACGGATTGTATTTTCATTTGTGGAGGCAGCACTTCATCACCAAGGCGAACTTGCCGTTTTGTGTGTGGGACAGACGCCAGCTTACCCGTGACCTTAGTGAGGAAGTAAATGGATGCACTGCAACATGAAGTGCTGCCTCTATGAGTGAAAACACTTTTATTTTCTTGACATTATACCCCTAAACACACACTCTGAGCTCCTCTTGAGCAAGTAGAAGTCCCCTGCCTTTTTCAATTCTGAGCGCTTCACCCAATCATCCTGGCAACAAAAGCACTTGTCGCAAAAAGTGGGGCGGGGTGAAGCCCAACCAATCCGAGCTTCCTCATCACACAATCGGGGGGACAAAAAGGCAACTTTATTCCTTAGTTTGTGGATTTTAAAAAATGTTCGAAATCAGAGTCGTTTGCCCCCGCTCGCATTCTAAGATCGGTGTTTTTTATCCCTCAACGCTGGCTCCCGTTTCTCTTGTGGCTTAATTCTCACGAGCAGTTTTTCAGCTCCGAGATGAAAGCCGCAACACAGTAGCCGTGCCTCGAAGAGCTCGGTCCCAGCAGTGTTGCCGTGGCTTGATCAATAAATGAGAGCGGACATATTTCATGCAAATTCAAGAGCCGAACGTAATTAGCCACAATGTATACTACCGGGATGCTGAACTATGCAGTTGGGGATGTTCGTCTTCCAATATCACAGGAATCAAGTTGTGGGCTGTTTTTTTTTTTTTTTTTTTTTTTTTTTTACCGAAGGAATAGTTGTGACGACACATTTAGACCACAAAATGATAATCTACTGTATCATTCGTATGAGGCCGGTCATACCGCATTGGACTGACTTGCCAAAGCCTTTGGCCACGCATGATGATGCTTTGAACTCAAATTAACTTAATTGAACTCCAAATTTGACAACTTTTGCTGCCGTGTTTGATTTTGCCATGTTAAAGCGGAAGTCAACGCAAACATATTTTTTTTCAAGAATATGTTCCCAGCAGGCCCACTAGTTGAAACACGGCATTCTGATTCATTTTGCGTTTGTGGAATATAATTTAAGCAGCAAAACCCACCTCTTTTTCGCCATCTCAGGGGGCGGCCATTTTGTCACTTCTGTCGACTGTAAAAAGACATCACAACTGCTCAAACCGACCAATCACGGCTGACCTGTTTTCTGAATCTGAGCCATGATTGGTCGTTGTGGACAGTTGTGATGTCATTTTCAGTTGACAGAAGACAAAGTGGCCGCCCCCAGAGATGGCTAAAAATTAGTGGATTCATTTATATTCCACAAACGCAATATTTATCAGAGTGCCCTGTTTCAACTAGTGATCTTGCATAAAACATATTCTTGAAAAAAAAAACGTTTGCGTTGACTTCCCCTTTAAGTAAATGGCTGTTATTATCTTGTTGATCGTTCCCTCACTCGTTATTCCACCCGTTGTTTACCGAAAGCAAAATTTCCCTCCGAAAAATACCCATTGGAATAAAAGTGCTAGTTTGCTATAAATTACACACATTTTTGATATAATTCCCTGAGACACAAATGCTCCGCATGTACTGCTGACAAATTAAGCAATAACACGAGGATGATGCACAGAAGGTCTTTTTGTCACTGCGGCGCTTAATGAGCGCCGACCAAACAATACTGAGTAACGACATACAGTGTAATGTTTAATGGGGGAGAATTTTAGAGCGGCTCTGTTGCGGCTTTGTTTACGATAATGCGCGTACAACCTTGGCGATTCATTCATATTTCATAAGGTATCAATAGGCTGATGTCTTCTTTCCAATCACGGCTTTGTGTTTGCTTTGCATTTCCCCTGACCAGCTGTTTGTTAGCGGATACTTCCATGATGCATTTGCAAACAAGCACCACCAGTGCTTACATGCACATTATTGTTATTATAGTATTGTGATGAAAACCCGATGTGATGGGGAAAAATCGAGGGCAGGTTTGTAATGAGTGCAAAAAAATCGTCTCGAAAAGTTTACTTGCGTATGTGATTAAAAAAAATGTGTTGGTGGAGTGTGCAACAGCGGTTTTGGGGGGGTGTTACTCCCTTCAGTCTCCTCTTTAGCAGGTAAAATGCAGACTCGATCGGGTTTAAGTCTTGGCCAGCCGGTCATTATCTTGCTGCATGAGGACATGATCTCCCAAGCAGTTTGGTTTCATCGTTTTAATTAATTGGCCAATTTGAGGGGTTACATCATCGGTCAGTAACTTATTGTTCCATGTCTAACTGGTATGAAAGTAGTCTCCAAATCTGAAACGTATGAAAAACGTCCAGCGCTCTAGGACACACCTGGGCAACAAAAACTGCCATGTTTCAGAACTTAAAGCGGAAGTCAACGCAAACATTTTTGTTTCAAGAATATGTTCTATGCAAGCCCACTAGTTGAAACAGGGCATTCTGATAAATATTGAGTTTGTGGAATAAGTCCACTCGTTTTTAGCCATCTCCGGGGGCGGCCATTTTGTCTTCTGTCGACTGAAAAGGACATCACAACTGCTCACAACGACCAATCACGGCTCAGATTCAGAGAACAGGTCAGCCGCGATTGGTCGTTATGAGCAGTTGTGATGTCATTTTCAGTCGACAGAAGACAAAATGGCCGCCCCGAGAGATGGCTAAAAACGAGTGCATTTTGCTGCTTAATGTATATTCCCCAAATGCAAAATTAATCAGAATGCCGTGTTTCAACTAGTGAGCCTGCTGGGAACATATTCTTGAAAAAAAATATGTTTGGGTTGACTTCCGCTTTAAATTCATGTGAGAAATGTTCTAATTAGCTTATTCGATCCGGATTAATACCTGGAAGTAAAAGCTCTGTCTTGTCTTTTATTCATCTTGTGATGTCAAAGCCAAATGTTTACAGTGAAAATAAAAGAATCGGCCTCACTGTTTCAATCGCAAGACTCAAATGACTTTGCAAAAAAAAAAAAAAAAAAAGAATACCCACTTCATGAATCTATTTTCTTTTGGGCCTCTGATGCCTGAAATTGAACTGCGCAAATTGTGTTCAGCCATTCTTGCACAATGTTGGTAATTCACGCCGCATAACCGGCGTTTTTAATGACCCGAACAGGCCGAGTGTAAGGCGATCATCACGAATGAGACAAATTTCAACAGTCTTGTGGGGAAACAGCCTGACTGTGTCTATACTACAGAAGTCTTGGGCTCCTGTCAAGGTTTTTGCCCAAATTGTACCACAACAAGAAAATCTCACTCATGGTTGTCTTGCTGTCTCATGTCCAGTGGTGAGCCAAAACCTGGTGACGGACAACGTGTCAGTGGTGGAGGGGGAGATGGCCATCATCAGTTGTCGGGTGAAGGACAACGACGACTCGGTCATCCAGCTGCTCAACCCCAACAGACAGACCATTTACTTCAGAGACATGAGGCGTAAGTGACACTTTGACTTTCGTCATCTCGAGTGTTTTTGTTTTGTTTGGCTTTTTTTTTTTTTTTTTTTTTTACTTTGTTGGCTGGCAGACCGCTGACAAACGTTTCTGAACTTTTCTCATTTAGAGCTGTCACCACAGTGGCCAATTTGGATTTTTAATTACACCGCAAAAACACAATTTGCTGACTGAGTTCGGTGTGAAACAAAACAAACTTCAGGCATCTGATTAGACCCTTGTTGTGTTTGCGTCCGCATTAGCTATTCTGATTAGGAGTCTCTTGTTTGCTCACATAAATGATATGGACAGGAGAGGATTAGGACATGCGACCATTACGCCGACGGGGAAGGAGCGTTAAACACTTTCCACTCTTCTGGGAAGTTTTCTAGTGATTTTGACGTGTGTTTGGAACAGAATAAAAGGCCTTGCCCAAACTCTTCCCACAAATCTGAAAGTGAAGGTTTGTCCAAAAGGCCTTGATAATGATGGCCCAATTAGGGAGTGACCGTTTTATTTGTATCCTTTTCAATTTTTTTTTTTTTTTTGAGGAGAAGTACTTGAGATTAGGGATCGATGAATGCTGATGCCAGGTATCGTGTCGGGACAATCAATTCTCGCCTTATTTTAAAGTATCGGTTTCTCATGGAGGCTGCCAATACTAGCCACCGATACTTAAGGCAAAAAAAATAAAACAAAATCAAATCTGACATCAAGTAACTCCTCCTTGGCAACAGTTGCCGCTATATTGCGGCATTTTTAAATGGCCACTTCAAACCAAAATGGCTGATTTCTTGTCTTTTCAAGCCTGGGTTTTTAAGGCTTTTTGTGGCTCTTATCATAATAGACACGCCCACCTAAATTCATGGCGCAAAGGCAAATTCCAAGTGGACATGCCAGCACCATCTACCAAAAGTTTTCACCAGGATGAACATGTCTGCCAAATTTGGTGAGTTCTTGATTACCGAATCAAAATGTTGATTTCTCATCTTACAACCATACATTTCCAATCAAAATGTATTTCCCGCGATGTTTCTTGAGAAAGCGCTGATCCGATGCACGCTTTAAAACGGCAACTTAAAAATAGAAGAGCCGGCCGGGGGTGACAGAAAAGGCCAACAAATGAACACAAATGCGTAATGTGAGACCGAAGCCATGCAGAGGCGGCAGTTGCGTCGTAGTCGCGTTAATTAATATGCTCTCATCTTACTTTCACTTCCAGGGAGCTGCATTAAGTTTGACCCACATGTCTGTAGCGGGATTAACGGCGGAATGAGGTTAATACAATCCACCAAACAAGTTTTCGGTGGCGGGCGGCGATGTCAGTCGTAATAGGGGCGGCTCATATCCCTAAACATTTCACGACCTGCTCTGTTTATTCTTATCCCGCCCAATTATAGTGTCACCGCTCTTATTAGCGCTGATCAGCTCGACACGCAGGGCTTGCTAGCCTTTGACTTGCTTTGCTTTAATTGATTCATATTTTTTTTTTCCACTGTGCGTTTAACGCAGCAGTGTTATGAAGATAAAGTCATTCCCGGACAGACTAGCTTGCTTTTTAATCGAAATGATAGGATTTCAACTCATTTTGTGGATGTGCGCTACCAATCTGTAATTGCGATGTGTGTGTTGCACCCTAAAATAACAGCCGATAGAATTTGTCTTTGTGCGTTTAAAAGACTGCTAATTGATGGCAAACTTGTGAAACATTTAGTAATTACATAGTAATAACAGTGTAATAACAAAATTCAGCAAAATATGTCTTTAGAAACCATAATAGTAGTAATAATTTAAAAAATGGCTCATAATAACATAACTTTGCAATTTGTGGGCAACTGTGGAATAGCGATGACATATTAATATATAATAATATAATACTAATGTATTCTGATCATTTGTGCTTTGCCATTTAGTATTAGTTTACCACACAGAACATGACGAGAAAATGTAACTGCATCGCGCTCAAGCCGCACACTACTTTGTTAAAGAAAAAAAAAAAAGAGAGAGAGAGACAACAAAAAACAGTGTGGCTCAACCTCTGTCATCATGGCTGGCCATGTGCTTTTGGCGGAACGTCAAACTTGAAACGCCATTCACATAAATGTGAGTGGGATAAAAACACAACTTCTAGCAGCATTTAAACAACCTTCCAGGCTCTTCAGATGGAGCCAAGGCAATAACAAATGCCATTGGCTGTGTTTTTTATAGCGTAATAATTCAGACCGTTATTGCCACATCGTTCATTTCCAGGCGAACAATTGATGTTGCACTTTTCTAAGTAGAAATGTGGATGCATTTCCGAGTACAAATCTGTAAAATCACTTGTTTTCTCCATTCAATTTGGCTGCTATAGCCTGTAGCTTTACAGTTCCCCTTTTTTTTGATACACTGATTGAATGTCCTTCAATAGGAGAACTGTGTCGTCCTTAGCATAAAAGCACAAAAAAGTAGGACAGTGATTTCTCCACTGTGATGGATGGCGAGTTGTTGCACCTGTTTTAGTTTTACCCTAATGATTTCAAAACTGTAGTAGTCGTAAACGCAGTCTGTTACTAACATTGTAATGACATACAGTATAATACCACTAAACCCACGACCAGCCAACTAAACCAGACCTAATCCAAACCCGGGAATTGTAATAACATAGTAATAATTCTTGAATGACCTAAATGAATTATGTTGCACCTATATTTTTGGTAGCCTTAGTTTAGTTACTTGTTTGTTAATTGTTTCTTTTCCCCAATGAATTTGAAGCTGTAAAAGTGAAAAAAAAAGTCCAGTTATAACATATTAATAACATAGCAATGGCATGTCAGACCACTTGGCACACAGTAAAAACGAGCACAGTTCAAACCGACAGTACATAGCGAGATAAAATCAAGGGCCAGCTAAAATTTTGCCACAATAAACAATACATTGCAATCTTAAGACAAACCCAAGAATAGTGATTAAGTTTGTAACGTTGCACTTTCCTACGTGGGAAATAGATTGCATTTTCTAATACAAATCTATAAAATGACTTGTTTTCTTGATTTCATTTGCCGACCATAGCCCGAAGCTTTATTTTTTTCTCGAAACGCTGATTGAATTTCACTACCATCCACATGAGAGCAGAATCACTTTTCAATGTATTTAAGCAAACGATCTATCCCCCTTAGCACCGAAAACACGTTTGGAAAAAAAAATAAAAGCACAAACCGTCTCTTCTTGACCGTGAGGGATGGCAAGCGCCACCCTAAAAAGACAGAAAACAACATTTAATGGTCGGCGGCAGAAGTTGCTGGGAGCTTGGCAGTGAGAAGGTAATTAGCCCCGCCCCGCCCTCGCTCGCCCTCTCTTGACAGCCCGTAATAAAACTCTGATGCGCTCCTCTCAAAAAGTAGTGGCAGCCGCTAATCACAATTGATTGCGGCCACTTAGACTCCTCCCGGCCCCGGACCGAGCAAAAGCTCGCCGACTGAAACGCGGCGTGACGCGGCGCTGGAGGGGAATGCGAGTTTGATGTCGGCCCTCGGCAAAAAAAAAAAAGCGGCGTATCGATCCGAATGACCCCATATATTTTCATACGAGCTATTCCCACCTCCGGTCGTCTATGATTTGACCGTTACTGTCAGCCACATTTCAGCGCGCGAGGTGATAACTGACCTATTTTGGGAAGCGGCATGACAGCTCCGCCACCTTTTTTCCGTGATTAAGTGTGTTTGCGGGAAATGAGAGCACTCCGTCATCCGCCGCTATACGGGCAATCAATTTCCTATTTACAATCGCGCTGACGTGCAGAGTGAGATGGAGCCGGATGCCGGGGAGTGGGCTCATCCCTGGCGCAGTGTTCGCACGTTAGCGGTGCGGTTTGGTGGCTTAGTGCTGTCAAACGTTAACAATGTGAAAAAAAAAATTAAAAAAAATTTTTTAAAAAAGGCTGCGAAGATTTGAGAAGTAAATTGAGCGCCGGATGCTTGATGATGAAGACTTGGGAGGCGGGTCCAAAAATGGATGGATGAATGCTGGCTAGTTGATCATCAACGGAGGTGTGGAATGATGAGTGACGGGCAGAGGGAAAGATGACGAAAGGTAGTCAGTGATGGCCCGATGGATGCGTGGGTGGAGCCATGGATGGATGGGTGCACCACGCGGAAGGTGATAATGACTGGCGGGTGAGTGAGGTGGGAGATGAATCATCGATGATTGAATACGCGGAGATGAGGATCGGAGGTGGCTTTGTGTGGATCGCAAATCATCGTTATGGTGGTTGATTATGGTTGGTGGCCGGATGAATGGATGGTAATAAACGGTGTTTACAATGAAGGTTGGA
Organism: Filicampus tigris; assembly: GCF_054856515.1. Classification (NCBI taxonomy): domain Eukaryota; kingdom Metazoa; phylum Chordata; class Actinopteri; order Syngnathiformes; family Syngnathidae; genus Filicampus; species Filicampus tigris. The sequence goes on along the minus strand of NC_141233.1, from coordinate 12,300,335 downwards.
TGAATGAGCATGAATAGGTAGTTGATTGCTGGCTGGACGGACGATCGGATGAGGGAATAATGGATGCATGTAATTTCCAGAATCGTGATGGGTGAATTGGTTGATCGGCTGATGGGTGGCTGGATGAAAATGGCGGATGGTCATGGATGGATGAACTGACAGACGGAAGAACCGGCTGCTGTTCTTTTGCATTTGGAGGAATCTGATGGCGCCGATGGATGGTTGATTAGTTTATTGTAAGATGACTCCCCATTTGTCATTAATATTCATATTTGTTTTCAGCCGCGTCTCATTACTAAATACTTTGTAATTCATCGTCAAGAAAACAAAACCGATCAAATAAATCAGAGCCGTCCAGAGTTTGGACAGACATCTCTTATCAAAACAGGAGGGCAAAAAATAGCACGGGACGAAAGGTCGCCCTAGTTTTTTTTTTTTTTTCGTCCCAAATCCGCAAAAGAGGAGTGATGTGTGACGCGGCGTGCACTGACACATCCGTAATAGAAATGTCGGCCGCGCTGCCCGCCGCTCACCTTCCGTGTCACACGGCGGTGTCCCCGCCAACCCCGTTGCGGCCGACGTCGACGTGTCCTTGGATCGCTTTGACTTGTCCTCGCAATCCTCCCACTTTCTGGCTTAAAGTGTCAATGTTGTCCAAATAAGACGGCTTTTATATATCATAGCACAATGCCTCATTTGGAAGTGACACATAAGAGGATTAGGTGGGCTTTGTGAAATGGATTCATTGTGATTGGCTGGCATTTTTTTTTTTTTTCTCATGATTAAACCTGCTATTACGTTTGTTGTTTATGAAATATAACCCATGCTTGGATCTCATACCGTATATAACTCCATTGCTCACAATTTCATTGCAAATTCTGTGGTAGCTCGACTTCGGAGTCTTACACGATACGAGCCTCGGCTTCGCCAAGCTTTCGTCTTAAGTTTAGTTTACCGTAATAGTAAATGTAAAACAAAATACGCATTTTGTATTTATCCAAACCACATAACTATGTCTTACGATAGTCCACTTGATGCTAACACACAATGCAGAACCTTTTAGATCATCGTCTGCAAAAAAAGACTAATATTATTGCAGGTCCTCTGCAGCGGTCTTCTGTGTTTAATCAGCAAAGTCACCAATTTATCAAACACGCGATTCCTGGTGAAAATTAATATATTAGTTTTCGGGGTCTGGAATGTGTTGTGTCAAACCACAAGAAAAGCTATGAAAAAAAAACAATTATTCCTCGTCACTAGTTTCACTCATCGAAAGGGAATTGGGTGGACTTGTTTATCATGACAAGGCGAACCAAAAAGTCTCAAGGGCCCAACAGCAAATTGTCTATTTTGGTTCTAATTGCGGGACTTGGATTAGTAAATCTGACAATCACAAATCTATTTTGCTGCTTATTTTGCCCTTTAAAAGGGATGTGACAGTTTAACAGTAAGTCAACAAAATTGTTTTTACACATTCTTAACATTGGGTTTCTGTTGTAGTCTACTGCATTTTTTTTTTTAAACTTCTAAACATCATGTTCTATAACCATAAAACTTTTATTCATGCAAGTTCCCCCCAATCCCCCCCCCCCCCCCCGCATGTATGTATCTCCAGAGAAGCTCCGCTCGTGTTATAAACATTCAATCAGTTACATGTGTAAACTGCAATCGGCGCGATGTGTGAATCTGGCAACATGTTTAATTGAATTAAAGCATGCGCGTTAGAGGCTAATGAATGCTAACAAGGCCTTTGAATGAGAAGCGCTTGTCAAGCCTCCGAAGCAGTCAGGACTTGAGAAGTCATTTTGTCAACGCCAAAATTGTAGAAATTGCAGTTGAAGTATTGTTTTGTTTTGTTTTTCGGGGGAGGGGACACATTTTGGGAACCCCAAAAATTTGATTTTTTCTTTTCTTTTCTTTTTTTTTTTTTGATGTACGTTTTCTGACCCCCAAAAGATTGGCTAGCAGCATCATAACTAGAGTTTCTGGAAAATTCCGTTCCCAAAATTAGAGCCACTCAGCAGAATACAATTTCTGTCATGAGTCAAGCCACAATTTTGAAAAGTTTAATGCCCAGCTGTAAAATACAAAACCCGACTGACTCGGCTCCACTCAAGATTGCCACTTTAATTCGTATGGTTTTTAAACCCGCATATATCTCTCAAATGTTTTGACCAAACGCCTCATCTCTCTCCAGCCTCCACTCAAAATGCGTGCGGTGTTCTCCTTTAATGATGCACCAAATCAATTGTGGTGATTAATATTCTAACATCCCCTTGTTTGCTTCCAGCCTTTTTCTTTGAGGCACATGAACCGCAACAGTTTTTTGATATCATTAGTGGGTTTTTTGGGGGGTTTTGTTTTGTTTTTATACATTTATTTCAATGAGAGAACTTTTATCATTTCTTTCATCTGAATCTTTGGCCCGCTGGACTACAAATGAATTGTTTTAGAAATGATATTGACTTCCATTTAATCACTCCAGGAATAATCGAAGGGCGTTTTGGAGATGATCCAGTATTTTTATTTATTTTTTTGTTCTAGCCTCGATTTTTTTTTTTTTTAAGAAGATAGCACTTATAATATTGTACTTTATTTGAAAATAATAATAAATTAAAAGTATCATCTTTGGGGCTCCTTCTGGTGTGTGTCACTTTGCCACGAAGGCAGTAAGTGATCAGTAATCTGCAGTGATATTTCACATAGATGCTCTGCGTTAGCCATTCTATGGAGTTTCCCATTATGTGTTAGCATTAAGCTAGCAACTTGAAGACAAGGTTTTATTCTTGTCTTGTTTGAAATGCACAATGCGTAATTCTGTTTCTTTGGGTGGTCAGTAAACTACTACTAGAAGAGCCATTTTTTTTCTGCCTACTCGGTTCTTACAGCATATTTGCGTTTGTCTATATTAATTAGTTTTTAATTAATTTAAATTAAAAATAAGTGTAGTTTACAAAGAAGCCTTTTTAGTGCAAATAAAAGACTGCCACTATGTACAGTTGAATAAACAGTACAGTACAGTCTATGCACAAATGTAGAACATCTCAAACTCACTCGTCATTAGCAGCCACTCTAAAAGGAAGTTATCTCTGGGTCAGTTAAGGATATCAAAATATTTGAATTTATATTCAATTTAAAAAAAATAGAAATGCAAGTTATTTCACAGAGCCAGAGGCACAGCACGTCTGCTGAAGTCATTAAGTGAAAAGCATGCAACACCAATGTATTAAACCGATGACTGTAGTCGGGCTTATCTGTGCAATTAAGTCAAAGGGAGAGATCCTATTACACAAAAAAAAGGATATATATATATATATATATATATATATATATATATATATATATATATATATATATATATATATATATAAAATAACGACTATTGTTCCAATGTGAGGGGATTAATGAATATTTGTAATAATTTTTTTTTAATAAGGTCCTATTAATTTAATACTCTTTTACAGTGGGATCAAGACCTATGAATTTAACTTGTTCCGTGACCAAGCTCGTGTTTGAGTTTATTTGTACAGAGGTGCCTTGACATACGAGTGACAGTATTGACAGGCTTATCTTCTTTATCCTCTGTAAAGCGTGACTAACATTGGTGCCGTACTGATGAGCTAGAGGAGTAGAGTTGAGATGTATCAATGAACATTATATCCGTCTGTCTGTCTTATAGCGCCCCCAGGTGGCCAAGGCGGGCCGCCGGAAGTCGCGGCATTTAGTTGTTGATATTTATTTTATTCCATTTGATTATGTCATTACTGCATGTGTTAGTGATTGTGGAATATTATGTAGTGCTAGTTAAAAATTACAATTTTTTGGGGTTGTTTTCGCGAGGAAGTCTGGAAGGGATTAGTGGCATTCCCTTGCTGTTCAATAAGAAAAAAATGATTTGAGGTGAAATTATAAAGTCTTAATAAACCAATATATGCACTGTAGTACTCAACTCAGCTCAACTTTATTTATACAGCTGTTAAAGCGACCACAACTGAAACAGTGTTACACCCAAGATGTTGCTCAGACAGCCGGTGGAAGGCGGCCAGAATCGGAGTTACGCATGTTACATGTTCCAGTCGAGAGCATTTGGATATTTCGGAGGGCTGGCTGACTCCAAAATAAGATGCATTACTGTAATCCAGCCCAGATATGATAAAGGCATGGATTCAGCGTTAGCATCTGAACCGTGCTCCTTGTGAGTGTTTTCCGTTTGTATTGGTGTATTTGACCGCGTTAAACTCTCACTCTGCACCGTCTTTCTCCTCAGCGCTAAAAGACGCTCGCTTCCAGCTGGTCAACTTCTCCGACAACGAGCTGCGGGTGTCGCTGTCCAACGTGTCGCTGTCGGACGAGGGCCGCTACGTCTGCCAGCTGTACACGGACCCGCCGCAGGAGGCCTACGCCGACATCACCGTGCTGGGTGAGACTGCCCACGCCGCACTCTCCTTTGCTTACTCCTTGATTGGCAGCCGCACTTGGCAGCGTTTGGAGCATCTGGAGAGTTGTTTGTGCTGGTAGTGCTAGGTGCGAAAATATCTAGTACAAGAGCTTGGAATGAAAAAAATCTCCCTTTGCCAAGATGGTCACTTTTGATTGACAGTGTCAGAGAGGTATGGACTTAGCAATATGTTGATTATTGTAGTTGATAGACTGCATCATAATAAGCGTTGTTTTGAATGGTTTGGTTAGCTGAAGTATAGCTATCGGCTACTCACAAATTCACCTATTCCGTTTGTTTTTCGTATCCTTCGTTAGTGGCTGGAAAACTCACCTATTGATAAAACTTCGCTTGGGCGCCATCTTGTGGCAATTTTAAAGTGATTAAACTACAGGGCATAGCTCTGTCTAATAGAAAACTCACGCCTTGCCACCATTTTGTGACACAATTATTTAAAAAACATTTTGTGGGGCGGGGGGGGGTCGTCATTTACTCACAGAGTTTTGCTAATCACAGCATGGCTGTGTTCCTATCCCACTGCATGCTGCAATAATGATTTTATCTTATTTTACTCACGAAATCACTTGCTCTGTGTTAAATTTGGGGCTGTTTATTGAACACACAAAAAAAAACTCTCAAAGGAAGGATTACTGATTCCGTTGTATGGAAACAGGCGGATACACAGATCAGGATACGAGGTGCTGCTGTTTTGGTTAGCAACAAAATTCAAATGGGCTACCCTTTGTGGCCTTAAAGACGCTATCATTCATATGCGGTTGCTTACCAAAACAGCAACCAAGACCGACTACATGTTGTAAATTAGATCCCTGCGCATATTAAATATAATGTTATGTGAAGATGGCATGTTTTTCAGTGCACGTGGTTACCTAATCCTTTTTTAATGTGTTTTTTTTTTTTTTGCTCTCTTGTAGTACCTCCAGGTAGCCCCATCATCGATGCCCGCGACGAGGTCCTGAGCGAGGGCAACGAAACGGAGATGACCTGCACTGCCATGAGCAGTAAGCCCGCCGCCACCATCAGATGGATGAAGGGCGATAAGGAGCTCCCAGGTTAGTGTGTGTGTGTGTGTGTGAGTGATGGCCTCGCATATTGTTTGCTTGCAGGAAGATGAATGTTTTTTCAAATTTTATTTTAGATCACAATTTATCTGTGTTTGGCTGACATTTCAAAGATTTTTTTTTGGGAGTAAATGATCCAAGTGGTTCGAACAGTGGGTGGTCACTTTTGAGCTCCTTTTAGATGTCGCTTTAAGTTTGTCAAAATGTGCAACAAACTTGATGTATCACATAGCGATATAGGCCTTTTGTGTATGTAGACTAATTAATGTTTAGCGATTAGCAATGCCCATATCTCAAGGCACCATTGTAATTTAAAAAAACCTTTTTGTCCAAATAAATGCCTCGCCCCTAATAAAGACAGAATCCCCTAATAGGGCTGAAATTGCAGTTCCCCCCCCCCCCCCCCCCAATATTGCGATTGCAATTTACTATGTGATTTTTTTTCAAGGTCTTCTTCCATTTAAATTTGAACATGAAGGCAATATATGAATCTGTATTACAATAAACTATCAGATTTATTATCCATAAATGTTTTGGGTTGGCTACTGCATCGCTACTCAGTGTTGTGTAATGAATTTGACTAATTGTTTAGCCCTACCCCCTAATTGTATCTCTCTATAGTTGGATAAGCAAATACCCATGTAGTCAGATTGTGAAAGTACAGCCTCAGATCTTTCCTCTGTGTGCCGGTTCCTTGTGTTGGATGCCCCGGCGCTGCCCGTTGGCTCGGCGACAGCGAGCCGGGGCCTCTTCAAAGCCGAGCGGGAGCCCGAGTAGTCGGACCGGCGAGACCTCGGGGGGGGGGGGGGGGGGGCCGTGCGAGCGGGCTCGGCGCCAACCACTTCCCACCTCGGAGCCGCCGGGCAGCTTTGTCAGGACTTTGAAACGAAAAGATCCTAATCAAAAGCTGCTTGAAAAAAAGCCCTGAGCGGCTTCCCCTCACCACGTTAAACCTCGTTGGTCAGCGCGGATGTTGTCTTATTTGTGAGTATTGCAAAGTTGCAAAGGTCACTTATAGCTTCCAACTTAAAGCATTCCACTTTTTAAAAAAAAACAAAAAAACATTTTTTTTATTTATCCCAATCCTGTGATTTGTTTATTGTAGTTTTAGGATCCCGTTTGGACTCGTTGGATTTATTAAAGTCATAAAGGTCAACATGGTGGAACATTATGTGTTCAGAACAGTACTTGAGATCGGAACCTTCTGTTTTGATGAATGTAGGATTTTTCTCGTCAAGCTTTACAAGCAGATAAAGCAACTACACAAAACATTCACTGCAAACAATGCCCAATTACAAAGCAAATAACGCTAAATGCTCATCGACCCCATCTGTACTTTCGGTATGCTCGCTATTGTTAGGAATGAATTGTCACCGGCACGAATAGAGGCAGCATTCGGCACTCATCGGGTGACGCAGGTGATGAATTCCTCACCGTAGCACAATGCTAACAGTACTTCAACGCACAACCTCTGCTTCTCATGTGTTCTGTTCCGTTGTATCTATCGGTGTCGCGGGTCTAAAGGACATATTACGAGCTGGAACATCACAAAACCAAATGAAAGAAATTGTGGCTGTTGTTTTTTTCAAATACAAACCTGCTGAACCGACTCATGTGATAGCTGTTAGCATCTGATGCTAGCTCCCTACATTGAAAACATTCACAAGGAGCACAGAGAAGACCAAAAGATTTTCTTGGTTGTGTAATTTCACACTTGATGAATGGGCAGATGCTTCAATGACCCAACTATTATATAGAAACAATTCAAAAAGTCAATTTTCCCTACGATGTCCCATTCGGGAATGTCATATTTTTTTTTCTCAAATTTAGTATGAAATTCATCCTTTTTGCAGATCCTGTGGGAATGTAATTTTTTTTTTTTTTTTTTTAAGGGGGGATTGCGGGGCAGGGAAAGAAATTGGCTCTGCTGATTTAAAGGTTGCCGTTGCAAAGCTCGGCAATGCAAATGCAACCATCTCTCTGAATATTCCTCATTATCTCCTCCACCTCATCTTTCCTATTCCTCTTATCCGGCTTGTTTAGTGATTTATTAACATGTGCTTGCTACTGATATCGCTGTCTCTCTTAAGCTGACAGTGCAGCAGCACCGGATCAAACAATACGGGTCATTATTTTTTTCTGTTCTCGCACAAAAGGCAGACGGATAGCAAAAGAGGGACCAAGTCACCTGGAGGGACGTCTCAATGAGTGACAGGGACCAGGGCAGCCATTAGTTTTTAGTCTTGGGAGACAACCCCAAGCTGGTTTTCATTAGTTGCCTCTAAAGAAGCGGCACAGGGATGAAAGTACATTTAGGTAAAAAAAAAAGATATATATTTTATCGAAGCCTTTTTTTTTTTTTTTTTTTCCCCCATTCACAAGACGGCGCCTTAATGGATCAAAGTGAACTTTGGAGGAGGCACAAAAGAAGATGACTTACTTCAGAAGTTCCAATCTAAAAAGGACTTTAAAGGTTTAATTTGACCCACTGCTTCTTCTCGCTGATAGTCGCGTCTACCGGTGCAGATCCTACGTGTTATTAAGGAGCAGCCGCCCTGCTCTATAAGGTCGCATGAACTGCTCGTGTCACATTTGTGCCGCTGGCGGCCTTGACATGAGCTGACCTTTAAAGGGAATAGTGAGTCGAAAAGACCGGAAAGCAAGTTCCGCCAATGCCAATCTGCCATCGTTTGTTCTACAAAAGAGTCACAGTGAGCTACTCCCACTTTTTAAATCAGAACTTTACGGATACTTTTCTTAAGATCCCAACCCATTCGTTACTGTAGCTAAATCAATGAAACGTCGAATGTGATGTTATTATATAATCCCCTTTTTGTCCAAATCAAAACTTCAGATAGAAGAGCGCGCAATGTGACACGCCCCTCCAAAGCCAACCAGCCCCTGCAACCATGACCATAAACTGCATACGAGGTCTGTACGTGAGACCCATCCTGGAATTTTTCTGACACACGTACGATCTGTACTTAATGCGAAAATGGTTCACTTAGTATAAAGAGAGTGCTTTAAGAGCTCTATAAACTCTTTCCTGTGGAACACCTTCCAACAGTTGGACAACACGATGCAACCAAATCTGACAGTGATAAACACAGGGTTTGGTTTGGTTTTTTCCTTTAATCAACTATTTGCAATGAACATGGAACTTGGAAGGTATAAACAAGGCCTCTGGCTCCTCACCAAACCACTTTGACGCGTCTCAAAGACGTTCTGATTTTCCAGCAGTCACCTTCAGGTCTCTGTGTCAGGTGGCTGCACGACTGTGAAGCCTCCAGAGGCGGCGTATTCATTATAACCTCTCCCTTAACACCCAGCACATCACACAGGTTTGCTTTCCCGGCATCCAAAGAGGCAGCTGTCACCTCGTTGACAGGAGTCGAGCTGCGGGAGGGAAGGTGCAAGTGGGTAGAGTGTCAGTGCACTCTTCACACGAAATCAACTGATGGCTGCAGCTGTTCATATTAAAATCTGGCAGGACTTATTTCAGCAAATTTCCGCCGTTTTAAACAAGTACTCGCAGCCATATTCTCATGACAGTATTCAGTCGCTGTTGTATTGTATTTTATTTTATTTTTTTTCTGTCCTTTCTGTCTTCCGTATAGGCAAGCCCAAAGTGGAGCTGACCTACGACAGGATGTACACGGTAACCAGCCGCCTTATGTTCACCGTCAACAAAGAGGATGACGGCGTACCTGTGATTTGCATCGTGGATCACCCCGCAGTCAAAGACTTCCAAGTACAGAAATACCTGGAAGTTCAGTGTAAGTACTCTCCCTGCTGCTGCCTTTTTTGGCCGCATGTTGGATATGTTGACTGAGCTTGTGCTTTTTCAGAGCAATTCCATGAGATCCAATGCAATTTGTTTCAAGGATCTGTTTGACCTTCAGTTTGCCTTAATTACATTTTTCCCCAAAAGAATAATGGACCGGAATGAATATGTTCCAGTGTTAAAAGGAAAACAACCAATTTTTCAATCCAATTTTCTAAAGTGCTTGTTGTCGTTGGGATCACAGGTAAACTGGAGCCTATCCCAGCTGGAATGGTTGCCAGTCAATTGCTTGGCACAAATAAAGCAAGCAACCATTCACGCTCGCATTCACAGCTTTGGGAAATTTGGGGTCTTAAATGACAATGGCATGTCTTAAGGTGTCCCACAGGGAATGCTTCTAGAGCCCCTGTTGTACTCTGTGTTGTCTCCATCAGTTTCTTTCAGGATATATATATATATATATATATATATATATATATATATATATATATATATATATATATATATATATATATATATATCCTGGACTACAATCCTACATGGGCTCTCTCTGAGGCGTGATGGTTCTCAATACCACACTCGGTCCGCAACATTTGACACTTTACCTCGCCCATCCGTCCATCCATTTTATGTAGCACTTGTCCTGATTAGGGTCATAGATAAACACACGAGAATGCTGGAACTGAAATTCCAACCTGAAACCTCAGATGCGTGAGTCAGACGTCTACACGACCGCACGTTTGCTATCAATGACAAATTGAAGAAGTTACTGTTTCCATACTAAGATGGAGATTTTCACTGGATGATGGCAATCATGACTTGTTGTGTTTTCAACGTGCAGGAACACACAGTGACAGGCTGGAAAAAAAAAAAAAAAAAAAAAAAAAGTAGGCGCGGGGTGGGGGGCATTGTTGATTGTGTAAGCTGTATAAACTTCCAACCCCGTTACCGCACAGCGCAAGTTTTACGCACTGATTACTGATTGCCAGACAAGGTGATTTGCATTTGAATTGCCAACCGCGTGAGCAAACAGTGTGTGTTTGTGTGTTGTGTAGTACGAGCAGAGCTCAGAAAGCTCGTTGTCTGGGGACGGCATCAAGCCCGTAATGGTTCTTCTTACGTGTAAGCAAATCAAAGCCGTTTGGCTCGGCTGCCTGCTTGCTTTCTCCCTTAAGGTCAGCCGGCCGTGCCGAGATGGATAGCGCCCGTCTCGAGTGCCTGCACGCAATAAAGCAAATAATTCAGTTAGCATAATGATAACGGCCCCCTTGCATACAATACGCGCCATTTCATTTCTCCCCAAAGTGGCAGTATGCCGGTCTCTCGGTGCAGTGCAGTGCATATTTCTCCATCAAGCGCAGACACAGAGCGCTGCCATAACTACTCGGGGCTATCAAAGTAACCCCAAGGATGGAGGGGAAAAAAAAAACAACAAAAAAAAAACAAGGTCACGTGGCCTTCCCCGTAGTGGAAACCGAACCCGGCAGTGTGTTGCCTTTGCTCGCGCGTGCCCGCCGAGCACGAGGCTTTGACTTTCCGCCCCGTCGACTGTCCATCACTGCGACTGACAGGATGTGATTCAGACAGATGGATGGGCAGACATTGTTGTTTGTTGCCAACAAGGTCGGAACAGTGGCGTTGAACTTCACTGCTCGCCTTTGCCAAGCCGATTCAGGCCTGGAGTCTACACGTGAATTCAAGCGGCCGTTTAGTCGAGATTTGTACTGGAGACACAAAGTTGTGCCTTGAGATATGATTTGAATTTGCTCCGTGACGATAACCAACCTAACCAAGTAACTAATTACTGTATACATTGAAACTGGAGAACAGGCTATCCTAGCAACTAGCGGCATGCCAGATTAAATACGCTCTCGTTTTGCTCTCTTTTTTTAAGTTGGATCTGCATTGACGGATTTAACGGCAACCTTTAAAACGAGATTCTCAGTTCTCAGTTCAATTACTAGGTTGATTTCAATGGTTTTGTTCAGTCTTGAGGAGACCTTTTCTAAGTCATTCTCCATTTTGTGTAATTGTCATCCCACTCAAAGGTTTTTTTTTTTTTTTTTTTTTTTCTGTTTCCCCACCAATTCTTATTTCAAGGTGATTCGGAGCTGATGATTTGTTTGTGTTGTACTCGGCACTCACTCAGTTGGCAACAACACAATGCCTTGCCCTGATGAAAGAGTCAATAGAATAGAACAGGAGAAGAAAGACTCGTCACATGTGGATGGCACAGAACAACTGGCCTTTTTTTTTTTTTTTTTTTGATTGACACTGTCAGAAAGGTATGCATTTAACAATGCACTTCAAATGGTATTGAACTGTACTGCTTGATACAAAACAAGTGCAACAGCAAACATACTGCAGAGTGTTTGATAAAGCTCTGTGATCCCCCTCCTTGTGAAATGATTCTGAGGGACTACAGGAAGATGTAGAAGGAAGATAATTTCTCACTTGTGATGTTGGCCCACTTTTTCTTATCTGTGTGTGTGTCTCTCTCTCTCTCTCTCTCTCGCTTCCGCTATCTTTTTTTTTTTCCTTTCAGACAAGCCTGAGGTTAAGATCATGGTGGAGTTTCCTCAGGGTCTGACGAGGGAAGGAGAGAACCTGGAGCTGACGTGTCAGGCCAAAGGCAAACCTCAGTAGGACAAACACGTGAACGCGCACATGAATGCATGCATATATGTACCCTTAAGACGTGGACTATAAACATAGATGCATGCAGTGGAACTTTAGCTTGACCACAGTCAAAATACACAATTCAGGCGCAACTCAATAAATGTGCATATCGTACAATTCTTTTGTCCGCCAAATAGCATAACTGCCCAAGTCGTTTTTGAATGTTTTCAGAAAACAACAAACTTTCAAATTCTTGTCAACTAACAAGAGGAATCTAGTTGCCTCTATTCAGTCTTTAGGGATTACCATGAGCCGAGTGACTGACAATCTAAAAAGACATAAAGGAAAAAAATATATATATTTTTTCAAAGCACATTGGTATTTTTATTGATATTATGACACCAAGGTAAAACGACTGAGGCAATTATGCTGTTAGGCTAACAAATAACAATCGGTTAAAAAACAAAAACTCATATTCTACAGATTCATTAGGAGAATACTTTTCAGAAGGCCAATTCTTACCCAATTTCTACATTCAAAATAATTTTGATTGGTTCTTACGTCATATTCTTTCATTTGTTTTTGTCCGCTGTAAGATACAAATCGTCAGAACCGGACATAAACCCTAAATAAACATGCAGGTAAAAAAGGCTCGAATATACAAGCAAAGCATCTGTAAGAGCAGCGGGCTAGGATATGACTTTGATACCAGCAACATCGAGAATGAGACACTCAACTGTGTACTGGCTCCGTATGAGGCGAGCCCTCGCAGTGATCTTTCCTCATTAAGAGTATGAACTCGGATGATGGCCGTCATGTCGTTAGGCAAAAGTCCGACTGATCCCGTCCTGAGGTCAAACACTTTCTCACTGAACATTCCCGGGTGCATAATGAGCAAACAGAACAGCGCTTCCCTCTTGCAGCTAGGGAAAGGGGGGAGTCTGCTCTGTAGTTATGAAGCACTGATGACTGACTGCTGTCAGTTTACAAATGCACTCTAGTTTGAGCCTTGGAAGTGTTATGGGCAAAATCAGGCATTTTTCATTGGGAGACTGAGGTTTATTGCGCTTTTTTTACTGGCTCGCTCTGTCATCAACCCACCTCTTTCATAATACGAGAATCTTTAGACATCTTGCCATACATCCATCTGTCAATATCGTGGTCCAGTTCTCATGGCGCAGCAGTCTAAACATGAAAGCCCAGGCGTCGCTGTCTCCGGAAAACCCCAAATTTAACCTCAAGGCCACGTCCTGGTTGGACATTCCAGCAACACTCACTCAGGGGACATGACTTTGAAAACACTCAAGAGGGGAGAGAGAGTTGAGGGAGACTGAGGCATAAGCTTGGACATGTATCCATTCATTATCCCCTACTTATTCGGCCCGGGCTCACAAGACGGGCCAGAACACAAAAATGTTCCCAGAGCACCTATGAGATGTAGTGCCTCCAGTGTGTTGTAGGTCTTCCCCGAGGCCTCCTCCAGGTTGGACAGGCCCGGAGCACCTCACCAGGGAGGCAACCAGGGGATGTCTTTTAGACATTCTCGGTGGTTAAACACTGAAGAGCAGAGTGTCCACCTTGGGCTTATCACTACCATTTTTGCTTTACTGGTTAGCACTGCGTTTTGGGGACCGAATGCGGATCACTCGGCTCGCAAAAACATCGGGATATTTTCACCCAAAAATCGGAAAATCCCGAACCAATAGTGTATTTTGTTTCCCATTACAACCTGGGTGGACATGCAACAGTTAGTGTTTAACGTGCGTGTGCAAGCCTTTTAACAAGTTGTCAATTGTTTACCTGGTGTGGGTGTTGGCATTGTGAAACATAATAGAGTACAAATAAAGCTATTAGGGCCAGAAGGCGGAGTAGTGGTGGGGGCGGGGGGGGGGGGGGGGGGGGACCTGACAAACTCTTCAAACATCAAGACAGCTGCTGCGTCTGGTGTCTGTCACAGCAGTTTGTTGACAAGACGGTTCAAATTTGAACTGGAACAAAGTCATCATCAGGAGATGTGAATGTGGCAGTAATGTGGCAAGAGTGACAAGAGTATTCCCTTGGAAGCACCTAGACCGTCCCAGAGCACAATACAGTCTAACGTCAATCAAAACTAAAATGCTTGCAACTTGTTGTCGAGTTCATTATGTAGCTGGGCTGGAGCAGAAGTAACGTTTTCCCCAGATCTGCAATTTTCTTCCGGGTCAGAGGGAACAAACTGAAAACATTTCAGCTGATGTTAACCACTCAGAACTCAAAAACGCTAAGTGTCTGAGTCATCTACCGGCATGATTTTTGGAAGTGCATAATATGTGCAATGGAAAAACATATGAGCTTATACAGGCGGATAAGGAACCTTAATCAAAACTCTACCCTTGTCCGATAACCAAAGTGAGCTCCAAGCAAGAGATTTTTCATCTTGGCTAGACCTCCTGATCTCTGGATCCAAAAAGTTACTCACATCCGGACCATTCCAAACAAGATAATTTCCCTCTTCCATTGGGGTTGTGTTTATATGTCAGTACAATTTTAGTTTCCGCATATTGGGCAGATCTGGTCAGAGCAGGTTGTAAGTCGCAGTGTGGTTTACAGAAAAGGTCCAGTTAAGTCCAGATTCAACCCATCCAGCGAAGGATATGCGGTTTCAGACACATGAAAGGATATTTGCAACTTACTTGAGGATTTAAGAACCTTGGTCAATCAAAAACTGATCCAAAATAACAAATAATGGTCGCTGTTTACCCAAGATGACAAACTGCTGACTATACAGTTATAGACTTAAATCACCATCACATCACCTCCTGTGAACCAATGCTCTGGACCAAAAGGGTTTTCTGTATCTGGATGTTTCTAAACAAGAAAGTTCTTCCAAGGAGGCTCGAATTTGTCAGAATGCATATTGACAAGCCCAAATCTCATTGTATTTGAATCCACTGCGTTTGTAACAGTGCCCTTAGTAGCTCAGTACAACGGCAACCATTTGAGAGTGAAGAACCCGATGTCTGACCTCGTCCGACAACCGAAGACGCTCCTGGTGTTCGCCACGCTTCAAACCGCAACACAACGATCCCGCACCTCACACTTGGAGACGAGTCCAATAACCCGCCCCCTCCCGTATTCATTTTAAAAAGATGAAACCACAATCGATAGAGTGAGCAGGGAATTGGAAGTCATTTTCATTAGAGGCAGCTGAGAGTTGTGTAGTCATTACCAGCCCGTAGCGCAAAGGAGGGAGGCCCGGGCAGGCTGCAGGGTGGCCATTTGTATTCAACCCTACCCTTCCTCTCTCCTTGCAACCCACATCGTCCGTCTGCTTCCTCCACAGCCATCCCGTTAGAAACTATAGTCAACCCTCCCCGATTCGTGAATTCACCTCTTTGGATTATTTCTCTCCGGAACCCCGATCCTCACTTATGCAGTGCTTGCGCTTTCTATAATGCTGGCCACAAGATGGCGCCAAAGCCCTGCTTAATAGGAAAGTCGTAAGTGATGCATTTCGACTTACAACTTCGCCTGTCCGGGAGGAGCTAAGTTTAAAGTGAAGTCAACCCAAACATATTTTTTTTGAAGAATATGTTCTATGCAAGCCCACTAGTTGAAACAAGGCATTCTGATTAATTTTGTGTTTGTGGAATAAGAGTTAATCCACTCATTTTTAGCCATCTCTGGGGGCATCCATTTTGTCACTTGTGTCGACTGAAAATGACATCACAACTACTCAGGGCTCAGGTAACGACCAATCACAGCTGACCTGTTTTCTGAAGCTGAGCCGTTGGTCGTTGTGAGCAATTGTGATGTCATTTTCAGTTGACAGAAATGACAAAATGGCCGCCCCCTAGAGATGGCTAAAAATGAGTGGATTTTGCTTTAACCGACCAAAAGATGGTGCCAAAGCACTACTTTTCTATTACAGAGGGCGTTGGTGCTATTCACTGGGGAAAAGGACAGAGCCCTGCCACAATTAGTGAAAATAATTAGTGCTGCACCCTCCAAAAGTTTTATCATTGCCTATTGATGCAATAAGATGGCACCAAAGCACCACTTTTCAAAAAACAAAAACAAATAGGCAGGTTTTGGGAGGCATAATGGAGGATACCTCCAAATAGTGAATAGAGTCAAAAGCATGTGTAATAAAATGAGTGCTATGGCGCCCCTTCTTGATGCCAATGAACTATGTTAAAATGAGAAGTACAGCTTCTATTAGACAGGCCAAAGCCCTCTTAACTAGAAAGGTTCTGCTTTGGCGCCACCTTGTGGCTTCCATAGGCAATTAGAAACCCAACTTATGCTATTCCCTTGTCATGGTGAATGTGCAGGTATCTCACACTATTTGCACACTATTTGTTTTCCATTTCCATTTCATCCGGAAAATATTTGTAAGCGACGCGGCCGTCTCCCGCCACCGTTAAGCACACTTGTGGTTTGTTTATTTGTTCTTTCCCGCCCACGTAGCTTCTCTTCCCGGAGTCTTCACCTCATCCGCTTCTCCCATCCACGCCATATGTTTTCAAACGTTTACTTTTTTAAAAAATGCAACATTAGAGGAGAGAGCCCATCAGCGCTCGCTCGGGGGAAATAACAGTAGCGATGGCGGTGTGACGGGGGGTGGGAGAACGACATTTTGCCTTCCTTTCCCCTGCGCCCTAGGTGGCTCTGTGCTCATTGTCATAAAAATGGAATCTGTCATGCCGCCATAAACCTCAGTCAAGGCAGAGAAATAAAGACAGACCCACCTACACGCAAGTACACACACGTGGCAAGCATGGCAATTTGCAAACAAAAGCCCGCCACGGCGTTACTGTGGATCTTTATTTTTTTCCATTTTTTGACAGTGCACAAAGGGAGCAATGTCATCATAATATATCGTGTTTATGCGCAAGCAGCCTTTGATTAGCCTCCTTTGTTTTACCGAATGCCTGCAAGAGGTTTTTGATGAAGTAAAATGGAGGCAAAATGTGCTTATGGGCCAGACAATCGTCTTTGAGCGCATGTCGTGTCTTTGAGCGCATGTCGTGTCTTCGAGCGATGACACGCGTGAGACGCGGGGCGTTTGTTTAGTTAGCGCTATTAGCCAGGTAATAATATTTTAAATGATTGAAAAGACACTTGATTAGGTACACAGGTACCAGTCCAATAAGAGATAAAACAAGCGTGTTAAATCGATAAGTTCTGAGAGACAAAAATCTAGTTTGAGTTCCTGTAAAGCGAAAATATAAATTTGGCACATCATGAAGAAGGGTGTTGTTAACAAGGTGGCCAAATTTGAATGATGAAAAAATTATATACTGTAAAATGAGGCTTCAAAAGTGTGAAAAAAAACAAGGCGTTCTCACCGCTCTCAAACGCTATGGGCGTGCCAGCTGAATGCTCTACTAATGGATGCTACTTCATGTACCTCATCCCTGTCCACACTCTGGCTGTCATGTCTGACTTTTAAAAAAAATGTTTTACTGCACTGTTCAGCCTTCTCCCCGCGCCACGCATGCACTCACAGCCAACAACGAGGCACGGTAAAGCAGCGTAGAGGTCTGGTCCAACCGCAGACTGTCAAAGGGGACTGTTTGGTTATTTTTCTGCCTTGCTCTGCGTGCACTTATGGCTGACAACAAAGCACTCTAATGTTGTACAAGGGGAAAATACATTTCCTGATTATAGGCTAGCTAGCTAGCTAGCCAACTGCACGTCAACAAAGAGCTGACGTGAGTGTAGTTCTTAGAGTATACTGTGTATAGTGTGGGAGGGGCAACCCAATTTTACTGTGCCCCAAAAAATCTCAAAGAGTTTTTGAATGTTTTCAGCAATTATCCTTAAGCATGTAGAATGACTTAACAGGGTCTTTTGTGTTGATTGGTATGAGAGCCGCTTGTAGACTTGTTACTGTAAACAAGAAGCTACTGCGTTACCTTCCTGTGACCAGATGGACATACAACAACAAAGTCCAAGAGAATATTGCCTTTGTCTTCATCCACAAGCATATGATCCATTATCCAAGGTGATTCGTGTACACGGTACTCCGGGTAACTGCAAACAACAAATTGTATTTCACCATCACGAGTGTCCCCCGCACTTCCACTCTGCCCATCAGCAGTACAATTTCCTCTCTTCCATGTAGGAAATTCAATGACAACAGGAATACTCTTGGTGTTTCCTAGGCTTAATTACGGCCATATAGAAAAATTTAACCACCGCATTTGCATTTAGAATATTCTCCCCCCCATAGGAAATTATATAAATTGAATGAATCCATTCCAGAGTCGCAAGCCATTCTATTAAATCTCGACTGAAGTGTCGTTTTTAAGTAACATTTGCAAGTTTAACTAGAGATACTCAGCAGACCGAAGCGCTCCGCCAAGGAGGAAAGATTTTGCTATCCGTATGTCAACACGAAGGATGCCGCCCGGCAAGGAAAAGTTTATTTCTGTTGTCAGTTTTACATACACAAAAATCTGTCTAGTAAGAAGAAATGCATTGTACACGTTGCTTTGATTTGATATTTCATGATGGTTGGATTTAACTGTTTCTCCATTTTTTTTTTTTTTTTTCTCAGGCCACAGCGGGTCAACTGGGTGAAGGTGGACGACGACGTGCCGTCCCACGCCGTCATCACCGGCGCAGACCTTTACATCGAAAACCTAAACAAGTCCTACAACGGAACGTACCGCTGCGTGGCGGCCAACTCTTTGGGGGAGTCCTACGACGACTACATCCTCTACGTCTACGGTATGACCACAAAAAAAAAACCCCAAAAAACTTTCATTCTTTTTGTGTGAATGCCGAGAGACGAGCGCTGTTTCTGTGGATTGCTATCGTGTATCGCACACAGGGTTGCAAAAGGCTGGGAAATTTCTAATAACCAAGCAAAATTCCGACCAATTCCCTTCAATTCCCATGGAGATGTCCCCATTTTGAAAATTCCCAGAATTTTGCAACCCTAATCACCAAGCACATATTCCGCTCCCAGTTCATTTCCTCCACTTGAGTGAAACGGCATCTCTCAGTATTCCCACGTCCGAGTCGGATCCACCTCTGCATCAATCTGAAGTCCAAACTAGGTCAAGCCCTTAATAAGCCTCCATTTCTTGATTTCTTCCTGTTGTTCATGCCCGTGCAGTTCACTCATCCTCATTGCCACATTATCACAGCACATTTTCGCACTGTTAGAACCAATAACATCAAGACACCCTCAGCAGCCGCCCCCCCCCCCCCTTCTCCTCAAGCATGGCATTAAGCTCTAATGTGCTCACTCTTCCGTGCTAAATGACTTCAATCTCACCTTGGCTTCCATAGATAAATAATTTGCCGTCTATTGTCCTAGAGAATTGGAAGAGTGGAAAGGTTTTTGCTTTTTGTTTTTTCTGGTTGCGAGCGGGAGTTAAAAAAGACACTCAACGCCCGATGGACACCGAGTGAATGGCTTTTGTTTACAACGCGACGAGTCGTGCTAATGAGAAGCGCCGTGAAACGGCGGAGAACGCCGGTGCCTCTATAGCACTGCGCCGTTATATGTGCTTTCTGTACTTCCAGATTGGTGCAGACAGGAAATATTCCCTGTGAAATTGAAGAAGCATTGTCTACAGTTAGCTATATTGTCTACAGCTGATCCACTATCTGTTGTTTGTTTTTCAGGTCTTTCATAATAGTAATATAACAATAATATGTGATATATTCATATATTTAGTAATATTTATGAAGGATGGTTTAGGCTCAGCAGCAGGTGGACATTTTTTTTCTGAAACATTGGAGCTATCAATTACAACACACGGTAAAATGCGAATTGCGCAAGATTTTTTTAGGTCAAACTTGAAAATGAAAATATCTCCGAAACCGGATGCGCTAGGGAAAAAAAAAGTCGACATTTTTAAAATCAGCCTCAAAAATACGTTTAGGGTGACCAACATAATACAACATAATGCTTGTGACAAACTGTATGTTGCCGCCGGTAATGTGGTCCATAGCAATTATTTTATTTTGTACCACGGTTTTACTGTCATAGCACTTAAACAGGCTGCAAGTCTTACCCCCAATCCACCCACGCATCACCCCCCCCCCCCCCCCCCCCCCCCCATAGCGAGCAAAACTGCCATGAAGCTTACATAAAGGCTGGCTGGATTTCGCAGCAAAAACAGTCTAACAACATTGGCCTCAATCTCGGGATGCATGCATACATGCATTCGATTAGACCACCTGTAGTTCCCCCAGTCCCCCCCCCAAACACAACGTCTCACATTGTTTCCAAACAAACAAAACACACAAAGATGCCTGAAGCCTTCAAATGGGACATGGTAGCTCAAAGAGGCATCATTTCAAATGCAAAGAGCTTCTATTAGCCAGCCGATCAATTGGTTGGGCTGTAACAAAAACCTAACAAACCCGCTCTAAAAACAAATTTAAAGCAACTGAATTTGAAAAACAAAATGTTAATTAAGGATGAAAAACCCCAAACTACTCTAACCCCGATTTCAGCACAATGGGCATTTTCACCAGAACACGCACTCGCATGACCTGATGTTTGTTTTCCATCCTCTCTACCGCGCCCCAATCGCTCACCATTTGTTGCATAGGAGCCGCAATATCAAGCCAACGCCGTGTACTGTGGCCGTGTAACTCAATGATAAAGTGCGCCCGCCGCCTCCATCCCAGACAGAACAAATACGGCCGCCCCCAGCTTCGCCCCACTAATACGTCGGCTTCCAGCCTATTGTGACCCCCGCGTGATGGAGAGCACCGTAAGACCGGCTGACACTAACAACGTTAACGGGCAAAAAGAATGCGTCGGGTATTGCTCGGGGGGGGGGGGGGGGGGGGGGTCTCGCCGAATGGCCCGAACTTCGCAGGGGTGAGAAAACACAACCATTAGGCTTTTCCCTCTCGCCGCCAAGTGCGAGCGGGAGCCAAAGGGTCTCGGCTTGTTTAGTGGAGGCCAATAACTGAGTTTTCCTCCACCGCCGTTGCCTCCCTGCTCCTCTGTCTCCCGAGTCGTTCTTATTCGACTGCTTTACATTTCTCCTCCGTTTAAAAAAAAAAACGCTTGGGATTCGTGCCCAACGTCTCACCGGCCCCCTAAAGCTGAAGTCAAGCCAAACATTTTTTTTTTCAAGAATATGTTCCCAGCAGGCCCACTATTTCTGATTAATTTTGCGTTTGTGGAATATAAGTTAAGCGGTAAAATGCACTCATTTTCAGCCACCTCTGGGGGCGGCCATTTTGTTTTCTGCCGACTGAAAATGACATCACAGCTGCTCACAACACACACACACACAACACGTCACGGCTGACCTCTGAATCTGAGCCGCGATTGGTCGTTAACAGCCGAGTTCACACCAAAGTTATTTTTGCTAACAAGAACTAACAAAATAATGAAAATCAAAACAAAACAAAAAAACATTTTCCGTGAACCAAATAAAATGGCAATTTTCCTCCCGATTTGTGCCAGTTCTGTCCAAAAGTGACCGGCTTTACTCTGCCAGCTTTCCATGAAGGCGGTAGTGTACTGATGATCCCAAACATCTGCTGGGCCCGGCACACTTGACAACGGGATGAAACAAATTAGACAGCACCGCCCCCGAGCTGGAGTCTGTTTGACGCGTTGTCTGCCAGCACTCCACCCAGCGGACCAATTCTCCCCTCTCGACACCTTGTTGTTTCGTCAAGGTTGTCTTTAAAAGCTGACGATGAATTAAAATGATGTCGTACACCGGCGCGGTCCGGGCTCAAGGTCCTTCATCTGCACTCGTACGTTGGCTCCGGGCGCACTGCGGCGCCTTCTGTTTGAATGACTCGGTTCGCTTGTGGCTGGAGTGCTCGTTGTTAAAGACTAACAACTGTGCAGATTTGTGCAGTCGGCGTCAACCATATCCGCCCCGAGGCAAACAAGCCACTTTCATATGAAAAAACAAGCTCGCTACACTCGTCGGAGACATTTACCCACGGCGCTGTAACCTTTATTAGCTTTATTACCTCCTTCTTGCAACTTCGGGAGGTAATTATTTTCAATTTGCCTCAAACTGGCAGTCAAAATAACCGTGTTGGGAACCGTTGAGGATTGCTGCGAAAAAAATAAATAAGTAAACGTTATATCGCAGCTAATCTGGAAAACAATTTTTCCGATAAATTACAAGCATCGGTTTGAAATGATAACGCAGCATAGTGTCATTTCCTCATTTGTTCACAAAAAAGCTGACCCCCAAGCCTGACACCAGTCACAAAACGTACAAACCAAAGTCATGAGTTCACAAAAGCGTCTAGAAAAGGCCGCCGCCAGTCACGTCCAAGTTATTTGTTCACGTAACGACTTGTTCTTTGGTCCCTGGATTCAAGGCATAACATTTGACTGTTTTATACTTTAGCATTTCGTATTTTAGTATTTAGTTACTTTAGTACTTAACTTCGTATTTAACAGAGAGAAAAAAAAACAGTCCCATTATCCACTCTATAATCCAAAGTCATTTGTTCACCAAAAAGCTGCCTGGTTTTTTTTTTTGTTCCTCCGACTGCTTTGTTATGTTTGTCACTGGCTATTCCCGTGCCTTTGCTCGCCTTTGAATGCAGAGCCACTCGTTTTGTCCTCATGCCATCAAACGTTTTCGGCGCCCTCTCCCCTTCACCACCAACGTTCACTCTTCTTCTTCTTCTTCTTCTTCTTCTTCTTCTTCTTCTTCTTCTTCTTCTTCTTTTCCTCCTGCTGATCACCTCGAACGCGCGGACGCATTTGCCTGTCAACACAGCAGCGCACGTTGCTCATTACCACGTTTGATCACTCCTAACCAGCATTGTCGTGCTGTGCAAGCCCACAAAAAAAAAAAAAAAAAAAAAAAAAAAAAAAAGCTGTAAGGCGGCCTGGTACGCGCACGCGTGGCCAAAACATCACATTTCATATTTTTTTGTTGTTTTGGTGCCCTCATTTGTATCCGCCCCCTGTGAGTTTGTCATGTATTTGTCTTCTCATTCAGATGCTCCCACCACCACCCCCACACCCACCACTGCCACCACCACCTTCATCACCACCTCCTCCTCCTCCTCCCTTCACCCCGAAGCCAGTCAAGGTACGGTATCGCCCTCACGCAGCTTGCTTGCCATTGGGTGGTGGGGGGGGGAGGATGTTGTTGTTATTCTTGCTCGAACGGCAACGTCACACTTAGGCTTGATTGTCGTCAAGTACGAGCAGTTGAATAGCACGCGGGTAAACAAATGTTTCAATCACTCATGTTATGTAAATTGTTGATTATGTTGTTTATGATGTTATGTAAGATGACACGCTTCTCGATCGTTCTGGCTTCATATTGAAGTCACAATTAATCACGGTTACTCACTGATTTCAAAACGTACTATTCAGTCAACGATCGAAACTCGACTTTAAATATAACTTGAAAGGACAACCAGAAAATACATTTAATCACTACAACATTCCAGGCATACATTCTTTATCCTCCGCGAAGAACAACCAATATTACTGTGGAATTGAAGACCGTCTCCATTTACAGTATATCCGTCTGTATTCTACTGCCTCCTGTTGGCCAAGGAGTGTGCAACAGAATGTACAGCACGATACTCATTGAATTTGAAAACAAAAAAATGTTGCAAAAAACACTTAATTTCTTTACATTCTATTTAATTGTCATTACTATCTATTTTTTTTGGAGAGTACAATTTTATTGTGCTATTTTTTTGTTTCAAAAAAGCATCGGTCGTTTTTGGGAACGGATTAATGGCATTTTCATTCCTTTTCATTGGTAATGATGATTTGAGATATTTTACGCTACTATGTCAATGGAGGTTTTGAAAAAATAGATGCAGAATGTTTGTTCCTTATTACACTCGTATGACTACAATCCACATCACAAAAAAGCCTGTACAGTAAATAAAGAACTAAAATTGAGAATGCACCACACTTTTTTTTTTTTAAATTTCTGTTATTTCCTACAGGGGAAAAACATGATTCCAAATCCGAACAATTCAATTGGAAATCAAACCCCGGTCTGTTAGGAGTGCAAATCCCGAGATGGAAAAAATATGGCCACTTTCTTCATCAGCCCGAGCTGTGCGCGCAATCAAAAGCCTCGCTGACAGCTCGCTCGATTGGAACAAATCTCACGGGGCCGGCGCGAATCACGGCCATTGTGCTTGATTATGCCGTTCGATTGGATAAAAAGGAATGCCTATCTGCGCCAGGGGCATTGATTGCACCTGGGCGCGAGGCGTCGAGGCAGTCGCTCAGACTCTCTCGTTGGTACCGACGGGCTGATTGACTGCGAGATTCGCAAATGATTGCACTCGTGTGCCTAATAAGTCCGTTGGGAATAATAGAGCTACAGAACAGAAAGAAATATTTAGAAAAACACCAGTGCCAGGGGCGTTTATTTGCTCAGCTGTAAAAGGGGGCGTCTATTCAAGGGGGAGACTTTATTGTTCTCATTTCAATAAATGTTAATGGTATGATTACAGTTGACTTCAAGTTGATGTGGAGTTTATGAACCAAATAGAAAGTGCTGTTGGCTTTTTAGTGGTTTGGTCTCTGGAGTGCCTGGCCACTCATCAAGTCGAACTTTCCCAGATTGTGATGTCACAGTAGGGATCAATTTGCATCATCCCTCCCCCACACCAAGGTTATTATAGTTAACGAAAACTAACAAAATAAACTAAAATTGCGGGGGAAATCATTATTATTTTAAAGTTAAAATAAAATCAAAATGAACGTACTTTTTAAAAAGAGGAAAACTGAAACTATATCTTAGTGAAAATGTCCTTCGTTTCCGTCTTTGTCGATATCATACAAAGTACATGAGGTTTCATTTTAAATATGTATTTTTTGTATTTGAGCACAAATTGTGATCTCTTTTTTTAATCTTGCTCTCGACTAATGCCCCATATATTCAAAAAAAAAATACACTAAAACTAAAATGAATCATGTTAAAAAAAAGTCAAATCTTATAAAAACCAACAAACTTGCTCTAAAAACAAATTCAAACCAACTGAATTTAAAACAAAAACAAAACAAAACGTCAACATGAAATAAAATGAAGGAAAAAAACCAAAAGTCATTCCACCACCTACCCTAGCCGCTTGGCGAAAATCCAGAGCCACTTGCCAGAGACAGCAGGGTTTCATCTGCTCGAGATGGGATCCCGCCCCCTCAAAACAAAGCAAGAAAAGTAGAGTGCACGCATTTCGACTAAGTGATTGGGGAGTCCCGTCAAATTCCTCCCGGAGACGCTGAGCATGACTGACTTTCCAGTTTCATCAGGATCAACAATATCTCAGCATGGAGCGGCTGTTTCTCCAGGAGATTTCTGTTTTTTTTTTTGTTTGTTTTTTGCGGAATGAATCACTGCATCTTAATTGAGTGTATCATGTATGCCATTATAGCCACAGTGGTCAAGCAGTGCTTCAAAAAGGCCTGCAATTTGGTTTGTTTGATAGGATTGCCGAGTGCCAGTCTCAGTTTAGCAATGAGATGTAATAAAGCTTGAAAATAGGATGAAAGATATCAGACGAAAGCACCCTCTTTTTCATTAAAAATGATCACCATCCGCCAGTGTATAATTTTTTTTTTTTTTTAAAGAAACGCTTTGGAATTTGTTGGCACCACATTATTCAACAATTGTTTGAGAATAATCCAGTAACCGTATGGATTTGTGTCAACCTAACCAACTGTTGACTTTTTTCCCAGTCCTAAAGAGATTTTTTTTTTTAAAAAGTTGTTTTCACACTTGAGTGTTTGTGTGTGTGTGTGTGTGCACGTGGATGTTTGATGTTTATAGTTTGACATAAAACTGGAACAGGGAATGACATTAAAACTTTGACGCCTTTTTGAAGGATTGTTTGCCAAACTGCTGCTTGTTGTGAAGTGAGTTGAGTTCACTGCCACCGTATCGTGGCTCAGGTTTGGGCTTGCAAGTCAAAGCAAAAAAAAAAAAAAAAATAGTCCCTATTCCAGCTGGTTTCTCAAGGCACCTCTGTAAATCCACAAGACGCAGCAGCCATATGATTTTTGTTTCCCAAACTGCAAAAAAAGAAAGCAAATTAACAATCTGCACGGGCCCAATCGAAAGCAAGCTCCCGTCTGGGAAGCGGCAATGTTTTCAGTGGGAAGCCAAACCCATTTACACTTTCTGCCAGATGTCCTGTCCTTACGTGCCGCTACCAGGGGCATTCTATTATTATTACTGTGTGTATGGATTGAAGGCAGCAGCGGGCTCATATGGCCATAATACACTCTGCCAGTTGATTTCATTTAGCCACAGCGGGGCTTCACAGATCAGAGACTGCCAAATGAATCTATCAGAGTGCTATTGAGGTTTTTTTTTCTCATCACTTTCCCATTAGACGGACAAAATTGAGCACTTTAAAAATCTATACAACCCCAACACTTGGCCCCTAAGTGCATCTCGGTGCGCGCAGGTTGCCGGGGGTGGAGGTAAAAACATTGGGAAATGTCAAACTTATTGTTTTCACACATCGTTTATAGCTGTGGCCATAGCTCCAGCAATTAGGTCTTGACAGGGATTTCCATTTACGCACCTCCCAGGACCTGACATGCGGGCTTGCACTCCGATGTCCACTGGCTGTCCATTTTCGCCTTTTACGTTCATCTGCGTCCAAGAATTTTCTCCTGAGGGAGAAAGAGTCTGTAATTAGCCTTCTTGTCGACTCTGAGAATGTTGTGCGCGCCCGCGTTTATGTTCCGAGGAGCTACGCCAATTTTTTTCTTCGCCCAGTCAGCCTGTTTTCTTGCTACGAGCGATGTATGGTGGCAGCGAACTCAACTCCATAACAAGCAGCACTTTGGTCGATTTCTTGGCAGATTTTTTTTTTTTTGAGGCTTCAAGTTTGCTGTCAAACTAAACATAAAACACAGAAAATGATAGGTTGTGTATTTAAAACTACCACATAACTTTGCCTTTGCAAGCTCAGTGCTAACACATAATGGACCAGCTAACCAATGGCAATGTTACAGTGTGCAATCGACACTTGAACACAAACACTGGAGCAACACATGAAGAGGGACAATATCACAATAGGTACAGGTGTATATTATTTATCCTCCGCAAAGAACGGCTAATATTACTATTATTAGGAGCTGAGACGTCTCCATACGCAGTATATTGATATGACTATTATACCGCCCCCCCGGTGGCCAAGCGTGCACACTAGAATGAGCAGCACAATGTCCATTGATTTGAAGCTAAAAATATGACCAAAAATTTCTACAGTATTGAATTACGTCGCATTGCTGGCCTGTTTGAACTCTGCTAACTAAAATAGCAGCACCTACTGAGGCATGTAAAACGCCCGTGTGAAGTCTTTTTTTTAAAAATCCCATTCAAACGGCTGTTTCTCTGCAAACACAGCATATTTCTGGCACCACACAACCACCCCGATATGGACTCGTCTTCATCAGGATTCATCCCTCGTCCGATCTCTCGTGACCTCACCTCACTCCCCCCCGTCCCCCCCACCCCCACCCCCGCCCCAGCCCGCGCCGTCGACACAATATGACAAATCATCGCCTTATTTAGCAGCCTGCCGGGGCGAACAATGGCCTTTAATTGCCGGCTGAAGGAAATAGATTATGAATGTGCGTCCGATGCAAATCAGACAATCTGGAGGTGAGCCGGCGTCTTAATTGATGGAAGAGCCTAAACGACGCTGATGAACCAATTCGCTGCAGTCAGGAAGTTGCAAATAAATATCTATTGCCTTTGTCAGGGTCTTCAATTGCATAAACACCATCTGGCGACGCGGGGGGTTGTGGAGGGGGGGGGGGGGGGGGGGCTTCTCACGCTTCCCTGTATCAAAGGCGAACATAATGTGAAGGATTACCCCCTCTTCTCTCAGTCCAGCCCCCCTAAGCACCCCCGCCCCCGCCCCCCATCCAAAATCCATTTTCAAATTGGAGTCACTAGACTCTAACTGATTTGATTAAGGTAAATTGCAAGCAGCAAACATGGCTTTGTCATATAGGGGCGTAATGGAATACATGAAATGTTTGTGTGGAATTCTAACATCTTCAGGTATTGATGTTTTACGCCGCGAGCATAAAGGGAGAAAAGCCAAGTCAGGAGCTTCTAGCTGATCGATATTGAAAAAAAAAAAATACCAACAGCGGAGACCACTTTACATTCATATGTTATAGTCATACTTCAAGACTAAGTCGGTTGTTATTGTATCTGAAACGGTCTCTTTAAAAGAAATATCTACAGTTTTTGGAATCATTCTTTTTTGCTTGCCCACAAATAAATTGCCTTTCGGAGGCCTTAGCATATTTGAAAAGTCACCCGTTTTGGCGACACCATTACCCAGGTGAAAAACGTTTGTATTTGAGCGGCCCCGAAAGCAACTCCCCAGAACTCACTCGACCACTTGGAATTTCAAAACAACAATAATGAATCGATTTTTAAAAATGATTTCATGACAGAAATTAGCCGCGCACACCATTTTTACTGATCGATACGAATTTGTGTGGATGTGACATATCGTGACAGGAATGCTGCATGTTCATTTGCGGTGGTCGTCTGTTTATTGGAACTTGATTTTTGGACATACGTATGACATATGCTTCGCAGTAGCGATGGTCAAAATGTATTCATTCTCGGATTTGGTCGCCAAACTGCCACTAGTCAACAACTTAATACCCGTCGAGCCCCCCAAACTTGTAAACGCTATAAAAACAAAACTCTGGACCTCCTCGAGGTAAAGCCAGACACTCTGTTCTCCATCAGTAGAGCTCTGCGGGAGGTGGAAAACACTCAAGAAGATGGAAGGAAATCACAAAGCGAAAGCCAAGTGGAGGAAGCAGGTCTTTAGAAAAGCCATCAGATGTAAAGAAGTCATCTCGCCTGCCAGCGGGGACGCCCGGCGGCCCGTTGGCATTCTGGCCACCACCGAGTGCCACCTAATGCGTTCATGCATATATAATTAAGATTGGCACGCACTTATCGGCATGTGTCATGTCGGCAAAGGGCTCGTGCGACGCGTGGAAAGCGCTTGACACACTTGAGAAAGTGGTAGCATATTGTTGAGTGCCACGTGGTCCACTCCCACTGCCATTCTGCTTCCTGGTAGCAGATGCTTTAGTTTACATTAGGTTACGTTGGATTGGGGATTTTTTTTTTTTTTTTTTTTTTTTTCTAATTCAGATATGGGCTTTAGAATCATTTTGTCAATGTATTGATTAGGCAGGTTAATTGATTTGATAAAACAATAATTTTCCACATTGGTAATTCGAGCCTCACATACATATACATATATATATATATATATATATATATATATATATATATATTTTTTTTTTTATATTAGTTACCCCTTTGAACACTTTTTTCCCCATCATCCCTTCATGCCGCCTAAGCCGTTCACTAAAATCAGTAACACAATAACTGCAAATTCATACTAAAGGTGGTCAGAGACTGTGTGTGTGTGCGCGCGTGCGTGTTTGTGTGTTTATTGCTGCACAGCCTTTTGGTTGTCATTGCTTTCCCTTTAGCCTGTTGTCTTTTTGTCGTATGTTCTAGTGTTCCGATTGCTTGCTTATGTTTATTTGTTTTCTTCCCCTCCCTTCCCCGTTTCTCCTTTATTTGCATGCCGTTTCTCCTGTTCCGCACCTCCCTCCTCCTTCTCCTCCTCTTCCTCCACCAATGTCGTCTCCTTGTGTGCTCGCTCAGACACTGCGCCCAGCACTGAACCTGCAGCTCATGGTTGGTATCTCTACTTTCTTATTTTTTCTTATTTATTTATTTTTTTTTGGGGGGGGGGGGAATTCCTCCTGCATCTGCAGCATGTTTATTAAAGTATGTCACCGTGCAAATGATTGGACGCGTACCCCACCTCCTCGTCCTCCCCAAGCTTATTTCTGTGACACAAATGTTTTGTCTCCATAACAAGTCTGTGACATGTTTTGCTCAAAGGCAACCCAACTCTACAAACCGCTCGGTTTTGAGGGGGCGGTGCTGCCCCATGTAAATGAGCCACTGCTCAGCTGTTGGGAAGTCAGCACTTCATCACCAAGTTCACACTCGTTATGAACAACAACTGCACTGTGAACCGGCAGGGCATGGATAGCGGAAATACGCAAGTCATTCCCCCCTGTTAAAAGGGTTTTGTAATTGCCTATATTTGCCTACCACAAGATGGCGGCAAAGCGCTTAAAACGGAGAGGATTGTGAAAAAGGGATTGTTCAATTGTTGGCACTGATTTGTTTATGGTGGCGAAAGAATAATCCATCAAACCGCCGCCACGTGAGGTTCGTCAATCGTATTAGTTGGCGTAGTAGCCTAAATAAAACACTAACTCAAACTGACATGACATCCCCGGACAAACAAATATGCATGCTAGCACTGTGAGAGTCATTAAACTCACTTTTTCCCCACGTACATTTCAATAATTATTTTACTGGCCTCAACACCAAAACAGCAAATCACGGAGCATAGATTCCAAAAACGTTTTTTGTATGCCGACCCGCAAATATGCAAATAACTGTAATTCATATTTAATGCTGAAGTAGTTTTAACACTAGACTGAATACAGGTCATGTTTCCTGTTCACTCTCTCTGTTACTTTGAGCTCAAGGCTTCCATTAAGCCAATGAATCACCTCGGCGTGTTCAGCGGCGGCTGCGCGTGTCACTCGTTTGCACCCGTGACTGACACCGCGTCGGAGCGGCGCTGACCGCTGAGACTCAGGGAAACCTGTTGCCATGGCGATGCTTGTGATTTGAGGAACGAGGGGGGCCGACACGCAAACGGCCACCTTTCCACTTAGAAATAGCATTGCCAGACCCAAGCCGCGTTGAATGCAACACATTTTGTCGAGCATTGGCATTGGTGTTTGTTTTTGTCATTTCTGTCTTTTCTCAAAGGTTCAAATGGTGCAGCAAAGTTGACTTTGTGGAGTATGATGCTGCTGCGGAACCAGCTATGCTAACGTTAGCTGGTGCGTTTGTATTGGTCGTTGCCAGAGCTGGGCGTTTTACTAAAAATTCCCGGTCCTTAGTCCAAGTAATTTTTTTTAAGTTTCCCCAAAATGGACGTCTGTTATAGGCGGATTGAAGGACCAGCCGGTCCGTCCCATAGGCAGAATGCCCAGCTCTGTTTGTTGCTATCGCCATATCCTCAAATTGTAAAACAACAAAGAAAAGTGGAGACTGTGAAGTATAATACTTTTATCAAAAGGACATTGTGCGCCGAAAAGTGCTACAAGAAAGAGGAGACTGCGGAGTGTCATGCTGCTACTGCAGAACTAGACATGCTAATGTTAGCGTCCGTGTTTACTGTGGTCATTTCTAGCCGTGTAGTACCCTCAATTGTTCCAATGACATTCGAGGCGCTCAACTTCTCCGGCTTTGATCAGCTCACTCTTAAACAAAAGGGCACGTAAGCGGAAGGTGTCAGCTCGTAGCGTAGCTGACGGCGAGCTCCAAGCCGATTAATTTCCTGTCTGGAGAGGTGAGCACATCTGCAAGGCTTGGGTGGAGGGTGGTGATCTTGAAGGGTAGTGCACACCTGTCAACACGGCTGTCAGCGCGCGGGAGAAAGTAGTCGGGATAATTGAGCGACGCCGCGAGATCGGAAAACGGCAGACTCCGGAGAGAGCGCGCCGTAATGGCCGCTCGGCTCAGCGGGACTCTCGGGAAGACGTTTGGAACATTCGGACGCCGTTACCAACAGCAGCAAGACAACATGGATGATGAGCAAACATGCTTTCCTAATAGTGGCCCCTCTCGCCTCGACACTGCCTCTTAATTGCTGCGCGGTGCATTCACATGTACTTCTTTCACCCGTGGGTGAAAATGTGAAGCGTGGAGAGTCTCTGTCACCAAAATGGATGTGTGCTTTTCCAACAAAAATGATGTTTCTTGGTAGACGCAACACCCAGGAGTGTCAAGCCGTAAAAAAGGACACTATATGGAGTATTGTTTTACAATAATAAACTATGTTTATAATTTCTTATGTACTTGTGCACGAAAAAGTGAAGTGTGGTTAGTCTCTGTCAAACAAATGCACGTGTGCAGTTAATAAATGGAACCAACAGCCTCTGAAATCACACACTATCCTTACATTTTAAACTCACATTCATTGAATAACAAATAATCATAAATTAATCATAAAACAAAGAGAATTACACCTTGTATATTTCAAACAACCACATTAGTTTGAGGAAAGTCTGCTAAGCTTCATGCTACCAAACAGTGGAAAACACCTTTGACATGCTAACGGTTAGCATCGATAGTCATGGGTTTAGAAGCGGACATTTAAACACAGACGGTGAAGCAATACATGTAGACTGACAATAGAGTAGTAGCGCCACTGCCTCCCAGTGGTCAAGGCAGGCACACCAAATGGAATGAATTGAATTGTAGCATTAAATCGTAATACACACATTTTTTATTTCTTTACATTCTATTTAACATTTTTTTTTTTTCATTTCCTTTTTTTCTGAAAAAAAAAAATATATCACCAACGACATGAGCTTCGCTCACATAAATAATCTTCACAGTGGAATTCCTGCACAATGTAAAGATGTTTTTCTTGCGTAACTCCGGCGACACGAAATAAGTTTGCAGCCTTTTAAAGAAAAGATCAAGAAGTATGTGAAGGCAATGTGATGCTACTTTGTCACTTGTGGAAGTTTTTTTTTTTTTTTGCACACGCGGGAGCCCCCCACCACCGATCAGCCACCATCCTCCCTCGTTCCCCCTTTAAGATGAGTCTTTAAGATGCTTTTTTTCCCCCGCGCGAAAGCCACTCTCGCCTTGGGGGGCCCTCCCTTCAGATGAGATGGAAGCGGCATGAATGAGTTTTGCACCCGCATGAGGATGACAGGTGACAAAGCGGCTGCGTTTGCCTCCCTTGACTTAACGGGTCTCGTCTTCACTGGCATGCAAGTGGAAATGGAAAGTTAACCGATTAAGAGGTTCACTTCAGAAAAAAATTGCAAATATCGGAACGTTAACGATGAGTGAGGAAAGAGTAACGAGAAGTTGATTTTCTTTTTTTTTTTTTGTTAGTTTCTTTTTCTTTTCAATTATGTTAGCGCCAGTTAATAAAAATGTAAAAATAGCAGTAAGAAGAATCGCAACCAAAAAAAACGGCATGAGCAAAGCGTCACGTGCTGATTTCTTTGAAGGAAGGAGCAACTAAATGTTGCTGCCACTTACGCTAGTTGTGAAAATCTTTTTGGTGGGTTTTGCGGACGGTCGCGGAACAAATACCGAAAAGCACCACTGTGAGAGAAAAAAAAAAAAATCACATCAGAGGCTGACAGTGATTTTTTTTTTTTTTTTAAGAACTGCATACGAATCATTTCTGTGCCAATCGTCGCTTTTTATCATTTCAGCGGGCAGACGCTTCCGAATTTGCCGTCCGCTGTCGATCATGCCCATCTGTCGCCCAGCTTTTGCTACCTGCTGCAAATGAGACACCTGCGGGCGCTCTCGCCAACTGTTTGCGCGACATCGAAGGTGCTTTGTGGGGGGGGGGGGGCTTGAATAAAAGAAAATGTTCCTGACAAGTTGCAAAACTATCATCTATGTGTCATCCGGTGGAAGACGTTCAATACTTATCCCTATTATTATTATTATTACTACTTATTCCCGTGCTCCCAGTTTGTATCATAGAGTCCACGTTGCTATAAAAAGAACAGCTGTTATTGCCGCTCACCCCCAAATCTTTTTAAATTGCCTCTATTATTAGCTTGAAGCTCTCCCTAATAAACCCGAAATAAAAGATGCCTGGTCCACTTTTCAGTTGAGTAAAGAAATCCCGCCCAGCCACCCTCTGAGTAAATACAGTATGTGCCAATGTATTACATGAATTTATTTGTGTTGATGTGTCACTAATCAAGCCGTGCCTTTTACCTCGGCGCATAACGACGCGCGGGCATGCTAATGACAGAGCTCCTATCTTGATTCTCGCTTGTTTACACCGACTTCCCGAAAAGCCTAATTTCTGAGGCATTACGCGCCTCCGTCCTCTCAGGTGGCGCGTAATGCTCCAGTAAGCCGCATTACCTCGGAAATTACTTGGAGCCGCTGTCCCGCGCCCGAATAAAGGAGCTCATTTATCATCGGATCTGCGTCCGGGTTGCCAGTCGGCGACGTGAAATGCTTTGAACGCCTCACGCTGGCGGCCGGATGTTTTCATTCGTCGTCGGGGTTGACGGAGCCAAAGTTAGTTAGTATTCAGAGGGATATTATGGAGGATCCGTGTTTTATGGGCCATTTCGGTCTATGGCGTAATCAGACAACCAAGTAAAACCTTTTGTAACTACTACGACTGAATAAAGTTGTTCTTCCCCCAAAATAAGTAAATACTACTCCTGCATTTCCACATGCACCTACTCGGGTAAAAGGAATGATTGTAGTAGCCGTTTCATGTATGGGATAGCTATTTGCTTATATGGCTGGCGCAGTTCTAACAAATGTGAAGTTGAAGCTGACAAATTGTTTTTTCAGTTGTTTATTCATTGAAATGGGCATGGGGAAGAAAAAAAAAAAAAGCATGAAAAGTTAATGAAAAAGCTCATCCGAGAGGTCGAGCGCAGACTCGCCACGGGCTGTTTTTGTCGCACTCATTCAAATGCAGCCCTTTTTTTTATTTTTTTGGTTGGCCCTTTCATCGAGGCGGGCTTGGCGCACTTCCTGCCGGGCACGGCAAGTGTCCGCCGGGCACGCACGTTAACGCAAAGCCCCTAATGTCATTTCGCCAGGCGCCAGAATAAACGCAGCCTCTCGGTGTTGTTACCAGACAGAGAGTGCAAGCGAAGGAATCCATTGAGGGCGTTCTCCATGCCATTGCCACCTTTGAGTCGCTGCGATACACAGCGCTACCTTGACCCACAAGTTCAATTTGTTCAACTCGGTTTACTCCGATGTAAAAATTTCAGCAAAGTTCCATGGCACCAAGATGCCACAGGCTAGTGGCAAAGCGCTCAATCAACGTCTACATAGTGCCTTGGCCGCAAAAGTACAGATTTTCCTTGAGATCAGGGCTCCGGGAAAAAAGTCGGATAAGTCGACCACAAAAAACGGAGACGCCAAATTATTGCTCCGAGGTTTTGTGTTCCGGTGTTCCGGTTTCCTGTCCACAAAAAACTCCATTGTACTGCATGCATGCCACTCGTGACCATTTCACGGTATATCAGCACCCTCTGTTGGAAGAAAGTTGATACTGCGGTCAAGCGATGAAGTTTTCCGCTGGGATATTTTTTGCCGCAGTTGTTACACCAGAAGCCCTTCCGGTGGCCAAAAATCGGACGTGACATTTAGCTTTTGTAACTTTCTGCTTCCAAGGGGCCTCTCGTAATGGATATTTTCTTTGCAGCCGACTCATAGGCGGCTCAGTAACAGCGGGATGATAGGGATGGTTCCATTTTTGCGGGGGCTGCTAATCATACCCGTCCACCATTAACAGGACTG
Source organism: Filicampus tigris (assembly GCF_054856515.1). Classification (NCBI taxonomy): domain Eukaryota; kingdom Metazoa; phylum Chordata; class Actinopteri; order Syngnathiformes; family Syngnathidae; genus Filicampus; species Filicampus tigris. Next base: position 12,265,007 of record NC_141233.1, on the reverse strand, counting down.
ATGCACATCGCCGCAATGAGCCACAAACTCATTTGGCCTCGGGAGCCACGGCGAGTCCTCAATGCGTTGGAATAAGTCACTCCCGAGACCACTAAAAGCCATTATTAGAAGGTGTTTATCGAGCTCGCCGTGGCCTAGATACAGCGCAATATCTCGAGAACGCTTATAGCCCGTAATTATATTACATTTTGGATGAAGACTGGCCCTGATTAGATAAATGATAAATGAGTCCATTAGGGGAAAGATACGCGGTTCCTCGAGAGCTAATGGACTGTTGGTTTATTCCTGGAATGACTTTGAATGTTTGCTTTGCTTGTCATCACAAAAGGTGGAAGGAACCTGACAATGTGTGGTCTCGTGTGCTTAGTGTGGCCGTCAAACCAAATGCATGTTTGGTTAATATTTTTGGGGAAATATCCAAAACAAGGAAAAAAACAATTTAAGAGTGGAATGGTCTTTATCGTTATTCAGTGCATTTTTGGTGCCAAATCACTCATGGCGCCTTATATTGCTATCGTATAGCACGCCATCGGCATTAACACATCCCAAAAATCATGTTCAAATGCTAATTTAATATCGCTGGCGGAATCCTTGAACCTCCAAAATCGGCACTTCCAAAACGGCATGTTTTTTCATCCATGAACATTGTCAACACATCAGACCGCTCAAAAATTGTAAAAAAAGAATTGACCTGTATAGACTTGTGAAAAAAAAGTGAAATTTAACAAATTGTGACAACGGGAGGTTTCGGCCTGACTCCAGCGATATGCTTAAATTAAAAAAAAAAAAAAAAAAAAAAGTTAAATCACAAATTAAGGCACATCGCCAGCTGTCCACATTTAACTCTGCGGCTCATGCTGACCCCCAACCAGACAAAAAGCATTTCTTATTTTACAAAAGCAGACTATTGTGCTTACATCATCTTCCCAAACGCTTCTTCAAAGGTCTTAGAGCCATGAGTGATGCAATAAATAAAACAAGCCAACTAGCAAAACAGGCTTACTTAAAGCGGACGTCAACGCAAACATATTTTTTTCAAGAATATGTTCTATGTAAGCCCACTAGTTGAAACAGGGCATTCTTATAAATATTGTGTTTGTGGAATAAGTGTTAATCCACTCGTTTTTAGCCATGTCTGAGGGCGGCCATTTTGTCACTTCTGTCGACTGAAAATGACATCACAACTGCTCACAGCGACCAATCACAACTCAAATTCAGAAAACAGGTCAGCCGTGATTGGTCGCTGTGAGCAGTTGTGATGTCATTTTCAGTTGACAGAAGACAAAATGGCCGCCCCCAGAGATGGCTAAAAACGAGTGCATTTTGCTGCTTAACTTATATTCCACAAACGCAAAATAAATCAGAATGCTGTGTTTCAACTAGTGGGCCTGCTGGGAACATAGTCTTGAAAATAATATGTTTGGGTTGACTTCCGCTTTAAATGGATATAGCCTATTTTAATTGCTTATTGTCCAAAAAAAAAAAAGAAATAAAAACAGGACAGATTGGGGCTGTAAATGTCTGACTGATCATAGCTGGAGCCGGCGTTAAACAATTGATTTTAATCATCTCACTTTCGACTTTATTTGCCTCCCTCCACTCTTGACTGTGTTTTAATAGCACTATCGTCTTTCTTTCATCATTAAAGCACTTTCTGATGCCGTGCAAAAAGTGGAGCGTCGGCGTCGCGCGCCACCTGACAAGGAGAGGCTCTAGGTGACATTTTCAAATAGGTTCAATGAATAGGTTGGTGGCGACTTTAATTACATTTACTCTTTAGGCGAGAGCGTCGCGGGCGAGCGCGAGCGGATCTTGACAAGCCAACGTGCTCTTATGACACCCCGCCCACTCGCCGCTGATTGCCCCTCCATCCGGCGACGGCAGCGCGGGCACGCCAGCCAAATCACCGATGCTTAATTAGCAGATTAGCAGATCCAATTAGAAGATCTCCTCCGTCTCAAATCAAGGCTCCTGTCAACGCGTCCTATGAAAAATGAGATACTCCACCTTGGCACTCGTGATCTGCGTTCCTGACGCTCTCTTTGTTTATCCCCGTGGACGCCTTGCTTGGAGGAACATCCCCGGTTAATCGTTTGTCTTGCAGGCACGTATTAAATTGAGAGCGAACTCACATTCGAGATGACGACTATTTATTTTTGATCCGGAAACAATAAAGTGGGCCTTCAACTCAGTGACCGATTGCGCATTTGGTACCTGGGCCTTCACGGGGAACTAACCTGACTTTGTCCAGGTCGAATTTTTGCTTACCTATCCTCTTGGAAGCCCCGGCTAACTGCTACTTGGTAGGTGCCAAGTACATTGTCGCCATTTTGGAAAGGGTCACATAGTTTTATGACAGAGGCTGCGGGCCGGATAAAATTTGACCGCGGGACGCATTTGGCCCCCGGGCCGGACTTTGGATGTGTCTAGATGGCACTATAGGGGAATTGTCATCTTTTCTTCCTCTTTCAACTGCAGTTAAAGGAAACGGTTTGTTTGGGATCTTCTGTCATTCTGCTCCCAAAAACGACATTTAAAGCGGAAGTCAACGCAAACACATTTTTTTTCAACACTATGTTCCCAGCAGGCCCACTAGTTGAAACGCGGCATTCTGATTCATTTTGCGTTTGTGGAATATAAGTCAAGCAGCAAAATGCACTCGTCTTTAGCCATCTCTGGGGTCGGCCATTTTGTTTTCCGTCGACTGAAAATGACATCACAACTGCTCACAACGACCAATCATGGCTGACCTGGTGTCTGAATCTGACATTATTAGCTCCGTAATTACGTATTAAAAAAAAAATGTTTGCGTTGACTTCCGCTTTAAGGAACAGCAATAACTACATTTCTCGGGTCGGGCAGTGTGGAAACAATGACCCGTGCAATTTCAAATTTGACTCCCCCATTCCACCCGTTGACAGTAATTGCTCATAGAGACGCTCACCGATATGACATGCAAATTGCGTTATATGCTTTCGGGGCGGCGGGTCCGAGTGCTTTCACGAAATGACAGCAGATGTTGTCCAGCATAGTTATTAATTAAACAGCTCTTTAAATATGACATTCAGACAGATTTTATTCTTAAAACGATCAAATGACACGCTCGTCTACCACCAAAGAACTCAATGTAAATGTTGCCTGCATGTGTTGGAAACGGCCGCCACGCTGGTCAAATTTTGATTTATTTGGATTAGGAATACAGTTTTCTCGTACGAAGTCATGGAAATAGTAATAATTTGGTCAAGGGTTAGCTTCAATTCATCTATTAGCTATTTATTTTTCAGGGTAATCTGAGTTTGAAACGACTTTAAAATGTTTTGGTTCGGAGAAAGACAGTTACGACAAGAGAGATTAACCTGACTTCTGTTGCTATGTTTTACATACTTTGCCGACCACCCGATGTGTGTCGCAATGGTGTTCCACTGTTCTAAAATTTAGGACACGAGGCAGGATGCTACGGGAGTCAAGTTGTAATGACGAGGATAAGAACCGAGAACCTCAGGGAGCGCAATGGTGCTCTTTGTTTGGCCTTTCCTTAAACGTACCGCATGTTCCTTCCCTTGGGACCGGAGTCCACATGAACATCATAATGGGAAGCGATGTTTAACGTCGCAGATGTCGCAGGTGGCCTAAAAGCAATTGGACCTCAGGCGGATTTCTGCTCGGTTTAATTGAGGCTGCTGCCCCGCACTGAAAGCAAAAATCTAAAGTCGAAATAACCCCTTTGGATTAATTTGGGGAACAATTTTGTCGAGTGTGGCTGGCCGGCGCTCCAGCTCCTCCGTTGTTCCTCCATATTGGCTGATGTTGTCCATAATTTTTCTCTTCCGTTTCTGGCGTTCATTAGTCAAATGTGGCCTGATCCTCGTGCTTCCTGGAACCCGCTCGGCAAATCCCTTCGTGTGAGGCTGGGGAAGAGTTGGCGGGAGGTTTTAGCGAGCTACTACAGCTAATGGATGATGGGCCACTCCACGTGGACAGATTGCTAAGAACTTGATGCGTTTTTTTTTTGTTTTGTTTGCCCGCAAAGTAAGTCTTTGGAAAAAAAAACGATAGCTAGAAATTGGTGCTTATACCTAACAGTTTCCTAATAATCCACAAAACCGCAGTGGTGCATTTTGACATGACAACATCGGATTGAATGATTGTTTGTGTCTTGTGATGAACTGATTCTCGGCCAAAGTCGACCGGGATAGGCTCGAGTTAGCGTTTCGGTCGGCGCCGTGGTTTTCCACTCACGCTTCTGTTAAAGTCTCCATGGGGTCTGACTATGCTGTGCTTCATCAGCGGTTGCGTTCTCTCGATTAGTCATGATTCGCACTCATTTGGCTAATTGTGACCTTCAACTCTTCCCGATCTGAATCCGATTGAGAACCACAGATCTAAAGTAGCCGGGGGCTAAGTACTTGGGATGTTTGGTTATGGTAGACGGTTACAGAGATGGATGATAAGATGGGATGTGGATTAGATTCCGAGTAATTATCAGATGAACCCATTTGTCTCCCCGCCAAAGCTCCTGCATGCAGTGATTAAGTGATTGGCTTTCTTTGTCAAAACCTGGAAAATGTTGTTTCCATTCAGGGAGCCATGATGATACTCTTCTGATTTGAATTGTTAAAAAGCACATTAGCGTACTGATTAGGGATGTAACGATTCACTCAAGCCCGATTCGATTTTCGATTTCCACTTCCCGACGTTCCATTCGATTCGATTTTTAAAACCATTGCTACCATGCTTGTCCCTGTGCACTAGTGTGGTTCTGCAGCCATCCATAAACGTTCATATTTTCCATCAACCCTAATCTACATCACATGAGAGATCTGGTACAACCGTAAATGTAATAATCTCCTTTTCTTGTCGTAGATTCTCGAGCCGGCGAAGGAGCCCCGAGAACGGTGGACCATGCCGTGATCGGGGGAGTCGTGGCCGTGGTGGTCTTCGCCATGCTCTGTCTACTCATCGTCTTAGGCCGCTACTTCGCCAGGCACAAAGGTAAGACGCAGGACGCATGTCAAGTCATTCCCAATGTCACACCGCTCATTGCATGTTTTTTGCCTTGCTCTCCTCTTTTTGGACACGGTTCCTGTCAACAAACAGTTTAATTTAGAGATTGAATGTAAAATAAGTTGAGTAGATCCAATGGTGTTTTGTATTTTTGGGTGGTTTTTGAAAGGTCTCCGTGTACCCAAGTACTAACACTGACTGACCACAGTCTCCCATTATTTTAGTGGCTACCTCATGATGGTTCTCAAAATGATTCTTCAAGTTACTCCCGTCTGCAGTCAGCAAATCTTAGCGGAATACAAAAAAAAAAAACGTGAAGGTGACTCAAGACGCGTACGCCATATTGCCCGCGTTGCTTTCAAGGCACAATCCGTGTTTAGTTGTTGTTAGGATTAGAAAGGAGTCCTTGGTGAAAAAAAAAATATATATATCTTTATAATGGGTCTCTGAACTGAAAAACTTTGAGAACCCTTTGCCCGTGCGCTTTTTCGCACCTGGTTAAATCTAGGTCACAAAGATGTATGGTTGGTGTGACGACTGTAGCTAGCTAGCTAGCAGTCCCTAATGGGTTCGAAGGGTGGAGGGTCAGGTGAACGTGACAATGAAAAAAACGAGTCGTTGAAGTTATAAAGCATGCCCTATTACCACTCCCCATTAACACTAATGGTCAAAGGGTAGAATCAGCAACTTAAAATGGCACCGTTCCTCATTTTTACCTTTGTTGGAAAGCTCGGCTATGACGGGATGAGAGTAAATCTCATCAATGAGCTTCTAAGTGGCCCGCCAGTTCATTTCCCGCTGACCTCCACAAGGTCAATTTGGAGGCCCCGGACGGGCTGTCGCGCGGCGATCTCGAAGAGGAGATGTTGGTTAAGGCGCAGGCTCGCCGGTGTGCCACATGGCGGGAGATTAGCATGATTAAGTGCCGCAGGATGTCGCGGGCTCGTTTTAATCTTTGGTGTCATCTGAGCAGCAGGCTGTTATCCAGTTGGTGACTAAGAGTGCAAAGGGGTGGAAAATTCTGGCAAATTTCCAGGAGGAACCAAGTAAATTTAAGAGGATTTTGGAAATAAAGTAAACCCCTGTCGATACGTGTTTTGGAATTCATGAATTTACCTTTTTGATTTTTTTGGGGGTGAAAGAAGATTGGTGGCTCCAGGGATGGGGAAACTGCCGCAGCTCCCCCTCTGAGTGGCCCTTTCGGTAAAAAAACACGGAATTTTCAATACACGTTATTTACGAAAAAGAATTGCGGGGCAAATGTGGAAAACATTTTTTTTTTTAAAGAAAAATTATTCTGCAAATATTCAAATCCATGCTTGCTTCAACCGCAAAATATTCAGGTGTTGACCGGAGTTTGAAGTTGTAATATCACCATTGGCTTAGTTGCACTTCAACCAGGTCTTACATATTTTATTGCAGATTTGGAATGATATACAGGACAAACATTGTACCTCAATAATATTAAAATCTACAGTGAGTTGATTTTTGTCAGGCAAAAAATTAGTTCTTGCACTTAATGTTTGTCTCTTGTTCAGCAGTTTTGTGCATCCTTGAATGGTCATTTTTTTAATATGAGGAACTCTGCTTTGAAAACTTTCAACTGGAAATTGCTGGTTTGTTTTCCTCTGGAATTTTGCCATTTTCTACTGGTGACATCTTCCTTGGTCCTCCTCAGGTACCTACTTCACGCACGAAGCCAAAGGGGCGGACGACGCGGCGGACGCCGACACGGCCATCATCAACGCCGAGGGCGGTCACACCAACTCCGACGAAAAGAAGGAGTATTACATCTAATCAAAGCAGGGCCCCGACACCTTTAGTGTCCTCTTTGGGACGCAGCTGTTTCTGGGGGGACTCGGGGATGGGGGAGCGGGTTTTGGAGAGCGTCTGGAATGGTCACCTTTAGTGGGTGGGGGAGGGGTGGGGCGGGTGCGAAGAAAAACCGTTTGTCTAGTCTAGTCCGCAGATGTAGGTTGGAATGTTTTATGTGTTTCAAAAAAAATATATAATCAAAAAGAAGGATGGTTTTTAGGATGCGGACAAGGGGGGGGGGGGAACGGGTGGGGGGGCGGGGGGGTTTTGGGGATGTCAGAAAATCACCGTAGAGAGCTTCACCATTCAGCACCTACCTAATGACGTTTATTTTCTTGTCGTTATTGTCGAGTCCCGACCGTTTGCAGAAAATTCTGTGCCTTGTTCGGATTTTTTTCGTCGCGTTCACAACCTCCCCTCTTCGCCGCGTCGGCTTTTGTAGCCGTAGAGGGTACGAAAAAATGACAAAGCCGCCCCCTCCCGCTAGTCCCCAAAAACAACCACCACCGCCACTTCCCTCTTTAACGTCGAGTCGAGACACTTCATAACAACAGTCCAGTATACTGTGATATATCTCTGACCATTATGTCCAACCCCTTGGAAAAAATAAAAAAAAATTGCATGGAATGCTTTACCATATCATTGTACATAATAATGAGAAACAGTTGTGGACTCTAGATGCCCCTCCCCATGCCCCCACCTCCTCACTCCTTTTCAAATACGACTGACCACCTTCAGAGTATAATCAAAAGGAAGGCAGCAAAAAAAAAAACAACAAAAAAAACAACAAAAAAAACAATAGAAAATTAACTTGTTTCGTTTTTTTTAAGAAATTCATGTTTGGTAAACTCAGTTTTTGAGCGTCGTACAATGGCCACCAACATGTCATTATTTTGATTGCAGATTCTGCGCTGTGTTATTTCCCTTGCTTTCCCGCCGTTTCCTCGCAAGCTCTAAATGAGTCATGACGGCGACACGCAATTGAATTCCAATTTACCCACTGGCACTGCAAGTAAGTGTGAAATATTTGGCAAACGCCCCGCATCCATTGTTTGTAGCTGTTGTTTTCATTCGGGTGGAGGGTGAGCTGGAGCCCGTCCCGCACGCACTGACGAAAACATCTCGCAGTTTAGCGGCATCAATATGTCCAGCGTACGTGGTTTCGATTCAATCCCAAATTTAGTGCAATTGTGTCCTTAGAGGACCTCAAGAAACCGCCATCAGCAGGCTCCAGCCTGGTTAGGTCGCCAAATTTGCTAAATCCAACACACGTGATGACAAAAACTCAAGTGTCGTCAATTTGTCGAGTACGCATGAAAAAAATGTGGTCGCAAAAATCTCTAGTACAAGTTGATCGTTGAAGGACCCTAAGAAACAGCCGGGATTGGTTGCCGGCTAAAGGTACAGAAAAACAACCATTGGACAAATGGACATGGTCTTCTGAATCAAACCTGATTTGGGACTAGACATTTAAAAGCCAATTATTCATAATATTTGCCCTTCAATATTTTTGGGGCGACAGAAACTCCCCCAAAACGCCCTCCAACCTTTAAAAGACTGCTAAAATATCTCGAAAACATATCATTATTGAAATCGACAAGTGCTGCGCTGCGATTGGCCAGTCTGCTTTCAAGGGGGTGTGGCTTAGGGAAAGGTCAGTTCGTACAAAAGTAAACAGCTGCATTACACATACATACTTATTTGGAAAGATTTTTACCAGAAAGCAATTGGAGTGAAAGGAATTGTTCTAATGCTGGTGGAAGGTAAAATCCTGGAGACTAACTACTTTCTATTTTTTTTTCCTTTTTTTTTTTTTTTTTTCATTGCCATGTAATTCCATTACCCATTGCTAGTGTGCTTTCTTTTTAAATTTTGTTTCAACTTGCATGAATGTGTGCGCTGAATTTCGTCTTGCTTTTTTTGTAACACCAGCCAAAGCAAAAAAAGAACGTTTGTTTATTTCAGTGGCGGCGGCCGGGGGGAGCGCGGAGGAACGCCAAAAGTCATCTGCCGTTTGCGGAGTGAGGTCGATTTGCGCGTTGAGCTTTTGCATGAAGGCGCTAGCGTCTTGGGGTCACGGTGAAGGTCCATTTGGACGCCGTCGTTTCTTTGTCAATGTTTATGTGTTCACACAGAAAGCAGCATGCCTAACTAGTCTTGACTAAATCGCTCCCATTCCAAGATCGAGTTCCGAACATTCCGTTACTATTCAATAAATTTGTCATAATCGCTGATGAAACGTACATAATGTCATTACATTTCACAATCACAACTTGTCGGCGTTCGCTTATTTTGAGACAAATTGTAATGTCACGATGTTAATACGTTCGCACTAAAATATCTGATAACGACAGTAAAATGGTAAATAGATATCTTGGAAGTTTTAAGAAGTCAGAAAGAAAATTACATTGTCGCAACACGAGCGTCTAAAAGAAAAATTTGTTGTTCTTTGGGACGTGCGCAATTGATATCGCCATTTTTTTTTCACAGTTTTGACATACATTTGACAGTTCATTACAACATTATCAAAGCAATATTCATGTGAAAGCTGAATCAAAAAAAAATCTGAGTCACCGCCACCACCTGCGGCAAATAAGCATCAACAAATAATTTGGACAGCAACAACACATTGCGTATTCTTCCCCCAAAAACACGAATGTTTGAAACTAAACCATTTGACAAAATCTAATTTCTCTGAGACTCCTGCGATTTTCTCTTACCTAAAAACATTTTCAGAATTTTGGCCATGACTGTAATACTAGTAAATACCGTAGTATACAATGTCTTTCGGAAACAAACAATGGTTGATCTTATAATTTAAACAAAGTGAAAAAAGACACTAAAAAAACATCGTTGAAAAGTTCTGTTCTCGCTAATTTCTCTTCAGAAAGTGTACTTGCTCGCTGTGTGGACACATTCAACACTTCACTGGCATGTTTGGCAATGCAAAATTTGCGAACGCTCCTCATTACATACGATAGCTTTAATATCATCAGACCTGAGCGGGAGTTTTGGGCATTTTTTTTTTTTTTTTTCCCCACTGGATGTATTAACTATAAATGGGTCAACTGAGCGAACGTTGCAGATAAGATCCAACTCCCTTCCGATTTTTCTCGTTGATTCGGTTCTGCACTCACGAAGGAGTTTTCGCACTAAGTTTAACACTGTATATGTCGATGACACTGTTGTTTGTTACGTGGTCGGGAAAGGGTTCAAATTTGAGCTTTGATGTTTAATGGTCAATTATTATTATTAGCGTTTTTAATGTTGCTTTTTGAGAATCACAGAGCAGCAGATTTGACTTTTTGAACAAGACTTCAACATATATTTCCCGATAAATGACGAAAAATGGTCATACAAGACACTTTTCAGCGAACCGCGGTTGATGGTTTATTATATTATTTGCACACATTAAAATTGTTTTCAGAATTTACCACGAAATATATTGAAAATTATTATTCACAATGAATCCGAAGTACTGGTATATTGAGTTACTTGGTTGTACAGATATTGGCAAAATGGTCAGTAAGTATGAATTTGGACATTGACTGACAAAAAATGTATTCAATCCTAAATTTATGAAAGCTTTATGTTATAGAAACATTTGAAATTGTGTTGTCTAATATCAAATGACAATTACACTGGACCCCCGCTGTTTGGAGATATTCAGGGATGCTCATAATTGCCATTTTTGCTTTGAATTTGGGGGGAAAAAATGCAAATAACTGGAGCATTGGGTAAAAAACAAAACAAAACACCACAATTGGGGAAGTTCCGCAAAAACAAAAAATTAATAAAAATAATCAAAGAATAGGTGAATCTATAAAAGTGGGGGTCCACTGTGATGACATTTGTTGAGGCATGATTTTAATTGTTGGGCTTCAAAAATGTTTAAAAAAAAAATAAAAAAGGAAATGTTTTTAATTTTTCGGATACAAACAAAAAAAATTACAAAATGGAAACAAATTGGAGTGTTTATTTTCCATCAAAATTTGGAGATACCGTACATGCTTTTCATTTTTCAAATCAATACAAAATGAACAAAAATTTTGGACATACATGATTTTTCATATTGCTTTTTTGTTTTTATAATGGCAAGTTATTCCATACATTTCTGTTAAATTAAATGGGTCTTAAATTCAAGGATTCAGTTGTAGGTAAAAGGAAGAATAAATACGTGAAGTGTATTTTCTACTAAATGTCCATTCAAGTTATAAAAAAAAAAATTGTGTTGAAAACGTAATTTTTTAATGCATTTTTTTAAAATAATGCCCTCAGGTTCATGTGACTTCACTTTCAGTGACATCAAAACAAAAACGTCCAACATGTAAATTGATGGCAAATTGGTGAGCTCTTTAGCATCTGTGTTGTACATGCTTTCTGTATTTTTATTAATTAATATTTGGTGCACTGTAAAAGTTGTGCAAGTACTGCTTTGTGTTGACATAAAGTGTACAGGGATCCGAGAAGTTGCCGTATTAACTGTCCACCTCGAACACACCGCCGCCTTTGGAAGCTCCAAAAAAAAAAAAAAGAAAAAAAGAAAAAAAAGAAAATTGTTTGGATTCGTGTCACCGGTCATTGTTAGTTTTTGTTTTGTTCTTTGGATTATTTTGGTCTCTCTGCTGTTCCTGGGAAATGTTCATGTGTATTAACGGAGGAGAGGAGATCCACATTCCCATACACATTTTGTATTGGTTCATAAATAGACATTTTTACAAAAAAAAAACAATAAAGAGTTCTTGTCTTAATAAAAAAAGAAATATCAATGTCCGAAATAATCAGCGTTGTTATTGTTCTTCCATCTTTGAATGGTAATGAGGTGATGATATATCAGATCAAAAGGGGGTGATGGGGGGTGCTACACATAGAAGACGCATGTTTTTAATATAAAACATTTAACACTTTTGAGATGTTTTTTTCCTCAGATGGAAAGATAATCTGTTAAAATGAAAAAAACAAAAATTTGGAGGTAGTCCTACATGTTTTTTATCGCTCTTTTGAAACTCCCAAAATTTGTAGTTGCATTTAGGGGGCGGAGGGGATTTCAGATATTTTTTTTAAATGCCAAGATATGGACATATTTTTTGTCAGAAAGGTGGACTTTTTTTTGTACTTACGGTATATATATATATATTTTTTTTTTAATGTGGAAAATACAACATTGGGAAAACAATTCTTACACTTTTGATTGATTTGATTGATTGATTGATTGATGTGAACATTGGGAAAACAATTCATACACTTTTGGGATGAAAATGTTTTAATTTGGGGAGAACATTTTTCATTTTTTTGGATGAAAAACCATGCAACATTTGGCAATACACTCTTTCATTTTGGGTGAAAAAATGGAGAAAATTTTCACTGGACACATCATGTATAATTTTAAAATTTTCATAAAACTTTCAGGCTCTGAAAATTCAATTTCTTGGCGAAAATGGTGAACTGCTCACCTAAAGACAAAAATGCAACCAGACAGGGTATCGATTGCAGCTCAGTCAATGGTGACGAGAAGTGCGTTTTTGCCCTCATAAAAATGTATTCCTCCGTTCTTATTTAACGTCCGTCGTGGTTACATTAAGTATTCCGCTGACGTGTGGCGTGCAGGAAGATATTATCTTTTTAATTACATTTTCACCTCGGGCTCTCCTCATAGCGTCCGTGCCGCGGCGTAATGAGCCAACATCTTAAATAAGTAAAGGTGATACTGCTATTGATTAGAAAGTGAGAGCCGGTGGCCAGCTATCAGTCATTGAAAATGAACTTGTGAGTGCATGTTTAAAGCGCATGCCAGTTGGTCTCTTAAAGACCCATTACTCAATATCATCCAACAACGCTGATAGAAATCCCATTCAGTACACTTTAATTGCTTCTGTAAAGGTGGAGGGGGGGGGGTTTGGCCGTTGCACCTGTTGGTCCACGATGTAATCGTCGTCGGAATAGCCCACGCGTCCTTGGTGACGGGGTTTTGCTGGCGCCAGTTTCAAGAAAAGTCGTCTTCAATGAGGTGGTCATCATTTAGGATTGCTTCTCATACACGCTAATGGAGTCCTCTCATACACACTACTTAAAGATTCACACACGACTACACAAATAGTGAAACACACTTGTGTGTTTCAGTAGTGTGCGAGTGTTTTAATAGTGTCCATTTGAATGTGTTAGTAGTATATATAAAACGTCAGTACGCCTACTGTGTTTCAATTCTATATGTGAGCAAAATAAAAACGTCAGTAGAGTGTGAGAGCATTCAGTAGTGCGCATGAGAATTTTCGTAGTTGTGGCGAGCGTTTCAGTGGTGTGTGTGCGTGTGTATGCAACAAAAATAATTCAGTAGTGGAAGAGCTTTATATTCGTGTGTACGAGAGCGTTTTAGTAGTGTGTGAGAATTTTCGTAGTACAAGAGCGTTTTAGTAGTGTAAGAAACAGCTTTCCAGTAGTGTGTCAAAGCTTTCGGTTTTAATAGTATGTATGAGAGTCCATCGATTTTAGTAGTGTGTATGAGTCCTTTGATTTTAGTAGTGAGTATGAGAACGTTTGGCTTCTGTGTATGCGAGTCTTTCATTAGTTGTGTATGAGGGTGTTTTAATAGTATGTGTGAGAGCATTTTAGCAGTGTGTATAAGAGTCAGTGTGTGTGTAAGAACGTTTCCGTCCTGTGAATGAGAGCGTTTCAGTTTTAGTAGTGTGTATGACAGTCTTTTGATTTTAGTTGCGCATGAGATTGTTGTAGTTTACCTGTGAGAGCGTTTCAGTCGTGTGAGTGAAAGCATCTGAGTAGTGCGTATATGAGGTCATTTTAAAGGACAATATGTCCCTGACAGTTTCTCGTGGTCATCTCGGTGTGTTCACCTCGCGAGTGCAAAAGGTAAAAACCGTGACGTGTGAAATGACGTTTCTATTACTTATTTTCTTATTATATTTACAACAGCTAATGGAGAAATTGTCCTTGTTTGCGCCGCCACTCTGTTTAAGTACGAGCAATTTTAGCACCGGCGCCAGAGGTCGTCGGGATGAGGGGGGCAACGAAGAGTTTCTGAAACGCGCCCCGCCAGCGCCGGGGCATGATTTATTGATTGGGAAAGGGCAGACCTGCTATATAAAGTCTCATTACGGAAATGAGGATTGCCGCAATTATGCTACTCGTCTTTGCTCTGCAATCAAACATTTGAAGAGTCTGTGATTGGGGCGATCGTCTCGGAACTCAAATGCTTTTGCGATATTTTCTCTCTGGAAATTGTGGAGATGCGTAGTTTTCAGGGACGTTTTTTTTGTTGTTTTGTTTTTTTTGATAGAAAGCAAAAAAATAACATTGTCTTTTGTTTATCTGATCAAAACAGGAAAAACGTATATCTTACACTTGTTTGAAAGTGTCGACTGTCACTCGATAAAATTGAAAGGTTGTGATCATGGTCAGTGAGGGGGAGGAGGGGGGGTCATTCACCTTCAAGCGTCTTGCCTCGCTGACATTCAACGCCTCGCCATGTTTTATCCACCGCAAGCTTTACAAGTTGAGTATCGTTGCGCCCGGCTATAAATTGACCCCCGGAATCCGGCGCATGGGACTTTCTCCGGGTTTTAGCCCCAGGAAGACCTTCTGATGCGGGTCGTGAGCACAAACGTTATCAGGGCACATTTTGCCGCTGTTGGGCACGGACGGACGAGGAGAAGCCTCAAGGCCAAACTTCTCACGTTGGCCTCGCTCCGTCTCGGGTCAAACGTAATCTTCATTCTGAAAGCGGGTCAGTCTGCTGAAGGGCTGCTGAGTTTCAAGAAAGGACTGCTCTCCGGCCGTCTCTACTCAAGTGCTACCACTTGCCTCTATTCAGGTCCGAGTGGCAAAAAAAAAAAAAAAAAAAATCCCCACCAAAAAAGTTGAAAATTGAGCACGGAAGCACATGTTCAACTACTACAACAGCAAAACTAAAAAGATTCTTAAATGGCCCATATCTCTCTACTTCCTTGAACATTTGACAGTTTGTGTTCTGAACAGTCTTTATATTTTTTTTTTCATTTTTTTTTTTCAAATGAGAGGGTAAAAGAGGGTCTGAAAATGTCTGGCTAAATATGGTCTTGGACCCCCGTTTCTCCTATTGTTTTTTTTGACTTGGGCCGACAGTATGGAGATGTGGTCAGAGAGGTCGAGACTGGGGCGGAGCAGTGCTCTCAGTGAAAATATTTTGTACACACCTTTTAGAGAAACAATCCTCGGTCCTTGCATTTATCTGCACCAGGACCAAAAATGTCATGCTTATTCTTCCTTGGCCCCTCCGCAGTCATTTGACGGAATGAAAACGTTGCCATTTCTCTCGGCGTAGACGAACTGGTTTAATGTAAAAAAAAAATAAATAAAATACTTCTCTCCGTGGCCGCAAAATACTTCTTTAACAGCTCATTTATATTTCAAAGGCCAAATCTAACCTGTCAGGCCTGGCCAAGATTAATGAGTGGCCTTTAGTTGAACCACACAAGGATGCTTAATGCGCAAATCCATATTTGATGCCGTTCCATTATGTAGATTCAGCCTTTTGATATTCGTTCTCATAGTTTCTATTAACTCCTCGAGCCGCGATTTACATTTATGCAAAGCTCGCATTCGTTTGTTTGTTTGGTTGGTTCACGGGTCGCGCGGTTAAGAATGAGGATGGCGCTGACGTTAAGTCCTAACGTTCTTTGTTTGGAGGTTTTGTCACTTTGGGGATTTTATACGTATACTCTCTCCGCGTTTTCTTATGTGCTGTTCAATTTAGCTGCGTTCACCCTGTGTTAGGTTCAGTGTTAGAGTTTCAGGATGGAATTAAGGAGAATTGGGAACTATTGGGTTGGGTTTAGGATTCGCGTCACGGTCAGGATGTAGCCGTAGAATTAGCTTTTACGGTTGAAGTTCATTAGGAGTTAGGGTTAGGATTTATGGGTTGATATTATGATTCAAGGGTTAGGGGTTCACTTTAGGATTTGGGGTTCAGTTTAGGGATATTATTTAGATGTTTGGGTTCAGCGTTAGCATTATGCTTTGTTGTTAGGGTTCTCATAAAAAAATGGCGTCGTATTATTTACATTTTCTCGCACCCGCTATTGAAACATTTGCTTCTTGTCAAATACATGAATGCTTGCATAGCTTTGAATTGTGAACATTGTATACATTGGCGATATCTTTTATTAAACAGTTGTCATCTTCCGGGGGAAATTTAAATTATGCATTCCACTGTGATCGTTGGCATACATACTGTACGCCTAATCCGAAGTCCTTGCTTGCGTTCCGTTGTACTGAATAACCTTCGATTCTTTCTTTAGGATGAAGAAAAAAAAAAAACAAGAAAAAATACTTTTGCTTTGGAAGTAAACTGGCACAAATCAAACTCACTCTGGTTCACTTGAAGTGCGTTTGAATTAGAGTGCCCTCGCGTGGCACGGAAGTGAACTCCAATGATAATATTTAGCAGATCGTGATATAATGACTGACATATTAAGTGAGGGTTATTCTGTATCGTTTAATAATCAAGCCATTTTTCAACATAATGTTCTTAATCCATTATTTCTAGTTTTTATCTCACGGAACATCACATTAAATATGCTGCTTGTTATTGTGTGAAAGAATTTCACTGGCCTTTCATGACCATTTTTGGGGATGAAAGAGCCACGTTATTGGCAGCTGAGCGACAATGCTGCAAGAATTCCAAATCTCAAACTGATTGATCCCATTTGCCACGTCCTCTATATAGCAAGGTGAATTAATCAAAGCGCACTTGATTTATAGGCCCCGCCCCCTCGCTTTCTCCTTCTACTCTGGCTTCCTCTTGCTTCACACTGGTGGGAATTCATTTGTCTTGCTGATTAATGATGAGCAGCATATCCTCCAACCGCCGGCGGTAAATGAAAAGGGATTGGGGACAGAGAAAGAACATCGAGGTCCATTCATCCCGATCACATTCCGCGGCGTGTCCGATTCATCCAACGCTTTATTTACATTTTACGGTCTTTGCAGTTCGCTTTTTTTTTTTTTTTTCCGTCCCTGACGGGGGTTTGAAAAGTGGCCAACCGTCGGTCCGTCACTCGTCGACATGATAATGAAAGCCGCACTCGACATTGGTAGAAGGGTAGTAGGCAGGTGGGTGAACGCTCAAAACGGGTTCATTTGCTATTTTGACAAAAGTGTGTCATAAAACATTGTCTCAAGACACCTTGGAACTGTAAAAAAAAAGTGTGAGTCAATTTCATACCATACCACCTTTTAAATCTAGTCCAGTAAAACAAATAAAAAAAAATAAAAATCTGCTGTCCAGTAAAAGGCAGAGTTGGTGCGGAGTTAGAAAATTAAGCTTGGTAAGTTTTTTGTTTTTTTTCAAAATTATGGCCAGCAGATGGCAGTATTGAGTCTATCGATGAGATCAATTTGGATCAAAACACTGGATGGTTAAGAACGCGCTGACGTAATACATACGCACACATGCATGGCACGATGCACGCACACACACTACTAAATACTTCTACTACTAAATAACATGCAAATAGTATTTTTAAATGTAAAATCGTTCCACTGGTGATATTTGTAAATACATTGCTTATCCATCAAAAGCACGTTATCATTGTTACTGTTGGTATGTTATAGAAGAAAAGAAGTGTTCAGATGTTTGAACCATCACTAAAGCAAAAGCTATTAGCACAAAGTCACGATTGTCATTAAAATGTTGTGGTTTTTTTTTTTTTGGGGTCCAAAGTCGGTGACTCGGGTGAAACCAACCCACGTCGCACTGATGATTACTAACAAACTGAATAATATAGAAAAGGTTTTTGTGTGATGAAAGAAGAGTCTAATCTTTTATTTGATAGTTTCTGTGTTTACATAGTCATAAAACATTTTTTCTGTGAGCCTCAGTCAAAATGCATTAATGCTAAATGCTCTAATGTTTGCTGACCCTCGATTGGTTTTTTTCAATAACTGGCATTGAAAGAGTTAATGGAAATGACTAGTAGCCGCGGCTTTAGCGGCATCTTAGGGTATGAAAATACAGCACGGATATGTTTGTTTTTTTTAGCAAATAGCTGATAGTTTGACCCAAAAATGTAAATCGATGAATAGCTAACCACAAATGGGCAGCGGGCCACTGTACAATCAATTAAAAAGTCAATTTAATATAAAATGTCACCTTTAAATGGCCAGATTTGAAGATCCTCAAAGGAGATTTTCTGCAAGCAAAACAACCCTGAAAAGTTCCGTCCTTTATCTACGACCGCATGACCAGACGTTGCGATTTGGACAGATGGAGACTGACGGGTGCACCGATGCGAAAAGGAAGGTCTTGCTTTAAAGTGCAAGTCAAATCTCAGAAAAAAAAAAAAAAAAACAAGGTGAAGAGTAATGGAGGAATGGCATCAGAGGACATTAAATGGACGGCTGTCTCGAGGTCATCTTGTCAAACTTTGATTTGAATTTCAGTCTTGTTTTTGATGCCACACATGGATAAACAGCCCTTGAACCGCACTTCGACCTTTGTTTTTTGTTTTTTTTTTCAAAGCGCCTCAGATAGCTTGTTTGTAAGCAAAGTGTTCATGGTCACTGCTGAATAAGATACACCTTTCGATCAGGCCAGTGTTTTTCTCATCCTGCATGCGGGTTAGGCGCATCTCGCGCTCACATTTTTGTGATGCCGATGCCACCTGGGCTGGCCTCCAATTTCACTGCGGTGAATCTAATGTGTCTGATGCCAACGTGGAAAAAAATATTCCAACGGCTTCAGATAAAAAGGCTGGCCTCTGACTTTTTGCCCCGGAGGGCATTTCTGCTTCACTTCCTTTAAAAAAATAAAAAAATAAATAAATAAATCTGGTTCTTCTGAGAGGGCTTATTTTCCTCAGAAATATCAGTTGGGCTGCTTATTTGGATGTTTTCACTTCAAGGTTATCGCACAGAAATACGGATTCTCATGTAGTCGGGTCCCTGAACAGTCAAGCAAAAGTAAACATCCTTGAGTAAAAAAATTAAAAAAAAAATCAGCTCAAATTGGACTAAAGAGCCTTTGTCACCCTGGAATTCGTCATCTTACTATACTGTACTGTACCGACATTTTGGAAGCTCCTTGTCTATTCCAAGTGCACAAAGCAATGTCCATAAAGACACGCTTGGATGAGTCTAGCTAAGAAGAAGCCCGTCAGACACCTTTGGGATGAGCTGGAACCAAAACGATGATAAGCCAACAGGACTTCATTTGGGAATGTCTTCCAAGAATGCTGGAAGCTGTTTTAGCTGCCAATTTTCTTCCAGAGTTTCCCGTGGCCCTGTGTCCCAATACTTTTGCCCACGTGTATTATACAACAAGGCCTGTATATCTCCTTTGCCAGTGATGCGTCGGTATGTTTTCCTCCCTGAAAAATGGACAAATTGTAACGTGATTTGAGAATATTCTATTTGCTGGACTGCTTTGTTTATTGTGGTCTTGAGTTTTTTTTCTACATTTTTTTTTTTTTTTTACAGCAAGCTGCCGCAACTGTGCCGCAGTGATAAGAACCACGGTGCAGCGCCGGGACTGCAACAAGCAGTTGGAAGCAGCCGCTGAAAGACATAAAGAGCAATAAGGCAGAGAGAAGCTCTGAACTGAAACTGTCCCTTTGGCCTGTCTGCTATGTTAGCCATCTAGCGTTTATCGCGCTACTCTTAGCCCGCTGACCTCTCGCCAGTTTTACTTTCTCTTTTAATGGTGTTGTTATATGAGGACAAAATACAACCACTACAACTGCTTTTGTAGGCAACACACGGGAAAATGACTCCCTAGTTCTTAAATTTTTTGTTCCTGTTCCAATGGCTAGATTAAGATGAATGATTTGTGATGATTTATTCATCACAATAATAACAAAAATAAATAAATAATCCGAGGGTTTAATTTTCGGCCTTTACATCCAAGGTCCTAAATTGACTTTTTTGAATACCAGCTATGTGGCTGATGACTCTCTAAAGTTACTAGCCAATCAGAATTTCCACCAACCAATTTTTATATATATATTTTTTTTACTTAAGCTCCACCGTTTTTATGTACTGCTACCTTTTTTGCGCTGGTAGCATTCTAGATTGTAGTGTGAAATACAAGTATTCTTGCCGCCAATGGGTGTATTAAACGTCATTATGTAGCATTACGGCATAGTATTTATTGTAGCGCTGTCAAACGATTAACTAATTAATTGCAAATTTTTCTATAATTAATCGCGCTTAATCGTGTTTGTCAACTAGAATTTTTTTACAAAGCTTGGAACCGATATTTACTTGAGTAAAATTTGGGAATTAAAATGGGAAAAATGAAAAGTATATTTGGATCCAAAGACTGTTCAAATTCTGTGAACGATACACCAAATGTGAACGATACACCAAATACGTACAACTAGTATGGTATTTGAATTTGGCTTTGTGAAATGCGCAAATTATTTTGGATTCCTCCAATGAGCCGTCGAGCAACTTTTTAAAGTAAATCTACGTAAAAGTCCGTCTTTGCGTCTCTTAAGTTTGGCTGCAAAGTGAGCAGAGGGAAGGTGCCACAGGAAGTAAATAAAACCGAGTCAACTGATTAAAATGTTTTAATGCGTTATGAAATTTGAATTAATCTCCATAGTTAACGCTTTCACTTTGACAGCCCTAATTTATTGCCAATGTAGGAGTCACTGCCAGGGATACAAATGACCTAGAACAAAATAGCGCCAAGGTTTGAATTTCATCGATTTTGGTTGGATTCCTCGTTTCGATTCCAGTCCCCCAAAATTCTGTGTTAAACGCTCTGTGTTAAATATTATAAAAGAAGGTCTAATGCACCTTGCAGTGTCAGTATTTGGGAGAAAAGTCTCATTTCTTCACCCTAGATGACAGCTGCACAGGTGATTCATGTACTCTCTGGCGTTGTATATCATTATTATGCATTAGTATATTACTGTATGTCACTTGGGGGTTGGGCGATATGACTGTCACTTACACATTAATGTAGGTTGATTTATGCCATCTACCTCGCGGCATTCTCAACGGTTGACTTATCTGCAGTTGTCATCTAGTGTATTTAGTCACAGTGTGACATTTCTGACGCTAGCATTTATCAAGATCCGCCGCCTTGCAAGCGCCGGCGATATCCTCGGCATCATTTCTAATTCTGGGTGGATGCAGTCGCTCTAATGATGACATTTGAGCCCGTTCCGACCATGTTTTGGGGCATTTCCTCCGCAGGGCAACCGGTGTGTAGCACTTGTTGCCACAGTGATTTAGCGGAGTGAATCCAATTCGGATCCAGAAATGGCAAGAAAGGACGTTTCTTCGCGCCTCTATTCTTGTCCATTTCGGCCAAATGTTTGTTGTTGTTGTTCCTATCGAACGCATTTCGTCTTCAGACTAGCCCGGTTTGTGGCCGTTGTTGCCACGCTGATGAAACGAGGTGAATCAATCGTAGGCACCGTGGCACTTTGTATCCCTGAAGTTATTGGCTCAGCGGTACACAATCGTGTCGGGGTTGCAAGCTCTGCAAACATTGGCATCTTTCCCCGACCATAGCACCCCCCCACCCCCACCGCCTACCACCACCACCACCACAGAACTCGTCCGCCGCCGCCATTGCCTCCAGCATTGGCTATTTTGCCAACAGCAACCCTGGGCAAGATAATAAGACGGCTAGCAGACATGTTGTCAATATTTTTGTCTTGGCTCAAGACTGTGCCTGGCCGGCTGTTTACAGATGTAAGTGTTGACTGATTCATTTATTTTTTTACTCCCACAGGAGTTTGGCCTGTTTTTTTGCCAAAGAGGTTCCTCGCTAATATGAAGCAGTTCATTAAAATCAAGACTCAAAGCTTCTATCAGCGGGGAGGACGCTTCTAATCAGTGCCTGTGGTTAGTCCGGCACTATGCAAAATGGAGAGGGCGCGCTCCTCAAGTGCAATCTTGTCTCGGGGGTTGCTTGCTACTAAGGCCATGCGGATGATTGGTTTTCCAGGGGGATGCTTTGGGACTGCTCTTGGGTCTGCCATCTGATTAGCATCTGCAGCATTATTCATGTCATGAATACACAAGGAGGCACGGAACAAATAAAAGGCCGACATGCATCCAGGAAGCTGATAAATATCACATGGGAGCACACGGGGCTTCAGATTTGAACATTTCAAAAATTTCAAGATTGATGTGTTCGGAGCCCCAGGCGATGATGGGTAATTTCAGGTTCAAACAACTCGAGTGGCCGCATGATGAGAGCCAAGGTTCTTTGGAAAACATTAGATTTGCTCGCGAGTTCTACCTTTTCCCGTATAATGGCATGTTTCATCTTCACTCACATTGTTTAATCAATGCCGTAAAAGTCAACTTTGAATTCGGTCAATTTATACAACAGTTTACAAATGCTGGTAGAATAAATTGAGGGTAGAATAGTGGTTTGGGGGGGTTCCTTGCAGATATTTAGATAACGGGTTCCATTACAGTAGTTTGGAATTTCTAGTGGGGGGAATTTGGTGATCAGCAGGAACAAGTGGATAGCATTTGAATGTCTAGTGTAAAAAAAATAATAATCAAGGTAGATAAGAACAGCTTCTACCTCACTAACCAATTTTGGTTATGTCTAATTAGTGGTTTGGCTCTGAACTGAGTTCATGAATAGGTTGAGACAAGACTGTGCAGTTCTGCCTAGTGTTGAAACCGTTGTCAAAAATGAAATATTGCATATATACACACAATTCCATTCATGGCTATGATTGTGTGCTAACTTGCAATTGTAAAACTGAACATGAATTCTTCAAATAAATAAATCAAACGTATTAAAATATTTACTTAGCAGTGACATTCCATCAATTGCACACACATGTAAATAAAAGCAGTCCCCAAACTTTTTAGTGCCACTGGCCATTTTCACATACACATTTTCAACGATAAACAAAAACAGGAACAAATGATTCAAAATACCTTACGAGTAGCTAAGCTTCAACAAGCCATGGCCGTTTGGCATATTGCAACAAGTATTATGACAGTGCAGTGGTTTGTTATTCTATGAATAAAGTTGTTAATCTGGTGATAAAGCTTCATTTTGTGTCACTGCCGTTGTTCCTCACCTCTGATATGAATCTTTTAAGGCTAGCGGGGATCGGGGTTAGCCGCAAGCAGTTAGCAGCTAACATTGGACTCACCTGCTAGCAGTGACGCAGTACTTCACAACTATGGCATGTTGTCAAACATACTTCAATTAGTATTTTTGCTTGTTTTCAACATTTTTTTTTAGCAATGTAGCTTTTTTTCTTAAATATCTGGACTAATCAATCTTATGAGCATGAGGTAGTGTTCAGTGATTTGTGTGGATACTCCGTAACAATTGACAGCTCTGTGATGCCGAACATGTTGAGGGAAGCGCCATTACGGATTTTCAGGAAGGAGTTCCAGATTTGGGAGGCTGATGGGAATTATTAGATCGCAGCGGCAAAGTAATGGCGGTTTGTTGTGTAAGGTGAGGCCAAGGTGTGGAGATTTGTCCGAAAAAGAGGATGCTCGAGCGAGTGAGAATTCTGGTCGAAGAGTTCTGGACCTACTTGAGCCTCCAGTGTCCATGCGACAAAGTCAGCGAGTGATGGGCAAGGTCTGGAAATGTTTTGGGGGTTTTAAGGACGTGTTGATGGAGTGCTCGCCACGAGTCAAGTCAGTCCATTTTGGCGGATACTCAAGCGAAGCGATACCATGTGGATTGTGAAGAGGAGGCGCCCAAGTTCAGAGCCTGGTGGTATGCCTTGGAGCTGCAGTAGATCTGGAGCTCTGGGTGATGACGAATGGTTCTCTGTTGGACCGGTGTGAGTGAAACCAGGAAGGAGCAGTACCCGTTGCCAAGCGGTTGGCGATGATTGAATGGAAGACCAGAAAGGTCAAGGGCAATTAGGATACCTAGATCTGGTTTTGGGGCCCTGCTAATGTGGAATTTGTGATTTGGCCCAAATACCGAGAGGACCAAGTTCAGACAACTCTAGCTCCGCGGTGGTGGAAGCGGCGGTAATCAAAATCCAAACGTTTTAATCGAAGGCACCTGGACTCAGACACCGAAGGAATTAGCGTAAAGTATGTGGATAGGTGCATTCTTCTATTTGTTATTGCTCCAATGCTTGGCGCTTCTCGGAATAATGATCATTGGCAAACCTGAGAGTTGAAAGTAAATCATCAATAGTTGGAAGGGTTCCTTCTGCCATCGCACCAAATAGAGAAATCAGCCAAGTATGTTTAATAGAATTTCCATCAGTGCCCAACCTGTCTTTGAAATTGGTTATCTAAGATAATGGCTTCACGGGTTCATTACCTCATTGTCAAATTAGATTTCTTTTTCTCCCCTCCGGGCAGATTGGAAAATGATTACAGACCACCAAAATACTCCCAACTTTTGTCAAATCCGGGCGCGGGACAGCAACATCCATCTCATCGGGGTGTAAAGTAGAGAAGGATTCTTCATATATGTTGCGAGACATATATCGTAACAGTCGTCCCCTGAGATTCCCCTTCTTTACCATGTTTCCTTTTCTTCTAGTTTGCGCTACCTGACCTCTTTTCCTTGTCATACCTCGTCTATTTGCTTTCCCTTGATTTCCTCTCCTCCCTCTCTCTGGCTTCCTCTTCCCTCCTGCTTTCTTTTCTCCTCTTCTTCTCCTCTTTCCTCTCCTCTTCCCTCCTTGCCCGTTCTCTCTTCTCCTGCTCTATCCGCTCCACCTCTCGCCTCACCCGCTCTCGCCTCTCCTCCTTGTCTTTCTTGGTGAGGCGGCTAATCATTCTTTCAAAGTAGCTCTCTCTTCTCTCACCCTCTTTGCCCATCTCCTCTGTGGCGAGCCCCTCTTGTTCCTTTCTGTCCTCTGACACCCTGGTACTTATTTTCCCCCTGCTGTCGCTTCTCTCACTTTCTCTCGGCTCCTCCATCGCGGGGATCCCCTGCTTAGCTTCCTCCACCATATCACTCCTTAAGCGCTCAGTTACACTCTCTTCCTCAACTCCTTTGGCGCTCCGGTTCTCCTCGTCCTCCTTCACGCCACTCCCCGCAATATCAACGCCCTCTCCTATCTTAGTACTTTCTTCCTTTGCCTTATTGTCGCTCTCTTCATGCACCTTGTCACTCTCTTGCCCCCCATCTTCTTTGGCACTCTCTCCCTTCCCCTCCTCCTTTTGGTCACTCTCTCCCCCCTCTTTGGCCGTGTCATCTCGCACCTCGACGATACTCTCGCCATCCTCTTTGGCACTCTCTTCCTTCCTCTCCTCCTTTTGGTCTCTCTCTTCCACCTTAACACTCTCTTCTCCCTCAACAACACTCTCGGCCTCCTCTTTGGCACTTTCCTTCCCCTCTTCCTCCTTGGCACTACCATCCTCAGCCACCTCCTTTTCACTCTCCCCTGCAACACTCTCTGCCTCCACACCTTCCTCACTCTCTTTGGCATCACCAGCAACACTTTCTTCCTCACCCCCCTCCTTCGCAACACCCTCCTCATCCACCTTGACACTCTCTTCCCCACCTGCCTCACTCTCTTTAGCATCACTAGTGGCGCTTTCCTCCCCTTCTGTCTTCTCGGAGACACTCCCTTCGTCTGCCTTGACGCTCCCTTCCTCACCCTCTCTTGTCTCCTCGGTGACACTCTCCCCTTCTTCCTTTGCACTCTCTTTCTCACCCTCCTCAGTCTCTTTCCTGTCTTCCTCCCCCTCTGCCTTCCCGCCACTCTCCTTCTCCTCAGCGACACTCCCTTCCCCTGCCTCGGCACTCTCTTCGCTACCCCCCTCCTTGGCGACGCCCTCTTGTCCACTGTCGGTAACGCTTCCTTCCGCCTTCTCCCCTTCTTCAGCCCCTTCCTCCTTAGGGCCACCCTCTTCCCCGTCTTCCTTGGAACTCTCTTCCTTCTCCTGCCCCTCACTGACACTTTGCTCTTCCGCTTTCCCCTCTTCCGCTTTGGCACTGTCTTCACCCTCCTTGTTACTCTCCTCACCCTGGCTTTCATTTTCTTTCACCTCCTCCTTGGCACTCTCCTCCTCCCCCTCCCCGTCTGCCGGTTTGCCGTCATTATTGTTTTGATCATCTTCTTGCTTTTGCTCTTGGTCACCGTTTTCCTCTTCACCCTTTGAGTCATCCACCTCCTCGACCCCGTTTTCATCTGGGTCACCCTCATCTCCTTCCGCCTGGTCGCCATCTTCCCCTTCCTCTCCTTTGTCCTTTTGCTCTTCCTCTTCCCCTTCCTCTTGGTCCTCCTCTTCTTCCCCATCTTCTTCTTGGTCACCTTCGTCCTCTTCCTCCTGGTCACCATCTTCCCCTTCCTCTCCTTCGTCCTCTTGCTCATCCTCTTCCTCCTCCTCCCGGTCACCCTCCGCCTCCTCCTCGTCGCAGTCTTCCCACTCGTCGTCGTCGCAGTCTTGCCACTCTCCATCCTCGCCTTCGTAGCCCTGCTCTCCCTCATTCTCTTCCTCCTCATCACCCTCTTCTTCATCACCACTCTCCTCTGCCTCATCACTCTCTTCGTCCTCATCACTCTCTTCCTCCACGTCAGTCTCTTCATCGTCGCAACTCTCTTCTAATTCCTCGCCACTCTCTTCCACTCCCTCTGTGCCCACGAGTGCCTCCACATCTCCTCCTTCCTCTTTCTCCTCTTCCTCCTCATCATTTTCGTCTTGCTTGTCCTCTTCATAACCGGCCTCGCACTTGCTGTTGTCGCTCTCGTCCAGCTCGTCATCGCCGCCTTCCTTTTCTTCCTCCTGCCGCCTGATACACTCGTTTTCCTCGAATGTGGTTTTGTTGCCCCACTGTTTCAGCCTTGTCCATTCCTCCATCGCTCTGACGGCGATTTCCTGAAAAGAGACAGCGTGAGTCAGGCACTTTACCAATTGTGGTTGACAGAGAATCTCAAACATGCGGTGCATATAAAGAGACGACACCCCCCTTTTCAAATGCCAGGTTTTTGTCATTTAAAATGAGACCAAGATATTTCATTTCAAAATTTTTCCCACCATTAATCTGGCGCATAACCTGTAGGAGTCAGTTGAAAAGAAGAAAAACTTTCCAAAAGGAAAGGGAAAATAACAGATACAACACAACACCCTCATAACTGGTGATTAACACTTAACCAATCACACTTAAACTCATGTTAATTTAAAGTCAGCACACCTGCCACCATTTTAATGCCAAACCAAACATATTTTTTTCAAGAATGTTCGCAGCAGGCCCACTAGTTGAAACACAGCATTCTGATTAATAATGGCTAAAAACAAGTGGATTAACACTTATTCCACAAACGCAATAGTCGTCAGAATGCCTTATTTGATGCCCTTTTTCAAGCTGTTCTAGGTTTTCTAAAACACCTGGCAGATGAGATGGATGGCTTTCCAACACGCTTCAGAATGTCAAAATTTCAAAAATAAATTGAAGCTATGTACTCTTCTACTCCTCTGAGGTTGGCAGGCGTTAAGTTTTATTAGCTTTGCACTAGACGCAGCCGCGTTGTTGCGCAGCCATTTTTTTTTTAGTTGACAGGATGTCTATGAAGTGGGCAGGTGCTTGAATGAGTAGCGTATCTACGTCACAACAACACCGAAATCTGATTGGCTCGTTTTCTCCCTTTTGCAATTCCAACAGATATTGCATACCAACGACAAACCGCATACAGACTAATTTTGACCTATACATTAAAAAATATTTTGACGCTATGGGATCTTTATTATCCAGTACTGTTGAGTACCGTACAGTAAACAAAAATGCCGTGCTAAAGTACACATACCACACGCAGGATCAGGTGCTCAAACTGCTTGATGTGGTCAAGAAACTCTTGCCGTTCTTTAAGCAGTTTATCTTTCTCTCGTTTCCAGCTCACCTCCTTTTGGGACATTTCCAATGAGAGAGAGTCTTTGGAAGCTTTTAATTTCTCGAGCTCTAAGCTGGTTCTGTACAGTTCGGCCTTGGTTTTCAAAAACATCTTTTCGTTGGTCTGCATCCGGTGAGACAGCTCTGCTTTTTCCATCACTAATATTCTATTGTCTGCCTCCAGATATCTCACTTGGGAGGATATGCTTTTCTCCCGTTTAATCCAGCGGGTTTGCCACACTTCGTTAAGTTGCACATGGTATTGCTTAAGATCTAAATTACACTTGTGTAAGTCCGCGTTGGTTTTCAGTAAAATCCTCTCGTTGGCCTCCCGCATGTTGTACAGTTTGGCGTATTCTTCTAACAATTTGATGTAGTCCAGCTCTAGGTGCCTCAGGTAAGATGCTATGGTCTCCTCCCTATTCAACCACTGGGTTTGCCACTCTTCATTGAGCTGGTTGTAGTAATGCTTGAGCTCTTCGAAACACTCGCTCCCCTTAGTCCACAGCTGTCTAAACTTCTCAGTTTGATACTGTAGGAGTTGCACATTTTGCTTTAGGGAGTAATTGTCCGTGGAATCCATTTTCCTCTCCATTTGGTTGGTTCAGTGCCACACTGGCGCTGACCAGCTAATAGTCCCCACTTAATTTACGCCTTGGTTAAGATCCTGGCAGTTGCGGCTCTAGTACATAGTCATATGACTACGATGATTTGTGGGAATGATATCGGCAGGGAAAAATGACTCTAGCCCACAGTCATGTTTAGCCATGATGACACCCAGAAGAGGGGATATTGCTCTACATCACAGTCATATGGCTAATAGGCTTTGTGATGACGTCATCGTGATGACATCCTGGGTTAATGGCTTGACCCCATGGCCACTTGACTATTATATTCGTTTTGACATTCTAGACTAGGGCGATATTTTTCTACCTGGAGCAATGGCGACACCTAGTGGATCTTTATTTCAGTTTTGTTTTGTTTTGTTTTTTTTCTAAAAATTGAGAGCTGTTGGTGCAAATGCCATAAATCCACAATGAATCAACTACTGACAGACATTAAATGGCGCCGAATTGAGTGGAAGACGTAAACCCTTGTAACCATCTACGAATGTATGTTCCACCGTGTGCTATGCGTGGATTTTAAACGAAGTAAAGCTTAAACTGCTATGTTTCTGGACGATGCTGCGTTTTTTAGAGCCTTGCTCGTGGACGATAACCTCTTTTTACCGACCCTTTGACGGGTATAACAAAATGAACACCGGGATCTTGTACCTGTACAAGCAAAGTCGAAGCGGGATATTTAAGGTGTCTTTTAGGCAACATTTAGGGGGGCGTTTGAGCTCATACTCCACCGAAGGCACCGCGGAAGCCTTGTGCAATGAGCAGATCGCCCAATTGGCCAATGACAAAAGACAACAGAGCTGATGTGACCAAATACTGCTTGCTCATTGGATAACATATGGGTGACGTCGTGCAGCCCTTCTCATTGATTGGTTACTGTCTGGTTATAGCATAGCACTGTACCTTCAATGTTGTTCTTGTTCTGAGTAACCCACACCAGGTACAGTATATTCATTAAATAACTAATATTTCATGTTACTAAATTATTAATTCATGCTTTTATCGTATTTGTGCTTGTGTAAGGTGTACTTCTGCGCATAGGGACCGAGTAGAACATTGTTACTGTTTTCTGAAGAATTGGGTCATAATGTTTGACAAATAATAAAATAATTATATTATGTGTGTTATTCCAATAAACATGTACCGGTATTTGATGTTTAGTACATCGTTTTGATAACGTAATATAAGAAAATGTAAGTAATTCCTTTTGAATAATAAAAATAGAAGTACGGTTTTTCTGTCATGTTATTAAAAACAATTGTCAGTGGTAAATGAGGTGCTTCATAGTGACAAAATTAAATCCACCCACCTACACAGAGGTGGAAAAGTACTCTAAAGTAGACACTTGTGTAAAAAATAATAATAATAAAAATAAATGGAAAAAAGATACAATTAGAAAAGGTGGTTCAATTGCAAAATTTAGAGACTGAAATCTGAAATGTACTTCAGTACAAAGGTTTCATTTTATTTACTGTAAATTATAAAACACCAGTTTTGATAGTTTGGCACAATGAAAAAAACCTACACACAAGAAGAAATGTTAACAATAACTGAAAAAAATACACCCTCACCTGCATGTTTTAAAGTATTGAGTAGAGATCTGTGAGTGGAGCAAAACTAAAACAAAAATAATCAGTAAAATAAATACTAAAATACATACAGTATACCCACCACTGCATCTATGCATACACTGTATGTACTTTTCCAGTTCATAAACATGCAGTATTTGTACATACACGTTCAGCCATGGATCTCGTGTTGAACGTGGCCGACCACTACGTCTTTACGCCGTACGTGTACCCAGCGTCGTGGGCTGAGGACGGCGCCCTGCGGCAGATCCTAAGCTTGCTGGTGGTGACCAACCTTGGGGCGGCGGTCCTCTACCTGAGCCTGGGGGCCCTCAGCTACTACTTCATCTTCGACCATGACCTCATGAAACATCCGCACTTCTTAGAGGTACATGGTTCATTGTTTTTATCTGCTTTGTAAGATGATGCTGGGTGCTTAGTAAGGAGCCTATAGATAAAATTGTGTATTATGATTAGGATTACTATTATACATCTACTGTATTAGGCAAGTCCAGTTGTTTGAGCCATTTATACCATTGATAGATGGGAATGTAGCTGTACTTTTTGACTCTGGACAAAGTCCAAAGTCACCCAGAAGTCCGTAACATACCATTAGTGGTATAATGACTTGTGACTAAAATATTGACCTTAAAAGTTCTGTAATTCTACAACCGATACTTGAGAACACACCAAAACCTCCACCTTGTTGGATTAGGACAACGTCTAACATTACCTTTCTGTTTTACAGTTTGTCACAGGAACGTTAACCTTAAAAACTAGGAATATACCGATCCCATTTTGGACCTGGATGACGTACATCATTACTGCACAGCATTGTACCTTAAGAGATCCAAAAGCTTGTCACTGTAAGGAATCGTTTAAAAGATTTTTTTTTTTTTTTTTTTTGGAGCTTTGGCAGTTCATTTTTAAAGCTTAGGAAGATACCTGGACTGCTTTGGGCCAGGGAAACGTACAGCCAGTTATGTTGGAGTCCAATAATTATCCCTCTGGGAACAGTTTGTCACTGAGATGTTAGGACCAAATGTCCTGTTTGTATACCTTTGATGTTTTTGTACAGCCAGTTACCTTGGAGTAAAATATTAGCCCTAGGTAATAGTAGACTGTACCTTTAGCAGTATAATGGTTTGTCACTGGGAGAAGATACCGTTTGG
Source organism: Filicampus tigris (assembly GCF_054856515.1). Taxonomy (NCBI): domain Eukaryota; kingdom Metazoa; phylum Chordata; class Actinopteri; order Syngnathiformes; family Syngnathidae; genus Filicampus; species Filicampus tigris. The sequence goes on along the minus strand of NC_141233.1, from coordinate 12,234,025 downwards.
GAACATACCTAAACCTTCCTTACTCTGGCAAAGGCACACACAGTCCAATAATTAGCCTTTGGGGCACCAGTCTCTTCACTCCTGACTTATACATCTTGGAAACATACACGGACATTGACACCAAAGACCTCCATTTCTAATTCGGTGTCTACGGCGATGAGTAGGTGCTGTTCACTCCATAGACATTTAACGATAAACGAACAATTTCCTCCCCCAGAATCAAGTTCGGAGGGAGATTAAATACGCACTGACCTCTCTGCCGTGGATCAGCATTCCCACCGTCGCTTTGTTCTTTGCTGAAGTTCGAGGATACAGCAAAGTGTACGACAATGTCCACGACTCTCCGTTAGGTACGTTCATATGTTGTTCCTGGGCTCAACCTCTTGAAGTTCATCGGCCCTGACGGATCTTGTGCACTTGCAGGGTGGACTGGGCTCTTCCTGAGTATGATCTCTTTCCTGCTTTTCACCGACATGTGCATTTATTGGATTCATCGCTTTTTACATCATAAGCTTATTTATAAGGCAAGTACAATTGCAGCCGCTCCTACTTACCAGTTTTGAATAATAATCATTCCGAGTTTGATGTTTGGAAATGTTGCAATTTAAAGAGATAGGCATGACAATGTTGTGAATTATGTCCATTGTGTGAATATGCCCCGTTGTGAAGTAACAGAAGCATAATGTCTGTGCTTAACCACTTGGGGGCGCAGTTAACTTTGCCCAAGACTTCCATAATCTAAAGTTGACCTATCGAGGATATTTCTTCCCATGTCCATCTTAAGTGATTAATATTTAGTATTCAAATAGATGCCGAATTGAGGGGATAATGCTAATGTTTGGAATGTTGTATGAATCAGTTACCTACCTTGTGAGTTGTGTCTGTTTTAAACCAGGCCGAGTTTAAATTTGTGAGTTTTTCAATACATTTTGGTTAGAGCCCGTCATTTTTCATGGGACTTTCGAGATCCTGACATGACACCGTGTTGCTGTCTTGCCTTGAGCACAGCTCTTTCACAAGCCGCATCACGTGTGGAAGATCCCGACGCCATTCGCCAGCCACGCCTTCCACCCGGTTGATGGCTTCATGCAGGGGCTTCCGTACCACATCTACCCGTTCCTCTTCCCGCTCCACAAGGTGCTCTACTTGGCCCTGTATGTCTTTGTCAACATCTGGACCATCTCCATACATGATGGTGACTACCGCGTCCCAAGTGCCATGACGGGCGTCATCAATGGCTCGGCGCATCACACCGACCACCACCTGTTCTTCGACTACAATTACGGCCAGTACTTTACGTTGTGGGACCGCCTGGGGGGTTCCTACCGACACCCGTCAGCCCTCATGGGCAAGGGTCCCCACGACCTGATTCGCAGGCTTCGGGCAGAAGGAAAGTTAGACAGCGGCAACGCCAATGGACAGAGCGGCATCATGCGCAAAGAGGAGTAACAATCGTTTTTTTTGAATGACAATCACAAGAGACAATCAGTAATCTTCAGTAATCTTCTGGAAACCATACAATGATTATTAGGCTTCTTGTACTTGCTGAATAGGGAGTTGCTGAGCACGATATGACCAGTTGTGACTAGGGATGTTCGATACCACTTTTTTTGTCAGCCCAATACCAGTATGAGAATTCACTGATACTAAGTGCCAATAGCTCTAGTTTTTCTTATATTTACATTTTAATTTAACACTGACCTCCCCCAAAAAGTGGAAAAAGACCGATGATGCAGATGATGAGTCATGAATGTGTCAAACTACCGCAGTATAGCGCCAACTATTGCTAAAGAGGACTTACTCGATGTCAGATTTCTTTTTTTTACTTGAGTATCGGTGGTTGGTATTGGCAGGCTCCATGATTACCCGATACCTTAAAATCAGGCCAGCATTGTGCCAATACCAAAACCTGGTATCGGTACTCGCCCTAGTTGTTACCATTTTGAAGTGGATTTTGCCTTGTTTTCAGTGTTTGAAAATACTCCTGTAGGATACAGAACTGAACAGACTGAAAATGTAGTTCTTATTCTCGGTTATGAAGATGGACTGTGCAAAGGTGCTAATCGACCACAAGTGTAGCTGTTCAAATTATGTTTTTTTTGGACAGCTACAGTTATGCCAGAACACTAAAAACACATTTTAAAGCACTTCATGCATGATAGACATGTCAACTCAATTTCATGTCATTTCATGGAATTTCTAACTTTTCACAGGGCTCTACGGAGTTGTTTTTAAAAAAAATCAATTACTCACAATTTTTTTCATCAGATCAGCCTTGGCAAAGGTCAGTGGTCTCCTGAGTGACTTCTACCGTATACGGTCTTTATAGCATTGCTAATGCAACTCTGATGGGCTGAGACTTGCAGGATTGACTTCTTAACAGCCTTGTATCAGATGTTTTTGACATAATTACTAATAATAATTAAAAAAAAATCAGGCACTTTAGACCACGTGGTTCATGTTTTGTACTTTAAACACAAACCTGACAAAGTCACAACAGCAGCTACTACCTGCGATCAAGCCTAATTCCACGTGAAGAACAACAACCAAAAGAGCATCTGAAAGTGCAAACTGAAAAGAGGCGTCTTATCTCACATGAAGTGTTAAGCGAAAGGTGCAACATTAAATCTCAGCAGAAAAACATGGGTGCCCAGAGGAAGGACCGCATGGCCGCTCCCGCCGCTATGCCTGCCAGTAATCCCATGGCGAGGTGGTCAAACACCCCGTCGAACGGGTCCCTCTGAACAATCACCTGGTGGGTGCCTGAGGAGGAAAACGGCGATCATAATCACGTTAATAAGCAAAACTCTGGACTTTGATGCTGCATTTCAGACCGCTTGGAAGTGGGGAAAGCGGAACTTCTGAGGTCTAACCTCAAAGCGCTCGAGTTCAAAGCAACATGGCTACAAACATTGACGAGCGTTAAAAAAGCCCGTCCTGAGTCGAGATACGTCAGTTCAGCATACTTCCTTGACACTTCAGCAACATGCACCAACCAAACTCTCTCAGTCTTCAAGTTCTGACTCTTTCAACTGAGCAGGCAGTACCTGGTCCTGCTCCAGACGCCACATAGATGGTGTGATAGTGGCTGAGGGGAATGGCCTGATAGGAATCATCATAGGGATCGTACGTGAACACCTGCGAGTGAGAAAACGCGGTTTCAAATCAGACTTTTTATACGCCCCCCAAAAAGTCGAACCCAAGAACGTGGATCTTACCGGGTTCCTCCTGGTCTCCAGCATGGTCAGTTTCCACGCGCTAAACGAAGGGAACGGAAATAAGAACACTTAATGGACAGTGGCGGCGGAAGTCAATGCAAACATTTCTTTTTTTTTTTTTCAAGAATATGTTCTATGCAAGCCCACTAGTTGAAACAGGGCATTCTGATAAATATTGCGTTTGTGGAATAAGTGTTTATCCACTCGTCTTTAGGATGACCTGTTTTGGTTGTTGTGAGCAGTTGTGATGTCATTTTCAGTCGACAGAAGACAAAATGGCCGCCCCCGGAGGTGGCTAAAACGAGTGCATTTTGCTGCTTTACTTATACAGTATTCCATAAACGCAAAATTAATCAGAATGCCGTGTTTTAACTAGTGGTTCTGCTGGGAACATAGTCTTGAAAAAAATACGTTTGGCTTGACTTCCGCTTTAAATAACTATAATACTTAATTGATTGATGGATTTGTTTTTGTTTAATAAAGTCAGACAATGACAAAATGGCCCTTGCATCCTTTGGTTTTAATGTATGCGGCCCTCAAAGGAAAAAGTCCGGACATCCACTATTTAAGAGAATTGAAGTTGATACAGTACGTGTTTTCTCCATCTTAGAGACAGTTTACTGCTGTTTTGGTTAGCAACAGAGGTCAAACGGGCTCTGCGGTGAACTCTACAACACCTACATGGACTCGTCCTCGCTGTTGGCACACAGGTTCATCGCTGAGCTGTCCTTGAATTGCACGACGATGACGTTCTCCTGGGGGTTAGTCTCGGGAGGCGACACCCCTAAGAGCAGACCCCCCCAGAACATTTTTACCAAAATGCTGCCATTAAGGATGACTAAATGATAATGCTCTACCTCGACATTCTAGACCGCAGCGCACATCCATGCACGTGAGCTTGAGGTTGACGCGGTGCTCCAGCTGTCGCCGGCTGTCGCTCTTGTAGAAGCAAAGACTGCCGTCCACCCAGAGGTCACACCAGTTCAACTTCCAGCGCTTCAGCACAGATGCTAGACAACAGGAAACACGCTCGATCATCACAATAATGAGTCACGCTTGGTCTGTTATCATCAACACCCAATGTACTCACTCTGTCTCCAAAGCCAGCCTGACTTCATGAGCGCCATGTTTGTCACCTGTGGTCCAAATACAGGTAGAGGAACAGGAACAAAAATGTTTTTGGTTGTTGGTCTTCTACGATGCAACAGACAGTGTTCCTGTGCTTGTTTATTTTGTGTCTGCCAGATTATTCTTTCTCCTGTCACGTCTGAGTCACAGGATAATTCTGGATTAGGCCAGCACTTGCTTGCTAGGACACCCCCCCGCCCCCCCCCTTTTCTTCAGATTTCACCTGGATTAGTTCTCTCTCTGGACCGGCACACAATCTTGAATCGAATATTATTGCTAGACAACTGGTCATGGCATTTCTTACGTTTTGTTGATTGTGTATTGTTGTCACAAAATATAGTGAATAAACTGTGACATAACAAAGGATTAGATTAGCCCATTTCTAACCGTCCCTGTGCAAGATGCAGGTCAGTTACATGAGTCTTCTAAGTATGCATACAAGGCTTCCCTGTAACAAAAGGCTTCCCTGGCCACAACATTAGGTAAAATAAATAAATAAATAAAAATCTTCTCTCTCCTGTTCAGGACTGCATGGGCAAACTTGTGCTCAAGAGTGAGTGCAATTTATTAAATATATCTTAAGTAATATTAATGTTACTGTTTTATATAATGTATAATTGTTTTATCTTGCGCAAGAACAACCTCTTGTTTTGTTCTGATATTGCGCAAGGAGAAGAGCCATGCGAGTTTAAAACCGTTTAAATTTCGTTATTTCCGGCAGAGAGCGCAGTTTACACTGACACTGCGCTAACAAAAATAAAACCAATGTATTGGAATTTTCTTTAAACACATTTTTTAAAATTCGATATCAACTGCATTGTTTAAAAATTAACCACTTATTTTTAAAGGTTTGTTCCGATTTTACGCGAGAAGGAGACAAGGAGATGCGCCATATGAATGACGTCATTTCCGTCACAGTGGGCGAGGTTTACAGTCTCCGCCAGCAAAAATAAAACACCTTGCGTATATACATATTACCCTTTTTGTTTTTGTTTTCAAATTACGATAACATGCTACCCGTGCAAAGAAAAATACCTAATTTAAATTTGTTTCCATTGTTGCGAGAGGAGGAGTCCCGTTCAAGTTTAAAGCCATTTGAACAACGTCACTTCCGGCATCCGCTGTCAGTCTAGTGAGTCCAACATCGAAAAAAAAAACACAAACAACCTAGCGAGTGGCTTCCGGGGGGGCTTCACGGTGAGTGCAGTCATAATGTCCACTAAAAATAATCATGTTGCATTCAAACTACTAAGCTAAGAAGTTGACATCGTTGACTCGATAGCAGACGCCGAAGATGAAGTTATTTCATTGCCTGTCACGATGGGACAAGTTGCAGCGCCACAATTGTAACACACCTCTATACATTTTTTTTCTTTCTTTTGTTCTTTCGACTTTCTGTCGGGTTTTTTTTTTGTTTTTTTTTTGTGATAGAGCAATAACATTAACCACTAGTAAACAGTCTTATCTTTTGGCTATATTTATCAACACCGTACAGGCTTCGGTGTTGTGTTATCGCCCCTTCAGGTGGTCTTAATTCTGCCGAACCCCGGTCAAATTTTAGTATTTTTGAACATGACCTTGATCTTTCTCTAGTATATTCGATGACAGGAGAAATAAATTCGGCTTTTTTCTCAAACGCCATGGCTCGTGCTATCGTTCGGCATAAACAGCGACTTTGAAAAAAACTGTCGTTGTTTTTTTTCATAGCACACTTCTAGCCAATAAATATGAAACAATCAACTTTACAATGGTAACTAAGTGTGCCTTCTGTGCCATGACGTACTGTACCCCCGTCCGTAACCTTGACATGGTATACAGTAGTTCCACTCATTACTTGTTTGAAACATATTTCTACGTCGTAATAATACAACAAGCAAATGAAAACAGTAAAGGCAGTAACTGAGCGTGCATTCTTGTGCCTCTTCAACATATTCTTAAGTCACTGTGCAAAGTAGTTTGCATTCATTGTTTCCCCCAAATTGTCATCATTACGGTAAATATTTGTATCAAAAACACTTTAAAGCCATAAAAATAAAATGAAAAACAGTCAATACAGCCGTAGCTGAGTGTGCTGTTTATTGAAATTATTGCACAGTATGCTATTTGATGAGATGATGACAAGTGCAAAGTGGATGTCTGTGTCTTTACAAGAGACTCTTGACATATGTTCATCATGTTCCTACCTTGCTCTATTGTCTGCAACATAATACACGCTGTTAACATAATAACCGTCATTGATGAAGAAAGGATGTTTTCCTCTGCATGTGTTTCTGTCTTCCATTCACTCATAATATCACATTTCTTCATAGTGGCCAGGGATGACTGGGTGCTTTGTTTACTCAACTGCAGATTACCAGGCATCTGTTAGATGGAAGTGTGTTATGTGTATTTTAGTAAAGTGTGGCCAGGGTTGGTTATTTAGGCTAGTATGCTAGCTAATACTATTGATAAACCAAATCTAAAGGAGTTTGTTAGTGTTCAATAATTTAACTACTGAATACTGCCGCTTATGTAGCATGGGTTCATGGTTGTGTACATGCTACAATGCATTGGTGCCTCATGATCCTCTCAGGTTTAAGTGTAATGACACCATCTTGTGGCATCTGTGTGGAATTACAACCCCACCGAGTAAAGCTACAGTTTGCCCAACTCCTGTTCTCTGCTGTTTTTCTTCATTTTTGCGTGTGTCTTTTCTCAGGAGGGGAATGTGATCTGATGTGCTGTTGAAAAGCGGCTCTGCTTTGCTCTGCCCACATCAAAGGTAAGAGTCAGCAGTTCTGTGAGAAACCCTTGCGACAGGAACATCAAACTAGAGCTATTCGGGTGATAGGAGATGATTTCTCTGAAACCGATAGTCCTGATCAGGGTGGATAAGAAGGAGGGGACTGTCCTCACCTGGACAAACACCAGGATAAGATGTGAACAGTAATTTATTTTTACTGTCTTTTCTGCTTATCTTCACAAAAGGTCTGTGACAAGTTTTAGATTAGCTTTGAAAGGCCACCATTCATCAGCTGTTAGTTTCCAAAACTGACTCTGGAAAGGTCTTGTTGTGTTTTATTCTATGAAAAGTGTGAGTTAAAGAAAAAAAATAAAAAACAATTAAAAAAAATAAAAAATTAGAGATGCATTAGGCTTAGCAACAATGCTATTGTGTTCATTTTAAAAACAATGGCTTCTAAAAATGAATCAAAAAATGTTTGAGGTACGTGTTTTTTTAATTGTACAGTGACTTGTTAAACATTTTGGTGAAGCAGATGTGGTGACCATTTGCAGCAGTGTAAAGCTATAGTACCCCAATTTGATACATATATATTTTTTGCTTTAGATACAGACTATTTGCCCATAAGTATTTGTATATTGTCTGTCTCCATGTATTGCTCCATCCGTTGTGTTCAAATGTGTGCTTGTTAGCATTATGATAGCGAACTTAAGTTCTGCGGTTTTGGTTAAATACACAATTCTCTGACGATTGCTGTGAAAATTTAAAGAAACTACATCACAAAGAAGGATTGCAGAATTGTTATAATACAAGAGTCCTGACAGTCCTGGATATGTTGGAAAAATGACTTTGCTTATTTGGGGTGGACACAGCGGGTTCTGTAAAAGGACAGGTGGAGGGTCATTTGACGGCGTCAGCGTGGCCCACTCGTGCCGCCTCACGTTTCGGCTTCCTTGTCACACATGCAATCATGCCGATGGGGTATTTTTAGAACTCTTCTCCCGGCCGGCCTTGGCGCCCACGTGAGCTCGGTTCTACGTGCTTGCAAAGTGCTTTGTTACAGCACTAGCTGAAATGCGCTATATAAATACAATTGTATTGTATTGTATTGTACAAGGCGGCCTTTGCGATCCCCCCCCACCCCACTCCCACCGCCGCCTTCTCCTGAGTAATATGAGATACAAAACTGATACAGTGGAAGTCCGAATGAAGTTTTCCCAGAGGAAATAAATAATTTGTTCCTCAACTGTCATACAAGTGTAAAAAAAAAAGAATTGCAAACCATGACAACACTTTTAAATTATACATGATAAAGGGGTAATGAGAGTGACCATTTTTTTAGGGCTGAGACAATGGATCAGTCCTATGATGAAGAGGAGGCTCGCACCTTCGTGCAGGTCATCAGCGACAAGTACAACACGGAGAACTTCCCGTACGGCCAAGGCCTGGGCGTCGTGATGCTGCCCTCCCCTCCTGGCTCGCCCGTCAAAGGTTAGCGGCGGTTGCCGGTACGATTGCTGTGGTTATTTTTATCCTAATTCCGGCATTCCTTGTCTGCAGGTCGCCTGTTCTTGCCGAGCGTGCTGGTTCTAAACGACTGTGGCATCAAAAAGGCGGGCGACAGGTCCGACATCGCCGCTTTCTGTGCCCATGTTGTGGAGCTGGACTTGTCCTACAATGAGATCCACGACTGGGCCGAGGTGAGCCAAACTACTGTCATTATTACCTCCGCCAAGGAAAATGCCTCTTTATTTGAGTTTGTTTTGTGTGACTCTTCCTAAAAAGAAAACAAACTCACACATTTAAGATCGGCCCGGTTTAAAATCCCAACATATGACATGATAGAACACCAATTCATAAATCATTCCATTTGTGTTTCATCTCCCTAAGTCAGTTAATTTTAAATGTGTTATTTTATTAGATTTTTTTTTACTTGCATCTATTTTGTTTTGAGGAGTCCGCATACTACTACTGTAGTGGCACACGTACCACACAGAATCACTGTCCTCGACTTCTTCCAACGTATTTTTTATTCAACACCAATTTAAATATTTGGCTGTTTCACGACTGCCCTAGAAATTTCATTTTCATGTGTCTGCCAGATCTGTGCCATCGTTTCCAACGTCCCTCGCCTGGACTTCCTCAACCTGAGCATGAACCCGCTGAGCGGCGCCATGCTGGAGCCGTGCATGGCCGAGGTGTTCGCCCGGGTGCGGCGGCTCGTCCTCATCAACACGCACGTCAGCTGGGACACCGTGCATGCGCTCACGCAAAACACGCCTGAGTAAGTAGGACGACCATGACCATATAATAGGTTGACCTAAAGCAACAACTGTTTACCATTTGCGCTCCTGATTTGTCCTCAGGCTGGTGGAGCTCTTTCTGTGCCTGAACGACTACCATGTCGTGTCCCAGTCCTGCACTTCCTGCCCGTCCCTCCGCCTGCTGCAGATCACCGACAACCACCTGCGTGACTGGGCGGAGGTGCGCAAGTTCGGACAGATGTACCCCGGCCTCAGCGAACTGGTGCTGGCCAACAACTGCGTAGAGTGCGTGGGCGACACCCGGGAAACGCTGCAGCGCCTCTTCCCCAACTTGCGCTACATCAACCTCAACAACTCAGGTCAGCAGAGATGTGCAATTTGAATTCCTCACTATTGTGATGGCGATTTAATATCCATCCATCCATTATCCAAACCGCTTATCCTCACGAGGGTCGCGGGGGGTGCTAGAGCCTATCCCAGCTGTCTTTGGGCAGTAGGCGGGGTAAACCCTGAATTTTTTGCCAGCCAGTCGCAGGCAATTAAATCTGCAATTCTTTTTTTTTTGTCAACGTCCTGTTCTTATATATTAAACAAAAGCAATAGATGAATCTATATTTAACAGTCAAAGTCATTACAGTTAACAAAAACTAACAGAATAACAAACTAAAGTAGAAAAAAAACATTTTCATTAACGAAAAAATAAACACAACTGCAACAACTTCACAAAATTCTACCAGACAAGTGTGGTGTAAACAAGTCAGTAAGTGAGAGGTCAGATTACGACAGTAATGCAAACAAATCGGTGGCTTTATCGCTGAACCCTAAATCGCGACAATGTTCTGTCGCGCAGGGCTGAGCAAGTGGGAGGACATCGGGAGAATGAATTTCTTCCCCAAGCTGCAAGAACTGAAAGTGATGGGGATTCCGCTGTTGCAGCCATACAACACACAAGAGCGCCGCAGCCTCCTTTTAGCACAGTAAGGCCGAACACACCCAGTGTGCTCTGGGAACTCGTCCACAGTGTGTTCCAGGTACATCGATTTATTCGGAATTTCGGAGTCGAAGAAGACATGCCTGTTTTTTTCATGTGTCTTCATGACAAGTCTGTTGCATACGTTAGTCAAAATACCCCAAAGATTTGCACAATATTTAGTAGTAGTTGTATTTAGTAGTGTGTGTATGCGTGTACATAAGCCATAGCTTCTACTTCTACATTTAAATCATCTCTGTCATCTTTTCTCTCTTTGTAACACTCTAGATTTCACTTGATTTCAAACACTTGTGGTCAAATTTCCAAAGCTCCGCCATTTCCGCATTCCAATGATACACAGTGATCTCATCCAAAAGAAACACAAGGCTGCCATCTGCTGGCCATAGATAAGATTTCTGTTGACTCAAAATATCTTCTGGGACACATTTGTTTACATTGAAAGTTTTGTTTGATTTCTAAGTTGTTTTTGAATTCCTAAGGCCCCACAGTACACAAAAGGGCACATTACTCTCAGTGTTTTAAGCTGCCGCATCTTCCTGTTCCCAAGTTGCTAAATTAATACCTCCGACCCACAGGTTGCCAAATGTCTTGGTGCTGAACGGGGGCGCGGTGTCCGACAACGACAGGGAAGATGCTGAGAGGTTCTTCATCCGGTACTACCAGGATTGTCCGGAACAGGAACGCCCGCACAGGTGTGAAAACAAAACGATATCTCAACTATTAGGCCTTTGGACCCAAACTCGAGAAGTTTCCGAAAAGGCAACGTTAACAACCACGCAAAGTTGGCATAATGGGCAACTCATACCCGACTTAGTGTACAATTAAATATGAAAAGTAAAAAAAAAAAAAAACTGTAAAAACAAAGTGAAATATTCTCATCCAAAGAATCAAGGCAATCAGCAGCAGCATTATTTTATTTAATATTCTCCCCGTGCACCTGTTTAGTATTTTGCTGTGCAGAGAGGCTCTGTTATGACATTAACTGCTAAAACTAGCTTAGCTTGTGCGAAGAAAGACATGAACGAAGAAATGAGCTTTGCCACAGCTGATGAATGAAGAATGAGTAACTGAGTAGGGGGAGAACTTCATATTCTCTTTTCCAGGAGGTGGGATGGGCCAGTGTCCCATTACTTTTGCCCAATTTTTTTTTTTAAACTGGTGACTACGTCATTGCCCACGCTTTTTACCACAGGCATTCCACTTAACTTAGTGAACAAATGTGTAGTCCCTAACTAGGTGTAGGGGGGCAGGACTAACCTTTGGTGGGTGGGTGGGGGGGACAATGCCACCTCTCTCTCAACTCTCAATGACTTCTTTGTACTGGGAGCTCTCTGATTGGGAAAAGGGATACACAGGGTAGCAGGTAGTTTTTTTTTATATATGTATTTTAAATACATGCTGCGCTTTGTCAGTTCGAAAACCTTATGGTTTTTTTTAATTGAATTGAATTTATTATGAACATGTAAGAATTGTTTAAAGTGTGGAGATTATTTGCTTTTTTTTATGTTACAGGAGATGACGGTGGTTTTAGAAAGAAGGATTTGGGGCAGACAATCTAGTGCCCCTGGATTCATTTTGCAATTGAATTACTACTCTGTATTAAATTTGAATCACAGTACCATCTAGTGGGACACAGCCAACGAATTAAGCCACTAAGCAACAATGTTGCCCAGATAACACAAAACATTTGTGAGTTACCATAAAACTGAAAAAAAGATATAACCAGCCTGGTGTCACCATCAAATGCAAATGAAGAATCTCCCAAGTGTTAGCTATTTAGTTATTAACTGAAAAACTAGTCATTAGCTATTTAGTTATTAACTGAAAAACTAGTCAAAAATATTTTCATTAGGTTACGGATTAATCCAAAAATTCCCAAATTTGGAGAGTCCTGCTGTTCATGGGTCATCACAACGTAGATCAACAGAATCGCTCAGATTTTTTTTTTCCCTATGTAGCAAGGCAACTGCTCTGCTGACGAATAAAAAAATTGGCAAATGTCAGTTATGCCCTGATCGGCTCTTTGAATGACAAACTTGTGTCCTGCAGTAAATGTTCTGTCCAAATCAAATCCTTACTTTGCATCAAGTCAAAAATTTAATGAACGGCATCTAATGAAAATCAAGCATCTCTAAAAATCTTCCGGGGATCAACTAGAACAGCCCCATCAAAGAATGAAAAAAAAAAAAGGCGTGAGCCAGTCGTGGCTCACGGGGCTGTTTAAATAAAAAAACGAGAGACCGATGAAGGCATAAACATACAATACACATTCAAAATAAATACAAATCCTACTGACACTGAATCGGACCACTGGGGTGTAGGTGAGGGGGGCGCACAGAGTTGAGTTAATCTGTCCATCAGGGGTTTGGCGGTGCTTGAATGTCTTGTGTGACATTGCAAGTCACTGAGAAACAGGCGTAGCCTGAAAAGAGCCCAGCGAGCTGTACAGGAAGGATTAGTTGCAAGAAGAGTGACCAGACTGAAAATGAAATGCGAGTCTCCACCGGAGTAAGCAGAGGGCCTGAAGGGGGATTCAAAGGGGGACAGCACCTTACGGCAAAGAGGGAATAATGAGTGTTCCAGGGAGATAAGAAGAGGCGACAAGTTTGACATTTTTAACCTTTAACGCAAATTTAGAGCTAGCAAACAAGCTCGCCGCAGGAAAACCAATGAACTCAGTCTTCATCCCGAGAGCAGACAAAATATGCAGTTTTCACAATTCAAAACGTTTCTCACTTGTCTTAATGTTTGCGACACTTAAAGCGAAAGTCAACCCAAACATTTGTTGTTGTTTTTTTCAAGAATATGTTCCCAGCAATGAGCAATGACGGCTGACCCGTTTTCTGAATCTGAGCCGTGATTGGTCGTTGCGAGCAGTTGTGATGTCATTTTCTGTTGACAGACGACAAAATGGCCGCCCCCAGAGATGGCTAAAAACGAGTGGATTAGCCGAGGGATCAGGAAGCCGTCTGTTTTGAGAATTCATTAAGATGATTATTAGTGTCTTCACATAGATGAATATCATTAATTTCTAACGCCGGTTGCCTTTCGGATCAAACAGGAGCCAAGAAGTAGCTGTTTCTGTTTCAAAAATGGAGAGCCTCAGTGATCTGACTCCAGCAATCCTCCCACAGGTACGATGAGCTGGTATCCAAGTACGGTCAACTGGCCCCATTGGCCGACGTGGACCTGAGCCCCCGCTGCACAACGGTGGACGTCCGCTGGGGCGACAGGGTGGAGGCGGTCAGCCTCCGCCTGGAGCAGACGGTGGGTGACCTGAAGAAGCAACTGAGGGCGCTTCTTCAGCTTCCCAGCAACGGGACCAGGCTATTCTACATCAACCGGGAAATGTCTTCGGTCTTGGGACCGGAGGAATTAAAGTGCGGCTTCCGGGCCCTCCACTCGTACAGCATTCGAGATGGAGACGAGATCCTCGTAGTGCCCAAGGTGAAAAGCCGCTGTAACTCCTCACACCTTTGAGGTAGGACTCTTGGGTATTTTGTTTTGTTTTCCGGGGGTGGGTGGGGCTGTGATTCACAGGACTCGCTGGACACTTACTAGATTGGCTTTGACTTGAATTTGACTTTTGGTGCAACAAAATGTTGGCGCTAGTTCAAAGGCTAGATGGGTTAGCAGGCAGGCTGATCTCGGGACATAAGTCGCTGTTTTCATGAGAGAGAGTCCTTGAACAGTTGTCTAAACCAGTGTTTTTCAAACTTTCAAACAGGAATTAAATAAACACAAAGAAAAAAGTATTTTATAATGTTTCGTATTAATACTGACTCAGTGTGAAACATGGGCCGGTTTGGATAAACATGCCTCACTAATTCGCTTGTCTCTAAACAAAGACAATTAGCTACCTGCTGCTGCTGCCTCCTGCTGGTATGGAAGAGTACTACTATGTAGTAAAGACATGATTACGCTGCCAGGCGCTAGACCGCACAGGCGCACAAATTAGATAATTTACCAGTATAATTTACAGTATCCCAATGTGCCGCGGCACAGAGTTTGAAAAACACTGGTCTAAACCACCTAAATTGCAGCGTGTTAACCAAAAACTGCAGAGATTCCAGCCTTGCACGTTTTGGTTGCTTTGGCTAATTGAAGCCGTTTAGATCGCCAAGACCTTGGCTCTAACCATGATGGACGATGTTTGGATTGAAGACGGATGGATGGCTACCAGTGAGTTGTTAGTCATTTTGGCCCAGATGGCTGTTCTATTTGTTTACTGCAAAGGTGTTTTTGCTCGGATGTGTACGACGTAGATATGTCATTCTTAAAAGCTACTGATTGCAAAACAGTCAACCTCATTTATGCTGAAGTGATCGCAGCCACGTGATCAAACAATTACTACCAAATTTCTTCCCACCTATCCGTCCAGTCCAGATTTTGAGCGGCCCTGCCTTCCCGTAGAGCCCCAGACTAGATGGTAACCAAACACCTGATGTAGTGTCAGGTCACTTCCTCCGTATCTACTGGGCTGGCTCACCAGTGGGGTGGCGGGAGGGGCGTCGACCACCCGTCCGACTGAATGCCACCCTTCTTCCATCGCGCGCACAAACCTGACACCTTGAGTGTCCACTCTTTCACAGGATGCGGGGTCTTGACCTCTCCCACTGGCTCACGTTAGCCTGAAATTGTTATTTTTTTGAAACACTAAGTTTACACAAACCCAGCGAGAACTTGGGAAAGCCCACACAGAACAAATATTTGCCATTTCTGGATTAAAGACCAGAACCTTTCTAGCAATCTTGCCTCATGTTTCAGCTTGGAGCTTCTCGGTATGTTGGTGTGTTTGTACAGACAACCTACTCATCTTGCACAAAAAGTTGAGTTTACCTTTGAGTTTGAAGACGTCCTGAAATGGCAGGAAATTTGGGTAAACCCGAGCCAAATTTTCAGTGGACGTTTTTAGCTGGTATTTGGTGAACACTGTTGTGGGATCTAATGTGATTTGTTTGCCATATGGTGTTGGTTTTCATATATTCTGAGATTTGCTTTTAATCATTTATAAAATGTGACACTCTCAACACTGTGCACATGAGAATTGAGCATGATTTTGTACAAATCTTACTTGTGCTTGACCCCCCCCCCACCAAAAAAAACACACTTGACAGATATTTGTAGTATTTTGGGGTTTTCATTGCTATTGTGAAAATAAAATGCAAAAACAGATCTGAAATGTTAACAAAATGTCACTTTGCTTACATTTTTAGTACAGATTTCTACTACATTTTCACAGGAACATGTTGCACCATCACTTTCAGGAAGATTTAAAATATCGTAAACCGCCAATGCCTAATGGTTTGCCTTGTGCTGTCCCAGTGTATTAATTTATACCTTTTGGAGCGTTGTTGTCAGTGGTTACTTTTTTGTGTATTCTACTTCTCAATATCATGATGCCATTTTCACAGCTCTATGTACAATTTTGTTTTGACTTCTCTTTGAAGAAATAAATTATGAACCTATCCTATATCTGTAGGGTTTTTTTTCGTCTTTGGGACAAACTGATCCATAGTCTTGGAGATGTTTCCGCTGGTCATCCTCTTAAGAAGTTTTTCAGGTCTTAGGATCCTGGACATTTTTATTTCTGGCTGGTCTGGTCTAAGACTTTTGGCAAAGCTGCAGTGTAGCTCATTCCATATGTGTCAGACCGGGTCATGTTTCCGGGATAGTCCTTTCCAATTACCCCCTCCTCCCCGTTCCCTTCCATCTTTAATCCTGTTTGAGATGTTGGTGCCAGAACCGCAGATGCACCCTTCAAAAGACCAGTCACCAGACTTTCTCTGTAAAAGTTCACCCAAATAACAATGTTTGTTTTGTGTGTTGTTGTTCTGCAGTGAGCACCCTGTATACCAGGGGTGGACAATTCCGCCACTCGAGGGCCTGTATCCTGCATGTTTTCCATGTGACCCTTGTGCAACCCACCTGATTCAAATGATCAGAATCGTTATCCAGCTTCAGAATCGTTATCCAGCTTCTGCCGACCTTGCTGATATATGATCATTTGAATCAGGTGTGGTCCAGTAGGGAGAGATGGAAAACAGGCAGGATACTGGCCCTCGAGGGCCGGAATTTCCCACCCCTGCTGTATACCTTTGTTGATTTGTAGCCATCTTTTACACAGAGCTCACATAATAGGCCCATGCAATAAGCTGCCTTAGCTTTTTCCTCACAGACCGCTATCACCTTAAGAGCTCTCCTCCATTGAACTTTTGACTTTCCATTGAAAGTCCCTAGATACCGGTAGTTCCTTCTTGTATCTCATTTGAAGATGGAATAATTGCCTCCCAGATTTTCCTGTTGGATATACGTTCTCAATAGTGTCTGTGGTGGATGATAGCTGTATTTTAAAACTGTTGTCTTGCCTCAGAATTATGAACAAATCATCTTTGATAAGTTTAGCCGGTTTCCGAATCAAGAGTTGCAGGTTGTCGGTACTGTGCCTGAAAAAATCAGATATTGGCTGCTTAGGTGTAGTTGCTACTCCGATCCGTCCTGTTGCATTATGACGTGGCTGAGAGTGCAGTGGCGTGCGGAGGGATTTACCTGAGTGTATTGTGCTCTTTAAAGGCGTCATGGGGGGTAAGAAGGTTTGAGTTTCTGAAGAAGGTTCAGTTCGTCTTGAATGAGAGCACTAAAAGGGCAAGGGCAAGGATAACTGCCGGGATCAGGGGTGGCCCATTCCCCCACTCCATGGATTGGGTGACTCCAGCGGGGTATCCAGTCGTGAACCTGCTTTGTGAGGGTCAAGCTTGATGGGTTCCCCAGAAGACGTGATGCCTGCGTATACCTTGACGAGGACTGCCTCGGCTAACAAGTTGAAAGAAAGACCGCAACCCTCTGTTGGTTGTCGAACTATATGTAGAAACTTTTTGTTTCTTCTCCAGCTGGAGACCTGAAGGGATCTTAACATCTGTCAAACATTTATCTTGTTAGGTGGTTGAGAAATCAATAATCTAGTTTGGAACATTCGCCCGATGACTCTTACAGAGATTCAGACTATGGCTCTGGTACTCCATCCAAAGACAGAAAAAGCCAGGGCAACTTCCCTCTACCCTTACCAAGTCAATTACTACAGAACAGCAACACGTAAAAAAAGCAGGAACATTACATATTTTATAAGTAAAGGACAACGCCGCTCCCTTTAGAACTCTTGCACTACCTCCATAGATGGAGTACAGCTTGATTAACTGAAAGACGGCAGAAAATGACATGGTTTCCAGATAAAAGATAACGTTCTGCCTCTCTTACGGGTCTGATACCACCTCCAAAGATGGAAAATACTCTGGTTGACATCGTCCCCCTATTCCATAACTAGAAAAAAGGCAGAAGAAGGACATTGTTTAATGGTAGTGGCGGGGCTCTATTTTAGGTTTACTTCCAAGAATAAGTGGCAATAAAACAGGCCAAAATCCAGAGGTCAGGAGGTGAGGCACGGCAAGTGTGTTGAAATAACTATTAAGTAAAGATTACTTGAAATATTTCTAGAGGTGGCAGGTCAAATTGCTGCTGGCAATGCATTCGAGTATTCGAGCCAAAATAGAGAATGCTGTAGAACCTGCTGACTTCTTTTTAGCTCTCGGAGCCACAAGAAGACTGGCATGTTGTCAGCCAAAGGCTTGGGATGGAACTTAAGGTACCACGAAGACAAAATTTGAGTCAAAACTTTGCAACCAGAATGGAATAAAGCCGGATGAAGTGTACAAGTGAGTCCGCTGATAGTGTAGTGGTACACACGCCTGAGTTGTGTGCGGGCAGCGTGGGATCGATTCCCGCTCAGTGACAGTGTCTATGTGTGCCCTGCGACTGGCTGGCGACCAGTTCGGGGTGTAGTCTGCCTTCGCCCATTGACGGCTGGGATAGGCTCCAGCAACTCCCCGCGACCCTATATAGGATAAGCGGTTTGGAAGATGATGATGACATGAAGTGTACAAGTGGCTTAAGCAAACCAGTTGTTGCATTTAATGAATAGCAACATTTCCGTGAGGTACAGGACACGTCCATCTTTTCCACTTTATTCATACACCGCATTTCCTAAAACACAAACCTAAGTCAAGGACCTTTCCTCGGCCACCCGGTCATCTGTAACTCTTGATATCCTCAGCCTTTGTGTGATTTTGCCCTTCACCGATCAGTACGCGTCCATTTATGCTCAGTCTTGAGGGGGTTCATAAAAGAAGCCTCAGCTGAGGGAGCATCGGAGTGTCTTAATGGTAGCAAGGGTCCTGGCCTCACTCCTGGAGCCTTTCACATGTCTTGCTCCCCCCCATTCCAGCTCTCCAGTTACTCCCCACTGTCCTCCCGCAACAAAGCCCCGACTCAGCGCCCTCCAAACCCGTTTCCCAGACCCCATCAGCACATACCCACCTTAGATTTCCACGACTTGCTATCGGGCGAACATCTCCGAAGACTACTTGTCCTGTGCATTCTCGCAAATGTTGCTTTTTCCTAATTAAAAAGGAAGCGAAACATAGTACCCAGAGTGACTCATGTTAATTCCGTAACTTTACCTTACATACACCCCAAAAAGCCATGATTTAAGGACAGCGGGTTTCTTGGTGAGATGATACTGTTTCAGAGATGTCCCAATTCAAGTGATCTCGCATTAGTGTCATTAGTAGCTAATTTCTATCTTTTTACCTGAAAAAATGCTCGGTTGTCTCACAAAGACATTCTCTTTGATATTCTTACAGGGATAAAAGCAATACAACATTGGACATAAATGAGTTCATCGGAAATACAGTATGTTGACACTTTTAATGTTTTTCAAACCCCCCCAAAATGGAAGATCATTTTATATATATATATATATATATATATAGATAGATAGATAGATAGATTTTATTTTATTTTTCAAACTTTTGTATTGTTTTTTAAGTTGAAACAGTAATTGTTTTTTTCCACATGATAAAAAAAAATGCTTAGAATTAAGAGGTTTTATTATAACTCCATATTTTTTGTTTTGTTTTTATTGAAGATTAAATGCAAATCAAACCCCGCTAAATCACCAAAAACAAATTGTTTTTTTCTTTTCAGATCAAAAACACATGCAAAAAAGTGTTCTAATTGCATTGATGATTTTCTTTAAACAGGACTTTTCCTAACTTTTATGTGAACTTCTCTCCATCAATTATTCCACATCTGAACCTCCCTCCACTCCTTTGCTTCCTGACATTCCTACTCCGTCCCTCCCCTCGCTCCCGTCCCACCTCTCCGCCCCTCTTGCACAAACTCTGATCACCAGTTAAATTGAAGTCAATCCTGCTCAAGTCGCCTCATGCACAGTTTACACATTTGACAAACCACTTTCGGAGGATTCGGATGGACTGTGTTTGATTTGTGGAAGTTAGAAATCGGACGCTGTCAACCTGTTTGAATCGCGGATGCTCGTCCATTGGATGGCGCTGTGCTGCGTGGAGGTTGCCAGGGTGGATTAGAGAGGTGCTCCATGCCCATCTCGTCAAGGCAGGTGAGTGTGCATGCTTGACTTTACACCACAACAACTTCAAAATGCGCATAGCTTTAACTTGTGTACTGTATTTACATTTGCAAACATTTAACCCCCTTATTCCTAGCCCAGCAAAACAAAAACAAATACATAAAAATAGTCAATAAACTCATTCACCGCCAGACATTTTTAGACCCCCTTTTACCTTAACGTTTGAAAAAATTTGAAAAATATATAAAAGTTCCTTGGATTGAATGGCTGGACAGTGAAAAGACAAATAAATTTGTCAATGGCAGTGAATGAGTTAAATAGGTGTACTGTAGATGTTAAGTATATTTTATACTAGTTTACAGTATCTTTCTTATACATACTGTATTTTTTTTTATAAGTTAAAAATTAAATTTATTCAGTAATGGTATATTAATATGAGTATGGAAAAAAAAAATCATTGAAAAAAATTTGTTTGAATACTAGTAGTGAAATACAATGGTAAAAAATAAGTATACAGCCAGATTATAAATTTTATCATGATAGAAAAGTAAAGTTCTGTTGGGTTACTAATTTTAGTGGGGAAAACTGTGTTTCATACTTGCATATCATTATGATATGTTTTCTAAAAAATAATACATTAGTATAGTAAAAAACATACACCTAATGGGACAAAAGGTTATGAATAGAAGAAATTTCGTTTGAAAACTACAAAGGTTACAAGGTACACTAAAATGTCAGCACTAGTTTGATGAAGTACAAAAAAAATACAGTGTAAAAATTCCAAATCACCGTATATTTTTAAAACAATTGATATTGTATTGCATTAAATAAGTATGTGATAGAAGGGAAAATGATTACAGGGATAAAACATTTCTCGTTCTTGAACAGGTTTGCACACATTTGCAACATTTGCCCCACTCCCTGTTCCAGATATTGTCAAGATATTTCACGCTTCAGGGTTGTCCCAGGGCATGGCATAGTTCCACCCCATCCCCTTTAAAGACTTTAAACTTTTCAGATTTGGAGACTGGCAAGACCGCTGCTGATCCTTGAGATTGCCCAGTCTGTTTGTTTTTGTTCATTGTTATGCAGGAGCACCCAGCTATGACCCATCTTGATCATGATCTTAGGACCCTAAAGCATGACGTTTACATCCCCATTTTTCAAAGGTTGGATGGTATTTTTGGCATTGCACTCTTCCTTCTTTGTCTTTTAAACACTGAGAGTGGAGTTGCTACCAAAAAAAAAAAAAGGTTGGTCTCGTCTGACCTCAGGGCCTTTTCCCATGCCTCCTCTGGATCATCCAAAGAGTCATTGGTAAGCTTCAGATAGGCGTTAAATAGCTGCCACATTGCTATGTCCTTGGCAAGCCAAACAGATCCCTCCTAGCCATTAGCGCCCATACCACTCCCCCCCCCCCAGCCCCCTCAATGGTAATACGGTCTAAGGCCGACGAATCGGAGAGTCAGAGAACAAGCCTGTAATCCACCGGTGCCTCTTCGCTTGGGACCGTAAGGCTAATGTGATCCTGACACATTGTCCCGGCACTCATAATGGGCTCTTTTCAGGTACTCCTCGGGGGAGACCTGGGAGCCTGCGCTTTAAGAAGTAGTAGCAGGACATGAATTCAAAGGGCCAAAACATGCTTTATGATAATACAAAATGGTGACACTCGACAATGTTGTGTGTGACCATTTAATGGTTCCAGTAGACTGACATGTGGTCGCACCACAATATTGATTATGTGACAGTGAAGGGTTTCAGTTGACTGTCACTACGCAATCTTGTGTCACGTCACTCCACGATGCTGCGAGTGTTAAGGCATTAAGGTTTCCAGTAGACTCGGACTTGTGTTCGCTCCACAACATTGTGTGCGACCACTAATGACACCACAATGTTGTGTGACAGTTTAGGGCTCCAATAGACTTATGTGGTTGCTCCGCAATGTTTTGTGAGGCAATTAAGTTCCAGTCGACTCAGACACACGTTAGTTCCACAATATCTTTGACGGTAATCTAGATTCCCTCCTCATTCTTGTTTTTTTGCAGGATGATGAAGCCAGACATTCCGGTCCTTCTGCTGTTCATCGTCAGTGTACCAGCTCGCACGAGAGGTATGAGATCACACACCACAACATCGGGCACGCCGGCACATTCTAGTGAGGTCCATCCATCACTTTTTCGTTTTGTACTCCATTTTAGCTGGTACTCGGGATGTCCTGTATCCGTTCGGACCCGCCCACATGGATCTGGAGACCCCCAAGATGGATGATGGGAGCTCCCCTGAGATTCCTCTGCTCGTGCCCTTTATTTTCTTCAGTACCCCCTACCGCACCATCTACGTAAGAAGTTACCACAAACTTTTTCCTGTTTGCTATAATGCTGGTTGACAAGATTTTTTTTTCCTCAAATCAAGTTTAACATGAAAATCAGTGAGCCACGTGCAAATTGTGTTGCCAGGTCAACAACAACGGCGTGATATCCTTCAACGAGCATGTGAGCCAGTTCACGCCAGAAGCGTTCCCCCTGAGCGACAGCCGGTCCTTCATCGCCCCGCTCTGGGCGGACGTGCACAACGGGATCCGTGGTGACATCTACTACAGGGAGACCACCTTGCCGCAGATTCTGGAGAGGGCGACGCATGACGTCCGCAGGCATTTCAAGAACATCCCCAACTTCACGGCCACCTGGGCCTTCGTCGCCACGTGGCACCAGGTCACCTTCTACGGCGGGAGCCAGACCACCCCGGTAAAGGCCAAAAACCTACATTGTACAATTGACTGTTGGGAAAGTTCCTAGAACTTTATGCGTGTCTGCTGCTATCAGGTGCATTCTGACCACAGGGACTTCAGCCCATAGCTAGGAATGTTTGTAATGACCTTTAACTGTTGGATCCAGTGTCCAAATTTAGATCTGGGTTATTTATCTAGAAGGCCAGGTTATTTTATCAGGGAAGACCCTCTTGTAGGGGTAATACTAGATCCAGGAATTTAGAAAAGGTCCAGAAACCTTTTGGGCTGGGTTGTACATCGTTTTCACCCACAACCTGAATGTGATATTTCTAAAAGCTGAGGTGGGAATGCATGAGGTACAATTGCAGGAACTTGACTCTGGAACTCGAAACCTTAAGAGGACCGCAGAAATGTGTGTCTAAAAGTAGTTCTGGACTGATTTATCGGTCTCAAATAAAACAAAATAGAGCTATCTGATGTGTAGTACTCGCAAAGGTCCAAGACGTTTTGGGGGGTGGAGAGCTGACTGAATGACTGATTGTATCTTTGTCAGACGTATACCATTTTGTTGGCTTTAGCTGATGCACATGGCTTGGTCTGTTTCTCTCCATGGTAAAACTGTTTCACTCCTCTTGTTTGATTAAAAGGTGAACACATTCCAAACTGTGCTAATCTCAGATGGTGCAGTGTCCTTCGCCTTGTTCAACTATGAGGAAATCACTTGGAGCACAGGCACGGCCAGTGGCGGAGATCCTCTAACCGGACTAGGTGGCACCACAGCTCAGGTACACTTGATTCGATTTGATACCGTACAGAGGGTCCTTGGTTTATGACAGTCCCGACATACCGTCATAGGAGCAGAACTGTGTCATAAATTGAGGATCCCCTGTACGCAAGCAGATGACGAAGTCTGCCTGACAGTCGTGCCACCTTTCCAGTCAGGTTTTAATGGCGGCGAAATTGGACACTTCTTGAACCTGCCGGGATCACGGACCAACGATGTGGTGAACATTGAACAGACCACCAATATGAACATTCCCGGACGCTGGTTCTTCCGCGTTGACCCGGAGCTAATCGATCCCGCCAATGGCTGCAGCTACAACGGCAAGTTGAGCCTTCTGTGCTGGCCTGAACGCTGCAGAAACACTGAGCTACTTAGTCACAATCTAAATTTGAATATTTGTCCCATGAAATTGTTATTCGTCCCAACAGTCTATTCTCTTGATTTTGTAGTGTTTCTCCGGGCTGTAATGCTTTCAGAACATTTATGTGATTGTTAGAATTGTTTTGTCCTTTTGGATTTCAGCCTCTATTCTACTATTTCTACTACTGTAGACAAGGTAACTGAAATTAGCAAGAAATGTTATAGCAGTTATAAACATTCATACAGGTGCTACTTTAGCACAGACAGAGCAGCAATACATGCCAACAGAGTTTACAACAACACAGACAGGCATATACAGTACGTCCAGTGGTCCTGTCTGGAAAGTATTTCTAAATCTATCTCCTACAACCTTTTTAGGTCGCTTTTACAGACGAGGGGAGGTCTTCTGGTTGTCAGAGCGCTGCTCGCAACGATGCCGCTGTCTCGACGTGGACAACGAGGTGCTCTGCCAAGACGCCCAGTGTGGCCAGCTGGAGACCTGCGAGCAGCAGGAGGGAGCCTTTTACTGCCAGCCCACCCGCACCAGTACCTGCGTGGTGTTCGGCGACCCCCACTACCACACCTTCGACGGTCTGCTCTACCACTTTCAAGGAACCTGTACTTACCTGCTGGCTCGGCCGTGCTGGGAAGTGGCGGGTCTGCCCTTCTTCAGCGTGGAAGCCAAAAACGAGGACCGTGGCGTGTCTGCCGTCTCCTGGCTGAGAGATGTAACCGTGGAGGTCTACAGTCACCGAGTCACATTGCTGAAAGGAAGTTTGGGAACTGTTAAGGTGAGCAATTGATAATCCCATCACATTCTCTCTGGAATCCTTATCTGATCTCGGAATAAGACATGGATTCAACTTTTGTGGGTTGCAATTACCTCACAGTCGATGGGTGTGGTTTAAAATCTCAGCCTGGTTTCCTCCCGATTTGATGTCTCTAGGTGGATGGCTTGGTGAAGACTTTACCGGTTCAGCTTCAGCTCGGTGCTGTCAGGGTCTACCAGTCCGGGGTGGCTGTTGCTTTGGAAACCGACTTTGGACTTCTGGTGACGTACGATGGCCAGCATTATGCCTCCATCTCCCTGCCGAGCTCTTACTTCAACAACACGTGTGGCCTCTGCGGAAACTACAACGATGACCCCGCCGATGACCCCGTTCTTCCCGACGGCACCCTTGCGGAAACTGTGGCTGAGCTGGGCGGCGGCTGGCGAGCAGAGGGCGCCGACTGGCATTGCACCGACGGTTGTGTGGACAACTGCACCGTGTGCGACCCGCTAACGGAGGCCTTCTTCTTTGGCCCGGACTACTGCGGACTCATAAATAAAACGGACGGACCATTCAGGGACTGCAGAGCCGTGGTGGATCCTACCGCCTTCGTGTTTAGTTGCGTCTACGATATGTGTAGCAACAAGGACAACATCTCCTCACTCTGCCAGGCCATCCAGGCCTACGCTCTGGCCTGTCAGGCACTGGGTGTCACGATCCGGCCCTGGAGGTCTCGCACTTTCTGTGGTGAGTTGAGGATATTTTCCGCCTTTACCTTCCTCCACATTTCTCAACCAATTCAAACCATTCCAACACGTTTTGAAAATTCCGAACACAAGCATTACAGCAATGACATGCCATTTCCAGAGGTGGGCATTTTACTCAATTTCGCTGGTCCGTCATTCCTCTGTCCGTCATTTTTCATGACGAACTGAATTGTAATCGTTAGTCAGTACGTCGGTTAGTCCATCAGAAGTCCGTTGGTCCGTCAGTCGAACGCCAGAAAAATGGGCGTCCGTCACTGACCGTTGAGGCTTAGTGACGATGACACTGATGAATGAAAACCCACTTCCGTCATTCGACAGTCGGTCATTTTTAACTCATTCACTGCCATTGGCGGATTTACTTGTCTTTTCACAGTCCATCCATTCAGTCCCCGGAACTTACTCATATTTTTTTCTTTTTTTTTCAAACATTAGGGTAAAAGAGGGTCTGAAAATGTCTGGTAGTGAATGAGTTAAAAGGTATCCCGTAATTTGTCAATAGAACAGGCCTCCAGTGACGGACGGACAGTCTGACGGAATGCCCACCTCTGGCAATTTCTACAGAAATTGCATTCTCTACCTAACAATTGTTCTTTTGCGAAAATGACCTGATTTCACCTCTCTTGACCTCAGCCCTGACGTGTCCACCGTTCAGCCACTACCAAGTGTGCACCAGCGCCTGTCCAGCCTCCTGCTCGGATGTCACCGCACCCTTGTATTGCACCCACCCTTGCACCGAGGGCTGCCAGTGCAACCAGGACTACGTCCTCAGCGGCAGCCATTGCGTACAGCGGGATGACTGTGGCTGTGAGCACAATGGCCTCTATTACCCACTCAATGAGACTTTTTGGGCTGGCCCACACGGTGAAGAAGGCGAATGTAGCCTCCGCTGCACCTGCGCGGCCGCGGGCGAAATCTCTTGCCTCAACGAGTCTTGCAAGGAGGGCGAGGTGTGCACGGCGGAGGTGGGCACGCTGGGTTGCTACCCTCGCCGGGAGGGGCTGTGTTCAATCGCTCAGAACGCTGTGACATCATCCTTTGACGGCGCCTTCCTGCTGTTCCCAGATGACAGCTCCTACTACCTGCTGAAGCTGTGTGGCGCTGTGCCAGCTAATGGCTCAATGGTGGAGGTGAAGATAGGCAGACGGCTGGTGAACAAAGGCCCTGCTTGGAAAAGACCTGTGGTAGTTACGGTTGCTAGCCTGGAGGTTCAGGTGGGAGGGCTGGATTTAGAAACAGTCAAGGTGAGTACGGTGTTTCCCCGCTTATATATGCGGTTTGGCATTTACAAATTTGCCTATTAGTTGATTTTTGGGGGGGGGCCTACTGTACCAGTCAAAAGTTCGGAAACACCCTCTAATTCAGTGTTTTTGCTTTCTTGAAATTTCCTCAATTGATGATTTTTACTTTTGATGGAATTGTTTGGTAAACAAAAACTGTGAAGCAAAACAGAATTTTTTATAGTTTTGATTCTCCAAAGTAGGCACCTTTTGCCCAGATGACAGCTTTACACATCTTGGTATTTTCTCAGTCAGCGTTATGATGTGGATGATGCTTTATGACCTGGAATGACTTCTAGCTCACAGCTGTGCACTCAAGAGTTAATAGCTTGAATTTCTTGACCTCGTATTGTGTCTGAGACTATGTGAATGTGAAGTTTTGTTTGCAAACTTTTTACTGGAACTATATATGATTCTGTTTTTGTGCTCAGGCCAGAGTTATGTAAATATATAATACAAAGATTGGTTTGGTGCCATTTTATGGCATCTTGATTCCAAAGAACAATGTTGAAGTGAGTTGAGGAGCATCATTGCATGTATTTGCAATGTTTGTTGTGATCATTTTAGGCGTGTTTTAATTGGGTCTCAAGTATATGGGAGGGGTAAAACTATCAAATGTATTCATATGGTCTATACTCTATATCGCAGATTTCCATCTATTGCCGGAGGGTGTGGAACATGCCCCCCACAGGAAACTGTATCGTAAACACACGTATATGTGGGTCGCCATTCACCCATATTTTTTTCATGTTTTTTTTTCCTGCGAAACCTATCCTCAGCTATTTGCTGCTCAACTCATCTAGTGGTGTTTTTATGCTCTTTTTATTATGATGTATAAGATGGCACCAAAGCCCTGACAGTATTGACTGGAATCAAGGAAGTGCATATCAACTGAGAGACTTAATATCTACTACCGGTATGTCAGGGAGGAAATTAGTTTATCCAGGGGTGCATTTTGCGTGTGTATTTGATCAAAATCAAATCATTGTTAAGGGTAAAGTAAGATGAGTTTGAAATATTGAAGGTTTTGGGATCATAGTTTGTGGTATATTTACAGTTTAAATTATTGATATTGGCAATTATAGACATATATAGATCAGTTATGGCTTTTTGCAATTCGTGGCAGATAGAGTAATACAACAATTTATACAGCTTATTTGAAGTGTGTATTTGTTTATTGTTTACTTGGTATTGGGAAGAAAATGTTCTTTTCTGGACCAAAACGTTTGAGAAGGCTAACCCTAACCCCGCTCTCAATTGCACTTCTCCGCCTGATGATCTGTTTTTGTCCTAGGTCAACGGCGAACCGATCGTCCTCCCCTACGTCCATCCGACGCGGACCGTAAAGGTCTACAGAGCGTCGGGTAACGCCACAGTGGTGGAATCCCGTGGTCATCTTCGCGTTCACTACGCACAACAGGGATCTATCAACATCTCCCTCTCCACCGCATTCTACAACGTCACCTGCGGCCTGTGCGGAGTCTTCAACGGCGACCCCGCCGACGACTTCCGCCTCCCCAACGGACGCCTGGCGGAGTCAGCCTCGCAGTTCCCCGAAGGCTGGCGTTCCATCGCTGACGACATCACCTGCAACGGAGACTGTGACGACTTGTACCGCATGTGCACGGACCTGCGCCTCTACCGGAGTCCGTGGATGTGCGGTCACATCAATGACCCCGGAAACAGCTCTTTCGTGCCCTGCCACGGTGCGGTCAATCCGTCGCCGTTTTTCCGAAACTGTTTGTACAACATGTGCGTGAAGGACGGCAACCGCTCGGCCTTATGCTCTTCGCTTCAAGCTTACGCCGCCGCCTGTCAGGATGCTCAGGTGGTCCTCGCTTCTTGGAGGACGGCCACCAATTGCCGTAAGTTGAAGAGCTTGAGTGAAGCGAAGTGTGAACGTTCGGGTTGAAGAGGAAGTCAACCCAAAAATGTTCAGCATTCTCATTCATATTGTCCATCTCAGGGGGCGGCCATTTTCTAACTTGCTGTCGACTGAAAAGGACATCACAGTTGCTCGGGGATCAGACAACAAGCAATCACAGCTCGCCTGTTTTCTGAAGCTGATTGGTTGTTACCTGAGCCCCGAGCAACTGTGATGTCATTTTCAGTTGACAACAAATAACAAAATGGCCGCCCCCTGAGATGGACAATATCAATGAGAATGCTGTGTTTAGACAAGTGGAGCTGCATAGAACATAATGTGGCAAAGAAGATTTTGGGGGTGACTTCCCATTTAAGCACTCTCTTGTGTGGGGTACTGACAAGTTCTGTGTTTTGCGGTGATAACATTACAGTGATTTAGTGGTTAGCACAATCACTTCACAATCGAGATTCGGAAGAAAGAAAGGGGGGTGTACCGG
The DNA here is from genome assembly GCF_054856515.1 of Filicampus tigris. Lineage (NCBI taxonomy): Eukaryota > Metazoa > Chordata > Actinopteri > Syngnathiformes > Syngnathidae > Filicampus > Filicampus tigris. The sequence goes on along the minus strand of NC_141233.1, from coordinate 12,205,208 downwards.
CATCCGAGGTAAATTGCGGGGCCAGAACGTAATGTGCCTCCGAGGTTTTCATGCGTAAAAGCGGGAATGAACGCTTGTCTCCCAGCACTCCCGCACGGAATGACTGGCTTCTGTCTTCCTATCATGTCCCAGCGCTTCCCTGTCCGGCCAACAGCCATTTCGACGAGTGCGCCAGCGCTTGCCCCCTGACGTGCTCCGACCTGGACGAGCCGGAGGTGCCGTGCCCGTCGCCGTGCGGCGAGGGCTGCCGTTGCGAGGATGGCTTCGCCCTGCGGGACGGCCTGTGCGTGTCCCACGGCGACTGCGGCTGCGCTGGCCCCGACCTCGATGGGCGTCTGCCTGCAAACCACACTTTCTGGACAGACCGGGACTGCTTGGAGCGCTGCTACTGCAACGGTTCAGACAACGGCGTGTACTGCCTCGCGGCACCTTGCCACCCCGAGGAGTACTGCCAGGAGGACGGCGGGTTGTACTACTGCAGGCCTCGCACCGAGGCCCTTTGCGTGGCGGCCGGTTATGGCCACTTCCTGCCGTTCAGCGGCATCCCGTTTGAGCTGCAGAGCTCTTGCAGCATGAGCTTGGCCACCACCCACTGTGGGAGCGGGGACAGCAGCGCAAACATGAGTGGCAACTTGCCTCCATTTAAACTATTAGCTCTTAATGAGGAGAGGGACACAGGCCAAGCGGTTTGGGTGAGAGGCTTCATGCTGGAGGTCTTTGATTTTGAGATCGAGGTGTCCCGAAGTTACAAGAACACCGCCATGGTGAGTCAGCGGTGAGAGATTATGGTAAAAAGAATGTGTATTGAACAACCGATGCTGTGGAGTGAAATCCTTGCGTCTCAAAATTATTATTATTATTTTTTTTTTAAACAACTGTTCAAGTATCTAAAAGAGTTAATAGATTTGTTCTGTAGCTATTGTCAACGCTTTAAATTGGTTAATAATAATGTGTAAAAATAATAGACGAAGTAGGGACGGACCAATAGCATTAATTTGTGGAAAACTATCAAACTGACGATATTTGAGGTGACCATGTGCTCTGGTTCATTCAGGTGAATAAGGAGCGCTTGTACGTACCTGTGAAGCTCGGCCAGGGGAAGGTCACCATCTTCACTTTGGGCACACTGCTCGTCCTAGAGACGGACTTCGGCCTCAAGGTGGCCTTCGACTGGAACACCCTGCTCCTGTTGACGTTACCCCGTCACCTCTACAACGCATCCTGCGGCCTCTGTGGGGGCTTTCCCTCAGCGCCGGCCACCCACACCGCCGACGACTGGGGCGCAACCTGGGCTGAGAGGGATGCTTTCTGCCAGGTGGGCTGCGGCGACTCATGCCCAAGGTGCGGCCCGGGGGATAAAAACCCGCCGGACGATGGCGCTATCGCTTCGGCCGACGACAGCGGCGACACGGACGACGACCGTACGACTGAACTCCGCTTCCGTCTTCGAGACGGTCTCTACGTGTTTGCGGAGCCCGAGGCGGAGAGGCTGTGCGCCCTGATGGCGGATCGAGAGGGCGCGTTTGCACGCTGTCACGGCAAGGTGGCGCCGGATTTCTTTTACCAAAGCTGCCTACGGGATATCTGCTTGGACGGGGGCGCTCAGGAAACCGTTTGCAGCTGGCTGCAGGCCTACGGCACCACCTGCCAGACGCAAGGGGTACCAACCACCGGCTGGAGGGGCGATGCGCCATGTGGTGAGTACCATCTACAGTAATCCTCTTGCTTATTCTCAGCAAGTCACCTTTAAATCAGTCTGGGTGATATGATATGTCCAACCCGCCTGTTCCCAGTCCAGAGGTGTCCGCCGAACAGCCATTACTCCAGATGCGTGCCGGTCTGCCCGCCCCAGTGCGCCCCCGCCCGCAGCCAGAGGGACTGCAGCCAAGACTGCGTTGAGGGCTGCCACTGCGACCAGGGCTACGTCCTCAACGGCAAGAGCTGCATCCTGCCTCAAGACTGCGGTTGCTACACTGACGGCAAGTACTACGAGGTCAGTGTGACGCCCCGCATCGTATGATCGTTCGTGTCGACGTCCATCTGTTACGAGTCGATTTGGATGTGCATTCGTTACGTCGAGTATGAAGTTGATGGTTACAGGAACGGATGAGCAAAGCTTTTAGCATTTAGCATTGAATAGCCATAAAAAGCAAAAGCCATTTTTGTGGTAATTGTCATATTAATAGTTAACTTTTGCAAAAAAAAAAAAAACTTTTTTTTTTATATTTGCAATGATATTTATTTATCTTGCACCATTTGTTGGAATTTAAGTTTAGCTGTTTTCGTTAAAAAATAAAAAAAAATAAAAAAAAACCTATTAACTTGTTATATCTTGGTGATTTTAATGATTGCTTTTCTGATTTTTCTCCAATTTAAAAAAGAGTGAGAGAGGCAGATTAGGTTTTCAGTGATTTTATTTTGGGCATGATTTTCTGATGTGTCGAAATTATCCCACGATATTTGCAGAGGCTTTATGATATTTTCTGATTTCTACAAGTACATTACAGAGTTTTTTTTTTTTTTTTTTTCTAACTTACAATCGACTTATGTAAAAGCATTGAATCAGTTCTTTGAAAATTTGTAAGACACTTTTTTGTAGCCCAAGCAGTTGTTCTGGAACGGCGATTGCACCAAGCGTTGCCAGTGCATCGGCCGCAACCTGGTCCAGTGCGACCCTCGGCGCTGCAAGGCGGACGAGGAGTGCGGCCTGCGCCACGGCGTGCGTGGCTGCTTCGCGAGGCGCTCCCAGCAGTGCGTGTCATCTGGCGGCGGCGTTTTCAAGACCTTCGACGGCGCCTCGCTGCGCCTGCCCGCCTCCTGCTCCTTCGTGCTCTCCACCAACTGCCACAAGCTGCCCGACCTCTCCTTCCAGCTCATCGCCAACTTCGACAAGTGGAGCGCGCCCAACCTCACCACCATCTCCCACGTCTACCTCTACATCAACGAGGAAAACATCCTCGTCTCGGGCAACACGGTCAAGGTGGGGTCGCCGAGCGCCGTATTTCCTCATGTCGCGGCACCGCTTGCAATCAACGATTCCGCGGTTCGGCGCAGGTGAACGGCACCCCGGTGTCGGTGCCGTTCGTGACGGGCCTTATGACGCGCCTGTCGGCGTCGGAGGGCTTCATCGACATCGACTCGCCGCAGGACATCCGCGTGCGCTACAACCGCTTCAACACGCTGAGCATCAGCATGGGCGCGCGGCTGCAGGACAAGCTGTGCGGCCTGTGCGGCAACTTCAACGGCGACCCAGGCGACGACTACATCACCTCCACGGGGAGGGCGGCCGCCAGCGCTCTGGAGCTCGCCCAGAGCTGGAAGACTAACGGCATGCAGGACAGGTGGGTGTTATGGTCCAATGAAAACAAAGTTGAACTCAAATCATTCCAAAAGGTATATTTAGTGCTTTGGTCAAGGTGGAAGGAATTATGAACAGTTCGAAATAGCTGTCGATATTAACATAAAACCTTAAAGCTGAAGTCAACCCAAACATATTTTTTTTCAAGAACATGTTCTATGCAAGCCCACTAGTTGAAACAAGGCATTCTGATAAATATTGCGTTTGTGGAATAAGAGTTAATCCACTCGTTTTTAGCCATCTCTGGGGGCGGCCATTTTGTCTTCTGTCGACTGAAAATGACATCACAACTACTCAGGGCTCAGGTAACAACCAATCACGGCTAACTTGCTTTCTGAAGCTTACCTGTGATTGGTCGTTACCTGAGTGTCATTTTTAGTCGACAGAAATGACTAAATGGCCGCCCCCTGAGATGGCTAAAAAGGGGTGGATTTTGCTGCTTAACTCATATTCCACAAACGCAATATTAATCAGAATGCCGTGTTTTAACTTGTGGGCCTGCTGGGAACATATTCTTGAAAAAAATGTCTTTGGGTTGATTTACGCTTTAGGGCTTCTGCTTGAAAGCAAACATATACATCAGGAAAGGCCTACTCAAAATTTGTTTCGGGTTGATCAGATTCATTTTAAAGTAGATTTCTATTGACTTGTACATGTTTTAGGTTGCATTAATGGTGGAAAATGTGAAATGATCTTGGCCTCATTTTTGTACATGACAAAAACATGGCATTTGAATAAGGGCGTGTAGACTTTTTATATCCACTGCAGTTTTCAAAGGTTTGCACCCCCTGCATTAGAGTGTGCATCCTGCATTGGAGAATTTGAGCTCTATGTATCTTTCTATGGCTCTATCTTGTGGCGGTTTGGGGAATAACACTCTGGTAAAGGTATACAGTGGTGTGGTCATTTCCAAAACTGAACACAAGAGGGTCAAAACATTAGAAGCAACTCTCCGTATAATAACAGACATATTGTTGTATTGTCTTGGATCCCCCCCCACCCAGGTGCGACGAGACCCAGTACGTGGCGCTGGCCCAGTCGTGCGACAACGCGGCCGTGCTGGCGCTTCAGCGCGAAGACACGTGCCTGAAGCTGACCGAGCCCAAGGGTTTCTTCCAGCCGTGCCACGGCCTGCTGGACCCGCGGCCCTTCTACCGTTCCTGCTACCTGGACGGCTGCTACAACCGTCGCGGCGCCCAAGTGTGCGGCTCGCTGGCCGCCTACGCCGAGGCTTGCCGCTCCATGGGCGCCCTCACCACCAAGTGGATCGCCCAAGAGAACTGCTGTAAGAAGCCACGCCCGGGCGTGCGCTCGCACGCGCGCGCGTTCGGCTACGCGTGGCGGCTAACATTGCGTGTCGGACCATGTTTTTTTTTTTTTCTTTTTAGCAGAATGGATCGACGACCCCTGCGCCACAGAGACCTGTACGAACTTCACATGCGAGCTGGAGAATGGTGGCGATCTGTGTGGATGTCCTGAGTTGCCCGTCAGCCACGAAGGTGAGGTTGTCACCTCTCGCTAGAAATCGGCTGGGATAGGCTCCAGTTCAACTGTGACCCTGAAGAGGGCAAGTGTCTAAAAAAAAAAAAAAAAAAAAGAATATTCTGTCTTCTTTACATGTATATACAATTATTTTGGGAAAATATGTTTTATTACACTGTATATATGTATATATATTAGAGCTCGGGCTCGCACTCAAAATCCGCGTTCACCATCGGTTTACCATTTAAACAACGACTCCCAAATCAATGCGCGCGTGTATGTCAGGTGATGACGATGTCATCGAGGCGGAGGTGACGTGCAAGGCCGCCGTTATGGAGGTGTCCATCTCCAAGTGCAAGCTCTTCCAGCTGGGCTTCCAGCGCGGCGACGTCCGCGTCAACGACCAACACTGCGCCGGCGTGGAAGGAGAGGACTACATCTCATTCCACATCAACAACACCAAAGGACACTGCGGATCCATTGTACATGTCAGTCATCTTTCACCATTTTGCAGAATAAGTCAAATTTCTTTAGAACACATCTCAAAGACTTTGCGCTTTGTTGCTATTATTAGTTATTAACCAGTTAGTCATTCATTTGTTTGTTGATTATTTTGTGAGTTAGCTGGAATAGGCAGAAATGTAATCTACTCTTATTCCCAAATTGCATTTTTTTTTCAATAGTATTGACTGACTGTCAGTCAGGCAGTTAGCAAATTTATTAGTTAGGGATCTAGTTACCTAGACCGTAACTTAGTTTAACTACTTAGCTAGCTAGTTAGTTTATTAGTAGGTTGGTCCTATCACTAGCAAGCGAGCGATTTTGTGGGTTACTGAGGTAGCGTGATAGTTAGCAGGATTATACAAAAAAAAATAAGATAAATATGTATATATTCCACACATGCATTAGTAGTTATTTAGTAGTGATTGACTGTGGCGACCCATAATGGGGCAAGCCAAAACGACCGACTGCTGCTTCTCGTTCATTTAGCACTCTGTTATGTGCCGTGACATGTTGCCTCCGGTGGTTTCATGTGGTATTGCATGACAACTGTCTGAAGTGACTTTGTCTGTTTTGACAGTCAAACGGCACGCACATCATGTACAAAAACACCGTGTGGATCGAGAGCGTCAACAACACGGGTAACGTCATCACTCGGGACAAAACCATCAACGTGGAGTTCGCCTGTGCCTACGAGCTGGACCTGAAGATCTCGCTGGAGACGGTCCTCAAACCCATACTGAGGTTAGTCAATTAGCTCGTAGACATAAATACTGAATCCGGACTGTTTGGATCACTTTTCCATTCCTCTACTAGCGTGATCAACCTCACCTTGGCCACCCAAGCGGGCAACTTCATCACCAAGATGGCGTTGTATAAGAATGCCTCGTACCGCCAGCCATACAGGGAGGGCGAGGTGGTCCTCAGCACGAGGGACGTCCTCTACGTGGGCGTCTTCGTGGAGGGCGCAGACGAAAACCAGCTCATCCTGGTCGTCAACATGTGCTGGGCCACGCCGTCGCGCAACAGCAGTGACCGACTGCGCTATGTCATCATCGAGCGAGGGTATGCCCTGAAGGGAACACATCTAGAAGAAAAAGTTCGTTATGATTAAAAAAAAAAGAATAATAATTAATTATGATTTTACTCGAAAAATGATTTAGCATAGCAGCCCCAATTTTAATTGGAATGTAATTTTAAATTCAATTTTAACTGAATTACATCTTAATTATATTGTAATTGGATTTAAATGTAAATTTAACTTTCATTTCTCATGTATGTTATGGGCATCCGCCAATTTACCAGTATGTATATTTTTTAAAGTTGCCGCGTTTCTAGGGCTAATCTTTTTGATAGATAGTAGTAAATAATTAGTTTGTATATATTATATTTTAGTACATATAACTATATATTATTATATTTATATATTTTTTATAAAAAATTCACAGGGGAAAATACATTTTTTTAATGGTGGAATTGCTCTCTTACCGTATCATGAGAGCAAAATGATGCGACGACATCACCTCCCACCTCTTGTTTGAACCTCTCCCCTTCCTCCTCAGGTGTCCGAACATCAAGGACAACACCATTGGCATGGCGGAGAACGGCGTGTCGCTCACCTGCCGCTTCCACGTCACCGTCTTCAAGTTCATCGGGGACTACGATGAGGTGCACCTACACTGCGACGTTTCGCTGTGCGACTCAGAAAGGCACACCTGCAAAGTGGTGAGGAGACCACGTTCGCCTCAAGCCCAAGTGTTCCTCCTGCAAGTTGTCTTGTGTTAAAAGGACTTTTGTACGTGCAGAATTGTCCGCCCAAGAGGAGGATGTCGTCAAAGAATAGGATACTAAAAGATCACATACTCAGCGTTGGGCCCATTCGTAGACAAGGTCAGCCACTGGCATCTTTGCAGCAAGGTATCTCTTTTTTTTTTTTTTTTTTTTTTTTATGCTAGCAATGTGTTTTCTTTGTGAAATGGTCTCAGTGTCGGACTGGTGCGAGGAGGACAACGGCGGATGTGAGCAGATGTGCACCAGTAAGGCGACCGGTCCGGTGTGCAGCTGCATCACCGGGATGCTGCAAGTGGACAGGAAGACCTGTCGGAGTGAGTCAGCTTCAGTGCTACCTTGACTTAATAAGTGCCTCATTCGTTCTCTAACCATGCTTGAAACTCAAATCATGTCAATTAATTCTAATCAACTTTCCCCACTGAAATGAAATGAAATGTCAGTGATTGCTAGTAACACTAGCAAAAAAAAAATTGTAATGTGTTTTTAATAAGAAAAATAGCATGTTTATAAAAAACATTCATTCGTCCATTTTCCGTACTGCTTTTTACGAGTTAGAAAGTAGAAATTTGGCGAAATACGTACGCAAAATTATACAATACACAAAGATTTTTTTTTTAAAGTAAGCACAAAACACAACAGACTCGCTCAGCTTTGTTAGTATAGCACTTGCTAACATGCTAGCACGCTAAAGATACAGACGGCAAACAGCTAACCGATTGCTCGCCTGCATTTTTCTTTACTTTATTTGTTGTGATTTTCTGACTCTTGAACTGATGCGGCCTGGATGGATGTGGTGAAGCTTGCTCGTAAGATTTTGTTCACAACTAGAAACAAAAACCAGACTGAGCGACGGTTGTAAAAGTTGGGGCGCTCTTACGTCAAGATACCACGGTACAAACAAAAGTGCATAAATGGAGAAAAACTGCAGCATCATTTCTTCATGTTTTGTTGTTGTTGTGTTTTATGTGTCCTAGCTCCGAGTTCCAGCTGCAGACTGGCACCTGCTCACCCGCTGCTGAGCGCCGCCGTTTCCGTGCACCTGCTTCTCCTTCGCTGACGCACAACTGCACACGGAAAAGACTTGAACACGCAAAAGACTGTCGGTTTGATTCATTACTTCCACCTCATTCTGTCCTTTACTGTTAACAAGTCGATTGTTTCCAAGCGTCGTCATACTGTATGTCCCAAGGTGTATTTTCTGCCATCAACGCTAGGTGGCGCTGTAGGACGAACGTTTTAGTATTCATAAGTCCTCCCAACACAGGGGTGGGGAATCTGTGGTGGCGCCGCAGTCTTTATAAGTTCTCATTTTCAAGGAATAGAACAAGGGAAAAATTATATGTAAAATACATTTCCGCAATTGCAACCAAAAAAGCCTTCAGAGTTTACATCAATACATTTTTAATGTTACATACACACAAACAAAACATCGGAGAAAAAAATGTGTAAATGTTGCGGACAAATAGCGCAATTAACGAAGAAAAACAAGACATTATTTTTGCGAGGAAAAGTTGTAATTTTGTGAGAATAAAGTCAGAATGGTCGGAGAATTTAGTGTAAGAATTAAGTTCTAACAGTCAAGAAAAAAAAGTGAGAATATTTAGAGTACGGAGACAACACATGAACAATTTTGCGAGAATCGCCGTAAATTTATGAAGGGGAAAAGACATTATTTTACGACAAAAAGTTGTCATTTTGTGAGGATGAAATTGTAGCATTACGGGGGAAAAAAAGCATTATTTTACCAGGAAAAAGTTGTAATTCCGTGACCGTAAAGTCGGAATATTCCAAGCTCGCATTCAGCCCTGATTGTAAAAATGCTCCCCCGTCCTGATTAATCGAGCGTTTGTACAGACGTCAGTCCAGTAACACGAGACCGCACCTCAGGAAATTCCATCATGCGTGACGTTTCTCGTGTTGTCTAAACACGACATGCGACGACGTCTGGTCTGCTTTTTTTTTCTTTTTACCGACTAGGACAAGGTGGTGTGTTTTCCTTTTGAAAGGTTACATGCTTTTACTGAGAAATGATGACCAACTACGTGTGCTCTTAAAATCATGGTTGGTCAATTGATTCCAAGCAGTTTTAGGGCCACGCTAAAAAAGAATTACTCATTGAATTACAAGAATAAAGTCTGGATGTTTGCAAGAAGAATTGTCGTTATAGTACGACTTCATTCAATGACATTGCAACGTTACTCTCGAAATTGTGTTATTAAATTCTTGTCTTGCAATAGTATGACATGATTCTCAAAATGTTAGACTTTTATTAGTACAATGATTTTTTTTTTTCCCCCCGAATTACCACAACTTTATGCTCATAATATTAGAACGTTATTTGTAAAATCTTATGACTATTCCCAACATTAGAATTTTATTATTGGAGTTAAACAACTGTTTTCTTAGTTTATTACAAATGCATTCTTATAACATTGCATTTTCTTATCGAAATAGTACGACTTTATCCTTACATCACAAAATTCTCCAAATTTTATGACTCATAGATATTGCTGCTCTATTCTTGAAATTGTATTCAACATTATTCTTGCAATATTCCGACTATTCTCATTACATTGTTTTTATTTTTGAAATTTTATGACTTTGTACTAAGACTTCATTCTCAAATTTGTAAGATTTTTTTTCAAAATACCAGAAAAGTTTTTCCTCATGATGTTACAACTTAATTCGATTTTATTCTTGAAATTGTGCCGTAGCACAATTTTTTTTAAAGCTGTTATGACTATACTCATAACATAACGTTTTTCTGAAAATGTGAAGTCTTTTTGTCCAAATATTATTCAACTTTTGTCTTGCGATATTGACTTTATTCTTCTGATGTTGAGATTTTTTTTTTTTTGTAATTGTAATAGTTTGACTTTATTCTCACATTACATACTTATTCTCGAACATTTTCAACATTTTTTTTATCCTAACATTAGGACTTTTTTCTCGAAATTGAAATTTTTTTGGGGGTCAAAATAACAGTAAAAGAAATATTCATTCTTTCATTCATTCATTCTTGTTACGGCCCACGGAATTTCATGGCTGTTAATTATGTTTTTGTGTTGTGGGGGTTGATAATTTAATGATTTTACGGCCCACGATATTTCATGGCTGTTAATTGCGTTTTTGTGCTGTGGCAGTTAATAATTTAATGAGGAAGGGTTGTAACAATTCTCATCATTTTTTTTTTTCCAACAAATTTGTATGCAGCTTTTTTTCCCTTTTTAGGATTGTGACTTTAATCTCATAGCAGTGCTAATGACTTCATTATCTAAATTGTACAACTTTATTTCTGGTAATATTCCAACATTTTTTGGGGGGGAGGGGGCGCGGGGGGTCAGCGTGGGGTGTCTCTTATGATTTCTTTTTTGCTAATAATCATTCCCCCTTGTTGTGTACATGTGTTACGAAGCAATGAAAGAGATGTTTTATGTGACTTTTGAATAAAAAGTTCTCATCGTCCGTGCGAACGACTTCCACACGTTTGTTGCCCCGTTGTTCTTTCACACCAAACTCATCGACAAGCGTTGACCCGTGAGTGAAATGAATGTCCCAATTCTTTTGTCCATGTATGAACTGTAAGAAAACAAACATAGCAGTTGAGTTGTGTCATCACCTCAACAAAGCCTCTTACATAAGTCGAGTGGATTTCCACTTAGCCTGTTGGCCAGCAATGGACCAAACCGACTCATGCCGTGTCATGTATTTATTATTATAAAGGGTTGCATGGTTCCCAGCATTCCTGGACCTAGCAAGGCGTGTTTGACAAACATAAAAAAAGTTGTGGTCAGGTCAAAATAGCCTTCAATCAAACCCCTGAAAAGGTGTCATATTTCGCCATTTACGGATCTTCTAATATTTACAGTGGACCTCGCATTGCCATAAGTTTTTTTTTCCCCACACAGTATTATGAGTATTTGTATCGTAACGGTAATTTCTTAAAAACTACCACTTTTTTTTTGTCATAACATTGCGATTATTTTATCATAATACGATTTCTTCTCATATGTTACGACTTTTTCAGGTAATGTCACGGTTTGTTTTCATAACATTACGTTCCTTTCGTGACAATACAACATTTTTCTCATAAAATTTCGACGTTACTCTCATAATGTCGCATTTTTCCCCTCGTAATGTCACCACTTTTTTTCTCGCTACTTTTTACATTTAATTCTCATAATGTTGCGACTTGTAACAACGTGTATAGCGTCGCACTTGTTGTCGGCCTGGTTACGCAATTTTTCTGCGCCCTTCACCACATATTTTTCCAGATAATTTTGGTCGGTGACTTAATTGCATACTCACTGTTAAGTACCCACAGAATCACCTAGTCGCATTTTTTTCTTTCTTTTTTTTTTTTTTAATGGGGAAGGGTTGGAAGGGGGCAACCCCTGATTTTATTGGAGGTTTATCTCCACTTATTCAAGTTAATTAAAAACAAATTCTCCCTCAAGACATTGAGAAAAGGCGTCAACTATACACGGGGGGCTGGACTTGTCTTCGTAAAAATAAACCACTCAAAACGTTATCGTGCCAACACTGCACTCAAGGACTGACCTTTGTTGGTCATTCTTGAGCTGGTTATGTATCCGTGGTTACGTAACATTGTCGGGTGTGTGTTTGTTTTTAGGAATGCCTTTCACTTCATGCACTTTCAGTGTGTGACTGGCATTTGTGTATTGCCACTTTTGTGTCATTATTAGTATTAGGACTTACTTGTAATATTACAACATTGTTCTCGTGGTATTAAGAAGACCCGTTTCTCGTAATACTATGACTTAGTACAATTTTATTCTCATACATAATTTTTGTTGGCATGACTTCATTATTACTTTCTTCTTGTCAAGTTACCCTTTGTTGTCAACATATGCTATTACAAATAACAATATAATGTTCTCATAACATTATGATTTATTTTTTTCTCACAACACTGACTTTTTTCTCTTAACATTCCAACCTTCCCTTTCATAAAATAGATTCCCCAACCCCCTCCCCCCTCCCTTCATTCATTACAATTTTTTTCTGGTAACAGTATGTATTCTCGTAATATTACAACTTTTTTTGATAACATTGCACATTTTTTTTCACCTAATATTTTGACGTTATTATCATCAAATTACTTTCTTCTCGAAACATCATGTTTTGTTGAATTGGTCTGATTATTTTATCATAGTACTCTACTATTAGTACGACTTTACTTTCAAAAAGTTGACATTCACTACTTTCAAACCATATGCGGAGTAGGAAAACATGTAGAACATTTGCTTTGTGGCTAACAGGATTCATACCAGGCTCTCCTGCATTTGGCTAAATGTTAGTACGCAAGAAGAAAAACATTTGCAAGATCTCCCAAGCCGAAGGTCACAAAAAGTTGAGTAAAGCTGATATGCTTTATTTATTCCGTTTTTTAAAAATACATACACACACACATATAAACTCTTTCTCTCTCTCTCGCTCTCTCTCTCTCTCTTTCGTTTTTTTATGTAAACATTTTTAAGTATAGCGAAAAACTCATATAGGCAATGAAATACATGATTAGATTTTGACCAAGGATTGCAAAAGACAATTAAAAAAAAAAAAAAAAAGATGAAATGAAATCTAAAATGGCTTCAAGAGCTACAATATAGTTGCCAAACAAACAAAGGTGATATGAAAAGGTAATAACTGTAATATGGGCTGTTATGGCATCCATCACATATTGTACTCTGTTATGTAAGAGTACTGCTGATATTTATTTTAGTTATCATTTTATGACTCACTCTGATTTGTATGCATTCCCAAGCAGTTATGTACAAACGTTGCCGTCCAACAAAAAGTGAACTGTACCTCCCAATTTTTGTGTTTAAAAAATACATTATTAATCCGAACACCAGACATTAGGAAACATCAACATATATTGGATTGGATATTTTCGCATGTTCTGTTTGTGTTGTTATTTTCTTGTTTGGTTGGTTTGCCTTTTCTTTTCATCGCTTTGTGGTTGTGATGTTATGTTTCTGAAAAATGATTAAAAATAACGGGAGAAATGAAAAAGATTTTTTTTTGCAGCTCTATTTTGTAAAGTGAAAGATTAATTTCACAACATTTTGAGATACACCACAGTACACACGTTTTGTTGCGAAGAATTTGTCCTAAATTCTAAAAATAAAAATGTATTTTTCGACGAGTGAAAAAATTGGATGTCTAATGTTTCCTACGACTCCCGAAGGCAGCACTGCGCGGTCCTCAGGCCACAGGAAAGGAGGAGGAGAAGGAGGCGTTCAAGTCCGCAGTAAAAACGACTGACGCTCTAGTTATTTGCCCGTTACTCTTTTTTTGAAGGTGGATGAAAGAAGGTTCTTTCATAACGACCCTCACACGTCTGCCTCCTCACCACACTGGCCGCCTCGTCGTCGCGTACGCACCTTTAAAATCCCTGGACTTTCGCTTTTGTGTTTTTCTTTTATTTTCTTGGAGCTGTGTTGCAGCGGCTTTCACCATGCCGTCCCCGCGATACTCTTACACGTTGACAGCAAAGGAGGACCCGACCGCCGCTCTGTCGGCGGCCAAGTCCAACGTGCGGCGTATGGCTCCGTCCTTGTCCCGGTCCAAGCTGGTGTCCACCTTCATGGGACTCATCATCAACCAGGCCAAGGTGAGCGCTTCCGAAAGATAACATTTACATTTTGTGAGCATTACTATCGAAAGCTTGCATATTTTTTTTCTCTACATATTTTTTTTTTCTGTTGCATTCTGTAGAAACATGATGCCGTTAGTATTGTACATTTCATTTTACAGTACCTTTTATTAAACTGAAAAACCATCAACTTATTTGTTCAAAGTAAAACAAATTTGAAACTCAAGATGCGCCTTAGCTCTTAGCTTAGCACTTGCTAACATGCTAAAGTTACAGTAGCAAAATGACACATTTGTACCCGAAGCTGATTCACGTGTGTTTTCTGTTTTTATGACACTTTATTGGTTTGAATTAAATTTTAATTGTATATGGCGCTTTTTCAATGGGGCAGAGCTTATGTGCTAAGCAGCAAACAAAAAAAACCTACTCATTTGTCTGTACCCATTTTTTGCTCATAAAAGTTTTCAAATAATAAATGCCATTTTTACCTTTTGTTTTGCACAATACATGGCCTAGAAGTGAGCCTTAGTCCGGTTATCTTGGTGATTGCAAAAATTGCAAACATCTTTTACTTTGAAAAACAACGATCAATATGTTTGCAGATTTTTTAATTGATACTACGAACCACTCAATCATAATTAGTGTGCTTTTCTGCACCGTCAATTTCAATTAATGTGTTTTCAATAAAGGGATGGAATTTAAAACGATTTTTTTCATAGATTAATTGACAGATTAATCAATTATTAACATGCTAAAGATACAGACACAAACCAGCTAAATTGTTTTTACTATGTTTTAGTTATAAACGTTTCTTCTGGTTTTTGTCATTATGTAGCAGTCAACCTCATCTGGCATAGCTTCAGAAAATGAGGGCTTGCTAACTTGCTAGCACACAAAAAACAAATGCTAAACTACTATTTTGTTTGTTTTTAATTTTCTTGAGCTGATTTGGCCTCGTTAACCTTCTACGTAAGATTGTTGTCCTAGCCGCCATATCTTTGATAGCTAGCTGCTTTACGACACTCCCCACACAACCTCATACTGTTTGCCACCTAGTACAAAATGTTCATTGTGTCACCTTGAATGCATCACTTGCTAGGTTTTAATTTTTTCAGATGGGGGTGGGATTGGGGGTGATTTGAAGTGGTCACCTGCTGAGCGGTCCAAGCCAGTGACCATCTGGTAGGGAAGAATTGGAACAGAATGTCCTGTATTTTCATAAACTTGAAAACGATTCATAACATACCTGATAACTCCCGATATGAAGCGAGAGCTAATCTTATCAGCCACGCTGGTAAAGAAAAAAAAAGACGCCCTACTATATAACTGTAACAAAACAAGCTGAAAAATAATCAGCTTGTGTAGATTTGTAAAGTAAGTTGACAAACTCGGAACCTGATGCAACCTGACACCGCGTCATGTTCCTGTTCGTGCCCGTGTCCCATGTTTTTGGTGATGGCACGGTTGTCCTGGTGACGGGTCAGCGTGTACCCAGACGCTTTAAACTAAGTATGCAGAACTCGGCTGCAGACGGCGTGACCAACTACATTCTCCTCGAGCCTGCAGTCACGCTGGATGATTGGACAGTATTTTTATGCACTCACTTAGAATTTGTTTAAATTTGCCGGTAGTATTAGTGGAACACCTGAATAGATGTGGGATGGGATAATTCTATCCTTGATTAAAAGGGGTTATAATTACTTATAGATGCCACAAAAATTAGGTCAAATACAATTTGATTTGAATTGAAACTCCCCAATTTACTCCAAAATGTTTTTTTTTCCCACTGAAATACCAATTACGAGCTTGTAAGATAATTTAAGAACAAAAAGAATTAAGTAAGGAAATCTTGTCAAAATAGTATCGATGTTCTCTATATTAAATGTATGCAGAATATAAGGACTGGTCCAAAACACAATATTAGTCAGGATTAAATATGGAAAAAGAGCCAAAAAAATCGAATTCTCCCAAAAACGTTCTGGTTAATTTCAATGGAAAGTACAAATGGGAAATTTTGGAAATATTTGAAAAATTCCATGTGAATTTCAGGATTTAGTGAAAATGAACTGTTAATCAAGCATAATGTAAGAGCCAACCTTCAATTGAGTAAATTCCTGTTTTATGTCTATAACTTGCCGTTACATTCCATCTTTGAAAATACTTGGAATTTTGCAACCGAGTCCCCGGCAAATAACCGCGAACTTAATGCCATCTCTTTCCCTGGGAGCAGAAGCAGAGTCCGCAAGGCCTGGTGGGACTGAAGAACCTGGGAAACACGGTAAGTGTCCCGGCAGGCACCTCACAGCACACCCGACCTGCCACAAGAGTCTCATTTATCTCATGTTTGTTTCTCTGTGTGCGTGTTTGTAGTGTTTCATGAACTCCATCCTCCAGTGTTTGAGTAACACTCCCGAGTTGAGGGACTACTGCCTGAGGGAGGTCCATCGGACAGACCTGAACAACAACAACAGCGGGACCAATTCGGCCCTCGTTGAAGGTAACATGCAGAAGTCAGTTTCGGGGCATTTTGGGAGACCCACAGGGATGTTAGCTAGGTCCCGTGTCATTCGCTCTATCCTATCATTAGAAAACATTGCAACGTTTCAGTGCATTTTCTGAGCTCACTGTCCTACAGTTAGGGAGTCCCGCAGAGGTCACAGCTAGGTCCAATGTCATTCACCCTAGCCTATCATAAGAAAACATCCCAAATGTTATCAATGAACGTTAGCTAAGTAGGCTCTTGTTTCCTGCGCAGCCGAGAAGATAAGATTCCCTGCGATACTTTGGTCTTACCTATATGTAGCATGGTATTATGTCAAGCAAGTATATGTGTATATATGGTGTTTGTTGCGTAAGGACGTTGAGTCATTTTTATGACGCACAAGTACAGTAGGTCACAGCTAGCTTTTGTTCCTGTGTTTGAGTTATAGGAGATTAGATGGCCTTTGATAGAAACTATTAAAAGTGTTTTTGTTAGTCATTGAAGGCAAATATCTCTTTTGTCAAATTTGCTCCCCCTTTTTTCCCTTAAGAGTTCGCCAAGCTGACTCAGAGCTTGTGGACGTCGGTCAACAACGAGACATTCATCCCCTCCGATTTCCGGAGCCAGGTTCAGATTTGCGCTCCCAAATTTGCCGGTTGCAAGTAAGTCCCGTCCGTCCTTTCCACGTTTTTTTCCCTTTTTTCGTTCTGGCGTCAGCTGGCTGACCCCCACCCGGCTGTTCTTTGTCTTGTGCAGTCAGCAGGACGCCCAGGAGTTTCTGCGTTTCCTGCTGGACGCCCTCCACAGCGAAGTGAACCGAGCGACGGCATGCCCCAGGGCGTCCGTCGAGGACTTTGACCACCTCTCGTAAGTCTGCGCGTCATGTCCGCGGGTCACCTCTGCTCCAAATAAGTCACTCAATGACCATAAAGCCTGAACAGAATTTTACGATCGCTGACTTGAATGTCACCCTTCTTAAAAATGACCTGCTCCCTCAGCATTTTTTTCCCTGCACTTATATACTGTAAATTCCTATGGAAATACTCTATCCATGACAGTATGGTGACCTAGTAATTGGTTTGTGTGCCATGAAGTTCTGAGGTCCTGGGTTGAAATCTCAGTTCAGGCCTTCCTGTGTGAAATGTGTGCGTTCTTGTCTCCGGTTACTCCGCAGAATTTATTTTTAAAGGATTGATGTCACTTGTAACCCTTGGCGAATCATCGCATTCTTTTTGTCCATTTTCATGACAAAACTCCAGCTACGCCTGTGTCATATATGGCCTAGATTCCCAGTTGACTTCGAAATGTTTTCTTCCCAGTGATGAGGACAAAGCCAAACGGATGTGGAGTTTGTATTTGGAGCGGGAGGACAGCAAAGTCGTGGGTAAGCGTTTGTATGGCGTCCGCCTCGCGATTAGCGTCCCAGAGATCGCATCGTTAGGCAAAACTGAATCATTTTGTCTGTCGTAGATCTGTTTGTCGGGCAGCTAAAAAGCTCCCTGACGTGCACCGTATGCGGCTTCCGCTCCAACGTCTTCGAGCCCTTCTGGGACCTTTCCATCCCGATCGCACCGGTCAGAATCACACAAAATTCAAATGGTCAGACATAGATAAGCCCGCCCACGGCTGTGTTGTCTCACCTGCGTTTGCGTCCACAGATCATCTCCGACGAGGTGACTCTGAAAGATTGCCTGAGGGTCTTCACCAAGGAGGACGTGCTGGATGGAGACGAGAGGCCGGTAAGACCTCGGCGCCTCTTTTTTTTTTTTTTTTTGGTGAAAAACGGTTGCCCTCACTGTTTTGTTGTGTTTCTGCCACGCAGACTTGCAACAGATGCAAAACCAGACAGAAATGCACCAAACGATTCAGCATTCAGAAGTTCCCTGAGATACTTGTGCTTCGTATCCTTACAAAATAAATCAGTTAAATTAAAACTCACCTTGCATCTCGATGCCAAAGAACTATATGAATCGATATATTATTATATACCGGTATGGCCTCCTTGACTCGCACCTCCCCGTCCAGACCTGAAACGTTTCTCCGACTCCAATATCCGAGCCAGCAAGCTGTCCACGTACGTCAACTTCCCCCTCAAAGAGCTGGACCTCAGGGAGTTCGCCTCCGAGGGCAGCGGTGCGTCCCACGGCCTCCAGCAGAACCTTCCGGCTACGTCTCGTTTTTGACTGTTTGTCTCCCTCTGCGCAGAGCGCGCAGTGTACAACCTCTACGCCGTGTCCAACCACTGGGGCAACACACTGGGCGGCCATTACACGGCCTACTGCAAGAACGCAACCGTGGGCGAGTGGTACAGCTTCAACGACTGCAGGTCCGTTTTCCATAAAAACAAACAAACTAAATGTACACAATTTGGCAGTAATGTCATTTTTTCCTAAAGCAAAGACAAATCCTTTTTGATGTGTTTTGGATAAAATGAAAAAAAATAACTGGTACATGTTTTCTGCTATTGAGCGATATGTATGGTTAGACTGTTTATTACATTATTACCACAAGTTTAGTTTATAGAATTAAAAACAATGAAAAAGATGGATAAACACATTACAGTGGAGATTTAAAGTTTAATCTCAAATCATGTGTCCTTATTGAAATGAATCAATGAATTAATCTGTTCGAGTACAGAATTTTTTTTTTTTTTTCATAAATATATTTGCTCTCCACCTTAGCTGCAAACACAGAAAACGCAGCCACAAAACATGAGTTGCTTTGCTTCTTTAGTGGGGCTATCGGCAGTGAGCAAATCAGGCTAATGGTGCATTACTGCTACCAACTGGTATTGTCCTTCCACTGCAAGGAAGCAATGGCAATTAACGAGATCCCGATGTTTTGTAGTTTGCTGGCGCCATCTAGCGGAGGAGTTCTGAAGTGAACTTGTGCCTTCTGTATTTTAGTTTTAACATGTAACTTTCATCATTGAGTAAATAAACGGGTAATAAATATAATTTTATAAAGATCCAAGTTATGAAAAAAGTCAATAGTAGGAACATATGTGACTTTACTACTGTTAATAAAATTTTTAAAAAGTCGAATAAATATCCAATGTTAAACAATATAGTGGATGCAGTGAAACTTCATCTTAGGAGTGATATGTGATTTTTTTTTTTCCAATATGTTATCAGTTGCTGGGCAGTTTTGTTCTTTTCCTTTTTTTCTTTTTTGTCTTGAGTTGTCTTGAGTTATGAGGTACAAGCATGGTGTGTATATATATATTTCAATATGTATATGTGTGAAGCTACATATAAATGTATTAAATATGTACACTAGTATTGTACACAGTACTTCTGTAGAGATGTCAATTCCAAGGTAAAATCTGTGAACTTTTGATGCGCTTTTTACGCTTAATGTGCCTTATTGTCATTAAACTAATTGGACTTTAATTCTAATTAAAGGGAGTCCCATTTTCATTAGCTTGTTAGCGCAATCTCGTCAACATTTGGGCGTTTTAACCACTGTGGCCCTTTGTTGTTGTATGTGTGTGTTTGTAGGGTGAGCCACATGTCCTCCAGCCAGGTGCGCAGCAGCAACGCCTACATCCTCTTCTATGAGCTCGCCAAAAATCAGACGTTTCATCTTTAAGACGCCGTCAGGTTACATCAACAACAACAAAATAACCCAGCAAGAGACATGAGAGTTGACTGCTGGATGTTAGCGCCACCTTGTGGCTCAGACTGTGACAACCAGGTCATGGGATGAACTGGAATCCAAGAACCATGACTGTCTTTTTTTGAGGATTATTTTTCTTTTCTTTTTTCTATGCACTTTAAACACGGACGACATCACCATTTGGAGAGACATTTGGAGACACAAAAAGGTGTCAAACTTGACTGCTGTGTTTTAATTTATACGAAAGGTAAGGTGAATAAGGTGAATAGTACTTTGTAAAACCATCCACACCAAACTGTTTAGAGATGATGCTTTATTTTTGTACAGCACGGTTGAATGTATAACATCAAAAGCAGTGCAACAGGAAAAAAGGTGCTGAGTGTGTGTGTCTTTGTTTGTGCTAACCAATTAAAGTCATTGCAAATTTACCTGGCTTTGTTTTTAATTGCTGAAAATTTAACTAACCTAAAAACAAATGTCTAATCTTATTCTGTATTGTTTTTGTTAACAATCGTGTGCTCCGACCATGGTGCAAAAAAATAGTAGTACATCCCACAATCCCATACGGCGGGGCGTGCTTCGCATTTTCGAATCCACCTACTAGCTAGTGAGTGTAAATATTTTGATAGTTTACGCGACTACAAGTTTTAAGTGAATTTTAAGAATTTTTGTAGCGATGGAGAAGTAAACTTAGACTTTAGACAGGCAGGCGAGTGTACGGGAAATTGCGTGTGATTGGCGATTTGGATCCTCAGAAACATCAACGGGAAGACTTGCTGACCAGAGGTATGATATCGATCTTGTCAAATATGTATGTACAATACACACGTCTGTGTACAATAGTCAAACGGTAGTAGTCATCTGAATTTAGGCAAATTAACTTAACGTGTTCTCGTCGATCCACTACAGATTGTCTCAGGGCAGGGCACTTTTCAACTACTTCTACAAGTAAGAGGCAAAAGTTCTTACTTCAAGTTGTTTAATTGTTACTCCAAGCTATTGTTCCATGCAACACTGGCGTGTAAAACAAGTGGTTAAACAACGAACGTCCGCTAGGTAAATGCTGTCATACAGTAAAAGGCAGACATGCTAACCCAAATTAGCACCGATGTTACGGTAAATAAACCTTTAAACAGAGCACAGGGAGCAGTCCATGGTGTTGTATAATTATCTTTTTCTATCATAACTATTAACGAGGACACTGGAAAGGACAGCGCATCTGCGTTTAAATGTGAAGCTATCTTCAGAATACTAAACGACTGCGACGTGCGTGCCTTGTAACCATGGCAACAGCTAGCGGCGAACAAGAGGTGGACAGTTTTTTTTTTCGTCGATCGCTTTTCTTTTGGGTGGGCGTCAAACCTATGGTTTGTCATGAAGATGGCTGTCATGAAGGCTAACGAAACCTTTTCGTCGCTAACAGAATTCAGATTAGGGAAGTTTAAAAAATACTTGTTTTGTCAGTATCAATAGAATCGCAGCAATATTTGAGATATTATGGACATTGCCATTTTCTTTTCCATAGGTGCGCACTCAAAGAGGAAAACGCTTCATGTCCATACAATAGTGAAGCGATTTGTTTTGATATTTTAAGAAATTTATGTGGGCACAGGTTGGAATGTGCACATGAATTTTGAAGGCGATTTGTCGTCTTTTATTCTCGTTAATCTTTTTCATGTACACACTGGTACATTTGATTTGGAGGTGATGGGTTGGATGAGCGGTGGTGCATATTCCCGATGACACGTAATACTTTGGGGGAGCCCTTGGAAAATCTTTCCATTTTTCTCCTGAATAGTATCAATAGTTATTATTAAATGTGATTTGACCATGTTTCGTTGTGTGTTGCAGGTGAAGGCTACAGGCCTGTCGAAGCAGTAGCGACCTAACCAATGAGACGAGACACTTCTCAACCTCCCAGCAGAGTTGCCTTTATCGACAAAGAAACTAAAACACGAAATAAACATTAGCGATTGTTTGTGACTGAAGCAGACAGGAAGTCACTTGTGTGTTTTATTCAAGCACTTTATTCACGATTGCCAATAAATCAAAGTTACAAACTACACTGCCTCTTTGTCATATACGTCTTCAATTTCAAACCAAGTTCACTTTTCAAACTCTCTCCCGATGGATGACATCATGAAGTTGGGTGGGGGGGTTATTTGTTAGGTGTGTGTGTGTGTGTGCTTTTTGATATGCTGTTATGCTTGGTATTTTTGTCACTGTGTTTGGTTTGGAGTTAGACTTTTCATTTGCTTTTGTCTTTTATTTATTTTGTGGTTAGTTATTTTTATTTCGTTGTTGTGCTTTGCACTTCAACGCCACCGTTTTGGGCCAAGCCATCGCCTGCACGTCTTCAGTCCTCCAGTAGATGTCGCTATCATCGAGGGCTTCACGTTGCACTCTGAACCTCCCCTCCGACAGAGGGCGATGTCTAGAGACCACCTGACGAAAACGTTAATTTCCCCTTCTTTTGCCTTCCCCACAGCTCCTCGCTGAGCTGTCCACTTCAGCACCACAAGCCGAGCACAGGCTGAGAGGACTAGCTAATGCCGCAAAGCAGGAACGAAGAGGACCAAGCCACGGCTCCACAACATCAGCATCAGCTACCCAGTCCACAAGACCGACGAACACGCGCCGATTTTGGCTGGGGACACCTCCGACTGCGTGGCCGAAGACTGCGGGAAAGGAAAGGTAAGAGTTTTGGAAGAAGCTTAAATGGGATCAAGTCGATAATAATGTGGCATCACCGACGGGATGATAACAAGCTGGTCCCGTAAATATTGTGCGAGTGTTGCCGAAGGGGGCATGTGTGTGTCCGAAAAGACTAGTCAGTAGTTTTGGTTGACAAAGGACGACGCGGACGTGGTGTTGTTGCCACAGCCTCCCCTCGCTGTGCAGATGGTGCCATTCTATAGCTCGTCCATGTTTCGCAGCCTCCCCAAGACCAGCTGCCGCTTCATTGTCAACACGCCCGCCCCCCCCCCTTCCTTCCCCCGTCTGTCTCCTCCTCCGCCTCCAGCCACGGGACAACATGTCACATCGTTCTTTTTGGTGGGTTAAATGAAACCAACCTGTGCGGTTTATTTGCTTGCCGCGCGTTGTAGATTTTGACAGTACTCACACTCCGTACTCAAAGTGGAAGTACATTTGTCTAGAGAAAAAAAAAACAGTCAGGTAAATAGAAGCGCTGATTCAGCTTTTTGAAACATGTTCATATACCCCAATGTTGCTGGCTGCTGTCCCAGATTTTTTTTTCCGTCCACCCGAATCTCAATCAATCAAGATCTCAAACGAAGTTGGCTTTACATCTTTCTACGTCTTTTTTTCCCCCGTTGTCATTCACGGAGATTGAAAGGAGTAACGAGCCTGTTTTGACAAGTACAACAAACGTTTTCTAATGTCAGGAGTAAATGTATAAAGTTGTCAAAAAAGTCAGGAAAGTAAATACTCAAGTAAAGTACACATAAACGTAAACCAAAAAAAAGAAAAATTACATTTCCCATTATACCAAACATTGATACTGTAGCACTTCAGATTACATCTTAATCAGTTACAGTATATTAGTAATTAGTCACCAACAAATCTATAAATATTTGATAGGTTTGTTTATATGAGGAGCTTTCCTTCATTATGGTCATTTTTAGGTTATTGGAAGAAACCATTTCCAAACAAAACAATTTGACAAATGGAATTACTGTATATTATTTAAATTCACACAGCAGTAATTTTCTCTTTTATTCAGTTAATTTTTGTCATCCCTTTGTCATTGACATTTTTACAGTTTTATCTCCCCTTTATTGCTGTTGGTCCCGGAATAAATAAATACAATGTATTTTTACTGTTTTTGGTCATAATTTAAGACTTACAGAGTCTTCAAAACAACAGGCCCCAACCTATTTTGCACCACGGATCGATGTGTTTTGACGGAGCAGCAAAGAACACTCCACATAAACTGAATGTACAGTAGTTGGACGTAGTGGGAGCCCTGGGCTTGTTTCTGTTCAACAAGACAGTCCAATTTGGGGATAAAATCTTACTTTTATTTTGCTGTGGGTAGGGAATGTTTCAATGTCATTCTCTTTGTCGTGTGATGTAATGTGTTAATTATAGAAAAAACGATTTTAAAAGAACTAATATCGAATGCGTAAATCGTTCAGGCCCTACTTCAGTGCTTTTCTTTTTTTGTTTTTTTTAGTTTGTCATATAGGTAGATCAGATGGATGGAATTATTATTTTGGTGGAAATGTTGGTTGCTTAATGTAAGTGTAGATGCAGATTGCATTTGTTTCAGACTTTGTGGTCATGGATTTTTGTGTCAGACTGAAAATGTAATTGAAGCACGATGATGCCAAACCATTGAATTGGTGAGATGGTGTTGGAAAGGAGTTTTATCGTCACAATGCGATTGAGATTATTGTGATTGGATAGGGCTACTCAAAAATATCAGACGGGGTAGTAATGTGTTCCATTTACGCCATTGCATTTAATGAATTTTTTGGATTAAGTGTATATGTCAGGGGAGTTTTAACGCAACATATGTTTAAACACCTTTTTTTTTTTTTTTTTTTTACTTTGTGACATTGAGCTGTGTATTTTGTCAGAGAGACTGCCTCGGGTGCAGTCACGTGGCTGTTTCGCCAATCCAGCGTAATCGCTAACACTGTTTGACCCCGTTTCACCAATCCAATGGAGCCAGGCAGACACGACTGCATGCGGTCTCTGCGGCCTCCGCACACAATGCCGAGATTTCGACGTGACCTACGTACATGTAGTATGGCAGAAAAAATGATGGCCTCACATTCAGTCGTTGAACTCACAGCCCCGTGTCAAACTCGAGGCCCGGGAGCCGGATTTGGACCGCTATATCATTTTATGTGGCCCGCGAAGGCAATTCATGTGCATTGACTTCATGTTTCTTCTAAAAAAGGAAGTCAACCCAAACATATTTATTTCAAGAATATGTTCCCAGCAGGCCCACTAGTTGAACCACGGCATTCTGATTAATTTTGCGTTTGTGGAATATAAGTTAAGCAGCAAAATGCACTCGTTTTTAGCCATCTCCGGGGGCGGCCATTTTGTCTTCTGTCGACTGAAAATGACATCACAGCTGCTCACCACGACCAATCACGGCTGACCTGGTTTCTGAATCTGAGCCGTGATTGGTCGTTGTGATGTCATTTTCAGTTGACAGAAAACAAAATGGCCGCCCCCAGAGATGGCTAATAACGAGTGGATTATTACTTATTCCACAAACACAATATTTATCAGAATGCTCTGTTCAAACTAGTGGGCTTGCATAGAACATATTCTTTAAAAAAAAATGTTTGCGTTGACTTTTGCCACTTTAAATACAAAATTGCAAATTGTCTTCACTTAATAATGTTGATGTTGCAAGCATTTTTTTACTGGCAAAAATGAATTTGGCATAGACTACAAAAACAACATCTATATCATGCTCCGTCATCTCCAATATGTGTGCCTGATAAAGGTCATCATTTCCGTTGACAAGAATTCCACTTCAAACTTGGGAAAACATGCTTTTCTATGTAACCTCTGCCCGGTGAGCCGATTGTGCTGTTTCACCAGGGTAAACAAAGGAAGTTGATGTAATGCCATTTGTTGTTGCTGAATTAGCCTTAATCTGGTATTTTATAAAGATTTACTTCATTGTTTTAGTTAGAGACATCGGGCGATATCTTAAGTTGCACATTCCTATTCCATAGTTTCGTCTTTGACATTTATGCCCCGATTTGGGTCAGAAGTTACTCACCAGTTACTTTATAGTTGAGGACTACTTTTTACTTTTACCCACCTTTGGCCTCACATCCGTTTGGACCCAGCTCTATGTTGTCATTAACCTGAGATTGGCAGCAATACAAACCTGCCCCCCGGGCCACATCCATTCTCCAGTTGTTCTCCTGCATTCAAGCATCTTTCTGGCAGCCTCAAACCGCCCCTCCCCCTGCCCTACTTCCCTCCACTCATGGAAGAGAGGACACAGGGAACAGTTGAGCGAGTGGCATTGGAAGAGCAGCAGGAGCTCCCTCTGCTCGTTCAAAGACAAATAGATGGAGATCTGTGGGGAACATTAGTCAGAACAATTAAGCTCAGCTTCTACTTGAAACTGCAACTCGGAACCAGTGGGTTTTATGCCTTCACGTCAGGTGGCAACGTCTTTTGTGTTTTGTCTGAAAGGCTTATCGGTATGTGGGAGAGAGGATGAAGGGCAGCATTTTTAAGACGACTGTATAGGATTTCTGAAGTGTCACTATCAGGAGGCTTAAAGGGAAGTCGATCCAAATGTATTTTTTTCCACAATATGTTCCATGTAGGCCCACCAGTTGAAACAAGGCATTCAGATTAATATTGCTTTTGTGGAATATGAGAAATCCACCTGCTAGCGCTGGGGGCGGCCATTTTGTCACTTCTGTCGACTGAAAAAAAAAAAAAAAAAAAATTTAAAATTTAAATAGGACTTCTGTACCTGCCCGGTTGAAGACACATTTCTATTCTCTGGCTTTTAATCAGACCTAACATTTTCGGCTCTTTTTTTGTAAATCGTAAATTGTATATAGTGTTTTATGTTAATTTATTGATTAACACGTGTGTACTTTGGCCTTTTTATTGTTTATTATTTATTGTTTATTGTTTTGTAAAGTGCTTTAGGTGTTATGAAAAGCGCTATATAAATAAAATTGTATTTTATTGTAATTTGACCAAATTTCATTTAGATTCATTGCCTTTTCAAAGCACACATAGACGAGCAGAATCGTAAGCTATGTGCTTTTAAGTGTCCGTGTGGTCATTGCCAACCTACTGGCAAGCATGCCGCACTGTCTTCTCCTTTGAGGTTCCACCTGAGATGACTTATCAGTGGAAGCAAACGCCCACACTGGCCTCATAGCAAGCTTGTCTC
Organism: Filicampus tigris; assembly: GCF_054856515.1. Lineage (NCBI taxonomy): Eukaryota > Metazoa > Chordata > Actinopteri > Syngnathiformes > Syngnathidae > Filicampus > Filicampus tigris. The sequence continues at coordinate 12,178,438 of NC_141233.1, read as the reverse complement.
GTAGTGCTGGGGCAGAGAAAATAGCAAGCCAATCTTTCCATGTTCAAGCGTTTCCATTTATAATCGTCCCTCGTGTACCCGTATTTTCACAAAGAAGTCACACACACACACACACACACACACACACACACACACAGAGGCATGCACTGTCTCTGCTGTCACAGTCTGTTTTTGATGTCTTATCTTATTTCAGACCATTTTGCTTTGTAGCGTGTAGCCTAGCGCAGGGGGAGTTAGTTAAGTCTTGCTATTTTAGGTTTTGTTTGCATTATTTTAAGAATCCCCACAGACCTTTGGTTTTATTTGATGACTTTTTGTAGTTTACTACTGGGTCATTTCAAAGACTGTGTGTGTATAAAATCGTGATACGCTGCATTTTTTTTTTTTTTTTTCTCACAATAGTTATTTTCAGTCTGTAGACAAGACTTCTTTCCACCATGTTTATTTGTAACACATCTTCTACTAGTCTATTGGTTCTTAGCCTTGTCGGTCGTGCTGAACACTGCATGTTTCAAAATTGCATTTTTTTTTTTAAACCTACAGTACATTGGAGTTATGACGGTCACTTTGTTCATACAATTCGACTTGCGCACAATATTTTTTTGTTGAAAATGGACCTCTATTTACATATAATTTTTGATCTTGGCAGGGATGAGCGGCTCAATCTGTTATGTTGGGGTGCGCAGATCACAATTTTTTGGCCGATCCCCAATCTTTATGATGCCTGACCTCCTGATCCTGATTTTTGCCAATCCCATTTTTTTTTTCGCTCAAATAAAAATGTAAAAAAAAAAAAATTTGTCATCTCATAGCAGAAGAGGACAGTGGCTGAATGTTTCATACCTCTGTGGAGGGAGATGAGCTTGGTGGAGAACATATGTTTTATTTTAACGTATTGACCGATCACCGATCCCCCAAAATTGAGGAAATTAGCCGATCGATTGGTGCACCCCTGCTGTTATATTTCTTCTCGCGCTGAGTAACCATTATTCGCAACATGCACAGCACATTGCCGTAAACTTGAACTAGTTGTATTCCTCCACGGCTTAAGGCGGAAATAGAAAGCTGTTGCATATGTAGGCAGAAATTCCACCTCCGCATGCTTGATCATCCAATCGCAAATCGAATAGCAGTTGCGTTTGTGAATGTCATGTAATGGAATTACCGAAAAGTATTTCATTTACATCAAAAAAAAAAAAATTTTAGAATGTATGTTCTTGATTGAAATGTAGCATCTCTTTAAGACAGTGAACTTACTGTCGGTGTAATCGGTGCGATTTTCAAGACGACGTGACATCGGAAATTGAGTCTTCTTGCATTCTGTTTGGTAAATTGTATTTTCGAAGTTCAACTCTTCCTCTGTGGGAAGCTTTAAAGCAACTTGGAAGATCACAGGAGTGTCTGCTTCAACTTGTGATCAAAGGGAAATTTCCGTCCCACGTTGCACTCCGTCTCACGAAGATGGGCAAAACGACATAGATGAACATTTTTAGATCAAAGATCCCGACTGAATAATTGAACTCGTGGAGTTGGAAGGAGGGTGTTGATCAAGAATTTTGTCCTCTCTGACATTTATTCCCAATTTTTCATTTAGGATCATGCTTTATTCACAAGCGCTACAACTCAATTGTTCCCTCGCGCATTTGCGTGCTAACCTTTTTAAATGTGCCGTTCTGCTTAACATACTGTACCTGCCGTTTGAATTCGAGCAATACAAAAAAAATGTCGCATGGAAACGGATTTACTGAATTCTATACACTGTTGAGAAAGTGAGGTATTCTATTAGAGCTGTGGCCTTTTGAAGCCGCCACATAGTAAGTGTTCAAAGGGCACTGTTAGACTGCTCGTTAGCTTTCTCTGGACTGTGTGCATGCGTGTGGGTGTGTTTGTGGCGCTGTCCCCCAGGGATCCCCTTTCCGCTACCTGACCAACTTTAAAGCTGCTTTGAATGTCCAACGAGCGGCGGTGGGGTGGGGATGAAAGGGATGAGGGAAGGGAGAAAATATGACACGGAATTATCGGGCAATTTGGCGGGTGGGACTAAAATTGACTGTCAGATTTAGAGATCAAGTAGTGCGAACATTATTTGCGAATGCCTTTTCGAACCGTATTCGAGCTCGAACGAACCCTGACAAAAAAATAAATAAATCGAAATTGACTACACTCGCAAACATTCGCCACTTAGTGTGATACGGGTTTGAATAGGTAGGAATTAGAATTGAAGATGACAAACTGAAAAGCCGACATTCGTGCATCAGGCTCACTGTCGATTTTTGAGAAAATTAAAAGATTTTAAGTGGGCCTAAAAATATGATATGTTTATGTGTATCCAGTGCAATGAATTTCAATGTTTCATTTGTGTAGCGAAGTGATTTTGAATGTTTTAAAGCAACACTGTGTCATATGTCCGTTTTTGTTGAGTATGGCGGCGCCATGTGAACAAAAGCGGTAGTGTTTTGACAAAAATCAACCACATTTCCCATGCGTGCCAGCGCATAGTGTCGTGAAATCCTGAGCCGTCCTTATAGCGAAAGGAGGAAGTGAGTATGCCGTAAAGCAATTCAGGACATTTGTATTTTTTGGTGTGCCAGGGTTGATCCCATCCTCCTCAAAGTTGCTTTGTGCCAGTAAAAAACGATACAGACCCCCTCAGGGCATGAAGTCCCATTCAACTACTGTACTTGTAAGTCAATGTTTCATCAAAAGAATTGTGAAAACATTTTATTAAGGTCGATTTCTTGCCCAGTGCTGCTTTAATGAATGCTACATAGACGGATGTTGGGACTGGAGAAATAGTTTTGTAAAGGCAATGAGGAGTATAGTATCAATGTCTGTCCTTTTTTGTCTTTCATTAAACAATGAAAGACTAAATCCCTAATTAACATGGCCTCCACTTGAGCCCCGCTGAATAGCGGTTACATTTGTCCACAACATGTAACTCGAGCAAGAGTGTAATTGCGCTGGACCAACAGTGCTGTCAGGTTTAATGAGTGACAGTGTCTCATTGAGTGAAACCAGCAGATGACAAAATGTCATCAGAGCAGAGTAGTGCTGAGGGATACAATTCCATTTATTCGTCCATAAGACAGGAAATAGGACACAGAGGAGCACATGTGGGGGGGGAAAAAAAGTGATGCTGTGAGCAAAAGCACTGCTAAAAATATGTTGCAGAGCTTTGACCATCCTGTTGTTCTGCCCTCAAATATGGAGTCACGATCCAAAAATAAGCTTAGCCTCAGTTTAGAGCTGGTGTGCTGATCGATATGTTAGTCGACCATCCGTGCAGTCGAATATTCACTCACTGGGCACTAAATGCAAATATAGCTTATTAAAAAAAAAACAAACAAAAAAAACGTAACCATCTTTCGACCTTTCACGTGTAATATTTTTTGGAATACGTTATTGGAGAATATGGTCAATGTTGTCATCTGCCAACATGCATTTGTAATCATAGTAAAACATATACCAACCAACATGTTCATTTCGGTTTGTCATCTCTATCTTTCATTAAATCAGATCAACCACCCTCTACTCAGGCATGCTTCTGGTTAACAAGAAATGGCAGCAGTCAAAATATTTTCTGAAATTATTGGAGCGGCGGGGGGCACTCGAGCATGGCTGCGCTAGTCAAACTGCACGGCAGCGTGTGTGTATCTATGGTAACCTTCCACTTCAGGGGGAGCGTTAGCAGGTAATAGACATGGATAGTGGCTTGTGAATTATTTAGAAGCTTGATCGGGCATTGCAGGCCGGCAGACGCAGCCTGACGTTGGACTGAGAGGGAGGGAAGTGAGGACATGAGCTGGCATCCCCCATGGCAGTCTCTGTCTCCTTTTGGAGTAAGTAGTAGAACAGTTAAGAGGGAGTTTATAGTTGGTCTGCACAGTTCATTATAGTGAGGAAATGTAAGAATGTTTTCTGGTTAACTCTTTTAAATAGCATCCATTAATTAATGTATGTCAACACAATTAATACCGGTACATAAAAACATATGGAAAGATACAGTATCTGTATATTTTTTTTTTCCTGTAAAATATTCAGTAGGAAAGAAATTAATATAATTAATATTGCGTTTGTTGAATATGAGTTTAGCAGCAAAATCCACCCGTTTTTAGCTGTCTCAGGGGGGCGGCCATTTTGTCACTTTTGTTAACTGAAAATGACATCACAGATGCTCAGGGCTCAGATAACAACCAATCATGGCTCAGCTTCAGAAAACAGGTGAGCTGTGATTGGTCCTTACCTGAGCCTTGAGCAACTGTGATGTCATTTTCAGTCGACAGAAGTGACAAAATGGCCGCCCCCGGAGATGGCTAAAAACGGGTGGATTAACTCTTATTCCACAAATGCAATCTTTATCAGAATGCCTTGTTTCAACTAGTGGGCCCCCATAGAATATGTTCTAAAAAAATATGTTTGGGTTGACTTCCACTTCAAGCAATGAAAGATGTTTTTCCCAATCATCCAACATTGGGATTTCAGATGAAGATATTTCGATAGACTCAACTTTTGTTTTTTTTCCCCCCTTTGTCTTACACATAAATTCAAGCATTGCAATATGAGCATAAATCAATGACTCATGCTTAAAAATGACATCCCAAGACGAATATCATTGCTTTTGAATAAATACAACTAATCGAGGGCGCTTTAACAGCGAGTCCGGCTCAAATGATGCCACAAAGAGAGAATGTTTCCACACGTTTTAATTGTCACCACTCTCCCTTTTTGCGCAGACATTTTACTCTCGCAACTCTATTATCTTTTCTTCTCTCTTGTTTGTATGCCACCAGCAGAGACTCATCCCTTCTGCTTTATAAAGCAATCAAAAGCTTGACAGGCATTGAACTAAATTTGCACTTCGGTCGGAAATTAAAAATGTATACAACGATCAATGTTGACATTTTTTTCCCAGTAATGGCTGCAGTGTTGCTATTATTGTTTAACCAGAACATGGAAGAAAATTTGGGATGTATCCTAAAAGCTTAATCTTAGTGGCTTAGTACAATAATCATTTTAAAGAATTATCTCTCTCTTTATACCCCTATTTGCTGTTATGAGATTCAATGATTAAAAATGTTAAAGCAGAAGTTACTGGCTTTGCAGAGATGTATGCCAGAATGCTGCGCAGGAAACAGATGGTGATGGGGGAGGGAAAGGGTAAGGAAGGGGTGGTGCAAAGTTAGGTGCGCTGCCTGGCCAGAGGATATTTCAGCAAGCCTGCATGGACACACTTCCCCAGAGGATTAATAAAATGTCTGGAGAAGGCCAAAGAAGGGCTGTGGCAGTGGCAGATTAGGGGGATGGGATGTGATTATGTTAGCCGTGATCCATTTTTTTTTTTTTTCATCTTCCTAATGTTACAATTCGATTTATTTTTAGAGAGGGCGAGTCAGTTAATTTATCCATGAATAGAATGAACACAACTGTTATTCATCAAGCGTGCTTGTGACAAATTAAGTGACAACTTATAATGTATACAAAACTGAGATATACTGCTACTAGTTAAAAAAAAAAAAACACCACTAGCTTTTTTATTAATTTATTTTTAATGATCATAGCCATTTTTACCGAAATTATACAAAAGAGACAATTGACCGTTTAATGAGTGATATGAGCATACATGTCACACAGTTGAGAGATCCTGCTTGTTCTCTTTGTGCTTGCTTAGGTTTTCTCAGCGTACTCCATCTTCATCCTACATTCGCAAAACGTGCATATTAAGTTACTAGAAGGCTAAATTGTCCATAGGTTTTATGTGAGAGTGAACGGTGGCAACCAGTGCCGGGTGTACCCCACCTTCAGTTAGCTGGGATAGACTCCAGCTCACCCACAACCTGAATGACGAGCACAAGTTGTGGCAGAAAATGGATGGATGGATGCAATTGACAAGATGATGCAAAAAAAAAAAAAAAAATCGTTTTAGGGGTGGTGCATGGGCTAAAGCCATCAATTTTTTAAAGAGGATCTCATTCTAATTTAATTTCACTGTTTGACTCACTAAGGCATAAAAGCAGCAGTCCACCCACAGAATCATAATGACCGCACCCGTTGGTTTATCACCCTCCATTAACCAGGAAGTAGCCTGCTACTAATAAACAGATGGCCAATGTGAATAAATCACTCCACAATTTATTTTCTGTTTTGTAAACATTTCAGCCTTGCTGTCTACCGAATAAGTCTAGTTAATTTGGCACATTCAACACAGCATGTGCAAAGAGCAAATCTAATCTCACTTAAGACTTTTGCATCATACTACAAGGAGACGACTGTCCACTTCCCATCATAAAGACGTTTGTAAACTGTAGCAGCTGCTGTCCCAATATTGCCTGTATCTGCAGCTTATTTGCTCTCGGTGACATTTTCTGTCTTCTAAACCCTGTTATGGCCAAAGGCTTTGTGTGACCTTTGAGGTGCCTAGTGTGAGCCCACTGGAATAGCGCCAGCTCACCTGACCTTTACTCTTGCTTTCACGCTGCCGACTTTCACCCTTCGCAGCCAATTTACAGCCTTGCTACCGCCTCTACAGTCAGATATGATGGGGTCCTCGCTTCCCCAGACGACCAGCTCGCCTCAATCTATTGACACAAACTAACATATAGAGGAAAAGCTGACATTGCTAGTTGACTTTGAGGAACGTTACTGCGGATGGTTTTATTCTGCAAGTAGCTGGCCTATTTGCAATAAAACCATCTGTCAGACTTCTCTCTGCGAAGCTATGTTCCGGATCATAGTAGCTGTCCATGTGAATGCGCGCGTGTGTGAAACACTCTGTCACAACAGCTTCCAACTACAACTTGTTTGTCAAAAAAGGAATAAATAAATAAATGCAAGGGAAAAAAAGGAACCAGTTTTTAGTTGGAGTCACTGATGGTCTAGTGTTACATTCGCCTGACTTCCATGCTGCATGGATACAGTTCCCGCATTCTTTTCTCAGCGTGCCCGGATGATTGAATGGAGCTCTTGCTATTCATTTGAAATACCAAATCATCTTAAGTGACCTCCATTCACTGACGGGTTAAATGAAATGAAAATCGACTGTATGAGTATCAATCACGATGCACCTTTTGCCGGTGTTAACATTGAATATGTTGGCAACAGAAAAGTGAGGACGCGGCACCGTCAACTTTTGACTGTTCAAATCTTAGCTCAGGTCCTCTTGTGAGACACTGCCCGTGCTTGCATTTATTTTCTCTGGGTAATTAATCCAGTTTATAGTCATCGCTGACGTCGTCACGGGGGTAACCGTAACGTATCTATTGTTGTTACATGCAAGACAAACTCGCCGTTTCTTGCTTGATTTAGACGGCCGAAATATATAAACGTGGTGAACTGTTGCTGTGTTAGGGGGTGCAGTAGTGGCATCCACGATCGCAAAGGAAAAAATATGTGGTCTGACCACGAATTGTGCGGTTGTGCTTTTTCAACAGGCTCCGCTGAGACGTGAGCCCAGGGACCATCAACAAATAGCAAGCACCAACATGAAAACCAACTATTAAAAAAGAAAAAAACAACATTTTTTTATTATTTTTATTATTCATTGTCGTGCTTCTTCAATGGTCACACAAAGATCTCCAGCCGGTTACAATACAACCCTCATTTTGGGGAATAAATACTTGGGATTTTAGAAGGGAGTTTGTATCAATACTCAATACCTTCATGAGTGTTCATCATTAGAGCTCAAAAGTCATATCACATATTGATGACCTGGTCATACTACAATTCTTCCTAAAATAAGGGTTCTACTGTAACCATCTGATGATCTTCTATGTGTGTAATTAAAGAAGAAACACGAGAATGAATTTTGATCACGTTTTTTATTTTGGTTAGTTTTCTTGTTGGTGGTTGCTATTTGTTGACGGTGCTTCGGCACTGCATCCGCGTCGCTCTTCATAAGAAACAACGGTATATTCCTCGCTTCGATGACAAGCAGATGTGTTAAAAATCAACTCATATGAGCTTGTAGCTCGTTGACTACGTCACTGTGGTTCTATAGCCTCGCTATTTTTTATTGCATTTTAACATGTTTTTGAATCGACAAATACACAGTCTTTAATTCATTCATTCACAGAACCCAAACATGGCGGATGATGACGTCGTGATGACGCGGTGCACGGGCCCTATTCCCAAAAAAATGCACATTAGCTTTCTTTGAAGACCTTAAATTGTCCATAGGTGCATAGTGAATGGTTGGTTGTCTATATGTGCCTAGCAACCAGTCCAGCTCCAGCTCACCAATCACTCTGATAAGAGTGAGAGCAGACAATAGCATAAGAGACTCCAATGTAAATTGCTCATTATAAAATGAGCCGCTGTGACATTATTTGCTCTTGTTATTCTCTGACATGAACCACCACTACTTCCTTAGTCTGTTTATGGAAACAAACTTTATTCGCGCAGAGGCTAACATAATAGCAGGATGCCTCCTGTGAAAGATGTCTTAGTCCTTTGCCTGGTTTGCAGATTAAAGAAGCTTCTGCGTTTTGAAGATTTTTCTCTATATCGACTCCCTCCCCCGGCATGTAAACACATTTGTACACTGATTCGCCCCGAAACGTTGCTTCAGTCCGTCACATCCCCACCTCTAAAAATAAACATGCAGCCTTCGCGAGGCAAAAAGCATTAGCGCATTCTTATATTCATGGCTGTAGCGTCTCTGGAGGCAGGGCAGCGGCGTCTGTTGTTACTGCGGCCGCACAAGAGCCCACAAGCACGTAGCCCTTCCTTGACAGATGGCTGGAGGAGATGTGAAATCTGAACTGGCAGAGAGAGGTGGGATGGGAGTGAATTTGGGGTTTGTCTCATGTTATCGCTCTTTGTCCGTGGCGGGGGATGCTTCACGGAGGCATTATTTTGTTGTAACAGTAACAGCACAGAAGGGACATAGCAAATAAGGGAGAAGTAATTGATCTCACCTTTTGCCAGTTTTATTTTGGTCAGGGGTATTTGTGACGTGTATGCCATTCTGTAGTGCAGTGAGATCTATGCTCAGTATACGTTACGTGTCTATCTTTATTTCTCCCATCTTGTTACAGTGAATTGGTTTTGTCTCATCTGTGACCAAAAGCATAATTTGTATCCCCTCTTAGTAACAGTATGTCACAAATTACAAATATGTAACGACCAATCATAGCTCAGCTTCAGAAAAGTGGTGAGCTGTGATTGGTCCTTACCTGAGCCTTGAGCAACTGTGATGTCATTTTCAGTCGACAGAAGTGACAAAATGGCCGCCCCCTGAGCTAGCTAAAAACGGATGGATTAACTCTTATTCCACAATCGCAATATTTATCAGAATGTCTTGTTTCAACTAGTGGGCTTGCAAAGCTTTAAGCAATGAAAAATGTTTTTCCCAGGGGGTTACATCAAAAAGTTACAATTACTGTAAATGCATGACCATGTTGATGACGTGTATGTTGATAACCAGGTGGAATTGCAGCATTTCCTCTCCTTCCTGTCAAAGTCCATAAAGGCCAAATAGCACTGATCAGGATATATGGGTGTGTTAAGGTCATAGAAGATCTTGGAGGACTATTGACGCAACCATCCATCAGTCAATCGGTATCTTTTTCATAAGCATTCCGATCTCGCCCTCTGCCAGTCTTCCTGTCTCCACTTCATCTAGTTTCACTTTGCAATCTTGAGTTGAGTTGTCATCCGGTAGCGTTCGATTGCGGAAACCAGCAACTATCCTTGCCGGTGGGTGGCTTTGTCTTTTTGCAGTGATAGCCATCACTGGGGAATTCGGCCCCAAAAGTAGTTGTTTTTCATGGTGATCCCAATTCATCCATCTGGCATTCGTTCACTGAGAACTAAGATTTGAGAGTCTCTTTGCTTTGAGATTGGTTCCTCATTTTGACAGGTAGTGGAACTATTGGTGAAGGAAAGTGGATCAAAAAAAAAGCAGACAGCTAAAGTACAAAAACATCGGGGGGCGGGGGGAAGACATAACCTTGCCGTAATCTTTCTCCTTGGGTGAAGCGGCATTTCAGAGCTGTCAGCACACTCGGTGTTGGCCCCAGTAAGCAGTCCTTCATCTACACTGTCGATACACAATTTATCCTGGTTGAATACACTAATGATGCACAGAGGGAACCTGAAACGGGGCAGGATTTGTTCTGAGGTTGCACCTTGGCAGACGAGCAGTTGACAGAAGCATCTTCATATCAATGATTGGTGCATTGTTGTTGTCATGGTGACAGGTCATATTCAAGGCCATCCAGAATACAGATTATACACAGTTAATCATAGGATACATTTGAGATTGTCACACATTACCAGCCTCCTTGTCGACCTACATTATCAACTATTTCAGCAGAGAACAGACACACCAAAGTTGGATTCTAAATGTTCATACAGTGTAAAAAGAGAATAATTCATAAATTATCTTCAAACATCCACAGTTGCTGTATCGCAACACACAATGCAGAACAGAATCCAATAAGCAGACATTTGAGCTTGTGTCTCTTTCCCCTTCAAACTGGAACGACACCTCCGCTATCTGCTCAATTTCTAAGAGCACCTCAGCTCAATTTCATTTGAAATGAATGTCTAGGTTACCTTGGAGCCATGCTGAGGCAGTAGTCTGACATTGTAACTCTACTGAGCAGAATATCACAAAGCTTTTTAATGAAATAAAATATTACTTTCGTCTTTCCATCTATTTTCCTTACCACTTTTCTTCAGTCGGGTCCCAGATAAGCTTGAGCCATTCCAAGCTCTTTTTGGGGTGATTGATTGGCACTTATATCCAATGTGGCCCTAATACACCTTTGTATATAAAAATTAAAAAAAATGCAATTTTGCAAAGTCCCTTCTTTTTATTAATTTTTTTATTGTGTCATAATAGTACGCCCAGCCCGCATTGGGATCAAACAAATGAATGATCTATCTGGCACTAAGACCAAAGTACAACAAAAACTCATTTCTAAAACAGTCTGTCATGTCTTCTGCAAGCTTTAGAAATGAAATTTGCAATTAACGAAAACATCAAACTCAAAAAGCCGTTTGATTTTTTTTTTTCTCTCATCTGTCCGTTAGAACGTATCAGGCTCATGTTGGTCAGTATATCATTAAACATTCACTCACATGTTTTTTGCAGCCACAACTTAAACTAAAAATGATCTAAAAGTTATAATTTAATGAATGAAAATAACAGTATTATGATTATTATAAATACAATAATAAAAAAAAAAAAAAAAATTAATTTGTAATTTGCATCAGACATTTCCCGGGTTACAACTGGTAATTTTCACAGTATTTCCAATTGGTGGTCTTATATATTTAAAAAAAAAAACTCTTGTGAAATCGAGTGGCCACATCCAATATTATAAACACACGTTGAAATGTAAGTTAATATAGATGTTTAACTCAGAAATCGTATCTGTAATTGATAAAAGTGAATGTGTAAGATGAAAAAAAAAGAACCCATTCTGTACAAGCAAACGTAATTCATGAAACTCACACCCGTCACAGCCTGTAATCTGCATATAGAAAATTAAATTATGATCATTATAAATGATTGGGATTAATTGACATTCAGACTTTTTTGTTCATGCGATAACCAATGTTTGAGTCCATTTAAAAACTGTATATGATTCTCTTTTGAAAAACACCCGTATGAAAAATGCAGGATAAGAAATGAAAAATATTGTAGACCGACACACGAACAAATAAAAGGACACATGGACAAACCCAAGCTGGTGAAAACATCAAGTAATCACGATCACATTGAAATTAAGATGTGACCGTTTGGAGTTAAAAATCAACACAGATGGCTTTTTAAGAAATGAATCCATGTGTGCTGCTGATAGCGGTCTGCCAAATGAATCATAGCACACAAATTGTAATGATCTTATTGTAATCTTTTTCTAGCTCGCTGCTCTCTCCAATTAAGTACAATTGCAAGTTCAGCTTGTTAGAAAGCTCGAATCTGGACAATGGTTCCATATATCCTCCATGTTGTGGTCTTATCCTGGCTCGTTGTTTATCCTCCGATGTGGAACGCGCTGTGTCTTCCAGTTGGCTTGTGTTGCCCTTATCCAGTTAAGTAGCTTTTCACGAAGTGGACCAGCAGTGTGTGTGTGTGTTGGCTTCACTTCTACAGATTATTGGTTGGTTTCAATCACATTGTACTGTCAAGTGCTTACAATACAGTTGTTCCCTGCAGAACAATACGTCAATTTACAGTCTCTGAACTTGCACCGAATCTACGTCTTTGATTTTCATTTTGTGCCTGACATTGTTTCTTTTTCCCCACTATGTTGTTCGGTATTATTAGATACATTGTTTAAACCCTTGAGAACAGAGTTTAAAGGAAACCACCTAATTAGTAAAAATGACGACTATAAAAAAAAAAAAATTCTCAACTTTGAGTAGAGGTAACTGTCTTGTTTCACTTTTTTTATTATGTTGTTCAATGGTGAGGTTTGTTCTGTTTTTCTGATGTCTATTTAATTGCATCTTGAAGCAATTGAAGAAAAGTGGAGTTACGCAAAGACCTGCGAATGGATAATTGAAAGTGATGTTCAATTAAGCAAAATTAGGTAGGAATTTCCACCTGCAAGACAGAAAGACCTTTATTGAATTTCCCCGCCTCATGTATTTCATCCTTTCCTTTCTTTAGCATTCCCCTCCTGCTCATTTATAGTCTTGATTTGCATACTTCTTACAACTCATCCCTCTGTCTTTTTTATGGATATTATGGTAGGTCTTGGTGGGCCGTCGGGGCCAAGTGCGCATGCTCCTTCTTAATCCCGATTTATCCCGTGCCCCCGAAAATCAATGAATTACATTTCAGTAATTGCTCGATTGCGGAAGTAAAGCAATCCAATATAGGAAAAGTGGATGTTAATATAACTTAGTGCGCAAAATTATTGCGCTGATGGAGCTTGGCAATTTAAAGAGACATACCCCGAACACAGTCCGTCATAGACTGATGTAACTGAGAGAATCCGGTCACTTTTCAAAATGAAATAGTTTTCAGCCTCGGATAATAAATACAATAGAAGTACTGAAAGTTTTTTTTTTTTCTTCTTCTCTTCATCTGCGCGACCTGGTCCAAAGTGGCCTGCGGCCCGGTATCCGTCCGTGGCCTGGTGGTTGGAGATCACTCCTTTGAGTGATCTTTTATACTATGTAAAACTAGGGCTGTGAAAATTAAAGCATTAACTATGGAGATTAATTGAAATTTCAAAATGCACTAAAAAAAAAATTAACTCAGTTAACTCATTTTTATTTACATCCTGTAGCAGCTGACCTCTGCTCACTGTCGCAAAGGCGGACTTTGACGTAGTTTTACTTTAAAAAGTTGCTTGACGGCTCATCCAAAATAATTTGCAAAGCCAAATTCAAATACGATATGTGTTGCACGTCTTTGGTGTATCTTTCAACTGTTGTATTTTACAGGAAAAGAATCGTATTCAAGCATCAAAGAAAGCCATTAGAACAGTCTTTGAATCGAAATATACTTTTATTTTTCCACATTAATTCCAAGATTTTACTCAAGCAAATATTTGTTTCGTAAAAAATTGTAGTTGAAAAATGCGATCAATTATGGAAAATCTTATGATTAATTAGTTTTAAAAAATTTAATCGCTTGACAGCACTATGTAAAACATAAATAATGTAACTCTACATACATGAGAACTAATGACAATTTGATTTGTTTGCCCGACGCTACATAAGTGACAGAGCGACTCCCCATAATTAGCAAGCATTGTGAACTCATCTCACCCCGAATGATTTTCACTGGCCGAAAAACTGAGACAGCAACTAATTGGCGCTTGCTGCTGGTAATCAGAAGTATTGAAGAAAAGAATTGTTCAAAGTATTGAAAATGTTAGTGCAGGTGTTCTGTCAGCTGATCGTGTGTGGAAATAAAGATTTTATGCAGCGGCCTCCATGCATGTTACGGGTGGTTGCAGCCCGGGAATGATCCGCTGTTAAGTGACAAGCGTCACTTTAGATCTGGCAGCTGATCTTGCTGCTCTCCACAATGCTGTGCCAGCATAAGTGCATCAGTGAGGCCAAAAGAGGACAGCGTCCTTTTAGAGCTGCAGTCGGCTAACATCGGCCTCCTTTTCCTGCAGGTCTTGACTGTCTCAGTTCAATCACGCAGAGCCTGCAAGCAGAGGACCAAGAAAAATAATCCCCCTGAATGAGATTATATTTTCCCTTATTCTGTTACAATAATGGAAAAATGAGACCTCCGGGAAAAATATGCCTGCTTCCTCGATTTGGATTTAGGGGGGAGTGAGTTGTGGGGACTTCGTGTCCCCAAGTCGCATATGAAGCAAAACTTTTTCAAACCAACCCTTGAATGAAGGGGAGGAACATCACTAAATAAACACATTTTTCTGATTTAGCCACTCCGTTCAGGTGGGTATGTCTATCAGTCACAGTGTTGACAATCTTTTGAAATATATTCCCAATTTCAAAAGTACGGGTGGTACTCTGCATAGTTGAAGAAATGGCCGAAAATGTCCGTGTGTGTGTGTGTGTGTGTGTGTGTGTAAACCAGCTCGCAATCAAATGATGCCGGCATTTTGGCTTCACCTTGCAGCATGAAAGTAGCAGTACCTCTTTGTTTTGACTACGTGTCAGGAAAAAAACATCGTAGTCGAGTACACGTTATTTTACTTGCTCCAAAACATATTTCACAATGTGCTGTCAACGCCTTCTATGAACTGGCTCATTGGACAACTTGGCAGCAGGACATGGATTTATCTTTCACCAACGTAAAGCCATATCGCATTACGGTTTACACCCTCTAATCAATATTTATGATTGCAAGCCTCCATTTTTGAGTCACTAAACTTCTGCTAAAAACTGGCAGACATCACTGTAATTTACTACCGTCATTATTCATAATACATATATAACAGTGGAGTGCTGGGAGAAGGAAAGATCTTTTATTTTTTCACTGTGCTCTATTTTCTCTGTGAGCATCTTTCATCTTAAAAAAAAAAAGTCAAAACATGCTGATGAAGCTTGTGATTTCGAGAGCCCAACATGGATCAAACATCTCAGCTCAGTTACTAATAATAAAAAACAAAGGTGTAAAATAGAGAGATACTACTGTATACTGTATACAAAAACCTTTTGAGACACTGTTTTATCGAATTATCAGAGAAAAAAAAAATCACATTTTACTACAAATTGAGCATCTGTCAGCAGCATGGGTACCCTTCCGTCGTCCGTCATTTGCCTTTTTTTCCGTGAGGAAAAAAAATAGTACCCGTCTTTAGGCCGGTCGGCCTCTAATTTTAAACGGGCTTCCGTCTGCGATTCTGACTAAGCTTTCACAAGCCGAAAAATAGACTGATGGACTACAGACGAATGACGGATTAAATATAACGTCTTCCAACTATGCCTAGTCCGTCTATTTTAAAAATGCACCCGTCATTGATCAACCGTCAGCAAAGCAGGCGTCAGTGACGGATAGACGGGCCGGTCCATCACATGGGTGGAACGCCCAGCTTTGCTAATCATCATATATTCGACATACATTGCTCTATGGAAACATAACATTTGAGATGAACTCAAACAGCAAAACGAATAATGGATACGCTTGTTGCCGTTCTCTGTCAAGGTCAGGACGCCGTTCCTTCCACCCAGCGGTGATGGCTGTCGTTCAAACACTGTAATTGAATCACAGAAGCCCAGCGTGACCGAGCAAGAGATGACAAAAGGACATTGGGGGTTGGGGAGGGTGAGATTGGAGCTTTAAGAGTTGTCCTTAATTGAAGAAAATGCCTCCAGGGCTTCAAGTCATCTCTGCTTTTTGTCTCGTCAGAGAGGCAGTCAAAAATGGAATGCATTCAAACACGACAATAACAGGATGGCTTTTGCTCTAAAGAAGCGCTAAGATTGAAATAAGATGGGAGCCTATTAACATTACGGGTATATTAGCGCCTTGTGTTTTAGACAAAGCAACCGATATATTTTAGAATGGCAAATTCACATAGTCTGCAGTGGTTACAACAACAGATCTATTCTGACTTGATAGACGGATGGCAATGCATATGCTCTGTGCTGACAGTTCCCTGCTGTGTATGATTCATATTGGAAGAAAAAAAAAATTCAATCTAAAAAAAAAATCCCATCAGAATGGATCTGGTTATTTATACTGTGTATCGTCTTAAAAACGTGTTGCAACATGATGGTATCTGCGGGTTTTCCTTTACCATCTCATTTTCCTTCTTTCAAAATTTCCATCCACTATTCTCATCATGTGGCAAGTCCAGGCAGTCCCTTCTCTTATGGTTCACTAGCGAATGCAAATGAGATTTTCTCACAGCTTGTCCATTCTGTATGTTTCACTTTCTGATCGAGCATAAGCATTTGCTCCATAGTGCATCCATGTGTATTTGTTGTGCAGCATAGAAAACAAACCATTATCATCTAAGGGCTTTCGTTTCTTTTTTTTTATTCAAGTATTTTATTCTAACTTATTCCCAAACTCAGTTCAAACAAAAGAAGACTCTCATTTGCTCCATAGTGCATCCATGTGTATTTGTTGTGCAGCATAGAAAACAAACCATTATCATCTAAGGGCTTTCGTTTCTTTTTTTTTATTCAAGTATTTTATTCTAACTTATTCCCAAACTCAGTTCAAACAAAAGAAGACTCTCACAGTGAGAAACGGGACATATTGAAATGCGACGGTTTTACAAGCCCTGACAGAAAAAAGGTTGAAACCTCTATTAATGCAGCACTGCAGATAACCTTCAGTCCCTGCAGAGGACTCGTACGCGTGTGTGCTGTTTTCAGCTCACGCAGCACCCTTATCTCGTTTGTTACACAATGCAAGAAAAGAGACATTTTTCTTTTTTTTGTCAATTAGTTTCACCGTGACACGTAACAGTTCCATTAGTGTGATGAGACGCCTCGAGTGATTTAACATCAGCTTTGTGGTTCCGTATATGACCATGTTGGGAGGGTGTTTTTTTTTTCTTTTCTTCTCAAACAGCTTGTCATGTTTTAGTGTGTGCGCACATGTGGTCATAATGGATTGGCTTTGTGCCCGTACCCAATGGCCAAACATGCACGTCTTGCACAAATGTGATTAACCGCGGCCATACAGTATCTGACCGTTAAGAGTCCAGCTTTGAGCTTCCCACTGCCATTGGCCACCTGGCTAAGTGAACTGGAAGATCTGATGCTTCTACTGTGAAAATATGGCCAAATTGAAAAATTCATTTTCTAAATAAACATCGCTTCAAAGTCTTCAATCTCCGAGGAGTTTTAGGATGATCCAGAATTCCCGGATGATCATTCAACAGAAGAGTGTTTGTCGCGATCATGCGCAGATGAGAAAATATTGTCACGGAATATCAAGTGCTAATTTATGAGGTGATGCGTTCTGCTGTCCTGCCACCTGTTCCGTCAGCCGAAGGCTGAATCAACTACATCCAGAGCCAATGCGCCTTTTCAGACAGAAGCGTCGCTATTAACCGGTCAGACTTCCACGCGCAACATAAACAGCTCGGCACACAAAACCTGAGATAAGATAATAATGCGGTAGCTTGGTTTTACCCACCCTGCCCCGGTGTCTTCCGGTGGCGGCGTCAAACCTCTATGACAATGATTAAGTGCCTCAGCGTCTCATCTGTGGCTCCTCAATGAAAAATGAAGCCATTAGATTTGCGCTGGGAGAGGAGGGAGACTCCAGAGTATGTGAAGGCCTTTCTCCGCTCACAATCTTCCACTCTGGACTTAATGGGACAATTCATCTTGATCAAAATGTCCCTGTGCCACTTACACAAGATGAGTTTATATTCCTGGAAAAAAAAACAAAAACATCCTCTTAATGTAATGAGCAATGCAACCACGAGTTTGAAAAGTTAGAAAAGAATTGAAAAGATTGCAGACCTCAGTCAAGTTAAAACTGTGGCCTAAGTGGGAGAAAAGAAAAGTGTGTCTGACCATGTTATTACAAGAAGCAGTTTATGCAATTAGCAGTGTGCAGTCTGAGAACAAAGCACTTGATTTTAAAGCGGAAGTCAAACAAAAAAGGTATTTTACACAAATATGTTCTATGCAGTCCCACTAGTCCAAATTGAGTTTAATATTACATTTGGAATATGACTTCAGCATCAAATTCAGCTTTATTATTATTATTTATTTTACATCTCATGGGGCAGCCATTTTGTCTCTTATGTTGACTGAAAATGACATCACAGTTGCTCAGGTAACAACCAATCATGGCTCAGCTTCAGAAAACAGGTGAGCCGTGATTGACTGTGATGTCATTTTCAGTCGACAGTTGACAGAAAGTGACAAAATGGCCGCCCCCTAGATGGAACAGTTGAATTTTGCTGCTTAACTCATATTCCACAAACGCATTATTAATCAGAATGCCATGTTTTGACTAGTGAAGGCGCAGATTTGTTTGAGTTTTGACTTTCACTTTAACGAATGGCCTTTATTATGAAACCTCATACAACATAAATACGAGATCTCTGTCATGCTAACAGTCATTTAACTACCGGTGCAATATAAAATGGTGTTATTAAAACACAAGACAACACAAATAGCAAACCTAAAAATCACCGGCAAAAGCCATTGATGTTATTTGGTAGGACTGTTGACCAGTTTGGTGGGCTCCTGCCTAAAAGAGCACGATTGCTGCCAGCACTGTTGTGAGTCATGCGTGTCTGCATGTAGCCTGAATCCAGTGTTTGTTTGTTTACACATCATTCTGATGTGCTGCTCAATTCAGACAGAAATCCTGCAGCTTGTCATGACATGCTAACATCAAATCACAAAAGGATCAGCTGCCGGGGCGGTGTTTGGCATTTAACTTTTTTTTTTTTTTTTTCTGACTTGGACTAAAACGGTTGCGGGTGTGCATAGGAGTGGGGATTTGCAATTCAATGTTATTTTGACTGTGTCCTAACTACCTCTGCCAAGGTTACGTTTTCAAACGTTATCTGTGTCGGTTGCTGTGTTTTATTGATTCAGGGTCCCGATCCGTCACAGAATTAGTCTATCCTAAAATTATTGAATCTAAATTAAGACCACGGACTTCTTGAGGGCACATATACTCTGCTTTATTATATAACCAATTTGTTCTGGATCTGATCTATATTTGGTAGCAATGAAAATTGTACATGGAAAAATCTTGTTTAATATGCTCAGGGGCTTGTGTTGCTTGGCTTATATAAGCTTCTATCTCCGTAAAACCTAAGCGGATCAGGTTGTAATTTGTGGTGCCTATCTAACATAGTATATTATGATCACATGGATCCAGATGAGATTGCGGATCTCTCTGAATCTTGACCTTCATGGAGCTTCTGGACAAATGTATTAGTCTTGGCAGATGTCTGCTATGCTCTATTTTTGTGTATTGGGAGTAAATCCCTTAGAATGCAACTCATATCTTCATAATAAAAAAAACCAAAAAAATAAATAAATTGACTCATTTGACTCAAGCTTTGAGTCAACAATTTCACTGTCTCCTGTGTCCCCACAGACTGTCATCATGTACGATGCAGCAAGGGTGGCATCTCCCAAGGATGGTGCAAACGGACTGACCAAGCCACAAGTCCCTGCGGCAGGACCAGAGATGGGGGCGACGACGGGAGGAGGGGGCCTAACTCCACCAGCGGCCCTTCAAGCAAAAACTGAAGAAGGACAGCCAGGCGCAGAGGAAGATGAGCCAGAGCCGGTCTTGGTGAAAAAACCACGGAGAGAGATCTTGGACCATGACAGGAAGAGGAGGGTTGAACTCAAATGTATGGAGCTCCAAGAAATGATGGAAGAACAAGGGTAAGTTCGAGTATTTCACATTACACACTTATAAGGAGACAGAGCGGTAACAGACAGTTCTGCCACAAATGAAACTGAAGTCCTTTTGTGGGTGGTGCAGAAGGGCACAAGTATTAAATTAAATAGTTTGAGAGACAGCACATTGGGTTACAGCGTTGACCTGACTTTGAGATTACTTTCTATGATTCAAAAGAGCCACCAGAACAAGCGCGCTAGATAATGAATGGATGGAAAGTCCTTCTCATTTTCCTTCAGATCTACTGTAGTCGTCTGTAGTCTAAAGCGGGATACACGCATCTATTTTTCAAATCTTAACTGTTTTTTTTTTTTTTTTTTAGATGTAAGCAACCCCACACGTGACAAGGAAAAAAATCGGCAACTGAGTGCATGAGTGGGCTAGATACACGCGCGCACAGCACATGCACGGACATACACACCTGATTTGAGCGTTAGGCAAGAACCAATTCTCGGGTATCTTTATATAAATATTTTGACTATCCAGTGGTGTTGTGCTGTACATTCGTTAAGTGATTTTAGTAAACTACTATTTCTTTTTCTTTACTTTGCTTTTGAATGTCTTGAAATTCATCTGTTTGTGTGTGTTTTATTTCAAACGTCTTAAATTCTTTTGTTTGTAAATGCCTTTAAATGTATTTTTACTTTTGTGAAGCACATTGAGTTGCCTTCTGTATGTAATGCGCGATAAAATTAATGCTGCCTCGCCCTGTTGTTTGAAAGACAGTTGGGGCCGCCAATCGTAAA
Source organism: Filicampus tigris (assembly GCF_054856515.1). Taxonomy (NCBI): domain Eukaryota; kingdom Metazoa; phylum Chordata; class Actinopteri; order Syngnathiformes; family Syngnathidae; genus Filicampus; species Filicampus tigris. Next base: position 12,157,909 of record NC_141233.1, on the reverse strand, counting down.
TAACAAAATAATTATAAAATGCCCAAATTAAGCCTGATTATCTATGTGTGTATCCTGCTTAAGAGTGATGTCAAGGACTAGTGATCTAGTGGAACAGTACTATGGATATTACAGTATAGCAATATAGCTAATGATGGCAAAATATGTTCCACTTAAATGTCAAGGCCAGACGGGCAAACAGTCTCTCTTGAAGGACGGCAGCCACTCACCTCAGCATTCAAGCTCTGAACTGACTCAAGGCAACTTATTTGCCTGTAAAAATGTCCCATCTCATTTTCCCCCATGTCCTCAGACCGCCCCCGCCCACGTTATTCTAATGTGCCCTTGTAACAGAGTGTGAATACGGGATTATGGGATAGAGAAGCAGAGACATGCCAGGCTCGAGACACAATTAAGGGGATGGCTGGAGTCTGATTGGCATGTCTGCGTTATTGTGTTGACTGAGGTCTCAAACTATTAGACCGGTGGAGGGCTGTCAAGAGCGATGGCCAATTGGTAGGAATCTACACGTAATAGAAAGCCTCGGCAATTAATTTAGGATGTCAAATGAGATACTCAATGCTTCAAAGTGGGTAGTGTGCTGATCTGCAGCTGCAGGCAACTTTGCTATTTATTAAAGTAACCAAAACAACACATTTGAAAAATTCATTTTCCTTCATAATAGGTATTGTGTATAAACAGAAACAATTCACTTATGAGTAGCATCTGATTCCCTGAAAAAAGGTTAGGGTTAGTAAGTATCAAAATAATGATGTACCCTGTACTCTGCTTTGTTGGACATTTTTGAGCAGTTGCCTGTGACGCGTCACGTGCTGTACACTAGACTCTTCACGTCGTAAGCGTTGCCTGATTTATATGCATATTAATGCTTACGAAGTTAATATAATCCAAAACATTGTGAGGTTTGTTGTAATATTTTCAGACTATTTATACCCATGTGTTCATAAATGTTGGTGACAATCGGTCACATTTTTTTGTACATCAAGTGACGTCATTTTTTTTTTTTTTTCTCTACGAGGCAACGTTACAATGTGAACGGAATAAAAAAAAACACTGCGAGTTTCATTCTAATACTTTCAGACTATCCGCACATACACATTGGTGAGGATCAATCACGGTTTTTGTAGAATTATGCCGTTGTAATGGACCGGCTGAACAGCGTACGGGTTGGTTGCGTTAAGATTGGTTTATGCTTGACACGTCCGAGAGGTCCACACCGCCCCACGAGGCGAAATTCCGTCATTTCAGCAACCGTGCCCACCCCTACATGGACGGAAAAACATGAAAAGCACCTTTACTTTTATTGCATGGGAACAGATTGAATGCTTCCTGTACTCTCAAATAATTTTGGTCGCCTTGTGATTGCTGATTCACTTCCAACGCAATGACTTCTCTGAATAATGTAATGGAAACGATATTGCAGGGTGTTTAATTGTGATGATGCATCGTTAGACGCCCTGCGGCGGCTGAGGCGCTTTCCAGCTCGCTAATAAGCGCTACTCATCGCACCTTTTCGACACATGAACCTTGCATATGTTGTCACAAAGCTGTTGCATGTCTGCAAATGTGCACTTAGTACACATTAAACCGAACCAAAGGGAGAAAATGGAATGTTAAAAATCCATTATCCGAGCACATTTTCCATGAGTCAAGCATATTTTTTATTCGCTACATAATTTTTTGGGGGAGGGGGTGTCACATGCATTCATTTCAGTACGATTCATTTTACTTGTGAATTTACAATATAAACATTCAGTGCAATAAGCCACACACTAAAACTAATCATAACCTTTTAAAGAAAAGTGTAGACGGTTGCAGTGGAAAAATTGCACCAGGTGTAGTTTGTAAAATAGTCAGCATCTCGCTGAACTTCTGTTGTGATCGGTTCGAAAATTCCAATCATTGGAAATTTTCCATGGTACGTATATATTTATTCGATTCTGTAAAAGTTTTATATGCATAGTACATCAAAAACATTTTTTGAAGAAATATCGTATCGACTATTACTTTTCATGCGTGTCTGATTTTGTCTGCCTACTGTTATGATGAAACTGTTACAATGGACTTCATTATCATTAATTCCTGTGGAAAGTATCATTTTTCTACTACGAAGCACTACGAAATTAATTTGAGAAATACCTTCGATACAAGATGTGTCTGGAGTCCAACAGACTTTCCCAGCATTCTCTGCCACGTTTTCATGCACTCCTAGATGGATTCTTCCGGATCCTCAGTGCTTTTTTGTTAACATCAGTGCAAATATGCTAAGCTCCAAATTCAGACAAAAGCAGGAGACAAGAGAATTATAGTTTATAAAGAATATGTCCTGAAGCGCTCAGTTGGAGATTTAAACCCTTTCACAGTAGCACTGTTTTAATTCGACGTGGGAATCTTCCCACTGCTTTCCAATCTCGCTAACTACACTGCGGCCGAATTGATAGCTGCACTATTTAATGGACACACAACAGTCCCTGGGCTCGACTTGTGGAAGCGGTGTTTCCAAGCTCAAACACACAGATAACACACACAGGCAAACACATTCTTAATGGAGGGATAATAGCATGAACACAGTCTCAGGGTTGCATTTCTTTTTCCTTTTTAGAGGATTCTGAGTTAATGGAGATGATATACAACTGCTCAGAGATGCCAAATTACTGCAATCACATTCTTTAATTGTGGTGATTTGTTATGGTGAGCTTGACGGGGAGCCCCACACTCGAATCAATGTCTTTTGGCTTGCCGTCCTTTCAAATCATCATGAGGATTTTTTTTTTTTTTAATGTTCCCTGCTCTGGCTAGAAAACGTAAACAGACAAATGCAAAGTAAGGTGCCAATGTCTGGACTTGTTTTGATTTCGATAAAAATGTTATTTTATATATATATATATATATATATATATATATATATATATATATATATATATATATATATATATATATATATATATATATATATATATTGAGCACATTCGGTTTGTCATGATCTGTGTTTTTGTCGTTCAGATTATTATTTTTTTTTATGTTATGTCTTGTTTTGCTCGCTATTTTACTGCTCCCTGTTCACTGTCACTCTGGGTCGGTTCATTGTTGTCACAAGTCACGTTCCCCTTGTCATGTCATGATTATTGTAGTGGGGAGTGTTTTGTTTGCTGGTGTTTGTTACTTTGAATTGTGATTATTTGAGGACTTTAGTGATTTGGTATCCTGATTATTCGACGTGCCTAGTTTACCTTTGTTCTTGAAAATAAATTCTCCTTTTTTGAGTGGCACCCTGCTTTGTTTCCCTGCTTCCCAGCGCTTGGGGCCACCTTTAGCCACGATCACCGAAACCTCATGACACGATTTCTGACAAAAATCCAATATGTGGCCATTTAAACAGATCCATTCAGCACTCTATATCGAGTTTGTTTTTTGTTTTTTTCTCACAGCTGAAACATTTGGCAGTCATTAGCTGTTGTTGTTTTTTGTCTTGAGACTAAGAGTCATAGTTTGTCTGCCTGGGTGTAAATTTGACCAGTGGCCACAAACTAATAATGTCAAATGAAGATTCTTAACTTCTAAAATTCTTAAATTCTAAACAATATAATATAAGATGTTTATTGCGCTACTTCCGCATACCACCTAATGCATAACCTAGTGCATAGCGCCTTCGCCTGTTGAACTACACTTACTGCAGTCACAACCTGTTAATGGCTATTGCATTGTATGTTATTGTAATTCTGGTTAGAGCGCCCCTAGTGGAGGAAGAATATTCCACAGAATAGCCGCACCTTTATATAAGCCTTTATATGGTTCAAAACCTAGGAAAAAAGTTGCGTCTTATAGTCCGGAAAATACAGTCATTAAATGAATAAAATTGCTATATTTGTAAAAAAAAAAAAAAAAAAAAGTGTGTGGGGGGGCCGAGGATACCTTCCCTTCCTTTCACCCTAAGGTTAGAAAAAACATTGAAAAAATTATAAATAAATTCCTGGGATTGAGTGGCTGGACTGTGTACAGTATTACAGCAGACACATAGTATATACTGTAACATATCTTTGCATGCAAGAGATGCTAACACCGCTGTGATCCTGACAATGCCAAGTAGAAAGCTATGCAGCCTGTCATCTTGGATAACGTCCATCTTGTTTCCTTTTTTCCTTTTTGAGCCTTTCACAAAAACGCCCCCTTTTTCAATCACCTGAGGTACAAGCAGAAAGCGTGCAAGGGCTATTGTAAAATGTCAAGAAGCACCTAACATGGTAATGTGTCGTGTGCTTGGTGTGGAAGCCATGAATATAAAGTGAGTGTTTAGGGTTTCCATTGTGTTCATGTGACAGCTGCCGGGTTGAGAGATTGGCCAACAGTAAGACTTGATGGCGCTGTCAGACCTGCTGGGTCATCTTCCAGCTATTGCAATGCTCCATCACACTTGTACTAATCTCATTCTCCACACTGTCAATATGCTGATGGCTGCAGCTAAAATGACATGGTATCATCTTCTTTTTAATCCCTGAAAAGTAAACACCACTTTCCTACCCTAAAATGAACCACTGGTTAATTCATAAGACGCCTCAGAGCTCGTCCTGCTGCAGTTGGGTTGTTGCGATTAGATAGCAGGTCTAGGTGCCGAATTCTCATTCAGTGTTTGTATTTGATTTTTTTGTGGAATGCCTATTCACATTGTGTTTTTTTATAGAACCATATCTGACTAACCATCTTTACTTCTACTTGCCCGGTTTGCATATTCCAGCGTTTTCAATTGTTTTTGCAGGTCTGTATACACAGGTATTGTTTTGATAACACAATTTGAATAAAACAATCCTGGTTTTGCAAGGTTGTTGCCATGTAAATATACACTTACTGTCACCCCAAAACTGATCTCGTCTTTCATAATCTCCATGGAAGAGAAGGTTGATTTGATTTTCCCAATATCTGTGTGTTCTGTGATTATGTTTGGAAAACACAAATAACAGTCATCTGCAACGGTCACCCGAAAGTTCAATATTGCACGATATTTTTGCGACAATATCAAACCCTTTTCAACACCCCTGGTAAAAGTGGTACAAGCAAGACCTGCAGACAGAATCAGTCCCAGTTCCCATTACTGATAATCCTTGGCGGTATAGTAAATCCCTGCAGCTGGATTATGATTCCAAAACCAGCGACAATCAAAATAATGTAAATGCAGAGGACTGATTGAATACCGTTACCATTAAACTGTTGTTGAAAGCAATGTAGCGTATGCTGAACAAATCTAAGCAGTCAAATTAAAACGACACGCAACTCCCCTCTCCTCCTTTGCTTTTCTAATTGAAAATGCTTCCAAAAGGTTTAGCTGCATTCAGGAGCCGATCACATGTAAAAGAGCTACGGATGAGTTCATGCTTAATAAAGCCGATAGCGATCAGCCATTACTCCGCCCAACCCCCTACCCGCCCTAGTCAACGTGTAATATCTGGCTTGTGGCCGCATTTTTACAGCTTTATAATTCTCTTTCTCTCACTTCGCGCTTCCCTCTAGCTCATTAGAGCTCGTTAGTGCAGCGCCAAGGGCAGAATGTGGCGCGGATGATGTGACAGGTGTGAGTCCACCAGCGTATCCGCTTGGTGTGCGGTGCCCTGCTCCGACACGGGCTGACCTCCGCGTGTATCGTTTGACAATCTGTTAGCCAAACGAACGGGACTGACGTACTGTAACTGCTGCAGTCACGCTTGTTCAGCGAGGCTGGATGAATATGTAATTGTCAGCCTTGCAGATGCAGAGGCGCCACTCTTGTTGCGAGAGGCTGCGTAGGGTATTTTAAGAGGGTTTGATGTATTTATTTGTACCCATCCTCTGACAATTTTACAAAAAATAAAAACAAGCGAAATATACCGGTCGATGGGTCAAAGTATATTTAACATGGCAATACGGCACTCTGCGTGACCCTCTCTTTATGTCGGTGTGTGGCATCCTCCTCTGGACATATCAAGTTGTACTTTCTGCCTTAATATAACATGACAGTCAGCTATGGACGGAATTTAAAAAAAAAACACGTCACTCATAAGACAAGCATACCACAAATCATTCACGTGAAGTTTGGACAACACTCAGGGTAAAGGATCTATGTCAATTGTTTTTAATTTTTTTGTTACTTTTACAGTATGTAAAAAAAAAAAAATGTCAGTGATGACGTTTTTGTCATTTTGTCACTTCTGTCGCCAGAAAATGACATCACACACCCTCAGGGCTCAGATAACGACCATGCTTACTGCTTGTATTTGCACAGATTGATTGACCTTCTGTTGCTGTGTCTCCTTGTACATGCTCAGGTACACAGAGGAGGAGATTCAACAGAAAGTGAGCACATTCAGACAAATGCTGATGGACAAAGAGGGCGTCATCACCAGAGATGGCTCACAACCAGTGTAAGGTTTTTTGTTTTTCTTTTTTCCTTCTCCACGTTTTCTCCTATTTCAAAGTGAGGGATGCATTTTGAAAGCAGTAATGGGGTAATAAAGGCATATAAATTATTTAGATCATTTAGAAGGTTTTTTTTTTTTTTAATATGTTGATTTTCGTGATTATTTAAAAAAAAAATGGTATTAATTAAATATACAGTCAAAAATAGCAGTCCACATCTTTCCTTTGGTCATTTGATGGTTTAGTCATTCACTCGCCTGACATCCATCTATGAAGCATGGTTTAAGTTCCCACTCAATGACCTATGATGAACTTCTCAAACTGTGCAGCAGATATGCTAACCACTTGGCCCTTTTAAAACGGCGCTGTCGATAAATGTATCAGCTTGAAAAACTGTCAAAGGCAGGGCATTCATCCTGCACATTTTTTTTTTTTACCACTTGATGACCTCAGCAGCAAGTAGCTGTGTGTTCTTCTGTTTCCGACTCCTTCCTTCAAACTGTTAGCGATACCGACGGACTAAGTTATTGATGGAGAATGGCGCTATAGCGGTGGTGACGTGACCTGGCAGTCTGTAAAGTAATGACCGCTAATGGCGCCCTGCTTCCCTTCTCACAAACCAGATGGATGACTCTCCTTCCTCCGCACATCAGCCGGTATCTGCTGACTGATTTAAGCAGAGCACGCTGAAATGCGGAGGCTTGGTGGCAGAGGAGGCAGGAGGAGTTGCGTAGGAAGTTGATGTGCACGGAGGAGGATGGATTAAAGGACAGAGCAGTGGGCGAAATGAGAGAGCATTATTTATTTATTTATTTATTTATTTATTAGCTTTTTGCACTTCTGAGACCATTTTGGGATTGCAGGCCTTGATTGAGTGCAACTTTACTCCACGAAAACACTGATGTGGAAAATTGAGGAGGTTGTAATTTACAGGGTTGTTGCCCCCTGCACTTTTCCAAGCACTCACTTGAGGCTTCCGTAACACATTATAGCTGCAAGTAATGGATGTTCCTCTGCCCAGACAAATGGAAGTGTCCAAATATGTGACATTATGCAAGCTTGGTTTTAGTACTTTAACTGAAAAGTATCACCACTCATGTCTTAAAACGGAAGCCAACCCAAACATATTTTTTTAATAATATGTTTTATCCATGCCCACTAGTTGAAACACAGCATTCTGATTAATATTGTGTTTGTGGAATATGCGTTAAGCAGCAAAATCCACATGTTTTTAGCCATCTCCATTTTGTCACTTCTGTCGCCAGAAAATGACATCACACACCATCACAAAGACTTCTATCTTACTACAGATAGCTTTATCTAGGTTTGTTGACTGAGATCGGACTCCATCATGGCCTCAGGTCTCAGGTTTAAGTCTCCTTGCCTTTGGGGAGTTTTATTTTATTTTTTTTTAACTTTGCTACTTTACACAGGAACTACTGAGAGTCAAAACCCCTCAATGGCGGCCTAATGCATGTATACACTCTCAAGAAAACAGCCCGCAGCAAACACGGAGGTGCTAGTATATCATTCTGTTTGCCGATATCCACAATGGATTTCTGCCAGGAGGGATGGGAACACAGACACAGAGAAAGAACTTAGTATGTACCGTAAAGAAATTGGTCTTGCACCAAAAGAAAATGTATGGATAAATAGAATTATGCCGTCAAATCTCACTCAAAATGATTCACCTGACATTGGAAATTACATACAGGTGAATCCTCGCACCTCCAAAACTCTCTCTCTGAAGGAAAACAAAATAACGGCACGTTTGTTGAGCCATTAACATCGCTTGGCAACCAGTCCAGGACTCCCGGGACACCCTGCTTCTCATCCAAAGTCAGCGGGGATAAGCTTGTGAATTGAAACTAACAGTTGTTAATATGGAAATTATGAAAATATATGGTGTGGCATGATAATTTCAGTTCCTGCAAATGTCTCTTTTCTGCCAGTGTCTGCATTTCTAAACCGTGCAGTATATTTGGGGAAAATGGGAGAAAATACTGTTAGCTAAAAGCCAGATTCTCACAAAACCAAATATAATATATACTGTAAGCCCTTCCTCTTGATACCTAATATCCTTACATCAATGGTCTGCTATTGCACTTAATGAAATCCAAGAATAAATTGCCTTGATCGTGGTTCCCCCTGTGTGTTTGCTTTCCCTCCCTTTAATTTAATAGCTTCTTTTTGTGTGTCCCTCCACCCTCTTCCTTTCTTTACTCAGTCCCCTCTTCTTGCCTGTAACATCTCAACCACCATTGTTCTAATATGTAAAAATGGAGATACCGGTAAGTGTTTTTCACATGACAGCGACGATATATTGTCCTATGAAAAACACGCATGTCCAATTTGATAATTTTTTTTTCCAAATTTTGACGTTCATGCGATGTATATAATGCGGAAACCCCATTCACGTATAAATTTTAAAAAATTGAAGAAAATGGACATAAGTCACAGGACAGCGAAGATATGCTAAGCCCTGTTTTCATCACAGTGCCGTGAGGAGGTTAGGTCACCGAAATTGAATTGCATGAGGCAAACCAATCGGTGCGATATTTCCCCCCACCTGCCTTTTATTTAGCGCCTGTGGCGCTAGCAAGGTCAGAAGTGTCAGCACAGGGAAATCAACGAGGGGGGGTGTGAGGAAGGGGGGATTCTGGGTGAGATTGTTGCGGTTTACTGGTGTAGTCAAAATGATCTATTCATCCATTTTTTTTTTAATACCTCTAAAGCCTTTTTTTTGGGGGGTGGATTTTGGATGAGAGGTGGGGCACACCCTGAACTCTTCACCAGCCAATCACAGGGCATTTATAGATAAATAACTATTCACACTCATATTGATACCTTTTGACAATTTAGAGAGACTTCAATTAAACTAACATGCATGTTTTTGACTGTTTGAGGAAACCAGACCGTAAGAACAGAATTTCTATTGTATAGCATGACTTAGAAATGTTTACAGAATGCAGGTGAAATGGAACAATAACCTCATGTGTTGGCGATATAATAATCAATAATCATAGTTATTTTCAATAAGTCTCTGTGTATATAATGCACAAGGCTGATTATCACAATAGGGGGGAGAGGGGTCTCGAAATGAATGAAATACTACTCAACCATCTATTTAATGGCCACAATAAATGCAACATTTTAGTAGTTCAATCCCCCGCAGACCCCTTTTATTTCAAGAATTCATTTATTTTTATTGTTTTAATGCCTCCTTCCTGGTCAAAATCCCACAATACATAAAATGAAAAAGAATCCTCCTCAAGTTCAACAGCAGATGATACTTTTTTCATGTGTCAGTTTTCTTTCTCCAATCACCCCCTGAATTCTTAATCTTTTGCTGCCACGTTTCAGGGTCAACCACATTCACTACTACCCTGAGGATGACGGTGAATTGCCTGGCGATGAAGATGGGGACTACGCCGATGATTATCACAGTGACAACAGGTCAATCACACGCTCAACACACACTGCATAATTTGGACTTGTTGACCCGCTGTTAATACTCAAGTGATTAATTAAATCATACTTATTATCTCCACGCAGACCCGACAAGTGTTCGATTCAATTATGTCAACGGATAAAACACGAGTTTTGAGATAAAAATTGCACTTGAAATGTTCTCACCCGGCACTCGTTTCCACTAGCAGCAAAGATTAATACGTATTCTTATGTACTGCATGCCTGCATGGATGTTAAAGAGTTTGTATTTGTCACTTTTGTGGAAAGCTTTAATTTCCTGTCAGATATGTTCTATTTCAGTGTAAAGGTCTATTTACATTGTTATATTGCAGAGACATTTTTAAATAGTGGCTTGTGAGGAGGTAGGCTGCCATATCTTTATTCACATGAATCCACTCCTATCTCCAAATAGTAACATTTCTAAATAATCCTTGACGGTGAAAATGCACTTGCGTATTGTCAAAAGTCATTATTTTGGGGCATCTTTTTGTTGAGGAAAGTGTGAAACACAGGCATAAGTCAGATAAGGTTAATAGCAGCAAACCATTGTATAGGAAAGACCAGTTTTGAGCTGTGACTTGAAAGATGTAATTAGGTCAAATCCTTCTGCTGCATGAATTTAAGCATCACTGTAAGACACCCATCAGAAAAAGTAGCCAGCTAAGCTACAACAAATTGATAAAACTAGCTTCATTGCGTCAGAGTTGCTTCTTCGTTTTTTTTTGTTTTTTTGATTGTTTCTTTTTTAGCACCGAACAAACTTCATTCTCTGTCAGTAATACTGTGAGACAATCAGATCAGTTCAATTGTTTAATAAAATGTTCCCACAAGATTGAAATACAGTAATTTGCTCCAGGTTCATAAAACCTTTCCTAGATAATCAGCCTTTTTTCCCGAAAGTGTTGGTTGAATTCCAAATTTGAAAGACTTCAAGTACATTCGAAACAATGGTTCCACAGTGTTCTGAATGTGACCCTTGTCAGATCTTGCCATAAAAGTCTCGCTCACCCACTTCTGTGTTGTGGATATTTTAGAGTAAAGAGGAAATCAAGCAGCTCTCCATCCCCTCGACCAAAGAAAAGAAAGAAGAAGAAATCTGGCCGCCGAAGAAGCCGGTGAGTGGAAGTGTGCTGCTCAGAGTGATTGATTAAAATAAGGTGATTGACAAAGAATCATACAGTCATCTTGTACATTATACAATAACCTTAGTATAAATATTAGGGCCAGGACGATACAATTTTGTCCCAATCCGATGTGGACCCTGATACTTGGGGTTACGATCCGATAGGTATTCCGATACTTAAATATTGTAAAAATATATATGAAAAAAAACTTAGGTCTGTTTCCAAAGTTTTAACCTAAGTGCCATTTGACATTTATTCAAGTGTCACAATTGAAAAGTGTATAAACTGTTCCAGTAACTGTTCCTGATACACAGGAGTGCAATAAATAAAACTCCATTCACAAAGCTCAACTTTAATGACCTCAAATGTTCAAGTATGTTATAGAATGGGCAAAACATAAGATAACATATTGAAAGTTGATGACGTATCGATACTTAGTATCAGCATAAAAAAGTATCACGATACATCGCATTATGATATTTTTGCTTCCTAATAGATATATAAATATATATATTGATTATTACTTTTCAGATGTTGCAATTGTGGATGATGTAAAACAAAACTTGACTGGTGTGATTAGCAAGTCATTTTTGTCAGGAAAACATAAAGAAAGGGTTAAAGTGAAGTGTGTACTGTGGTTGTTGTATTTTCCTTCACATGCATGCATGTGTATGTCTGTAGAACTTCTCCTGAGTGAATTATTCTGTTGTATGAATGGAAACAGGTGGATTATTAGTGGAAGAGAATTTAATTGTTCTGCTTGTCACCGGCATACGCAGATGAGCAAAGACACATTATTGAAATCATTGAAATAAATCAATAATACCGGGTTGGTCCAATTTAGTGAAATTTGATCATTTCTCACTGCCTTGACTAAGAGTGACGGATACAATTCTGCGTTTTATAGCATTGTCAGGCTTGTCACTTTCGTTTCTTCTTCCCACTGATAGGTTTGGCAGCTCATCACCCAATCGCAAAGAGAAGAAGAAAAAGAGTAGCAAGAAACACAAGCGTGACAGGTGTGTGTATTTATAAACATTGTATAAAGTGAATGCGAGTCATCACTTTAAGATATGAATGCTCAGGCCTGAAATCTCACTCTTGCTATTGAAGAGCCGTTGATTGCCCCTCTCATTAATTAACTACAGTGGCTTTTCATGCATTTACCATATCTTGCTTCCATTTGCCTTGGCAGAGAAGAGGACAAAGTTGCTAAGAAAGGGATGAAAGAAAAGGAAGAAAAAGGGAAGATGAATAAGAGGCAAGACAGGAAGGAAGGTGCAGAAAAATAGTAAACAAAGGAGGTGAGGAATAAATGATAGAAGGTAAGAAAAGCAGGGAAATGAATTGTGAAAGGAGACCTTGTGAATGTGAAGAAAGTCAGTTGTGTTCAAGCCCACATCGGCGCAGAACGTCTCTTTTAAACTGCAGTCCAGCCAGCCCCTGCGAAGATTCAGACCCTGCCTGGTGCTAGACTTTCACTGGGCACGGAAATAGAGCCAATGCAAAAATAAGACTAACTCACGACCTCACCAAAATGGCAACTTTTATACAGGAGCGTTTTGCCAAAGCAATGTCTTGTCGACTCATGCAAATGTTTGTCCTTTCAGGTACATGCATATAATGAAACTATCAGACTATTAATTCGCTTTTGCATAAGCATAATATAAACTTCTGTCTGCACACACTCTTACAGTACTGTACAAACATGCCAGTCCAGTTACACACATCATGTAACATCTACCTGTCCTTTTTTTTTGCACTCACTCGCACACACACAATATGCTTGTTCCCAGAGCCGGGCATTTTACTAAAAATCTGCGGTCCGTTTATCGCCTTGCGCCCACAGCCTTCCGCCGTCCGTTTATCCTCCATTTTGTCCGGCCGGACCAAATTGTAATCTACTATAGGCCGGTTCAATTATCATTTTAAATGGGCTTCCGTTAGCGTTTCTGACTAACAACTTTGAAAAAAGACAACAACAACAAAAAAAAATTATATATGTATATATATATATATATATGGATAATGCTGCAATAATTTATATATATATAGGGAGAGAGAGAGAGAGAGAGAGAGAGAGAGAGAGAGAGAGAGAGAGAGAGAGAGAGAGAGAGAGAGAGAGAGAGAGAGAGAGAGAGAGAGAGAGAGAGAGAGAGAGAGAGAGAGAGAGAGAGAGAGAGAGAGAGAGAGAGAGAGAGAGAGAGAGAGAGAGAGAGAGAGAGAGAGAGAGAGAGAGAGAGAGAATATGTATATACTGTATATATGTATACAACAGCCTCCCTATGTGGAGGAGGATTGCTCATCAGAAGAAAAATGAGCCTGTTCTCGATTGTCAAACCCGACAGCACCCTTGTTCCCCACTTTTGGGTCCTCTCAGCCCCTCTTCTGTCACCCGAGTGTCACACTACAGCCGCTCTGCCGGGCACGTGTTGTTGCCGCTTGAATAATGTATGGCTGAGGCACATAGAAAAAGCATAAAGGGTCCCACCCCAGAGACAACCTCACTTGTTGATATTCGTCCTTTTTAAGTTGCATGTGAGGATGGAAAGGGAGGGGCCCGGGGCTATAGACAATACAGAACTGTATTCTAACTAACGCAATGAAATTCATACAACTGTGTGTTCGTTACAAACAGCTTTGCAAAACAGTTGAGATTTGTGTAACGATGTCGTCCATTTCCTCGGTCGTGGCTGGCGAGTTATGCAGCTTTTTTTCAATAACGGAACAATGACTTCTCCGGAGCAACACCTCCTATATCCACTAATTCCCAGGTGGCTCCCTCCAATGGAGAAACACGGGTTGCTGCAATAATTCATATATCAGCTTGTGACAGTTTTATTAGCCCTCCTTCACCTTTCTAGTGCCGCCACTCTGCCGCACAGTGTAGGTGTGTGAATCAGCAGGGGAGATGTGGGTCTCCTCTGCAAAATAGCACAGACTTTCCATCATTTCTATGGAAACCGCAATGAAGGTGATATGGACGGCTGCGCGTGATAGGAATCTGTCATTGAACGCCTGGGTCAATACGTAAATAAGGTCAATATTTTGTGTATCGTGCAGAAACAGGGAAGCCGCATCTTAACACATGAGAATATTATTAAATAAGACATGGAAGTGTTCGGATAACTTCAACATGTTCACGCGATCTTGAACAAAATTCTGACAATTCATCATGTGTTAGACGGCACCGGTCTCCGGTCAATTTAGTTCTTGAACGTCAGTCACCGTCACAAATTGTAACATGAAATTCTGCAAGATGGATTTTCTGGTTAAAAATATCTTCCCTCTGGTACACACATGAATAGTGCATTTTATTGAAGCTGTCTAATAATAGCCATGTTTATTTTTGTAGGTCGGCATCAGGCTCCACCAAAAAGAAGAGGTACAGGTATGTGTGTGGGAAAAGGGAAGAAAACTGTAAATGAATCACATATGGTGTACAAATACAAAACTGTAATCTGAGCTCCAGCAGGAGAGATGCATAAAAACTCTTGACCTTTACACGGATAATGCTCACTTTCGTTTGAAACTCTCGCAACTGTAGTCGTAGTTCATAATTTTGTTTACGTCTACGGTCAGACTTATACGCCGGTCATACGGATGGAGAAAAGGTAAAAGGGCCATATTGCCATTTTCTCACTCACAGCCAACTGAAAAATATTGCCCAATGGAAAACAAGCAACCCACAAATGCAACAATGAAGGACACGCGGTGCTTCATTTTTACTATCATTGGTTTTACGGTGTTAAACCGTACAATTGAATTGCATATTATACTGCATACTGCAGTGTAATTTACTCTTACAGCACGCATCTACAGGTTCATACCCTGATACTGTGTTTCATGGTTATACAATTTCTTTGTCAACTTTCATCTTATGACCTCCCTGGGCTAGAACATCAGTACACCACCGTATTGCACACTTTCTTCAGTTTTCTGCTTAGAATTGGTTATGCAGTATAGTATAGCAAAAAGGCAATGATGACCTGATAAATATAAAATTGTTCTTTAGCGGTCTCTCACTTTTGTTTCAGGTCAGGCAGCCCAAAGGACAAACACAAAGACAAGAGTAAACAGAAAAAGAGGTGAGCCCAGGGAGCATCTCATAATATTTACATATAAGGCTGTCCGAATTATTCTATTTATACATGCGTACATTTATTGTATAGATACTGCACACTTGGCTGATTTCAGAATTTCATTTGAGATAGCAATACATGACTGGAACAGGGGAACGATCATCTGAGTTGTGAGCAGGGGGTCCGTCATACATTCATACATTGATATTTTCCAATCTATGTCCGATCGATATTTACACAGAATGTTGAAGTGCAAAACACCAATTTCTTTTGTCCACCCTTTCACCAGCTCGCTTTACATCCAATCAGATGGACGACTGAGTTTGCATTACTGCGTGCGTGTCCCTGTGGTGTACTCATGCATACAAATTCCTTTCTGTTTGTGCACGTCTGTTTGTCCGTTTGCGACTGTTCGTTTAGGTCCCCCGCTGAGACCCCCAGAAGGAGCGTCCAGCGCCAAGGCAGCTGTTGCAGCAGTCGCAGCGCTTCTCTGTCATCCGCTGGGAGCGCCTCCAAATCTCCCAGCAGGTACACTTCCACAAATTACAGACATGTGCATGATTTTATCACTCAGCGGTATCACCCTAGTATGTCACACGCACTTATACTTCATTTTCCATCCTCTGGGGAGGATTAAAATAAAAATGGGACTCCTTGGCATATTTTATAATGACCCCCATTAAATGGTTGGGATTCTTTCTGCTCTCATATTGTACTATTCATTGCTTGCAGTTAGACAGTTCTTGTATTAGGAAAAAAAAAAAGAGACTACTTGAAGAGATGTATTTAAACGCAGAACTTCCTGGTGTGCGAACCAAACCACAATATGTGACAGTTTAAAGGCCTTTGGGGGAGTTTATTATCGACATTTATTTCGAAATATGATTGGACTCAAATGGCAGAAGTCAATTTAAAACAGTATGTTCTTGGCAGGGCTGAGCCGGTTGAAAAAAAAAAAAAATGTAAACCAAAGAAAAACATCACACAGCTTTATCACCTATGCAAAATGCATATTATAAGACTGTGTTATGTTGACTTGTGTGTGATGTATTTTTGTTCAGTTGACTTTGGATATTTTTCCAGAAACTGATGCTGTCAAATCACACATTGCTACTGTAAAATAAATCATTTAAGTTAGATTACTGCCACATGTTTCATCTTTTGAAAGCCAAGTCACTACTGGTCTATCAGAGGTTTGACTTATTTGCTCAGGATGTGTTGTCCCTCGAGCAGTTTGTTTTATACCTTTTAAAAAAATGTCTGGATTCATTTTGCCAGTTTTTTCAGAAAACACAAACTGAACCAAATATTGTTTTATATTCTATGTATTAAAGATAAAATAAACTCCCAAAAAAATTTCAAGAATATGTTCTATGCAAGCCCACTAGTTGAAACAGGGCATTCTGATAAATATTGCGTTTGTGGAATAAGTGTTTTGGCCATTTTTTCTTCTGTTGACTGAAAATGACATCACAACCGCTCACAACGACCAATCACGGCTCAGATTCAGAAAACAGGTCAGCCGTGATTGGTCGCTGTGAGCGGTTGTGATGTCATTTTCAGTCGACAGAAGACAAAATGGCCGCCCCCAGAGATGGCTAAAAACTAGTACATTTTGCTGCTTAACTTATATTCCAAAAAAGGAAAATTAACCAGAATGCCGTGTTTGGACCAGTGGGCCTGCTGGGAACATATTCTTGAAAAAAAAAAAAAAAAAAAAAGCTTGCGTTGACTTCCGCTTAATTTCAGGGGTAGAATTGAATGATCCGTTTAACTAAGGATGTAGCCGATTGTAGCAGTGGTGACCAGCATTCATTTTTAGGCAGAAAAAGAATTTGTTAAAATATGCCGCGTACCAAAAAACACCTGATGTATTGACTCCGCCCTTCCAGACTGAACTCCAAGCACAAGAAAGGTGGAAAGAAAACAGCAAGTGCTTCACTATCACCGGGCCCCAACAGTCCCGCTGCTTGGCATAATGGAGACCACACCCAGCGCAGTCACAATTGCCACAAAGCCGGCAGACTCAACCACACAGAGGGTGATAAGGTGCAAGATGTATGTAATCTCCTCTATTCGACTCCCTTAATCCTCCCCCTCTCCCAACCTGCCCACCGTTTCTAACGTGAAACTTTATTTATTGTTTTCATCAGTAATTCATAGGCTACAGGACATATGCTCTAAGATTGTCCTTTTATGTGATGTGTAGAAGACCTGCCGCTTTGTATCTGGCTTTCTTTCTTTGACTCCTCTGCCATCTCGTTCATTGTTCTTGTTTTGGTGGCAACACAGACGAAGGTTCTTTGTGTGTCCGTGCAAGCGTGTTTGGATATGCGCGTGTGTGTGTGTGTGTGTGTGTGTGTGTGTGTGTGTGTTCCACATAGATCTTCTGAGTACAGAATTAGCATACATTCCTCACATGCAAAATCGAGCCATCTAGGAACACTATGATACCAGAATAATGAGCAAAATAACTCGTGGCACAAATTATCTTGTTGCTCACTGAGGCATATAAATACGAGAGTGTAAAAAAAAAAAAGTTGAGCTAGTTGATAGCGGGTATGACTACTGCAAATGCTGCACACAGATATCTCTAAAGATGTGTGTAATGAACGCAAATAGGTGTTACAGAACTTTTCAAGTTCAAAGCAAAAGGAAAAGACATCAGTTAGGCTCATATTTATGAAAAACCCAGAGTCCTGTAGCTGCTATTTTCCCTTCTCTTAGCAAATAGAATCTTTTTTTTTTTTTTACCGCTGCAGTTTCCCAAAGCAATAAAGTGTCTTAATATGCTTTCGGTAAAGAACCTGATCCAGTGATACATTTCTTGGATTAAAAAAATTGAGAATTCCTTATTCGTTAAAAAAGTGTTAGTTAAAAACGCTCTGGTTAAAGTATGCTGAAACTGTAATAATAATAATAATAATAATAATAATAATAATAATAATCAACACACTTTGTTGAAAACATAAAAGATCAACAGCATACGCCCTGTGTATGTCACTGTGGGATTTTACACTAGAGCTGAACGATTTCAGGAAAACATTGAATTGTGATTTTTCAGACAGAAATTTTGAGTCACGTTATCTTTAATAGTAAATGTATTCAATAATATACTTTTGACCTTATCTGCCTCATCCTGGCTGACGAAAAAAAAATTTTTTTAGGATGTGTGCTTACTGTTGTTCGCTGTATCATTTTCCTAATATACACTTATCAACTTGCGTGCTAATTTGCTTTTCAAAGCTAGTTGCTCTCCGCTTTAAGAGCGTCTTTTAAAACACACTGCTGCCTCCTGTTTTGTATTCTTGCATGTGTCTTCTGAGGCCTCATCTGATCTCTGTCTGCTTCTACCATTCATTCTTCTCTCTTTTTTTTGTAACCCCCTTAATCAATCTAAATGGTATTTAACAATTAATAAATTCCCCAATGTCTCTCTTGTTTATATAAAAAGCACTCAAATGCTTTGGAGCTGGACCAAGTAGGTTAACTGGGTATGTGGAATCGTTTCTTCTTGTCAATCCAGTTGTCTTTCTGTGAAAAAAAAGAAAAAAAAAACAAGCTCTGCTCAGTCATAGATCCTCCTCTCCTGCAGGGGCGCTACAGCAGGAGTTCATTGATTAGACTCCTTTCCATGTCAGTGTGCATGTTGCCTCTAGGTGGCAGTATCTTCTGTGTCTGACTCTTGTCTCTATGCTGATCTTATGGGTGGAGAATGGCAAACAAGCTTTGTTTAGAGCCTTTACTTTTGGGAGGCACATATTTTGAGTGCCTTTGTATATTTTAAGAATCTTACCAACCATTATTAGGTGTTGTTAACGTCCAACAGGTGGTTATGTGTGAGCATTCCTGGATGAAATGAACTTGCTGCAGCTGTGTGGTTTTGCAAATGTTCTGTTTTTTTTTTTTTAAAGACAGTTTCATTTTGTATTTTTTTTGGCCCCTGACCTACGTTTGGGTCTGTCTCATCCCAAGACATTGCTAGATGCTTCCCAAGGGGGTTGGGTGGGGCTGTGCTTTATCAGAGATTGAGAAATGAACATATAAACATTGGCAATTAATTACTAAAAAAATAAGCATTTTCTCCAGCAGGATGTTTTGTCATAGACATAATTTACTGTATAATATTCACCAAGACATTTGAACCAAAACACTGAGCAAAACACACAGAAATACTGAACCTCAATGTGAGCACAGAGCCATGAGAGACACGTTTTTACCATACACACAATGAGTCTTTTTCAACAGCCAGGAAATGTAGCAAAACAAAGGACATTTTCACTGTAATTAGTTAGCTTTAATTAGTTTGATAAATGGAAACTGTAGTTTCAGTTTGATTTATTTTTCTTAAAGTATTTTTTTTTATTTTAATTTGCAAAAAATTCATTTTATTTCAATAGTTTTCATTAAATGTAAGAGCCTCGGTTTGAATGTAATTGAATTCGGAACAAAGTCACATCCCAGTTATTAGAAGGTGTGCATCCTTGTGCAATCACATTATTTCCGTTGTCTCAAGTTTTATTTTTTTTTTTTGTAAGTCTTTTGTAAGTTTTGTAAGGTTGTAAGTCACACCAATAGTGGAAACGTTTTAAATAGATTTTTTTAATATATATATATATATATATATATATATATATTATATATATATATATATATATATATATATATATATATATATATATATATATATATATATATACACACACACACATGTACATAGATATATATAAATATATCACAAAATGTTGCAAAAAAATAAGTGTAATGCAATACAAAAATAAGGAGTGTCTTAGTAGAATGTTTTTTTTTTCAAACAAAGAAAGATAGCTTCATCTATGACTAATTTTGTTATACCTGTACACGTCATGCTTAACTTTTACAGCTCTGATAAAAGCAGCACACCAACGGGAAAGCATCCAAGCATGAGAGTGAGACAGTGTCAAACTGGGGTAGTCGTGTAAACTCAAGAACGCAGACCCCACAGATGTTGTGGGTCAACACACACTTTTATTATTATATCACATTGGTTTTGTATTTTAAAGGGACCCAAGCCATTTTAATCACGTTTCGCTGTCACCTAAGTTAAAACCATTGGCTCACTTTAAGGCTGCGTTTGGAATCATTTACTATAATCACTATAGTGGTATAGGGATTTTTATATATATATATATATATATATATATATATATATATATATATATATATATATATATATATATATATATATATATAAATAAATAAATATTTTTCAGACACCATTTTGGCCCCGCCATAATGACATTGTTGCTGTTGCAAAATACAATGTTCCAGATATGTCAGGTGATCGACCGTCTGTACAAAAAAAAGTGGAAAAAAAACCCATCATTCTAATAATAACATTGTTTTAAGATGAGTTCATCATAAATTCAACAATTACAAAATTCTTACAAAGCACACTATGTCCAGCTGTGTTATGTGTTGCAATACTTTTATTCAAAAATATGTTCGCATCACAGCTCTTTGTCAGCAATTTTGTGTATCGGATGTAATACTTTTCTAGTGTCCATCGGTTGTTTGCTACTTTTCAAGACGCATTGTTCAATACATACACTATATCGGAAATAACCTATACTCACTACACATTTGAGCAGAACTGCAAAATAGCAAACTCACGATAGAAGGACGTAGCGGATAAGGGAGTGATTCCAAACACAGCTTTACTGTGCCGTTAACTGCTATAGTTTAAAAAAAATAAAATAAACACACATAACCAAAAAGAGGAGCTGTCATCAAAATAGTAGTACTTTTCTGGTGGTGGTGGTAGTATTAATAGTTGTAGTAGTAGTCTTAGTAGTAATGGTATTAGAAGATGTAGTAAATGTGGAAAAAAAAGGCCCAGGCCAAAATATGACTGGGGTCCCTTTCAAATGGACCAACTCTCGCTAGCTCATCTCAGCAGTGACACTTTTCCTCCCTCTTGTCCGGCCTCCTCATCTGTGTCATGTGATTCACAGCTGACTCTTGTTGTTGCATTTCTTTTTTTTTTGTTTTTTTTTTTTTCCTTCCCACACATCTTCCACATCTGCCAGCTCTGCATGCACCTTACCTTACCTTCCTTCTCTCCTCCACTAATATGATAATAAACTACTGTATATCTCCACTTACCTCTATCCTCTCCCCCCTCCCTGTTTGGATACAAATATGGCTGCATTTGTTCAAGCGAAAAAGACAAAGCAAATCATGTAGTTTTTAGAATCATTCTATTTTTCCGTCTGGATTTTTTTTTTTTTCTCTCTTCATTTTATTTTTTATTTTTTTTGTTTTGTTTGATTTCTCCTTAGTCTCTGGACGAAAATGTAGCTTTGATACTAAAAGAGGTCATTGTCTTTTTCCCATATCGCTGCGGAGAACATTCCCTTCTATCTTTTTTTCTTTGTTTCCTTGTTTTGTTGATATTGCATACGTGTCACTGATTGAAACGGAAGGTAGGTAACGCTCTGCCTACGCACGTGATCCTTATGCAGATGAGAATGTGACAAGCACCCTAGCCTGAGTGACGTCAATGTTTCTCTCTTTCTCTCTCTCTCTCTGTTGTTTACAAGTGGTCTTTAAAAAAGTTGTTTTACGTCATCGATTATGATTTCACTCTTGAAGATTTGTTACGTACTAAGAGCCCTGTTTTTTTTGGGGGTTTTTTTGTCGTTTTTTTTTCTTTTTGCGCCTCAAATTCACTCAAGACTGGTATGTCGGTCGAACTCCCTGGTCCATTTTCTCTCTCAACATTTGTTGGTTGTTTTTTTTTTTTTTTCTGTTTGAGAAAGAACGCATTGTTTGTAGGTGAATCGTACATATTGTGATTAACGCAATTTATTTATTTATTTTTGAACGGTTGTCACCGTTTGGTGCGAGTTTTCGTATTACAGTCTACTACTTAGCTGGCTCCTGTCGGGAGGATCTATTCAACAGGAGGATCACATTTGCAGCATCTCAGATTGCGAGGCACTTCAGAGCTGAACTGACCAGCCACATAATCATCTCCTCTTGCGCAATTTCATGAGATCCAATACAAGGGCTGTATAAAAAAAAAATTAAAAAAAAAGTTTTTACCAAGACAGTAATGCTTGCTTTTGACTGGTTTTGTCAGAGAAAGTGGCAATCAAACCTGAGCTTTATTATATCCACCAAATGAAAGGTTTTGTTTTGATTGTCTTTTGTTAATTAGTTAGTACATCGTTTACCTTGACATTAGAGTTCAGTTCATTCATTCAAAGCAAAAAATGAATAAACAGTCAAGCGGGCTTGTACCCGTCTGTGCACAGCGCCATTTACTGGTCCTGTGGCCAATTCTGAAGCGAACAGACTTTAACAGCTACTGTTCAAAGAGGAATTTTGAGTCGACTGGACACTGTTTTCTGTTAGTGAAATCCGGACTTTGTTGGTTCTATATCCGTCAAATCAAGGTTCCACTGCGCCGAGTTTGGCATTGGACCAAAATTGGCCAGTAATCCAACACATCCATCAGATCATGCAATTGCGAAATTGTGACATTTTACATTTTTTTTTTTTCTTAATGTAAGACCTGAAAGATTACAGATATTGTTGGTTTACAACAGTAACATTTGAAGTTTACCAACGGATTTTTCCCATCATGGTGGACATGCATTCTGCGGAGTGCCAATATTATTTTCTTTGTATGACCAGTTCGTTTGATAGAACTCTTGTGTTGGATCTCATCAGTGCACGTGTGCCCATTATAGTGTCCAGTGAGTTTATATACACTTGACAATCATATGATTGTTATTTTTGGTCTTTAAGACAGAGGTGGTCCCAGAAAGTAATTTGCATTTTGCTACTTAACTTATATTGCACAAACGCAAAATTAATCAGACTGCCGTGTTTCAACTAACGGGCCTGCTGGGAACATTTTTCTTTAAAAAAAAAATATGTTTGCGTTGACTTCCACTTTAATGTATGATTAAAAATGAAATATATTAAGAGCACGTATTTTGTGCATATTTAAAATCACATTTATGCCATACATCTAGTGTGTGGTTTTATGGGCCCCCTCTATCATTTAAGTTGCCCATCCTTGTTCTAGGGTATTTCAATCAGAATGGACTTTTTACTGGTTGTCTCACAGAAGCTCCCTGAAGACGCTTCAAAACTAACTTTTACACGCGGAGTAAGTGACGTAAAGAAGAGCATCATCACAGACATACAGAATTAAAAAGCTCAAAATTGTGTCCGAGTGAAGGAGTGAATTACTCGGGAAGGGAAAAGGGTGAATGAAAGCTGACGTTCCTGGAGGTGGTTGGCGCTGAGGAAATTCTCCGTGTGTGAGGGATCCCTTGCCGTCGTGGTTTTCCTCTTTGCTTTGACTTCTTTTCCATTTGATTGCCATGCACTGTCTCATGAGTCACTCACAGGGAAGGGTTTTGTGTCTTTTTCTCTTGCATTTTGTGAATCTAATGATGCACTTATGTTGCCCCACTTTTCCCTTTTCTTCATACCTTACCTACTAAAGGAGGGAATACCACTTTATTGGTAAGTGGATGCTAACCAGAAGGGAGTTAAACAAGAATAACCATTTAAAAAAAAAAAAAAAAAAAAAAAAAAAGAAAAGAAAATGGGTCGCTGTTCACGTCAGCACTTGTCTTCAGGGGGAAAAAAAAAAAATCCAGAAAGAGAAAATTGAGTAGCAGATTTTTGTTTCTGATTCGACTGATTGAATAATTGTGATCTTTATTTTGTTCCCTCCATTTCTGTGATGTTCCGTCCAGTTGTCTTCTCTTTCTGTTTACTTTCATTTCTTTGACATCATGAGTTTAAAATATAAAGAAAGTCCTCTTTTTTTTTTCTCTCTCTACACTATCTGTAGCTCTTTTCTTTCTGCCTCTGCTCTATTATTTGGTTCACTTTTTTTTTTTTTTTTTTTTTGATATTTCTCCCTCTCTTCCTTCTCCTAGTTTGTTTTTGCGGTTCTGATTTCTTCAACTCATTATGGTTTTGCATGCCGAGTATTGCATGCGCTGCACCATAGAGGACTATCTATCTATAAGCCATATGGAGAAAACTTAGACCTTTTTTTTTTCTTTCTGATGTTACCTTCGTTTGGTACACCGTAGCACTCAGTAAGATAAAAACATAAAAAGCATTCTAACGCTCCTTTGTCCTTTTTTTCCTCCTTTTTTTTTTTTTTTTTTTTTGTCTTTTGTTGGTCATCATTAACTTTACAGAAGCCGCGGATACTGGCAACTGGCTCGAAGAGCAACCAATCCGCTTTGCCGAAAGAGCCGAAGCTCCACAGCGCCCCCGGCAGGAGCCAAGCGGTGCAGATGTGCACCACAGGTGAAGCCGGAAGTGTGGACAGCGTCAACACGTCAGGGAGGAGAGCGAGTCAGCGGGGGCGGAATAAGAGCTGCCACTCACCTGCTCACAGCAGCGACTCGGCGCGTTCCCACCGCAACCACGCTCACAGGGGGAGGAGCAGCCGCCATCAGAGAAAGTAAGAAGAACTTTTTAAAAAAATATAAAACAGTTGTCTGTGCTCCGTCAGTGAGCGACGAGTGAGAGGAGTCGATTTGAGTGAGCAGGATTGAAGTCAGCTGCTTAGTGAGCGGAAATGACCAACATCGGGTCCAACCCACCTCTGTGCAGTTATGCCTTTTAGAGTTTATGGCTTTCATGAAAATAGAACCTATAATGCTAGCATCTCTGTGCACAATTAGATATTATACGCATAATTTAACAGCTTTAAAGCGGAAGTCAACGCAAACATTTTTTTTTTTCAAGAATATGTTCTATGCAAGCCCACTAGTTGAAACAGGGCATTCTTATAAATCTTGCGTTTGTGCAATAAGCGTTAATGCACTCGTTATTAGCCATCTCCGGAGGCGGCCATTTTGTCTTCCGTCGACTGAAAATGACATCACAACTGCTCGCAACCACCAATCACGGCTCAGATTCAGAAAACAAGTCAGCCGTGATTGGTGAGAGAAAAGTAACGTAGGACGTCCGCCAACTGGCGCCGTGGAGAATTGCAGCCAACGTCATACCGTGTGTGATACTTTTGCCTTCCTTGCTCAGGACAAAAAGCGGCCATTCGTCCAAGCGCCGCCACCGCTCCGGTCGGGGTCAGGCACACAACCGCAGCCCGTCGGCCTCGCCGGGCCGCCACTCTCACACGTCGGGCAGAAAGAAAGAGGTGTCGCGGGGCAAACCGAACCTGAGACATCGCAGCAGCTCGTGGAGCAGCGAACACTCATCGTGTGCCCACCGGGACCGAGGCCTCAGCAAGACCAAGTCACCTCACAACAGACAGAACACCTCCAGGCGAGTACGCGCTCGCTCTCGCTCGGTTCACTTTTTCGCCACCTCTCGCGGCGCTGACCGGGCTCCGTGTTGCGCAGAGAGAGGGACAGCCCGAACCGCTGCGACAGCGACGCCGACAGCCGGGCCCGCCGCCGCTCTCGCAGTTACTCGCCCATTCGCAAACGGAGGAGAGATTCGCCCAGTTTCATGGAGGCTCGCAGGATTACCAGGTAGTTACTAAGTCTTATTTGAAAGCAAGATTTGACTGTTGGGAGTCTTAATCCATCACTGATGGTGTAGTGGTACAATTTCCTGACTGACTGACTGACTGGTGAACAGTGACCAGGGGCGGAGCCAGAACGTGGCTAATGGGTGGGCCTGGAAAAAATCACGGGTGGGCCTGAATATTTCTCGCACAGAGCACAATCCTCCTGTCCCGGCACATCGTATACTCAAATGAAATGACAATCTGAATAATATGAAGTTCGGATTTCCTTAGACAACCACAATTTTAGCATTATTAATAATTAATTAATAATATTAATTAATAAAATAAAATAAAAAAACATAGCGAAAGACAAATTTAAAAATAATTTCATCATAATTTACCCAAAATTTAAAAGTATATTTTTTCATGAATCTCACTATGTGGGCAGTCGACCTCAATTTGGGTAAGGCTGTGCACACCCATGGCTCCGCCCCCGGACAGTCCAGAGTGTAGTCCACCTTTGGCCAGATGGTCATGTATGGCGGCCAATGGGACTGCTTGCCTTGTGTTCATTATTGACGTGACTGCTGACAGAAGCGGCAGGGTGAATTCTGAAGCGTTTCCGACGATATCTGCTCACACTCGGCCGAGTGATTCAGAACTCCTTGGTCGGCGCGTGACAGTGCAGATGGACAATGACCCGAAAAACACCATGAAGGCGAAGAAGTGGAATGTTATGCAACACCCAGGTCAATCCCCCGACCTGAATTAAATCGAGCATACATTTCACTTGCTGAAGAACAATATTGAAATGACTTTGTTTATACTTTTTTTTCACCTGGATTTTCTGAATGGGTCAAACTGACCCACAACGTAACAGCAGAGTTAAATGCACTTTATTGTTAATATATAATTACGAATCGTCACCTCTTGATGTAAGTGGACGGATGTCAATGAATGTAAAAAGGTGAAATCTGCTGTCATCTTTCACTCCAGCTCTTAAAGGTTCTGATGCCAAGACAACGAGATGCGCCTGAGCTGCAGGCCAGTTGCCGTGGTAACTGTTGCCGTGCAGTTGGACCCTGCTAGTCTGACTCCTGAAGCTTGACTGAGCAGTAAAACACTCCCAGAGTAAACCTGGCTTCCTCCTGGGTTTTTTTTTTTTTTTCCCTCTCTCCTCCTCCGCATCCTTCCTCAAATTCACAGCAACTCTAAAAACTCTGCCCACTCACTAATATAACGCAATTGCAAACGCTATCAAGGTTCTTTCCTGCTCTTGCTTGTGCGTCGCCATGACGCACTGGCTCGAGGACACAAACTGATTTGCAACCGCTGTATTAGTAGCAATACCTTGATAGCGTTCTACTAACTAAGTGGCGGGCTGTGCATTTGGTGCCTGGGCCTTCAGTGGTGACTTCAGCAACTTAATCCACTTCTTTATACCACCACTGTCACGTCACCACGTGGCACTGCCGAGCCGTCCACATACGGTGCAGCCACGAGAAACCGCGACAAAATGAAGAAACTGTTGGGAATAAACTAGCACAATTTCATGGTATTAAAATACCCACACACCACTGTACTAACCACACTGTTGTTGAGTGTTGATGTCTACTGGTGTTTGCGTCCAATGACACGTTCTTTTGGGTAGGGATGTAACGATTCACTCAAGCCCTGATTCGATTCGATTTTCAGTTCCCGATTTTTCATTCGATTCGATTTAAAAAAAAAAATTGCTTCCATGCTTGTCTCTGTGCACTAGTCTGGTTCTGCAATTTGATCTATACATTCAAAATGCGCTATGCATCTGGAAAGAAAAAACGCTTCAAGACATCATTTCCTAGAATTTAATCAAGCCTTTTTCGATTAATCGGGCCAATCGATTTTAAATCGATTTTCGATTAATCGTTGCATCCCTACTTTTGGGTGATAATTACTTTCGGAAGTACTTCCAGAGTGGCTATTAACAAGGAAACTAACAACATGCTTTTCTCTTATATGAGTGTAATGTGTGTTCACAGCTTTTTTTTTTTTTTTTAACCCACATAGCTGCTCTCTTATGGCTCCTGTCCTGGTCACGACCATCTAACAGTGATTTGCTTGACCAATTATCATCAGACAAATGATTATGATTCAAAGATGATTTTGACATCCACTTTCCGGTCCCCCTCGCCAGTGCTCGGAAACGTCCGATCCCGTACTACCGCCCGAGCCCGTCGTCATCGAGCTACGACAGCAGCCCCTCGCGCTCCAGCCGCAGCCGCAGTCGCAGCTACAGCAGCTACAGTCGCAGCAGGAGCCGCAGCAGGAGCAGGAGTCGAAGCCGCAGTCGCAGCTGGAGCCGCAGTCGCAGCTGGAGCCGAAGTCGAAGTCGCTCCCGCAGTCACCGCAGTTACTCCAGCCACAGCAGCTACGACAGTCCCGGCTTCTGAGGGTAACCCCGCAACCAGTGGGAGGAAGATGCAATTGGGTTTGGGAAGTTTTCCGGACCAGGGTCCAAATCCGTTTTACCCGATAGACTATTATCTCTCTATTACAGAGTCTGTTTCTATGATGTGATAAAACGGCACTCTGCGATTGGTAAGTATTTGGACAATGTCAGTCAGTTGGATTTGTCTTTACACAACACCGCAACGGTTTTGAAAATCAAACCTGCAGCATGTAATTGAAGTTCGGCGTTAATTTAAGGGGCTTAGGAAATAATGCATTTACTGTTTCAGAATTACAGACTGTAACCCGCGGTGATGAGAATCTCCGCTATAGAAACCATATTAAAAATGTTTTATAGTTATATAGCCACTCCCGCATGCTTTGGACAAAACAAAACAGCCATTTCAAAGTATTTCTTAGCGCCTGCTCTCACGTTGAAGAAATGGGAGATTATTTTATGTTACATCAATTCGAGGAAATGAAAAGATGGCTCGCTTGCTGTTTTTCAAATAAGAGCTATTTTTTCAAGCTATTTGTCACTCTTAAATTAAATACCAAATTGTCCGACCAAAGCTACTAATTTCGTCCAACAAAAGTCTGTTAGCTTAGTGCTAATGCATTATGTGAACTGCCATAGACGGGCTAACAAAAATTAACAGACGTCTTAGTAATTATAAACCTTCGAGCAACTGCTACTTTCACGCACATGGAGCAGCAACACATACTAGCAGCGTGTATAGCAATACTTCTGTTTGTAACTTCAAACCCTTTGTTATGGTGTTTAAAGGCAAATCCACAAAAACTCTGAGAGGGTAAGATATTTCCCCAAAAAGGATTCCACACATGTCAAATATGTGATTTGGCAGAGCCCTTGGATCAAATCTTGCTATTCGTTGCCACGGTCTTTCACTTCTTCCACAAAGTGACCAAAATCCAAAGTAAATGGGTACTTTCATATATATATATATATATATATATATATATATATATATATGTATATATATATATATATGTGTATGTACTATATGTATACATAAAGAAGAGCTGCCGAGTATACCACACACGATACAAAAAAGCAAAAAAAGCCGCGATTTACTTCCCCCGCTCTCCCAAAAACGTTCACTCCTCGAGAGCAGCAAGATCAATGAAAAAAAAGAACAAAAGGGAACAAAAGAACTTTTTTTTTTTTTTTTTTTAATGCTTCAAAGTCACATTGTATATGTTTGTGTGTAAAAATCTCCTCTGGCTTTGTAAACTATGCACTGTATACTCCATTAAGTTGCAAGAGTGGAGGTGACACAGTATAGCATGGCGAATCGGAAAAGCAAGTGTCCCTTTTGTCGGGCTACGTGGCGCTAACTAAGCTTTTAGGATGCTACTCTAAGGGTATGCTAGCCGGCCGCCCAATCACAAGCAAATGAAATGAAAAGTACTATTTATTATTACTCAAGTCGGCCCTATCCAATTGACTGTGATGCGTATGCTGATTCTGAATTCATGTGTAGCTGTGCGTGTGTGTGTGTGTGTGTGCCGTGTGCAAAGCGGGGTACACACATACCGATTTTTAACATCTTAACACAACTAACTTTAAGGTGTAACATTTGAAATTGTCAGTCGCAACGGGTTGTCTGAGCAGATAGGGTGGGAAAAACGCAATGACACTAAAACTACAAGATAATCACTCCGGATAATCTTTCCGAGACATCCGTCGCAAAAAAAAAAAATCTCCATTTTGGCCCAATTATCGGTATGAGTGTACAACGTTTTTGACGCGATTACGACTGAGGCTGCCCTGACAATGTACAGGAAATCTTACTGCAAAACTTTCCATGCACATGTTTTATGAATCTATTTAATGTATTTATTTATTTATTTATTTATGTATGTATTTATTGACACTGATTTATTTATTGGACTATTTATTATTTAAAGTTATTGGAGCCGTTTTTAGCACTAGGCCGCGGGCCGCAACGCTGGCCGACTCGTGCTTGGAAGATAACATTGCAGCAGTTGTATTCTTATGTGAAAATGGACTGTATGCATCCGTGTTGGTTGTGTGGAAGACTTCCACATAAGCCTCGTGCGTCTGATGGAGGTTGTTCACTCGTCAATGGAATCGACATGTCATTATTTCGGGGAGTGGTCCAATACAAGACGAACAAAGTCTCCTTCCACTGTGTGTGCACAAAAATATTGGGATGGGCCCCCCCAGTAAGCCCGCAAGTTGAAACGCGGCATTCTGATTAATTTTGCGTTTGTGGAATATAAGTTAAGCAGCAAAATTCACTTGTTTTTAAGCCGTTACCGGGGGCGGCCATTTTGTCTCCTGTCGACTGAAAATGACAGCACAACCGCTCACAACGACCAATCACGGCTGACCTGTTTTCTGAATGTGAGCCCTAATTGGTGTTTTCTGAATGTGAGCCCTGATTGGTCGTTGTGAGCAGTTGTGATGTCATTTTCAGTCGACAAGAGACAAAACGGCCGCCGCCAGAGATGGCTAAAAACGAGTGGATTTTGCTGCTTAATTTATATTCCACAAACGCAAAATTAACCAGAATGCCGTGTTTCAACTAGTGGGCCTGCTGTGAACATATTGTTGAAAAAAATGTTTGGGTTGACTTCCTTTTTAATCCCACATTTGACCAATTTGGACAGGTTTATACTTCCCCAAAAATACTAAAGTACTTTGAGAACAGTTGTTTTGAAGTTAATCTCCTAAATGCCCAGATTTCAACCCTATTGAACATTTTGGAAATTATTTTTGTCGATCAAGAGTGGAAGCGGCCGAACAGTTGAACCGTATTCCACATTTCCATTAATTGTCATGTCCTATCAAGTGTCCCAATATTTTTGCTGAGCAGAGACGTTGCCAGTATCTGTCCTGCCTGGGCCATGTTAATTTACAGAATACACC
This sequence comes from Filicampus tigris, assembly GCF_054856515.1. Lineage (NCBI taxonomy): Eukaryota > Metazoa > Chordata > Actinopteri > Syngnathiformes > Syngnathidae > Filicampus > Filicampus tigris. The sequence continues at coordinate 12,127,003 of NC_141233.1, read as the reverse complement.
AGAAAGTCTTCCTACCGCGTTATCATGTCTTATGTCGTTTGCACTTTGTTGCATTCCTTGTAAAACCTCAGAATAATAAAGCCCGTCCGGAATTTATTTCAAATATAGCACTGCCCCTTTTGATCCTTTGGGTCCTTTGTAGTGTACAAGTCCATATTCCTGACAATAAATTGAAACAAATAGGTAAAACAAACCCTGTTTGTTTGTTGTTGTTTTTTTTTTTTTTCCTGTCAGCAGATAGTTTTGCGCACATTAACAACAGCGATTCAGTGGAGAATGTTGACATGTTACATGAACACATGTATGCTTGATAATCATTTTGATGGTAACAGTACTTCCCTGGAATGGATCAATAGTATTTCTTATAAGGGGGAAAAAAGGATTTTAAATCTTGTCGGTCAGCGTCCGAGCGCAGATTTTGTTTGGCCTTAGTTTAAAATTTACATTTTGGCTTTGACATAATCGTGTTAGAATGGGGTTTGAGTGTCGGCAGTCGCTTGAAAGTGGCGCTGGATTTTCACTCAGCCTAGCTGTCAAGTCATTGTCAGAAAACTATGTTGCACTTATGTGAATTGATGTCAAAATTGAGAATGGCTCGCTCACAGAAACACTTTCAGACGTTTTTTTTTTTTTAATGTTTTAACAGTCTGCTAGCTTAATGCTATCATATGATGCAAAACGCCATAGATGGGCTATAGGTAACTTTAAACCTAATTATGAGTCTTCCGACAACTGCTACTTTAACCCGCATGGAACAACGATACACACAAAGACTACAGCATTACTCACGAGTACTCTGTGGTACAAGGACTATTACTGCAGCTTAGGAGGGGACCTTCTCTGCCTCTTGCTCTTAACTATGCAACAGACCTGCCCGGGATATTGCTGCATAACTCGATTTGAATGTGCCTGTATAATATAAAAAAAGTGCTGACTTAAAAATGTGTAACGTAGTAGAGGTGCGAAAGATGAACCTCGATGCGACGCCGGTTCACAGTGGGCAAATAAAAGATTCCCTGGGTTGTTTAATTTCACGCTTGGTGTGCTGGCACGCCGTTACAAGGCCAGTTTTCCATAATATGTCCCCTTTAGCTTGTAACTGTTTATAATCACATCTCTTTCATGATGTTCTGAAATGTAATCTAATGCCTGTCTGACTTCCCAGCAGCCTTCTGGATTCTTCCGTCCGTCTCTTTGAGCCGCCACAGAAGTCGAGGACCGGGTGTCAGTGTGTTAGGGAGGGCGGTCGAGCAGCGCAATGGTCAGCTGTCATTCGGGGAGGGCTTTCCCGCCGGATTCCATTGCAGCGCTACGTCTGCCACAAATAGATGTTCTGGTAACTTCCACAAGTGTGTGGAGGGGAGCGGAAAGAGGAGGGCCGGCGTCGGCCGTCGTATAAATACGAGATGGCCCGGCATGTTGGGCGGACATTGTGAGAGAGGCCAAAGTGCACCGGCAGCTCTCCTTCATCATGGCAGAGAGACGTATTCCTTTCACCCTGCTCCGTACCCCGAGCTGGGACCCCTTCCGCGACTGGCACAGCCGCATCTTCGACCAGACCTTTGGCATGCCCGCCTCGGCGGAAGACCCGGCCTCGTACCCGTGCACCTACTGGCCCGGCTACATGCGGCCCTCCGTGATGCCCGCCGAGATGGGCGCCGTGATGCCTCACGCTCCCGTGGTCTACCCGGGCAACATGATGGCGCAGCAGGCTCGCGCCCTGTCCCGCCAGATGAGCACGGGCATGTCGGAGATCAAGCAGACCCAAGACAACTGGAAAGTCTCTCTGGACGTGAACCACTTCTCACCTGAAGAGCTGGTGGTCAAGACCAAGGATGGGGTGGTGGAAATCACTGGTAAGGTCTCACTTACACAACCAGCATTACGGACATCGTTTCATTCAATAGAACTTATATGTACTGTACGTATATTTAGATATTTGTGTGTGTGTGTGTGTGTATATATATATATATATATATGTGTGTGTGTGTGTATATGTATGTATGTATATCTATATATATATATTTATGTATACATATATATATATTATATATTATTATATATATATATTGTCGCTGTCCTGTGAAAAACAGTTATGTCCAATTTTTGAAAAATTGTTAATTTTCACGTTAATGCGATTTCTGTGATGCGGGAACACCGTTCACGTAAAAATAAATTAATTGAAAACAAACGGACATAAGTGTTTTTCACAGGACAGCGACGATATATAATTAGTGGCGTGACCAAAAAACACGGGTTTGAATCGTTAGATCGTTTTTGATTTCAAGATGCGAATGCATCGAATTGTTCCACTTTTCTATCGAGATACCTATCTAATCGTCTTTTATTGGAGAAAGATATCTTTGAGTGAAATGCCACATTTACTGGTAAGTCCATTCACTGACTGTACATATAAAGTGACAAGAAACTCTGCATCAAACCTTCTTGAGCTGAGCTGTACCATATCAAAATGAATCATCATCCCACTGAATTGAATCGTTCCACTTTAAAATCCAGCCGTCCTTGAATCGTATCGCGTTATATGTATCAAGATGCTTATTGAATCGTGTTTTATTGCAGAGGTGTACACCTCCTATGTATGTGTGCACATGTATATGTGCATCTATATCTGTAATTTCACATACCGTGTTGTTTATACTCTCTTTGAAAAGAATATTCCTTGTTGGATCTCATTAGATTGTCCACGAGTACCTACCAAGCCAATCCCCCCCCCAAACAAAAATATGTGCTTCTCCAGATAGCAGCTTAACTGTTCTGGAAACTTACAGTTACATAATAGCTTGGAACAATGCAGTGCTGTTTTCCAACATGCTAGTGGGCGTGGGCTTTTTGGATCAAAGCCTGCTGAGACAAAAACAATTCGGCATGTGGGAGTGGATGACTTCCCTATCGCTGAAATGGTCTTTTCAGAATTTTTAATGCAATTCGCAAAGTGGCCTGCTCTTCGGGTGTCACCGTGTTGGGTAAGGCTTTTAAAAGGACAGCTGGAGCTTGTCCGAGCTTTGCTTTGACAGCCGCCGCACTGCATAGTCGAGGCACCTAACATAAACAAAGCCATAGTGGAATTTGCAGCCTTCTGTTCACTTATGTCAAAGCAAACAAAGACGATCCGCTTCAATGCTAACCATCAGCATATATCCGGAAATGCGATCGCTCACTTTGACAGGCCTCCAGTTGGTCCTTTTTAGGACGAGAGGGTAAGTGTCCACTAGTCGCACACTCACAGTGCATAATCTGCCTGTTGCCACAACAAACATAACGCAGTGAGCCACATTGTTCAAATGAATCTGGACACCTATGAGAAGCTTACAGGCTATCATTATTCTTGGTGTGAACGGATCCTCTGGGATTCTTATACGATACTTGTTCACAAAATAGCACTACAAGCCAAAATCCATCTGATTCTGTTGAATCTGTGTCAATTCAATGGGAAATAAGATCAAGAAAAGTGTTAAGGTGTCTGAGGAATTAAGTCAAAACAGTTGTGAGTGATATAATATTATGTTTGTTAGTTCGCTGTATAATGAATCTGCTATGCAGTCACTACCCCACTTTTTTTTTTTAACTCTATGTATGCTACGACACCTTGAATTACAAATAGCACAGAACATCCCTGAAGTGAACAATATTGTGCTTGCTCCAATGTTTTATAAATGCGATCAATTACATAATTGCAAATTATGACATTACAACCGATCACCGATTTTGCATGGATGCAAAACATCTGCCCATCCGATCCAGATGATCAGATCTGCATCAAGTCTTGTTTTAGCATGATAAGTTTCATGTTATAACATAAGTTTGACTTGCACAGCAAAATGAAGCAATTACTTCTTTTTCAGGTCATATTATGTTTCAACTACGGTAGTTCATTCGCTGGTCTGCTGTTTAGCTAATGTTAGCATAGTGTGCAGTACACTTTGCGAGAGCTTCAAGCTTGATGGGACTGTGACTGACCAGCGTCACTACTTTTCTTCTGTAACAGATCCACATTCCCACTTTCAACTATCACATTTTTTTCAATTGTTTACAGGTACACTACAATCAATATTTTGTATGTAAGCAATAAAAAAAAACATTTTTCCATCATGTCCTCGCTAACCCATACTGCGCCATTGTATGTTGGCCGCCTCCTTGGAATTTTTTCATGCTGTGACTTTGAATAGAAAATGTGATATCTTGGATGTGATACTGTACATGAGTTGAGACAAAATGTTCAGTTGTCAGCTGTTAAAAGTTGTAGTCAGTCGATGATACTCAATTTCAACTTAGAACGACCCGAAGGGAGTCCACTTTTCACTTTGCAGGAAATACTTTACACTTGTAGTCTCAGTCAGAATGTATGTATTATTTAAATTGGTTTTTATTTACTCTTTTTGTCCATAGGCAAGCATGAGGAGCGTAAAGACGAACACGGTTTTGTGTCCAGATGTTTCACCAGGAAATATACGTAAGTAGTTCATGCATCTGATTAATGCTCAGGGCTATCTATCAATTAGATAGGCGCTTCTGAAATAAATGTGCTGAAATTAGGGGAATAAATCATCTCCTAATCATGAATGCAATGGAATGCTACAATAATGACCTCTGAACTACACCAGTTTGAAAAATACCATCATATTTTGTTCCCCCTCAAAATAATCTGAATTTTGAAACTTAACATGAGACGAAAATAAGCGCCTCGTTAATTCCTAAGGCAAAAGACGGTATAGGTATCAAGTGCTATTTTTGGATCCTTGGAAATATTTCTCCCCTTGGGGGTACCAGGACCACAAAGTTTGAGAAACCCAGCTTTCAACGTCTGCACTCGTTCTCATTTAAGCTTTGGATTTGCTGCCATCCAGAGGCCACGTTGACAACTGAACTGCTTTTACTCAACTGAAAGGACAATTTAGGCACGAGAGCTTTTGACGAAGTGACGATTCATATTAGAACGTTTTGTCAAGTAAAAATAATTTAATTCATCCAGGTCAACAGTACACTTTTCATTAGCTATTTTGCTTGTCATATATTTTGCTGTGCTGCTACTACGGACACATAGGCACCTAAAAAACATAGACTGCATTTAAAAAAAAAAAAACATATTGCCGAAAGAAGTAGTTCATAACCAAATAAAGAATTTACATGTTATTTCAATACTAATTTAATTGTGAAGCTCAATAGCACATTCTAGCTGTTAGATGCTATGCTAACTGGTCAGCAACAAACTTAGCAATTGAAAAAGAGAGGAAACTGTGCTTTTAAAAATATGTTTAACAGGATTGTGGTGGTTTGAACACATTCCATTACAGCGGGAAAGGGTGAAAAAAATGTGGAAAATAGAAGAAAGTGTTTACCTTGGGTCTACCCATGGCCAGAGCTATTAGCTTTATAATGGTCTAATTTCTAAGTTGAGCTATGTAGCTCACTGTTCCTTTATTTTTCTCAGTCAGTACACGTTGCTGTATTTTGTGTCTGGATTATTTGAAATTGAATGTTCTGAAATGACCAATAAGCATCCTCATGTCCGTGATGCTTCTGTTCAACACTTTCAAATTTTTATTTATTGTTTAAATTGACTTGACCTTAATAATGTTACATTGCTCCCTGCAGCCTCCCCTCCAGCGCCAACGTGGAAAAGGTCACCTCCTCGCTGTCTCCTGACGGCGTGCTGACCGTGGAGGCCCCGCTCGCCAAGCCGGCCATCGGGGCGGCAGAGACCTCAATACCCGTCACCGTGGACACCAAAAGTGGTGTGGTGAAGAAATAGGAGGCTCGCACACAAACAAGCGTTCAACGAAGATTTCACTACCGACATGAAATAGAGACTTTTTGCATCCGTACTGAGCTAAGCCAGGCCAAGAGCACCTTTGCTGCATGTGTGTGGTTTCACTTTGCTCTGTAATTGTTCTCCTCATCTCCGTGTGGGGTAGCTCACATTCTTTGTTCTCCCTTCCTCATTTCTGCTGAGCACATTTACTTTCGCGCTGGCTGTTACATCACACTAGAGTAAATGTCTCCGGAGAGCATGCACTTCACCACCCCAAAAATCTGAACAATGTCTGTTAGAAGTCTGCAAATAGACTGGCTTCATCCTCGGTTGATTTAGAAATGCCAACAGAGAATAAAGATGAAATGGCATACAGAGTGTGTCGTTTTTGCACTCCTTTATTTCTACCTTTGTCTCATTTCTTAAATGGTTAAGAAATCTTGCGTGACAGTCTGTTCATTTTCCATGCACATATAGTGCGCCGTATGTTCCTCGTCAAATTGTGAATTACATCTCTGAAATCTATCAATTATTTGTCTGACATTTATTAATGAAATAATGTTTCAGAGAAAAGGGGTGGTTTCATATGCTACATTGCAGGCACTTCTTTTCACAGGTGCAGATCTCAGCATGTCATACCTGACCTCGGTTGGTTAGGTATAATATGTATGATCATTATGTTGTTTACGCTTTCACTGTTTCAAGATTCCCTGGTGACCCTCCAAACATGTTTTTGCAAGAACCTGTGCAAATGTGGTGTGAAAAAAAAAAAACAGTTCTTGGGACTGTTTCAAACTCCCTTGTGAACACTGATACCACCCACTCATATACAATATAAACATTTTTAGCATATGCAGTTTTGACAGTTTGAAAATTCCCACCATTACCACTATTTGTCTTGATTTAACACACTTGTAAATCTAAAATCAATTTTACTAGAGATGGAAATGCAGCATTTTCTCACTTTTTCTCGCAAACGTTTTCTCACGTCCAATAGAATATATTTCTAAAAATATTTTGTAATTTTGGAAAAGCCATCAAAATAAATAAAGGTATTCGCATTGTTGTCAAACTTGATCAAAGTTGACCTGAATAATGATTAAACATACCATTCTGAATTTTTGGATGAAACATGCAGTTTCACTCCAGCCCAATAGGAGCAGCACCATCTGCTGTATGCGCTTTTTCACCTCCCTACTTGAACCGAGTGCAAGTGGGCAGCGGGTAAGTGAAAGACAACCTTTTAGCCGTCTCTTTATTTGAGTCCTTTCCAAAATGTTTTGTTTTCTTGCTTGGCACATTGGTTGTGTGGTTTCTGTGTTATCCCGCTTGCAAACCAACCAACAAATTATTGATTTTGGGGTACACACATGATTAAACAGGCCAAATTTAAACATCGTCCGCCATCGTCCGGAGGTCCCCGGGACATCTTGAGTGCTTATCTTGTAGTGTTGTGTGTGTACTACATGTGATTTTCTGAAGATTGTTCTGCCCAAAAATGTATTTATCAATGTTCAAAAAATTGCCCTTCAAATTCACATTGTGTCATAAATTTACGGTGTTATTCTTTACACATATGTACAGTAGCTCACACATGTACGCGCAAGCTCATGTGTCAGGTCGTCATGGAAACAGAGCTGTGACGTCGCCAAAGATCTGCAGGCCATCACACAATGCATTCAAACGGTGGATTGAAAAGGCTATAAGACTTTTGACTGGAAAGAGAAGCTGGGGGCTCGCAAGCTGTTTGAGTTAAGCATATTGGGGAAAATATTGGATCCAATTCACACAGTTTTGAATACACATTTTGCCATATGGTCATCTTGAGCAATGTTCCCTCGAAAGACCCCTGAGCACCTTCGACCGTAGTGAGCAACATCTGACGGCCAAACCAATATCACATCGGTCCAAAACCTGACATCGGGTAATGTTACATGATGTAGATATGTTGCAGAAAAATAAAAAAAACCCTAACCATCAAAATAGAACATATGATTGAATAGAGATTTGCGACTCGAATAAAATCAGCCCTAGTTTACTTTCATATTATAGCACACAGACATAGGTCATTTATTTGAAGCATATTTAAGCCGCAATGGAATCTGTATAAATATGGTCCCACATTGTCCACTCACAAATAATGGAAATAAACTGTTTATTAAAATTTCGAGTTACCTGACTTCTGAAACGCACGAAAGAGCCTTATTTACGGCGCTCGTTAATCAAGCCCATTTTTGGACTTCCTGAATGGAGCGCTCCGCGTGTCTTCTGCAGCGTCTCGTCGGTGAGTGTATGTGCGTCATGGTATGCTTCTAGTTATAGTAGAGCAACTGAGTTTGCACCCTCGGTCGCACTACTGACATGGTAAGGGAAGTGAGAATAGTGTGGTGTCCTGTTTGTAGATCAAACTGGGGTGGAAATGGAAGAATGAGTGCAGAAAATGTAATGTGTGTGCATGCTTGATGCGCGCCAGCGTCATCGTGCGCGATGAGAGCAGTGCGCAAATGCGCACGCGCGAAACCGAGAAGGAACATTGATGTTGAGCTAGCCTACTTTTTTTTACAAATGTTGTTCAACAATATTTTAGTTTTCTTGTATATAAATAAATTACATTTCCGTGATAAACACTGCATTTTCCTGTTTTTTTTTTCAGATTTACTTATTAGTAATAGATATAAAGAACAAAATACATAATTGATCTGACATTATAATTTCAAGCCCAAAGTCCCGGGAGATGTAGGTGTTTTTTTTTTTTTTAAATAATACTCTTCCATTTTATACTTCTTATCCTAATGAGGGTTGCAAGGTTTGAACCAGAGTTTATCCTATTTTTGGGGGCGAAAGACGGATTAAACCCTGGACCGGTTGCCAATGTCAACAGGCAACCCTTTACATTCTCAGCATGAGTGCCTGCAGCTAAGTCAGGTACAGTAAGTGAACAACTACATCCCTCGTAGTACTATATATTTTTTAATGGGGCGTGGTAATTCATTTTGAACATGCATGTTTCTTAGTTTATTCCTTTTTTCCCCACTATTGTCAAGGACACAGAGACTGTATTGATTCCCTAAGATTGTTTTGCTGATATATTTTTGTGAAAAATAGTTATTTAAATTATGAATATTAAAAACCCGACATGTCTACTATGCATGACACTGTACATTTTTTAAGCAATTATACACATTAGATTGCATACAACGTTGTCATATTATTTCATGTAGGAATGTTAAGTTATGGAGTAATAGCCGATAAGTTACAATAATTAAAAGGCTATTAATAATGATAGCATAGGATTTGCATTTGGCGTTTTCTTTTGTAGTAATATTAGTTTGTCATTGCGTAACATTTGAACCTATTAGCTTTTCCATTTTTAGAGTTAATTGTAATGAGTCGTTTTATTGTGCAATATTGAAGGTGCTTTTCCATTCTAGTGAATGAGAGCCAGTCTTTCAATATAACCACACTTTTTAGGTTATTTCCTTAGGTGATCACCGCTCGTGTAAGCTTTTACCACAAGCGTCGCTATTTCATCCACGGGTATATATGAAATTATAAATATGGTTAGGTATTGTTGTATCGCACAATTTGTGTACGATATACTGTATTTCTGTCTTGGCAGTGGGCGGCTGTGTCTCTCTGGCTCGAAACCAGGCAGTGGGAGTGTGCACTGGAGTTCCACCGCATCACTTAAAGAAACGCCCCAATTGATTGGTGCCCCGTTATAATGAAAAAAAATCAATAGAGGCCAGGCCAAGACAAACGAAAGCTACTTGAAGCACAGCTAACCCCATCAAGAAGTTCTCACTTCCATATTGCTTGTCTGCCTGCTAAGAGGACTCATTGAGTCAGTGTGAACAGTTGGAGGTCATCCAGTGCAGACGAATCATCTGTCACAGGCGGATCAAATGAAAGATGTATCAGCACAACTGGTGATGGAGTCGCACGCTGCGTGCTTCCTCTTCCTCCTCTCTGACTGTGTTCATGTTGCGTGCCAGCTCACTAATGCACATACTAACCCCACTCTTGACTCTGAAGCTGCAGGCCTGCGCTATTTTTAGAGCGCTCCGCTATGCACTCAGCCTCCAGCACGTTGTATAGTTACACTGGGCAGATAATGCATGAATCACTGCCTCTGCACTTTATTTTATTTTTATTTAGGCTCTGGATTTATAGGACAGTAGCCTACTGTCGGTAGGCAAAAAGCTGTTCATTATTCAGTTAATTATTAAGTTTATTTGGTTCATTATTAAGTTGAATGGCTTGTTTTCTATTGTGTATTCATACTTGCTCTTTCAACAAGGTATCATTTAACCAAAATATAGTTTCACGGAATACTTGAATTCGGGTATTCGATTGAAATGTTTAGTAAGATACTAAAATAGTGTCTTGATAGATCCTCCAGCCCCATAAACGACTACATTCAAATTTGATTCTAAATGTTCATCATATTCTCTGTAGTTCATATAACTGTTTTAATCACCAGTTTAGAATTCACTCCCACCTCTTTCAAAGAAAAAATGGTTTCTTACAGTACGTGCGTGCGTACTGCATATAACCTGAGCCATTTTGTAATGGGGAGGATCTGGATAGTGGTCAGTTTGTCATTCATTCCCCAGATTTAAAATGGGCATGGCCCATCTGTCCGACCACAATCCGCAAGGATTTAACACAAATTCCACTATTTTACACTCACTTTTATTCACAGTTAGCTCATTGAGTTACTAATTGTCAGCGTTGCTAAATCAACAAATTTTACGGAGGCCTGAGACTTTTCTGCTGCAATTTTTTGTACAAAAATAAAAAACAAAAACAAATATGGAAGCGTCAAAAAACATATCTGAGTGCAGTCAATGCTGAACACTGAAATTTTAGCAAGATTTTAGTTCAGAAGGAATAGATTTTAGGACTAACAATCTCCTGCTCCTGTGGCCCGCTGTCTCCAAAGCACTTAGCATTTCACCATTTCCTCTTTTCCTCTGAGTCACCTCTTCCTTCCACTTAAACGCAGGCATAAATGATTCATGTGAGTTCCCATCAAACCAGTAGCTCTCAGGCCTTGAAACCAGGCAAGTGTCTCACGTGAAGAAGCAATGACGGGCTTCTTCTGAAAACCTCACCATTCGATCCTCTCTCCAAATGACTTTTGCATGTTCCTTTCGTGTTTTTCTCTGTATTTCTTATTCTGTCGGCAGTGACAAATTGACAGTATGTTGTTCGGTAGATGGACTGGAAAGGACTGGAAGGTTCTCCGAAGGGAAACCAATGATGGTGACACCTGGTGGTGATCGTTTGCACTTTTCTACAGACGTCACTTATCCTCCCCCAATATGAGCTGTTATATTAATTGGCCAGATGCTAAATGTCATAAGAAGTGAAAGGAAAGCTACTTAACTGTTGATTTAGAGAAAGTAGCACATTATCTTTGTTTACAAGGCCTGTTGAATGAAGGTCATCGCAGGAAAAATAATCTTTGTTCATTAATTATATATATTGTCTGTATTTTACTGCATACTATTATTTTGATCATTATCAATAAGCACCGGTAATAATTGAGAATCGTAAAAGGTTGGAGTGGATTCACACCTCATATTTTATTTGACTACATGCACTTACTACTGCATTTTTTCGATAAGTCTTGTAGCACAACTTGTGACCGGGAAGCTTTCAGTTGAAAAATCCAGGAAAACCTTTAACAGAATTCAAGTCATGCTACTACAATATGTAATCCACAAAGCAAACGTCAAATCGGCTGCCTCAATTTTGCCTAGCAACAAATCCGGATTGGCTAATACAAATACATTCACTTATAGGGCAGAGGTCGTCCAATGGAAGGCCCAGAGTCTTGATTAGATTCCAACCAGTTAGCTTTGAACAGCTGTTTTATTTGTTTGTGTCCCCCTCGCAACATTTCAGGAAGAAATCAAAGCACTTTTTTTTTTATTACTCACCTTTGTAGAATCGAAGAAATATGAAAAAAAGACACCTTTGGGGTTGATTATTCTGCTCTTCCTCCATTTTAAAGGTAAATTCATCCATTACTTGGTTAGTAACTTCAAATTGAGTTTTAGGGCCGTGATTAATTTGATTGAACATTTTATTGGAGCATAATATGCACATTTTGTTTACTGTTTATCATCATTTGTAGGTGATATCAGTGCTCCAGAATGCCCCTAACTGGTGGCATCTTGCTCCTGAAAATTGACAGTGCAATAATGTGTTTTTTTTTTGACAAAACTGCAGTAATATAATGAATATTTACTTTGCAAGTCGATTTACAGTGTGCACCCCAAATTGTTCTACTTGTGCCCCTAAAATTTCAGGTTAGGGCCACTGTGCTCCTAGTAAAATAAATAAATAAAATATTAGTCTTTCAATCATCTCCATCCCTGAAAAGGTTTGTTCTAGTGTGGTCTAACTCTTCCTCTTAATGGTTAATCACTTTGTAAATTTGTTTCAAAATGTGATGGACACTTCAAAAGTGTATGCTGTTTATATATTCTGACTGTGATATTTCCTAATACTCCGTCAGTAAATGATCCAATTAACAGATAGACATTTTCAGCCCCTCTTTTACCCTTAACGTTTGAAAAAACAATAGAAAAAAATATGAATAAATTCCTGGGATTGAATAGCTGGACTGTGAAAAGACACATAAATATTTCCTCGGCAGTGAATGAGTTAAATAAAAAAAGTTCTTTAAGCACATAGTTTAAGAGAAGTGATTGCGGAATTGTGTGGTGGTACACGTCCGCATTATTTAGTTTTGGTCTTTAATTGTGCTTGCCGAGAGATTTCACGTGACGGATCATTTTGTGTGTGTTGCCTATAAACCTATAAACCTGTAAACGGTGTTTTATTAATTGTCGCCATTTGACTTTGGGAGACCGCTAACGCGTCAGTGTCAAACATCACAACCCATCACTCGCACCTTATTGCCCTCTTACCAAGAACTGCATGTCACCATTGTAATGTCTGTAACAGATCAATTTATTGGTAACAATTACTGTTTTGGTATAGCGTACTTCAGCAAATGGAGTAAAGAAAAAACACATTTTAAAATAAGGTCTAGCTAACAATTGCGTTAAAAAGGAAATAAATAGAAAATCATCTGAAAAAGGTCTAGTATTTTCCAATATCCTATGAATACATAACATCTACAGTATAAGTTAATAAATTGAAGCTACTCTATAAATACATCACCAGCATGCACAATACCGTAATATGGAGAATACTGGAGCAGTTCTCATCTTACACCGAAGAAAACAAAATACTGTCATAGGCAAAAGAAACTGCAGATAAAGTGAATCCACAACCCCCAAATGGAGCCTTCTGGTAACATTGCATGAACTCTGGCCATCATGAATACTTCCGCTTTGTGGTTCCCGAAGCCATTTCAGACGACGAACCGAAGAGTAAGGGTGGAACCATTTTCTAGCCGCGTGATCGCTCTCCACTACCGAACTCCACTTCTCGTTTTGCTGTGACTTCTGTGAATATAATCGTTTACTCCAAACAGGAGCCAATTGAGGTTATTATAGTGACGACAATACTGACACTAAGGATTAGGTGTCCAAAAACAGTTAATTTATTCAATAAAGCACATCAGCACATGATAGGGACAAGCTGCACTAAGTTTACTTTATGAAGTTCTATTTAGTTACAGTATGACTGTGTGACTTAGCCGGACGCACACCTGACACAAAGCGAAACAAAAAAGAACACTTTTATTTTTTTTAAATTTTTTCCTCCCCGTGTTATCCTCAATCACGGAGTCAGCCTGCTTTTCACTCAACGGCCATAGTGTGCTGCAACGAAAGATGTCACGTCATGACGCATGTATGTCGACACCCCTAGAAGCCGCGTTTGTCATCCGTTGCTGCTTTTGCCCTCTCGAGAAAAGCAAGGCCGTGACATTCAAGGTGACTGAAATTTTCCCCCGTTGCTCGTAACGTCAAACTCAATTTCTGGGTGCTTCTCCCCTTCACTCGACGCGATAAGACGCCTCCGCTTCATTTGCATAACGACACCAGTCTCCACCAGCCATCTTAACACTGGCGCCAAAGACACACCTCTTGCTTCTCGGTGGGATTCTGGCAAATGCTGCAGAGGCTACCAAGAAGGGGGATTCGTTGTGTTTTTATGTATTGTTTTATAACTGGAGTTTATACCTCAAGCTAAGGTCTTCTTTTCTCCTACTTATTTCGCGTTTACGTTGTGGAAAAATAAAGAACAGCAGCCCGCGTTAGTACCGTTGGCTGCTGACGTTCCACCGCTTACCCCCCACCCGCTGTTTATCTTAATTTCTAACTTTTTCAGTATTATTTTTATTTTGTCATTTGTGAGCGCGACTGTTGTGGTGTTTTGGCAGAATGAGGTTGCAGGCGACCCTTTAGTTGTTGCCCTCGCCTCCCTCGTCGTCCTGCTGGTCGCTCGTCCACAGCGTCAAGTTGTCTCGTAGCAGCTGCATGATGAGAGTGGAGTCTTTGTAGGAGTCCTCGTTGAGGGTGTCCAGCTCGGCGATGGCGTCGTCGAAGGCGGTCTTGGCCAGGTGGCACGCCTGCTCGGGGGCGTTCTGGATCTCGTAGTAGAAGACGGAGTAGTTGAGAGCCAGGCCCAGGCGGATGGGGTGAGTGGGCTGCATGTGCTCCTTGCTGATCTCGTGCGCCTCGCTGTACGACTTCTCGGAGGACTCGACCACGGCGGCCCGCTTCTCGCCGGTGGCCACCTCGGCCAGGTAGCGGTAGTAGTCGCCCTTCATCTTCAGGTAGAACACCTTGCTCTCGTGCTGCGTCTCGTTGCAGTTCTTGATCAGGAAGTTGTCGAGGAGGTTGAGCACGTCCTGGCAAACTGTCTCCAGCTCCTTCTCGATTTTTTCCCGGTAGGCCCGCACCATCTCGATCTTCTTCTCGTTGCCGTCGGCGGACGTCTTCTGCTCGATGCTGGAGATGACGCGCCAGGATGAGCGCCTCGCACCCACAACGTTCTTGTAGGCCACGGAGAGCAGGTTCCGCTCCTCATTGGAAAGTGCTTCGTTCAGCTCTGTGACCTGACAGACGAAATCATCGGACCAGAATTAGGATGGTGTCACAGCTTCGAAACAATTCCTCTAAACGTTCCAAAATTCATCTTTCCTGACAAATTTTGATTTTTTTCAAAAGCTATTTCAAGCCTTTTTTTTTTTTTTTTTTTTTACACCCTGGTTTGCTGTCAGCACACTGACATCATGCTCTGTGATGAATGCTGATTGGTTGTCGTCATCGCTCAAAGCTTGTTCGGTAGTGTTTTGACGGGCCCCGTGTCTGTCGAAGGGATTTAATCCTTTTTACCCCACTGGGACTATGTGACAGAGGAGTCTTTACAGACCTTTTCAAAGGGTAAAGCCTGTTGTTCCTTTCTTTTTTTCAGCATCGAATTCTGTTCCATGAGCAAACCCGAGCGGGAAAAGCGGTGGGGGCTAACTTTGCCCTTTACTGTGTCTAAAGGCTAAGTTGCCCAAAACAACTGAGCGGTTTTACTGATATTGTGCATGCCAATGGAAAACCAAATGACTCAGTTATTACCGTGCATCTTGAACTGCATCGTCAATATAAGACTAATTACGACTGCTGCTTGTTTAAAAAAATATAAATTAGTTATGGAATGTGAGAACCTCTGACGAACTCCTGTTGTGATGCCAGCGTCGTAATGGGAGGAGTAATTTTGCCTGAAAAAGTTGCGCAACAGTTTTTCATTGATTATGCCTCAACTTTCTGTAGCTGATGTCATATTGTTTTGTTTTGTTTTAGACTGCGGAAGTGTTGTGACGGACTCAACAGCGCTTCTACTGGTTGCAAGCAAGCAGTGTGGACTACACTTCCAAGATGACAAGTGAGGTTTTCTTTTTTGTCCTATTCTACTGTCAGTCAATGTGAAAATGCATCCGTTGTCAAGCAGCATCACTGACGGAGGAAAGCGTGTCTCCTTCAGGTGTACCGCAGCATTCAGATGACAAAATGGCCGCCCCCAGAGATGGCTAGAAAGGGGTGGATTTTGCTGCTTAACTCATATTCCACAAACGCAATATTAATCAGACTGCCATGTTTCAACCTGCACATATGCTTGCAAAGAAAATTTTGGGGTTGACTTCCCTTTTAAAGGGTAATCAACCCAGACACATTTTCAAGAATATGTGCCCAGCAGGCCCACAAGTTGAAACACGGCATTCTGATTAATACTGCATTTGTGGAATATGAGTTAAGCAGAAAAATCCACCCCTTTTTAGCCATCTCTAGGCGCGGCCATTTTCTCACTTCTGTCGACTGAAGATGACATCACAACTCCAATCACGGCTGACTTGTTTTCTGAATCTGAGCCGTGATTGGTCGTTGTGAGCAGTGATGTCATTTTCATTCGACAGAAGTGACAAAATGGCCGCCCCACAGATGGCTAAAAACGAGTGGATTAACTCTTATTCCACTTGTTTCAACTAGTGGGCTTGCTTAGAACATATTCTTGAAAAAAAATATGTTTTGGTTAACTTCGTCTTTAAGTCTTTGCCAAAATAGGAAGAGGGGGTTTGTTTTTTTACTGAGCTGTGCATCGCAGTGAGGCTACCTGTAATGTAATAGAGCGAAAGTAGGAGGAAAAGGTAATCTGATGGTACGAGCGCCTGTTTCTATAGCAACTGCAAAATCTTATCAGAGTTATAATCTCTAGTGGAAAGGATGCTGACATGGCTGTTGGTGTGGACAAAGCTGCAGCAGTGTGGGTGGGAATCCCTGCAAATAAACCAAATCCCTTCTCATACCTTTTCAGCCCACTCGTTCACTAGCCACTTGTCATATTCACTTTTTAGGGGTTCAGATACAACCCATTTTAAACAATCTGCTTTAAAACGCTCGAAGAACTCAAAAGCCAAAATGTGGAGTGGAACGACAGACCTTACCAGAATCGAATTTGCATTGCATTAGTTCTGAAGTAGTGCATATTGGTCCTTTGTTTTTTATTTTTTATTTAAATCATTTTTAATGCCTCAGTCGGTATTTGAACATTGAAAGCCCAATGATCTAAATATCCCCCAAAATGCTTTAAAAAAGGGAGATGACTCAACAATACCAAAACATGTGTTAGCATATCAAAAAGACATTCGTGTTGAGTTTCCTTTGAGTTAAACATTTACTTGGAGAGGCAGTTTCCATGCAGTAAGCAGCTATATAAGTCAACTATTATTCACTTTGACACGGCGCGACACAAAACTCAAGATAGCCCAAAACTCTGAAATTGAATATTTCAATTTCAAGTCTGTCCTGTGACGAAATGTAACACTGTTTTTTTTTTAAGTACAATTTTCACACTTCTCTAGTTTTTCAAAACAATACGTCCATTTTACAGTGCCCGTGAATAAAACGACCTCTGCACAGGAAGAGTATAAAGGCAGGAAAACAATAAAGTGACATCAGTTGCATAATGAGCTCACTTCCCAGCACAGAGCAAAGTCACCCAACCCCCATAGCTGGTTGTAGAAGCACATCAATGACTGTGGTTCTATAATACCCGATGCATCATTCCCATGAAATTACAATTCATGTTAGAGTAGGACCTGGCTGATACCGAATGCTAACAAAAGAATGAGCCAGCGGCGAAGTGACGAGGGTTAGCAAAACAACACGGCTATCTTTGTGTCCAAGGCTTCGGAGTGGCAGAAAGCCCTGACGGAAGCCGCGGTGCCACTGTGACAATAGCGCTCTGTCTACCCATAATGCTCATCAATCGCGGCTGCTCTCTCGTGACTCATCCTTGATCACGGCGCCCGAACCTCCAAACAACTCGGGGCAATCAATCGCTTCCTCTTTGACACCTCTCTTTGGTCATTAATGTACACAGGGAATGTGGTAGGGGTGAGTGTGTGTGTGTGTGTGTGAAGCCAGAGTGGGAAGTGAACGACCACTGTCTCGCGTTTAATTTACGGAGGTTTTGACGCATACAGCAAAGGCGTTTAAAGGCTTCCAGCTCTCCATTCTGTCCTTCCGAACTCCACGTTTCCTCTCTGGCCTTCCTTGCTCATTTGCACCAAGTCTGGAGGCTCTCCTAAGCTGATGTGACAAGCCCCCCCGCTGACCCTCTTTTCAGGCAGCAGAGCACAAAAGGCGCAGTGGACTACCTGACGTCACTAGCGGCGTGAATAGCGATTGTTGCTTTAGCCGCAAAGAGCTAATCAGGGGGGGAGGAGAAGTAGCATACACTATGGAGTCATGACGGTGCTTCAAGTGTCAATTTGTTGCCGTGTACGATGGCAATTCCTGTCCGTGCAGCTAATTGGCATCTAAAACGTTACATTGACAGTTTTATCATTTCAAAAGCAATGTGTGGAGTGTGGAGGAAACATGAGCCGGGGGTAGGGAGAGGAAGTCTGCTCAAATAAAAAGATAGAAGGGAATTAGACTGTGCATACCGTAAATAGGATCTCACTTGCACACGGGGCCATATATTACTTATGAGTCACAACTTAAAAGAAATGAGATTAGTGGGCAAGCTGGTATCTTTGTACTGGTTATAGTCCAAAGAAAGAGGGAAATGTGGGAGGAAGCTGGATGTCCCGGAGAAATCCCCAAATACAAAGTCCGCACAAGAAGGCTTAGGTTGAGATTCAAACCCAGATCTCTCGATGATTCGGAATCAGTAACAAAAAAATAAATAAAAAAAACATCTAGAACAGTTTCCTTGCATCTCTGATTTAAAGAAAAAAAAAAAGAAATGTCTTGACTAGTGTTGTTAATTTATTTTAGTTTATCTGTGTCTTACATATTTTCATCATTGGTCTTTCAAGTTCGTGTTTGTGCAAAGATGTGTTGGTGTATAATAAGTGACTCAAGATATGAATGCTGCTATTGATTCCTTGTGGACTTTTGAATTTGTGTTGGACTTTGTTTGGTATGAGGGTGCGCTTGGGGGATTTATTGTTTTTTTTATAATCCTTCGTGTCTGCCTTTTGCCTCCCGTCTCTATTTGCACCTTCTGATTCCATTATTTGATAGTATATTTTTCGATTTACACTTCTCCTCCACTGACTACGTTTATGTCCAGTCAATATTCAGGCTGAGGTCAAAATTCCGGTTTCTGAAACACCCGGGATTACCGTTACATGTGTGAGCGGACAGAGTTACTGCCGTATACATGGTAGTTGCGATCAATTGGAATATCAGAATCGGAATCACCTTTATGGGGCCTATTTGTAGTCCAGTCATAGGTATATACGTCCATGCGAGTAAGCAGAATCGCCGCACATACAAGTAGTTCCTGTACTCAAAAGACCAGGATTCCTTGCGGATAGAGCATGCGCAGAACACAAGCCGTCTCTTTCAACGGAGGTATTCCGAACGCATATATATGACTAAAAATTCGGCTTGGAAAAGGAGTAACCCAGGGGTCTTACTCTGGTTTTCCAAAACCCCAAAACGAGTCTACTCAGATTTGGAAAGGGATATTGACTGCATGTCAACATCGTCAATGTCTAAGGAATCAGTTGTGGTGACTGTAGTTCACGTATACGTGAACGCCCTCATGTCTTTTTGTCCACCTGCCTCTCGAGCTGCTATCCCCGCCCATTTCCCCGGCAGAATCCCGAGAGCATGTTCATGTCGCCTCATGTTCCTAGAAGAGAGTGTATCTCACTGTCCTTTGTGGCTTGGAAATATCTTGGAGTCGTTATCACATTCATCTAAGGCCTTGGTGTATGTCGTAGAAAATAAAGGTTTGCTTCTTCCTGTGTCCCCTTGAACAAAGCAAGATAACGCTAACAACTGGCAGATTGTAACTGTAGGATTACAGGCATTTCTGGGGCAACAACCCAATTTCCTGGGGCGGCTTATTATTTTAGAAGTCATCACACATTAGAAATCCAGATCAAGCTGCAGAACCACAGCATGGGTTTATTTGTTCATTTCAACTGGACCAATTTCAGATTGTCTGGTTCAAGGGAGTTTGTGATCTTCGTACCAAATTGACCTATCAGTAGTGTAGCCCCAAAAGGTCTGGGGGCTTTTCCCACACCACTTGAGGAGGGCAACCTCAATACCAGTTGGGTCGCTTAGGATCAGTGGAAGGCTTCAAGCATACCAGTGGCATGACTAATGGCCAAGGAGAAGGGGGGGGGGGTGACACTCAAGCTGTTGCTGCCTCAACTCATGTCACTTTTGACATGACACCAATCTCTTTGCTGCCGGGATTTGAAATTCATTCTTAATGCTCCAAAATATGGTGGGATACAGTTATTCCAAGTTTACTGTACACACCTTCATGTGAACACGGTAAAAGGAGATGTTTGCGAATGACTTATTTTGATTAAAGTGGAAGTCAACGCAAACATGTTTTTTTCAAGAATATGTTCTATGCAAGCCCACTAGTTGAAAACAGGCCATTCTGATAAATATTGCGTTTGTGGAATAAGTGTTAATCCACTCGTTTTTAGCCATCTGTGGGGCGGCCATTTTGTCTTCTGTCGACCGAAACTGACATCACAGCTGCTCACAACGACCAATCAACGGCTCAGATTCAGAAGACACGTCAGCCGTGATTGGGGGTTGTGAGCAGTTGTGATGTCATTTTCAGTCGACGGAAGTCAAAATGGCCGCCCCCTGAGATGGCTAAAAAACGAGTGCATTTTGCTGCTTAACTTATATTCCACAAACGCAAATGTAATCAGAATGCCGTGTTTCAACTAGTGGGCCTGCTGGGAACATATCGTTGAAAAAAAAAATGTTTGGGTTGACTTCCACTTCAAACAACCAAGACAAAGTCAATTACTTGATTATTAAAATAGTTGTTGATTAATTTGGTAATCGATTAGTTGCCGATGTAATCGATTTAATTTGGACACCTCTACTGATTTTACTCTTTGACTCTCAACCTTTTCTCTGCTTCCATGAAGAAACACAATCCAAAATCACGTTAAATGATCAACGTATATGTATTGTTGATAGTATTTCTCTTGATCACTTACAATGGTGTACACTGCATATGTGTAATTTAACCTTGAATGCTGACAACCAGTGACCAAACCAAGTAAATTAAGACAAACCTGTGAATAAAATGTAACACAGCGGCGCTTGTCACCTTGTCACTTCTAGCAAGAAGCCTTCTGTATAAGGAAAAAAAATGTTACACTAAACCCAATTTAATTTCATTGGCAGTTTGGGAAACTGATGGGGTAGTAGTAAAGTATAAGCCTTGAAATTCGCTCGGTTACCTCCGTTGGATTTTGCCTGGCTCCAAAGCAAACACGGAAATAATCACCATCTGTGTTACTGAGCAGGTAGAGGTAACTGGGCTTGAGATTTGTCCATGTTAACAAATCCTTTGGCACGACGCGTTTTCTCTTCTGCAGCCTAAACTTTCAAGGCAGATGGACATGAAAGAATATTAAGTTCTATTGCAAATCGGAATCACACTGATTTTAGACACCGAAAGACAGCAGAAAATTTTATTTGAATATTTGAAAAGAGACACCGTTATGAATGTGTCAGAATTTTGCACAATCATCTGAGCAGTATTCTCAGAGCTGGACACGCCCATGTTTTTTTTTTTTTTTTTTAAATGGCAAAAGATATACCTACATTCTGATTGACACGACAGACAAGACAGCAACGTTTTGCAGGAGGGGGTAAACTCAAAATCTAAATATCTGGGGGTAAAATGTTAACATTTTATATGAAAACACAACTCTAAAGTTACACAACAGAAGCATAATGGCAAGCAATACAATGATCTCCATCTTTGGCTAATTGCCAATGTGGAGTAAAACATTTTGATTGGCAAATATGTTCAAATGTCTTTACTTCTTAGTATGTTCTTGTAGGCTAAATCGTAAAAACGTTGCAGTTTTTCCCATAATGCCAAAGGATATTGTTTTGATTTAATTTGAAATCAGCGTTCCTACCCAGGCAGAGTGGCGGCTTACACTATTCGTCACCTGCACTGAATTAACTCTAGAGTGCCCGCCTTCGTATATTTCTAAATGCATGATGGTAGTTGCACTTTAAATGAGTCCATGGTTGAGTAACAAAATTTGGAAACTAATTTTAAAAATCATGTTAAAGGGCAGGTAAGAGCAGGTACTGTAAATACATAAACTATTTAATGTTCAACTCAAGTTCAAACAATAGCAGCCTCCTTCGGAGAAAAGTGAACCATGAGTCAATCTAAGGCTGCAATAGAAATGGAAAAAAAAAAGTCTACTACTTTTACGTATTTACCAAAACACATTTTCTCTTATTTTGTAGATATTTTTCATAAAATGCACCTCATTGCATAAAATAACTTGACAACTAATCCTGAACATGGAACGGCTATCTTAGATTACAATTTTAAGCAATTCCCAATTAATCTTAGTAGAAATTAGAAAAGAGTGTGGTTATTGACGGACGCATTAACATTATTTTGGTTTAGATGTTGCAACAGCAAGTCACTTTCATGATTTATTTGACAGTAACGAAACAAGTCATGAAATTAAGAAAATGTGTAGTTTTGTACTTGAAATTGAGTGACGTCATCTTTTGACTAAAATGCAATGATAAAAATGTGACCTCTTTTGTAAGCGTATGTAAACCTCGCCTAGTCCGCCACATCGCCGCACCTGCGTCAGCAGATGAACATAGGTTGTGGATCTAGTCCCTGAATCCCGAACCTGACTGGCCTCAGTTTTTGTTTCCACTAAGGCCGGTTGCCATGTCTACAGCGGCAAGGGATTCCCCACTTGAAATGATGGGTGAGGCTGCAGAGTGCAGACACACCCCTTCTGCCCATGCAGTGCTGCAGAGAAGACACTGGCAGGGTGAGGGGCAGACCGCTTTCCCTCTGACTCTGCATAAATGGGACGGGGTGGAGCCACGGGTCCCTGTAACATTGTGGACAACTAACATATTGATGTCTGGAAGAAAACATATATAATGCCATACATGGACAAATGTAGTGCTCTTTTTACATACAGTATATCATAATAGCTGCTACTAATAGGTTTGCAGTACGACTGTATTTTTAAAATCCTTGTGTGCGATCATAGATTCTATTCACAGGAATAAAAAAGCATGTCTGTCGAGCTCTTAGTGTCTATCGACAAGACGTATGGAAAAGCATTGATATGATTGTCCTATTTCAAGGAGCGACTTGTCAAGTACAGTAGCTACAGTAGTTGCCCAGACAATATGCTGCTCGTGAAATGGTGCACTACGGGTGGGCCTGTGCTGCATCTTGGCAGATGCTGCGGCACGCCTCTGTGCGGACCTGCTGGATGGCTGCAGGGCCGAGGAGGGCCGAGGGCGCGCGGATACGCGGCTGCCACACACGGCATCGATTATTGCGGCTGCGCCTTCCATCATGCGACAGTTCGACCGTTTTGCTGCAATACGACAATTAAGAGAGCTGGAAAGGGGGAAAAAAAAAAAAAAAAAAAAAAAAAAAGCTGCGCGTACACCAACACCCACGTCTACAAAAAGGGGCGCTTATCTTGCGCGCATCTGCGCCAGAATCGATTGCGATCAACCTTGAGCCGATATCCCTCTTCCTAATGCGTCAAACGCGCACATGTGAAAAAGTGCGAAATCATATTCACTCGATGCCAATTCAGCATCATGTCAACGGGAACCCATCGAGACAGGATTCTGATCAGCGCACAACCACCGAACTCTGCCACTGGCATCCTTAATTAACCGAATTCGATGAGCTGTCGTTGTAAAACATTGCATTAAACGCCAATTCATCTTGTCACTACTGGGTGGTGATGGTTTGAGCGTGGAGTGTGTGTGTGCGTGTGTAGAAAGGGTTTGGGGGGGGGGGGCTGCCTACACGACCACGCACACAGACCGTAAAAAGGGAGCCTGGCCGAAAGGCACCGCCCCAAGATCAAGCGGTCCGCATTCTCACGACCGCAGCCCGCTACCAGCACTATTAATACTCCAAATGAATGATTGGACCCCAAATGAGCCAAATCGTATCGCGGTGTTCGCCCCCCACCCCTCTCCGCCGCCTTCTAACATTATGACAAGGCTATATCAGCATACATGGGCTTCACGGGCCTAACAACCCCTGAGCCTAATAACGTCCAAATCGCAATTTAACCGCATGCTATCGGGCTCACCGGTCATTTGTTAATGAAATTACAGTCTTTAATTATAACTTTCATACACCAATTTCGTTGTCGGGACGTATATGTCATGAAAGACACCTTGCGCTCCTACCCCGGGAGCTTAATGGGCGTGCTTTTATTCATACAAGCGCAGCGCACATGTATGCGTGAAAATGAATGATACATATGAGGCAAAAAAAAGAAAAAAAAAAGAAAGAAAAGGTCAATCCATAGAAGGGCTACTTACCGACTTCATGGCAGCTGCCATATCGTCATATCTCTCAGCCTGTTCGGCCAGCCTGGCCTTCTGCACCAGTTGCTCGCGGTCCACCATGTTGGATGTTGAGCGTGCTGTCGTTATGTGCACGTCTAAAGCTAAGAAATGAGTCGCTGTATGTGTGAGTGTCTTCTTTTTTGAAATGGAGAGTCTAATGCAGTGTGATCCTCTCGCCGCAGCTGCTGCCTGCTGTCTGACTCTGAGGGGCCTGCGGACGGGACACCCCTCCCACTCGGAGCACTTTCCACGGCCTTGTCACCGCCCACCTGGGCGTGTCCTGGTGTCGTGATGTAACGAAGCTGGCAACCCCCCCCTCCCCTCCGTACTACGTTACAACGAGTACAAGGTAACGTGGTTAAGTCAGTAGAGGTAGCAAAAGTACTCACACTCTAAAATAGGAATATTTTCCCTATTTTAAACATGAAAACATTAGATTGGGCTCTATCAAAAATGCTATCATTAATTTATAGGATTATAGCATATGCAAATGGGGAGGATGCTTCTATCACTGACAACAAAATAATGAATTGAATCAATTAAACATCACAAAGATCATGTATATTTAAAAATAAGATTTATTTTGTCAAACTTATTTTGATTGTTTTGCAATACACGTATATCTACGAGATTTTACCAAACACACGGATAATAATTTATTTTTCAAGGTAGCGAGCGATATAATATATTCACAAGCCGGTTATTCATGCATGGTTATATTTGCCCTAAGCGTTGTTGTTAGGGTTCCTCTTTCCGTCTTTAACATTCTTTTATGTGTTACATTTGCTGTCATTTGTTGAGTTTTACACAGAAATGTATGATGTGGTGACATCCGTGTTTTAGGCCAAATCTATGGCGGGCAGAATAAAACTTTTCTTCATCAAAAAAAAAAAAAAAAAAAAAAATCTGTTATTCTCCAACCATATCTTTTGTGGGCATCTTAGCCATTGTCCAGCATTTACATTCCATACAACTGCAACTCCTAGTGAGTTGTAAAGTGCTTAATAGACATTGGACGTTACAATTCTGAGGCGTCATTGTATATTGTCACTAGTTATTAATTATTACATGCTACATGACTTCCAATGGTAGCGGAATATTCCCTTTGCGACGTAACAGCTGTTATTTACAAATTGTACACAAGTCCAGTATTGGTGCAACTACATGACCCATTCTGGAGGAGTGGTTCTTTTAAAATCATGACAATGAGCAGGTGACACCGGCATCTTCTGAATGGTCACAGTTGTGCACATCCCAGGATATATGGGAGCAATTCCGCAGGGAGACTTCGGTACCGTTGCACTTGAGATTGTCCAATAGGATTGTTCCTGTTCCCTGGCCAAAGTGGGCTTCCCCCCACGCCGCGATGGCCTCCCCGCAGCCAAGCTGGCGGCACACGACCTTGGCATCAGGGATGTCCCATGCGTCATCACACACTGTGCCCCACCCAGAATTTAGGTACATCTCCAAGCGACCTTCACATTCATGCTGACCTTCAACCAGCCTTAGTGCTCCTATAAAGAGAAGAAACAGTCTTCAAATAGCAACACATACAAAAAAAAAAACAGGGAAAACACATTACTTTTTCGTTATGATGCTGTCAAAATGAAGTGTAGACTCGCCTTCGGTAGATGGCGGTAAGGTGGTGGGATTCTCGGTCTCGTCTGTTACTCCAAAGTCACGGGCAAATCCACTGATGGGTACAACCGCTGGGAAAAAGAGAACTTCCAAATATCAAGACTTTGCCTATCTGACTGCGAGTCAGTGCACCTCTCGGGCGTCGCATTTGAAGGAAATGAGAGGACCTTCTTTTCTTTGATTGGCAGTGAATCGTTTCAATGCGACACGTTTGCGCGCATCTCTCAAAATACCAACGCTCAACAATCTAACCCGCCTCCACGTAGAGTTCAACAGCTCGTCGCGCTAGACTAGTGCTGGCTGCGAGAATAGAGCCCTCACACAATTTTCGATTTTACAATATTTGATCATCTTGACTAAAAGATGCTGATATGTAATTGGGATTGATCTACAACCGGTTTCATCAATGTGGTGATATATTTAAATGCAAATGAATACCTGAAACATTTCATCATCATGCGGTGACGCAGACAAACCCAATGCTCAGTAAGTAGTATTTGTCATTTTCTTGACTTGCTGTGGTCCACTGACCTCATGTCATGTCAAAGAGTTCTAGTCAAGCCTTACGTGTGCAGGTAACTCCAGCATCCTCATGATGGCCACAGTTGTGTTGTCCCACGCCAGAATGGGTGCACACGGAGAGATGTGTTTCTTCACCAGTACAATGTACATTGTCCAGCAGGATAGGACCCGTACCGAAACCATAATAGGCCTGTGATTTCACTTCGAGAACCATGCCACAGCCAAGCTGCCTACACACCACGATGGCATTGGCCATGTCCCAGCCGTCGTCACACACCGTGCCCCATACGTCATTGTACTGCACTTCTACGCGACCCTGGCAGCTGTTGTTTCCGTCCACCAAACGGATAGCCATTGGAGCTGCACAGAAAGACACATTTGCGATCACATTTTTTAAGCGGAAGTCAACCCAAAGATATTTTTTTTCAAGGTTATGTTCCCAGCAGGCCCACTAGTTGAAACACGGCATTCTGATTTAATTTTGCGTTTGTGGAATATAAGTTAAGCAGCTAAATGCGCTCGTTTTTAGCCATCTGTGGGGGCGGCCATTTTGTCTTCTGTCGACTGAAAATGACATCACAACTGCTCACAACCACCAATCACGGCGGACCTGTTTTCTGAATCTGAGCCGTGATTGGTCGTTGTGAGCAGTTGCGATGTCATTTTAGAGTTTTTTTTTTTTCCCCCCTAATTCAGCGTGTGCAGTTGAAATTAAGCATAGTGTTACCAGCTAGACAAGTACCTTTTGTCTGAGCAATGGTGCGGATACTTGTTGTGAGTTCTGTAGCTGTGACATCAACATTTGTTCCTGTAAGAAAAAAAAAATGATGCAAAAATAATATACAGTACGGTGTTAGGTTTAGTGGCACTGAGATATGACATACAGTACAAGAAACCTGGGGAGAAATGTCTCCCCCTGTTGGTCAACCGTCAAAAGTGCACATCTTTACACACAGCTTTGGGCGCTGATTCAACTGAAGAAATATCAATTAGCGCTCCCAGAATCAGTTGTAAGCTTGCCTATATGCAAACAACCTTCACCTTTCACTAAGCGGGTGCAGGAATGGCGTTAAACCGGGGCTAGAGTTGCAATAGCAGCATAGGAAATCTGGGTTATACAGTTAAGCCCCTCCATTCTTTTATTTTATGTAACAATATATTTGTATTTATTGAAGTTTAAAAAAAAAAAAATCATAAATTTCAAAGGCAGCCATTCTGTTCCATTCCGATCCCTGCTTGTGTGTTTGTCCTGCGCCTGTGCTCCATGCGTGCATGTGAGGGGAGGGGAGGAGGAGAGGTGAGGAGGAGTGTTTCATCTAATCGCGCGTTATGTTACTTAAAACGAGATGGCAGACAGTCCCAGTAATAGACCATTTTATGATCATGAAAAACATTTTTTTTTCTTTCGAAAAAGAGTGCAGGTAGAAAATGTCTCCCGAAAATGAGAGATTAGAAAAAGGAACCAAGTCCCTCTCAAACTTTGCAGTTCTTATCGCTGCACTTTGTAGCCTTTATTATTAATTAGTAATAAATCAATTAACAAATTATAATTGAATAGTAATAATTCTAGAATTATTATGCTATGCTCCCCCAAAATATTGCCAATGCATAGGTTTTATTTTAATTAGTTATGCATATGGAATAAATACACTCGTTATCCCATTTTGGATGCACTGTCTGGTTTATTGGCGGGCGCATGGGCACTGTCCGATGCTGTATTTGTCAGCTTTGTACGTGAAACATATTTGCCATTGCCTAGTGATCACTTGTATTTTCTTAAATTCTGTCGAATATTTTTTGGCCAAATTTAGTTCAAACTACTTTCAAATCGAACATGCTCATACTCTGTAACATATCTGCTTTTATTCCGGGAAAAAAAAGAACCTGTTTATAAACTAACTTAAAATCATGAAAACCGATAATTTTTTTCATCTCGAAGTATCTGTCAAGTCCCCGGAGCTGTGCCTGAGCGGGTGAGAATGAAATAGCAATACCTGCTGTTCCCTGTGTGGACTGGGTCGACCCTTGACTTCCAGTGGAAGGGTCAACTGCAGGCACAGTTGGGGTGGCTCCTGTACCTGATTAGCCAAGAGTCATGTCACCCTTGAGCACAATTTCTAAACGTATGATAAATCCGCTGTATAATTTTTGACTTTATAGTCCAATAAACACCTGTTTCTACTTCTGCAAGTATACATGTAAGATTCGGTGTAACGTACCAGAGCAGGTGATTCCGGCATCTTCATGATGGCCACAGTTGTGGTTGCTCCAACCGAGGTTTGCACATTGAGCGAGTTGCTCCTCGCTGCCTACGCAATTAATGTTATCCAGAAGAATGTGGCCGGTGCCGAAACCAAAGAAGGAGTTGGTGTGAGCTGAAACAACTTGGCCGCACCCTAACTGCCGGCAAACAACCTCAGCCTCCCTCGCATCCCAGTCATCATCGCACACCGTCCCCCAGCGTCCCTGATAGTAGATCTCCACGCGGCCCTGGCACGAGTCCCTTCCATCAACTAGACGTACGGTGCCATCTAAAGATGGAGACCATTTATTGAGTTGGGATAAGTTTCATGAAGAAATTAAAGGTATAGCAAAGTCAACACAAAACAATGGCGTGATAAGTAACTGTGAGAACTGATGAGACGAAGGAATTTCCTGAAAACAAGTTCATGCTCGTGATCGTCAATACCATCATTTAATTCTTCACTTATCACAGATGATGTCACTTTATGCCTCAAGATAATGTTTTACAAAGGTAACCTAAGACGCAATAGGGACGGCCCGGAACTTTTGAGTCATGTATACTTCTCCAGAGATATACCGGTAACTGGAAAAACCTGACTTTGCCCATTGCAGCACAAATGATTTGAACATCATAAAAGTGGACACTAGAATAGCACCAGTATTTACGCGTGTTGATCCACAATGCCAATTTAACTCTGGATGTAATGTACAGCTAGTTTAGCTGTACAGTAAAAAAAAAATAATAATAATAATGAATAAATAAATGATATTGTTTGGGACACTGGTACAGACGTGTGTGCCCAATCGCAATCATTTTTCTGTTGCTGTTCCGTTCGAATCAAATTCTCCTTAATTTTCACATGGTCAGGCACGATAGCAAACCAAAAAAGCAAAGCGGCCATCACAAAGAGGAGGCGGCGGTATGGTTTCAAACAAATTCAGCTGCGGTGGTACAAAAAAAAAAAAAAAAGCAATGCACTGTCAATCCTCTCCTCACTTACCAATGAAACATTCGGGTCAGACTTAAAAAAAAAATAAAAATAACAGTGTTGTGACATATATTGTAGTAAACAGATTATATTGTATCGTTAGGAGTATAGTACTAGTAATACTAGTGATGACACAAAAATGAAAAATCTACTCAACCAGTGACAGTGAGCGACCCGTAGTCAATTTCGTCACCCATGACACACTCGGACTGACCACTCTAGTTCTGACAATGGAAAAGCGGCAATAGGTTTTAAAACTTATAACGTACAAAGCAGGGAGTGCTTACCTAAGATTGCATTGATGGGAGGAGGTGTTGTAATATCCCCTGAAGTTTTTGCTCCGACCACCAGTGGTTCTAACAGCAACAGATGTAAACAACAATTATATCAGTTACATTTTCTTCTTACAGATCAATGATGCTTAAAGAGGGAGTCAACACAAACATTTTTTTTTTCAAGAATGTGTTCTATGCAAGCCCACTAGTTGAAACAGGGCATTCCATTGCGTTTGTGGAATAAGTGTTAATCCACTCGTTTTTAGCCATCTCCAGGGGCGGCCATTTTGTCACTTCTGTCGACTGAAAATGACATCGCAACTGCTCACAACGACCAATCACGACTCAGATTCAGATTCAGGTCAGCCGTGATTGGTCGTTGTGAGCTGTTGTGATCTTATTTTCTGTCGATAGAAGACAAAATGGCCGCCCACAGAGATGGCTAAAAAACGAGTGCATTTTGCTGCTTAACTTCCACAAAAGCAAAATTAATCAGAATGCCTGGTTTCAACTAGTGAGCCTGCTGGGAACATCTTCTTGAAAAAAAATATGTTTGGGTTGACTTCCGCTTTAAAGACCGCCTGAGTTAAATACTTTACTTAAAAGTTTTACCTCGACATTTGATCGCCACATCCTCATAGTGGTAACAGTTGTGTACGCCCCAGCCCAGACTGTCACAGTGACCAAGGTTTGTTTCGCTCCCCTCGCAGTCCACATTATCCAGCACGATGGGTATCAAGGTTTGTCCGTACTGAGAGGTACCTCCCATGGCCACAGCCACTCCGCAGTCCAGCTGCTGACAAACGACTTGGGCATCCAAGATGTCCCAGTCATCGTCACACACTGTGCCCCAATAGTCATTGTAGTACACCTCCACGCGGCCCTCACACCTGTTAAGCCCATTTGCCAGTCTCACTTTGGACAAAAAGGAAGACAATGTTGATTAGTTCACTTAGTTTTTGTCTGTTCGATTCTTCCAAACTCGGTAAAATGTGCACATATAAAACTCTTAGCTTATAAGACTGCAGTGCCCAGTTCTGATTCTTTGAAGCCATCCATTGTCTGATATCACTGTGCCAATAATTCACCCCCCCTTCTCCCGCCCCCCTCCGCATGCAAGTACCCAAAACGGCAGTAAAACACTCTTGCTAGTTTGCCATGAGAGATCGGCAGGGGTGCTGCAGGAAATGTTCCAATTTCACTTAATTTGTTTTTCAATTTATATGTATTAAACCTGAACAATGTACTAAACTCATTCACTGCTAGACATTTTCCAACCCTCTTTTACCCTAATGATTGAAAAAATTTTGGAAAAAAAAAAATCAAGTTCTTGGGATTGAATGGCTGGACTGTGAAAAGACAAATAAATACATCAATGGCAGTGAATGAGTAAAGTATACTTTAACTTCCTACCGAAGGGTTTTGCTGGCAATATCCAAACCGTCCACTTGCCTGCTTCAACTTTTGAAGCCTGATTCAAATTTGAGGGGATCACATTCCAACTGCTTTTTGTTTTGCTCCATGATATACAATATACCCAGGAGTAAAATAATCTGAATTTGAACCAAATAAACCAGCACATGGGAGGCATTGCGTCAACACGTGACTAACTCGACTGTAATTTAAGGACAAAATCAAAAAGTTGTTCCCATGGTATACCGTACATATGTTACTGTATATTATTCCTTGAAAAGTGGTAACTAAAATGGCGTGACCTCGTTTGGAAAGCCCAAGGCACTTCCTCTAGTCTTTTTCAACCTAGCTGTCAACATTTACTGACTGTATTTCTATAGCGTGGCTTGGATGTCGTCGGTTTCTTCCAGAACATGAAATTCTGTGGCAGGCGCTTCTAGGTTTAATCTTGATATGCCATGCTTACCTTGGTAATACTTCCTCACTGGGTTTTGCAGATCATTGGCTGAAAAAGACAAATGGACAAAAAATGAGGCAGTGAAAATATGAGACATTTTTGCATGGGGAGAAAGTCACTTTTCAATGAAAAATGAAGTTGATGAGTTGTTCATTCAGCACTGAGTCAACACCTCCACGTGACATTATTGTTGTTTTCTTAGCGAATATGTTTGTGAGTCTGCCTGGAGACTTTTCTTTGGTTTCAACACCTCACAAAGACTTGAGAGGCATATTTGTATAGATCACACCCAATCTAGGTCATTTCACAGGCTTCTCCCTTTTTGTTTGTTCGCTGAAACTTGGATTTCACATGGGATACTAGTCAGAGTATTCAAATTTCATGGGTGCAGGGAGAGGGGGGTGAGGGGTAGTTGCCTTTTTAGTGCTGCACGATTCTTCTTAACATGCCATACTTTCTATTTTCTACTTTATTAAACATCAGAAAGCAGAAAGTCATCATGTTACTTACCGGGTGCGGCACGTCTGTTTATTTTGATGTCACCTGAAAATAGAGTACAATTTAGATTAAGATTCAGAAATCTTTATCTATGGGCGGCAATTAAGAGAACAGAGACCGGCACAGTTATTAACTGGTGGAGATGTTACTATTAAAAAGCAATAAAGGTAAAGATCTATAATGCTAATACATGTGAAGAAATTGCACAATATATATATAACTATAGAATATATAGAATCATATAATTATAATATATAATTATGTGGAAAAAAAGGTATTTTGCTCTCTTGTTTATCTAAAATAAGTACTTATTAAAAATGTTGCCCTCTTCTTACGTTATATTTTGCATAGTTTCCCCCACTTTAATGTTCAAGATCATCAAACAAATGTAAATGTCAAAGTAAACTCACATAAACATAAAATGCAGTTTTTAAAAGGTGACATTATTTATTAATAAAGAGGAAGTCTACGCAAACATTTTTTTTTTCAAGAATATGTTCTATCAAGCCCAGTAGTTGAAACAGGGCATTCTGATAAATATTGTGTTAGAGGAATAAGTGTTAATTCGCTCGTTTTTAGCCATCTCTAGGGGCGGCCATTTTATCTTCTGTCGACTGAAAATGACATCACAACTGCTCACAACGACCAATCACGGCTCAGATTCAGAAAACAAGTCAGCCGTGATTGGTCGTTGTGAGCAGTTGTGATGTCATTTTCAGTCGACAGAAGACAAAATGGCCGCCCCCGCAGATGGCTAAAAACGAGTGCATTTTGCTGCTTAACTTCCACTAACGCAAAATGAATCAGAATGCCTGGTTTCAACTAGTGGGCCTGCTGGGAACATATTCTTGAAAAAGCTATGTTTGGGTTGACTTCCGCTTTAAGGGGTGAGAAAAACTATTCAAAGCTGCCAGGCCCTGTGTGAGAAAAATACTTGTACCCCTTAAATTCAAATAATGATTTAACTGTGGCTAATCACATTTTTTGGAAAGCTCAGTTCACCAAAAAGAACATAAATGTTTGTCTTAGTTTTGCACAAAACATCTGAATGAGTCCAGGGACTTATTCGATGGGTAGACGAGATGAAAGCTGAGCTTTTTGGAAGATGTGTGTTCTTACAATTTGTGTAAGTGTAACACAGCATTTCAGAAAAAGAACATACACACATACACACAGTCAAACACAGAAAAATAGAAGAGAGCAAACAGTTCTTTACGGCACTGTATATAAACATGAATCACAAAAGTTCTTCAAACTTCACTTAATAAAATGCTAAAAAAAATCAAAAAATAATATAAAATGTGATACTGTATTGCAGTATTTTCCAACACTAATGGTCGACTCACCACAAAAAGCAATCATGCGCTAATCACAATCTGTTACTCCAAGGAGAAAAAAAAAAAACATACAAAAATTGTCTTTCTTCTTTCAGAGTATGCATACAAAACAAATCATGAATACAATCATAAAAAATACCATTTCCTTACTTTTTTCAAGAACGTCGGACAGCCACAGCACCGACGTCTGATGTTGACATATCATAACGTACTGCATCGATACTGTATATCACAACTGGTACCAGCTAGCATCATCAATATTTTGCCCTACGCGCCTACTTCAACCCTTCGCGTACTCACCTAATCGCAGCAGCACACTGAGAGCCACCAAAACAAGGGAACCAAGCAAGGTCACCAGGAGACAGATAGTCGGGTTGCAGCACTTGCATACGCTCTCCACAACACGCTGTCCTCGCATGGCTGCCTGAATGACCATCCGCCTGCGACACATTAATACAGTCCCTCTTAGAAATGAACACAGCGACTAATGTACATCATACAACAAACAGGCACTTCTTTGTGGCCTGCTTTCATTGTAGCCTAATTATAGTATTGGATTGTTTTCCCAAATGAGCCTGGGGCAGTAGTAGGTATTGATGGTGGTCTGCAGAATAGAGCACAGACTTGTAAAAAGTGTGGTTCCAAACCAAAGTGCTCCCCGAGGCCACGCGAAATGCAAAAAGTGGGTGGGGAATTGTTGCAAATGGTTAGTTTAGATTTTAGGAGTGGGGAAAGGGAAGGGCAGGTGTCACCTGTGTTGCGGTTTTGAAGGGGATTCCCTTGAGGCAAAGAATTTTGGGATTCACAGACAATCACTCAATAATCGGAGGGAGATAGCGCAAGGGGGGGGGGGGAGCCAACATTCGCGTAAGCGAGAATGTGATGAATGACCATTGCTCGAATAATGTCCGAATGTTTTTCCGAAAGTAGAAACGGCGATAAACCGACTGGAACAAAAGCAAACGGATAAATATGACGATAGACCACGATGGAGAGTTCAACGTTGAAAGTCAGGAACTGATTTCTAAATAGAGTGACTGGAAATAGCTAATGTCTGACTTTTCAGCTTTCCGTTTGTCTTGACAGAACAGCTCCATTAAATGTTTGTTGTGATGAAGGGATGGCAGTGTGGTGTGGCTCAGCTTTGGGATATTTCCCCCTGACCTTAGACAGGAATGTGTATTAGGGGATGATGAGAGGAGAATTTGATATTGGCCCCTCGAGATAGTGGACATTCCGGGCCCAGGGGGCACAAAAAGACATTTCTGCTTTCTATGGCCCCCATCGTCAGGCATAAACACTGCTTCCTGTAATCTGTCACTAAAACGCTTCAGCACCCGATGACACCGCAGGGGTGCCTCTCATCTCCTGGACGACAGGAGGAGGGCGGGCTCCATGTGAGAATCTTAAGCCACTGTTTCGCTCATCTGAGGTATGTTTTGGGCAATTGGAAGGACAAGAGTTGGTAGCTACTTTTTTAATCCGGCTCATTTTTGCCAGAATAGGGACCACATGATACGTTTAATCCTACATTTAATTTTCATTGAAACATTTGTCCGGCAGGAGGTGGTGATTTTTATTCAATGTCCATTGTTGGCTCATCTGAATATACAAACGAAGCGTTCACATCTCTGGGACAATTATTTCAGTTCTGAAAGAGGAGAATTCTCCATCCATGATAGGATATAACATGGATCCACTTGGGAATAATGTTGCCTTTTGTGTCACCTGTGCTTCCCCTCCCATCTCTCTTTCCAGCCCTGAGAAATAGCTGAAAAATCTCCTCACTGCCAAAATGTATCTTAAGCACAACAGCAACATTCAGTAATGAAGTTATTTAATTGTACAGGATATAAATGATTTAAATATGGTAATGCACAGTTTAATTGTTTTTTTATTGACTCTAATAAAGGGGAAAGACAAATAATTGAATTGTAAACACTAAGGCATTTAAACCAATAATAAGCATTTTAACATTACACATTTAGTGGACCTTTAACAACCACATTAAAATGTGCCTTTATATAGAAAGCTGCATGCATTTAAATGTATTTCTGCATATTTTTTTTTGTATTACAAAGCAAGGTTTTTGTCAAAATATCCTAGTACTTTTATAAACTTAAGAAATTGTAAGGAAAAATCAAGTAAATTAAAGAACACATACCTGTTGTGAGAATATATGGTGTCACCCAATTTTTTTTTTTAATAGTAATAAAAATAAAATAAAATAGAAAAATGAAAAATGCTCTAAGGAATATGTTAGGGCTCAGTTAGCATCCCAATTCCAGGTCTCACAAATTGGACTTTGTCTAAGTAGTGTCTCTAGAACGTTCAAACCACGAGCAGTTCCTGTTTGAGGTCTTTCAAACACACAGCCCAGTCAGCCCTCTCTGACTATAAATATCTAGGTTCGGTGACAGAGATTATGTAAAGCAATAAATAGCTCATCATTGTACGTTAAATGTCCAACACCCTGTACCCGCCTATATCAAAAAAGCAGGAGGGGCCAAAAAACAATAAGAAAGAACGAAAGCTAAAGCTTCATTGGTGTCTCTGCATCTCCTGTTTCAGGTAAAGCTCCCTCATAGTCATGTCCCACTCGCTTCTGTACAATCCCATTGGGAGACTGCAGTTCAGATCCTGTGGTGGGTGTGTCTTTCTTTTTTTTTTGCTTCTTGATGTACAGTATGGGTGTGGATTCACTGTGACTTTAAGCTAAAGTCAAAATCTAATAATTGGGAGGAATGCCCCCGCCCCCAGATCAGAACCCGCGTGATGTTTGGTTAGTGGACTTCTGTGCTCGTCGCGGATTCTCCGTAACGAACACCATTTTCAAACATGAGGGTGTCCATATGTGCACTTGGCACCCAGGGGCGTAGCCAGGAAATTTTCAGTGGGGTGGCCAGGGGTGGCTGTGCGTGCGCACGTCACTCTTTATCATAGCATCCATAGTCAGTGTCTCATGAAATAAAATGCACACATATTTAGAATGGTCACCACACTAATAATCAAGCAGGAACAAAGTAAAAAGCAACATTTTTAATTTACTAGATAATGGGGGTGTTGACGAATGCAATGATGATATAATAATAAACCAGATCCGCAGGGTTTTTTTTTCCTCACAAATACTGAATGACTTTTTAGGCTTAGCAATGCGGTTAGCCACCGCTCTCAAGGAACTTACATTTGTTGACAAATCAGTTTTGAAGTCTGCATTGACGCATACTGACGCATCTGCGCATATTATGCAAAGCGGGTTTCCTTTTTGTGTGGAAATCACTTGTGCTGGAAATCTATACAGTATTTTAAGTAGGTCTTCTGGTATTGTCTGTGAAATGTACCTTTTTTTCCCTTTTTGGGCATAGGCTCTTGTGTTGAATTCTCACTAGGCCTTCTCCCCATTGCTAAGAAACTTTCCAAATATGTCTATTTATTTTACTCATTTTGCTAGCTTGTTCATTTAATATTAGCGTTACATGACGGGGACAACTTGACATGCGTTAAGAGTCAGTCATAGATGGATGTAACAGAGTGAATCCGGTTACTTTTCAAAATAAAATATTTTTCAGCCTCAGATAATAAATAAACCGGCAGTACTGTTAATTTTTATTTTTTCTTTCTTTCAGCTGTGCATCCAAAGTGGCCTGCCCGGTAGTTGGGGACCACTGCTATACAGTATATAATGTAATGTGTGTTTTTAGTACATCTGTGCGAGAAGGTGTTAATATATTTGAATGTTGATAATTAGTCTTATTTGCTGATTTCAAACCTGATCCTCGACCGGAGGAAATTAATGTACAGGCTACATCCGACTGGCCGACTCTCCTCTAAGACCACCCCCTACCCATACACCCCGCCCCCCTCCCACACACACCTGTTTTATTTTAGATTGTGGTGACGTTAGACTATTATACAACAGCAGGCAAGCAGGTTGCAACAGAGACACATAGTGACTGGAAGAGTCACAGAAAGACGTGGAAGTGGATGTTCTTGGAAATTGGTCAAACCATGGATCAAAAACCTGTTGTGAATTTTGCAGTTCAGCTCCTTGTTAGAGAAGCAAGTTGCGCAAAAAGTATTGAAACGTTGAACATTTGGACACATGCATTAACACGTTCATGTAAAATTAAGTCCACCTGTAAATTTGTTTTATTTGAAGGTCATCCTGATACTTCACCCAAAATTAAAATATCCCCAAGTGAGTACTGTATCTAAACCAGCCATATATTGATTAAAAAGAAGTCCCCCCCTTGCATGACCCCATTAGACTAACACCAAATGGAATTGAGATTTGCTGAGAGGTCAATAAATTGTACAATTTTTATTTTCTGTTCAATGAATAGAAATAGCAATAAAAATCAGGAGTTTGATACATATTACATTACCAGAAATATTACATAAATATACATAAATATTGATTCTAATGTCGCGATTCTGTACTGCTGTTCTGTACTGTTCTGCACTGACGGGTTATAACCACTAGTGGTCCTCATCCTACACACGTCGACTGCATTTGCGTTGCCTTCAGGATCGTCGGTAATGAAAAGCAGAGAACACCCAAACGCCGGAGTGTGCCTGAAGGTAGCACCAGTGCTGGACGAGTGGACGGTCCAGTCGGGTGACATGTTCCTTACGGATAAACAAACCCCCTGTTGCATGACTCCAAGGACCTTTTGGTGCTAACGGTGTCAATACTGGACGTAGTTTCATTGTCGACGTTTGCAGTGAAAGCGAAGTAACGTTGTAGTTTTCTGCTATGAGGTGAGTTTGGCCGAAGTTGCAGCCAGACAATTCGAACTACCGTATTACGCTAATGCTGGCTAATAAACACACTAAAGTTAGCTAGTAACAGTGAATTGCAGCTCCCCCGGAACCTTATAGTTCTTTATTTCATTTATAAAATCAAATAGTCAAATATATTTAGGCTACCCACGTAAGCTAATTAAATAACGGGCTACTACTGGAATAAGCCATTGGCTCTGCGTCCCCGTCTGCATGTTGCACACAAAGTTTGCTGACGTTTAAATACTTACACTGACTGTTGTTCATTGCACTGATGTTGTTTTTGCGTTTTGTTTATTTTTATTTCTCTACATATCACTTGTTGCATTCGTAGATAAACATGAGTTCGACGTTTGCGGCAGTTAACTGTCACTTAAGATACGTCTTCATCTGCATGTCATCTGCTTGTAACTAATCCATCAATAGTTTATTACATCAATGACAAATCCACTGAGTTGACTTAACATACTTTTAGCAACTACGCCGACTAGTCCACGTTGCACAAGTCATAGCCTATAATTACATCCAATACAACAGCTTTATCATGAGCTTTGAATATGACACTGTCGGATTGCTGTTCTATGGCTGTAAAACTTTTTTTTTTCTCCACAAAAATCTAATTTCCAGTTTTAATCAATGTGTTCCTCATCGCTGATAGAAAAAGCAAATGACTAACATTATTTAAAACTTAAACTTTGCTTTTTTTTGGTTCCCCTTAAGAGATTGGCTTTATTACTCCTTTTGGCATGCACGTCAGCGGGCACAACTTTCAGCTGCAGAATTTGAAAAAATAATTACTTAAATAAAAAAGAAAATCATCCTGGCGTTTGTTTTAATCGATGAGTCAATGAATATGGCATCATACTCACAACTGTTCCTAATATTTTCAACTAT
Organism: Filicampus tigris; assembly: GCF_054856515.1. Classification (NCBI taxonomy): domain Eukaryota; kingdom Metazoa; phylum Chordata; class Actinopteri; order Syngnathiformes; family Syngnathidae; genus Filicampus; species Filicampus tigris. Next base: position 12,087,813 of record NC_141233.1, on the reverse strand, counting down.
TTCATTTGAGGGAACGTGACATTTGTAAAGCCATAGTAGTTGCTACAAGTCTCGAATTGGATGTCTTATGTGTAAGTGGTCATGTTGTCTTCATATCCACCATAGATTCTGTTGCTAGGCTATAGCATTGGCATTTCTTGTCATATCGCTTTCTGTACACTACATCCTTCTCTGTCTCATCATTTCAGTGTCCTGGTCTGACATCTGCATGCTGCATGTCTGATATAAACTGTCCATCACCCACCTGCACCTCCTATCAGTCTGCGACCTTCTCACCTCTGCATGCTGTGCTCTGACTGTGGCACAATGAGAAAAGACGGCCGTAACCATCTGCTATTATTGTCCAAGAAACCATGCCAGGGCCAGGCGAATCATGGACCAGAGCTAGATACGCTACGTGCTGTTTTGGAAGAAGAGCAAACAGAGCAGGCCCTCTCTGTGGAGATAAGGCAACTACGGGAACCACAGGAGGCCGTGAGGGAGCTGACTTCCAGATGTGCGTGCCCAAAAAACAGACACTCCAGCAGACAGCGGTGTCTCTTTAAAGACGGTGGGCGATACAGTAGCATTGAGGCAGGCAGTTCCACACGCAAAACACGGTTGAATCTGGAGCAGCTGCTGCTGATGCTGTCTGGGAAGATAAATAGTGAGCAGGGAGTCTATAAATTGCATAGGCCGGAATTGGAGCTGGAAAAAGCCATCATCCTCTGCCACCTGCTCGACACCCACCAAGATTTTCTGCACAAAAGACAAATTGCGAGACAGTTAACCAAAGATGGCAGCAGCCTCAATCAGATTGGTCCTCACCTAAACCACTCTAGGACCTCGCTGCGTGGATCCTTAATTACCTCTTGTTCCTCCAAGAAGAAAACCAAACAGGACCAGTTGGGAAATCGGGCAGAAAGCAGTGACTTGTATTTAGACGCCTGTAGCACAAGTGGAGCAGTGGACACCTGTTGGAGGAGTGCTCTAAAAATTTGTCACCCTCATAACACTCCTCTTGCACAGTGCAACGACCAGGCCCCCTACCACACACAGTCTACTGGGGCAGATGAGTCCCATCCCTCCAAATGCATGGACAAAAACATGGCGGTAAGTGACTTCATGTTTCCAAATTAAAGCTCTTCCATTTTCATTGATTATCTGTTGGATTGATCTGTGTTTATATAAGATGACCAGTTGGCCATAGGAAACTGTGTACTGTATTTTAAATATAGTTTTGTAGGATTGAAATAACTTTTTTTTTGTTTTATCCTTGGGGAGCAGTATCGTTGATCAATTACTTCAGTATTTGTCATTTTATAATACAAAACAATGTGATCAAGTGGACGACTGATGCTAGTGACGGCTAATGCTTTTCATCAAGATGTGAATAAAAAAGTGGTTGAAAAGTTAAACTATATTAAATGTTGATTAATGTTCTTATCGATTATAGTACAAGTGATGAGTTGATTCATTTATCAAGAAGATTTTTTAAGGATTTTACCCAGCTCAGGAAATAGGACAATTTTCTCAAATTAACACTTAACTAAGTGGCAGTTATTGCGTTTATTCCTCAGGCTACCAAAGCGGTAGTCTTGTGATCACAAGTACAACATTACACATCAGTTGACTAAATAGTGGCATGCACTGTTAAAGGAAAACATGTGAGACACATTGAGAGATGTCTTGAGCCTGATTTTTTTTCTTTAGCACATCAGCTGTAGTTTCAACGTGTGTGGTGACAGAATTTCACTTTTGAAAGACGAAGCTTGAAGGCTAGCATGAATTGAATTCACTTAGTGAAGGTGCTTGTAGAATGTCGGAGAGCTGTGCTTTGACTTGGAGGTTGTGTGTTGTGGGGTTGTAGACTTTCTAACTGAACTTCTGCTCTCCGCCACGTCTGGCTTGTCATAAAGCATACATACAACATAGCTCGGAGGAGCAATGTTGCCAACTGTCTATTTTTATGTACATTGAACCAGAGATTCACCAACAGTTTAGTTATCATGTTTTATGGGCTTGACCTATATATGTATGAAGGGTACTTGAAATACTTCATATACATCTACTTGACGTTGTGGTAGGAGTTATGTTGTCAAAGTTGACATTGCTTGGCTTACATGCGTATTAAAGGGGGAAGTCAACCCCCTCCAAAATATTTTCAGTAATTATTATATTATATTATTTTCAGTATGTTCTATGGGCCTTCATTAGTGTAAACATGGCATTCTGATTAATATTGCATTTGTGTAAGTAAGTTGAGTTAATCATCAAAATCTACCCGTGTTTAGCCATCTCGGGGCGGGGGGTTGACTGTTCATTTTATCACTTCCGTTGACTGAAAATCACATCACAGCTGCTCAGGGCTCAGGTAATGACCAATCAATGCTCAACTGTTTTCTGAAACTAAGCCGTGATTGGTCATTATCAGGACGCCCTTCTGAAATGGACAAAAAAAACGTTGATCACTTTGTAAAGAATATGGCAGATTTGCAATTCGTTTACAGTAGCTTGTAAATTTTTTTTCATAATTAATTTGGAATTTTACAACATATGATTGAACCCATATCACTCTTACCTAGTCGTACTGAGAGAATGAGATATCTTAAATTTGATCAAAGGTGCCTTAAACAAAGTAAATTTGGCCTCCTTAAACTTGCAGATAACACTATTTTACCCAGAGTGGTGCATTGTTTACAAAACTGAATAAAAGTACTGCCAAGTAAAGAAACTTTCCTGGCAGATTACATTTGTTTAAAATCAGGAACATTCGGCTTTTTGTCAGGCTTCTAATTGCTTTAACAAGTGTAAAACTGCAACTACACGTTAGAATTAGTTCCACTTGCTCAACTGCGTGTGCCATGCAGCCTCCCTGTGTTGCAGTCCGTGTTGCCTCTTGAACAATCAATACAGAGCCAACATCATTCCAGCGTCATCTCCATGGAAACGAGCTATAGTCGCTGTTATGATTGGGCGCAGCCTGAACGCTGGCCTTTTTGTGATAGGATGACGAGGAAGTCTTCCCCACCCCCTCCTCTCAATGACATTCCCCGTTTCATACGCTCATTTTTCCAATCGTCCTTTTTCTTCACCTTTCATGAGACGCAGCCTGTCGCGTCGTCTCGCATCGGGCTAAAAGCAGGAAGCGCCCCTGATGAGCACGGTGCTCTCAACGGAAGAGCTGAAATACCACGGACATCCCAGCCTGACAGGGACACTGCAGTAGGGACCTGTTAGTTGGATTCCTCTTGCATTTTTTTTCTTCCTCTTTGTATCTTTTCTTGTTTGCTATTTTATTTTGGGCCTGTGCGGTCTTGTTTCAACGTGACACGCAATATTGCTAGTGTTTTTTTTTTTTTTTTTTCTGGCTATTGCAAACTGGCTAAAGACAACGGTGGTAAGGCATGGATAGAGATTATTTACGAGTAGCAAAGCGTTACTCTGAATCTTGAGTCTATACTAAGAATATTTTGAGTGTCGGGACAATGAGTGTAACTGACTTGTCGTTGGAAACAGAAGCCAAATTATGTCATGTGTTTTTTGAGGGCACTGCCCTCGTTTTGGTAGGCGTCATTACCCGGAGAAGGAAAAGGCCCTTTACACTTTTAACTTTGTCTTTAAATGATTTAAAACAGGCTTTACAACCTTAACAGGTTTCATGACGTTTTTTTGGGGGGGGAGTTACTGACTATGGCGTACTGTCCTTATTTTGGCTTCAGACATTTAAAATAGGCTTTAAAAAAAAAAAAACTCTGCCTATGGACTTCCCTATTGTTTCATAAGAGAACTTGCCAAAGTTTTTCCATGTACAAGTTAGAAGCTGCTGTGAGCTTCATATCATTATCCGTCCTTCTTGACTAACTGAGAGGGATGTATGATCTGTGGACTCAGCCAAAGCCACCTGAGCAGACCTCCCCACATGTAAATATGGAGTGCCTACAGGAGACTCAAACTCTAGAACAAACGCGTCAAGAGTTGAGGAAATCAGAAGACCAGAGAGATGAGGGTCAAGTTGTCTCAGACACGGCCATGACAACCTCTGCTAATATCCCTTCAACGCCGTTATTAGGAAAAAGGCACCACTCGCTCTATGCAAACCTTAATGGTTTTGAAGCAGAAGGGAAACACAAGGTACGTATTTTGGTGTTCTCTTGCCAATTTGGATGACAAAAAAATATTATGTTTACATGCAGCTTTGTGTAAATAGCAGATAGCAGATTTACTATTTTTTTTTTTTGCATGAAGTGTAGCATGATGCATATTGTTGTGTTGTGATGAAAAAGCCAAGGACACACGTTTTGGACCGGTTTGCTAATTTTGGATTCGATTTGAAGAATAATGACCAGGCACACATTTATTGTTATGGGTTCAGTGTCCAATTACTGTTGAATTGTAAATAACAAAGTCAGCAATGCAATTTCTTTGACACGAGAAGAAACCCTCTGATTAGAAACAAGCTTGTTGACTGTGTAGTTTTCTATGATCAACATCTGCCATCTTATCATTTGTTTGGGTGAGTGACACATTTTTTTTTTTTGTATCAGCTCTGATCATTGGGTATGAAGCTACAAAGTCTTCACGCTATTATAGAGACCTTGAACTCTTTGCTGTCGTTGTATGCCAGACATTCTACCATCTAATATCGGTAGTTGTCTGTAATTTTGTTGCTGACTCGAAGAATAAAGTTACAAGTAATGTCATTGCCAAAATGCATTTTACGTTTCGTTTGCTGTGTTCTTTATTGGCTTGTTGCTCAAACTGCGTTTCAAAACTGTACAGGCCAAGTGAAGATTATGTTGCTCAAAGGTGTCAACATGTTGGCAAGAGGCACTAATGCCAGCACTGCATGTCTCAATCGACCTACTTTGTACCTGTGGGAGAGCAGAAAGTGGAGCGCTATAGTTTGGAATAAGACCTCATTATGAGACTTTACCATTCCTTTGCCTGAACTCTCTAACACAATTCCGAAAGCACGTGTTGTTTTCATCACATTGTTTGAAATGTTTAGAGAATTTTATGCCTCTGTTTTAAAAAAAAATACGTTTTTAAAAGAAGCATGCTGCATGATAATAGCTACCTGCATCTCATTTATTTATACGTGATTAAAAGATAACAAACCTCTACAGTATATGTTGTATTTTCCATCAGTGATTCTACATGGTTATTTTTCCACATGGTTCCTGCATATTTACATGTTATCACTTTATGAATAATTGATGGGTGAGGGTTAGGCTATTCTCTGGAGTATTTGTCTTGGCATCCCCCAACTCACCCCTGTGTCTATCTGTCTGGTTGTAAAGCGTATAGACGGTCTCTGTGGGACAGAGGTCATGTGCTGCTTTCGTTATCTATTCCAAATGCAGTCACTTCAATATCATATACTGTGGTAAATCACCAAAAAACACTGATAAATTTCCATTGGGCGTTTTCCATGAAAAGCATGGGTTGGCTCCTCAACAAAAGAACAATTAAAAAAAAAAACAACCTCTCAAATACTGGAAAAAAATACTGACAACAAAAATAAATCTGCAAATAGATGAATCCGCGTGTGCCGAATCATGATTATGCAGGAAAAAAAGAAAATGGGTGGGAATGATTTTTTATTTATTTTTATTAATCAACCAGGGCCACTCAGTGTGAGTCCCTTTGTCCTGTGTTGTAAATATGAACACAGAAGTTAGATATCACATTGATACACAGGTTTTTAGCCTGTTGTATTAATTCTTGTGCTGATACCTTCCACTTTTACTACTGTAAAACTGGAGTTTCCCCATTACAAGAATAATAAAGGCTTATTCCATACTATTATGCTTTATAACTTTCACTGACCTTTTTAAGGGCTCGCTACACTGTTATTTCTAATTTTTTTTTATTCTACTAAAATGCTGACGCATACAACGGCTGTTTGGTTGAATATGACTCGGAATGGATGACAGTTCGACACTGTCTGAAGATAAAGTAAGGTCAGTCATTAATTTATTTTTGCTAACAACAAAGACAATAGTTGGACTCTTAACGCAAGATCAATTCATATTATTATATCTACTTGACGATCAATAGGAAGTCCAAGTGTTCCTCCAAGGATGTGTCGCTATACTTTGGAGATATCTCTGGAAATTTACAGATGGTATCAGTGATTAAAAGGCATTGTCCAATGAAAGCTGCAGTGGTGACAGTGACTGAGTAGGAGGGATGAATGCCAAGGTTCTGATGGGACTGGATTGATGCACGAACTCATCAACTCAGGGCCCATGAAAGCTTGGGAGTTTGCATTCAATCTTTGGAATTGCATTGTAATAGTGATTTTTTAAAAATTTTTAGTTAATTTAATTTTGTGGTGTGTTTGAAAGCAATTGAACCCCAGTCGCATAGTCACACATACAGTATAACCAAATGCCTCATAGTGTATATATATATATATATATATATATATTTTTTTTTTTTTTGGGCAGCCCATTGTCCTCTTTTGTTTTGATACTTCTCTAAAAAGAGTCATTTGGCACCACTTTATTTTTCCCCATTCTCTAATGTCTACCAACATTGTGTAACACTTTAATAATCCCAAGACGCCTCAGGGGATTTTGTTGATTTCATTTGTGGTACCCAAGAAATTGATGCAGCTACGATAATGGTTTTTAATTATTGTCTCTGCCAATAGCTTGGTATGAAATGGGCTCCCCAGCCTGTAATAGAGATGCAATATGAAATCTAATCGTTTTTTTCTTTTTATGGTGGTTCGTGTATTTTGAGATTGATTGTTGCCTTGTGATAGAAAATGATGGTCATGTTCTAATTTCTAATAAATATAATTTGCCCTGACATCGTGCACGATACACACACTAAAAATGTTGCCAGAAAGCATATTTTATTTCATTATTTATTATTTACATCAAACCCAGAAGATGCTTGCAGGGGTGTGGGTGACGATCGCCTAAAACTTGGGGGGGGGGGGGGGGGGGATAAAAGCTGTCTGTTATGTTGGCTCTTTGTCCGCTTGCTGCTTAAAGCAGACCCCCCGTAATCCGCAATCCGTCAGCGTCAGGCACCCCAAGGGGTAAATGAGTGATACATAGCGGGGAAGATTTGAGATGACACTTCATAGTCTGTTCATGACTTATATATGAGCATTAGGAGCTGTTTTGCACTAAATCACCTCACACGATAAGCAACCTTTTGGAGTGTTTCAAGATTTTATATATTTTTTTTACAATTGTTTTAACAACTTTTGGATGAACGAACAGTCTGCCCGAGACCAAGGCACCATTTTTCACACGGAGAAATGGCCAACTGCTTCATCGTCATATTCATTTTGTTTGTGATATGTTGGCTTCTAATTGAGCTTTCTCTGAGTGTTTTAGTTTTGGTAGATAAATGGTGGTTGTTCTTTCTGTGTTGTTATCATTGACGGATTTGTTTTCGCAGATAGTTTTGACGAGGTCAGTTAATTTGCTCTTCCACCACCTTCTGTGTGGCGACATTGTGATAGTTTTTTACCTTTCAGTGAATGGACTGTATTTACATTGACAACAAACTGACTGTGATTAGGTTAGGTAGTGATGGATTTAATTTTTTGTTTTAACCCAATTTAATTTTTGTGTTATTCTTCCAATACATTCTTCTCCGAATAGTTTTCTTTGGTATACATCTAAAACCTTTTTTTTTTTTTTTTTACAGTCCTAACAGCACAATTTTGTAATTAATTAAATACAGTAGTCGAAAATGTTACTACTGTTCTTCAAAAGAGTTAAAAGTCGATGCAAAGCTGACTCAGAAGATTTTCGCAGAATTAAATGTCCTTCTTATGCCAACAATCAGCAAATTCATTAAGCTGCCATCCGGACTGTGTTTCCCAGTTGCACAAGTGCTAGCGCAGCAAAGTCAGCTTGTCAGGGGCATTGAAATGTGTGCAAGTTGTATTCTTTGCTGAGTCACTCCTTCAAAAGTGCACATATATTTCTACCCACAAAAAATGAACCTTGGAATGTAACAAACATTCTACTTTAGTTTGGAATCGAGATGTGCAAGACTACATAAAGATTTTTGGGAGAGGGTGCTTTTAGGTTGAGGAGTGTCCATTTGTGGTCGTTTTATTATCATCACTCCTATTATGTTTTTTTTCTACACAAATGCACATATATATGGAGATGACTCCGCCCCATGCCGAGGCTACCCTGACAGCATGTGTGGAGACCCTTGACCCCCTGCTACTGAGTTACATCTGCCTTGCTTACTGATCCAGGTCCATTTAGTGTGAGAGAGCAAAGAAGTATTTCATTATATGGCCTAAAGAACCCTCGCATCTTACAGGGAGCAAAAGTCATTTTCTCATTATTACTTTTGTAAAAAAAAAAAAAAAAAAAAAAATGTCAGTACCTTCTACATTATTCCAGAAACTGATAGATTCACATTTTGAGTGCAGGTGAAGGCTGAATTTGGGGCCAGCTGTCCACCACCGTCCTAGGAAGAAAGCCAACATTTGGGGACTAGCTGACTCTTCAAAATGCTTACAAAATAACATCATCTGACTTTAGAGTGACTTTGTGTATCGTTCTGTTGACCGACGGGGACTGAAATCCAATGGCATAGTACTCCACCAAATCCATTTGTTCATTTTCTGTGCCGCTTATCCTGTTCAGGCCCGGTTGTGGGGAAGTGGAGCATATCCCAGCTCACTCTGCGAGAAGCTGATTACACCCATGCGTGTTTTTGGAATGTGAGACCAAGCCTGATTACCAAGAGAAACCTCACGGGGAGAACTTGCAAAACAGATCTTTAAGGCAGACTTGTTAACCACAAGTTAAAGTCTGACGTCTTTAGTTAATAAATTGACCTCAAATGGTGACATAACGAAATATGTCTTCATTAAAGTCGGTGCCTGCCGGCTGGTTGTTTCTTTGCAGTTGGACCGAACAACGGGAATTTTAGAGAAATCCAGCCACACAGAAAACCATGTGTGTGTGTTGGTGCTATTTGAGCCATATTGTCTACAAATCTTTCCAACGCCATTCTTTTATGATATTTCTTTTTTTTTCTTATCACATTCACTCGCTCATGAGTATTGCTAACAACACAAATTCTACTACAGCTACTCATGTGGTCATTTTCTGTAAAATGGCTACCCCATTATTGTGATAGAGGGGAATATATTCTTCCAAAGCAAGGCACCTTTTTCTCCCCCTTAAATGAAATGACTATTGGGCAATGTAGCAAATTGATTTGTAAGTATTATGACAAATCAATCCATGAAAGAATAGTCTACTTTTCTGTTACATTGTACGTGATCTCATCCCTTGGTTCTTTCTCTGTGACACTCACTCTATCAGTGATTCGCCTCTCTCCACCATGCAGCGTGGGTGCAAAGCTCTTGCTGTTACGCTGATGCTAATGAAAAGCCTGTCTAGTGATCTTTTGTCAACTGCCATTAGCAAGTGCCACGGATGCAGGGGAAAGCTTTTTGTAGTGCAGCTTTTCGTATTATATGACAACCATTCACACCTTATCTCATTAAAAAAAATTTTTTTAAAAAGTTGTGATTCTTACCTGGCAATATTTATGTCACGATTTTTCTTCCAGAATGGTGCAGACTACCGGTTTCTGGTACGGCAGAACTTTGAACTCCTGCGAGCTTTGGATGAACTTAAGAAGACATGCAGCATATTGAGGGAGGAAAATTGCCTGTTGGTAAGTTTAAAAGCAACAGCTGACGTTCATGAGCGAAGATGATAAAGACAATTCGGTAACAGCGCATTCATCCTGAATGTGTTTTAAATAGTATACTTATGCTTTTTTTCTTTTTTGGTGTGTAGTTGCTATTTACCGTAGGCGTTGTGCGATATAATTTGTTGCGCCCATGTGTTTAGCGGAAGAGCAGTGCTCCCGAAACGGAGGAGAAGGTCAGGCGGCTGAGGAGGAAGAACACAGAACTGGCAGTGCTTGCCAAAAGGCTGGAGGAGAGGGCACGGAAATTGCAGGAGGCTAACCTCAAAATGGTATGTAGCACAATTTGAACACTGCTAAATGTTTTTCATTGTAACTATGTCGACCAGCTAGTTTGTCCTCACGTTGACCCAAACGCTAGAATTAACTCATTGTCAAACTGATGAATACATGTGGTGAATAGAAGCCTCGTTGGAAGACCCCCATGTCCTCTTTGAATAACAATCCGTCCCACTAGAACTCAGTTTCAAGGAATCTGTTGTTGGGACCTTATCGTCATTAATCATTAGTCTGTATTGAGAATTATTGGTGATTTGGAAGTGAAAAGAATAACCTAGCGAATAATTCAGAAGCATTGCTTTGATTTAATTTTTTTTTATTTTTATTTTTTTTATGTTTTGGGCTCTGTACCGTCAATATTATATATAAATGATTGTTTATAATTTTGTTATTGTATTTCCTAATTGTAACAGTGCGAACCATATCCGCACACGCAGCGTTTTATCGAAACAAGACAACATGCTTTTTGTCAATACATTAAAAATAATATAGAGCAAATCTGATCTTGGCACATTTGCTTGCTGACTCGGCAAGCGTTTCAGTTTCTCATGTGGCCGCCTTGCAAAATTAATTGCCCTATTAATTGCACTACGCTGTGTTCTGACTTGCATACAAGTTCGGTGGAACAGAACTCTCCCCCTCCATGCAACCCCCTACCCACACCATAGGCTTAATTACCCTACACTGGAAATGATGACAATATACCTTATACTTCCTCCATGTAGGTGAGTTCTCCATCACTGATAAGGCCCGGGTCAGTGGAACACTACAAGAGGGCATTTGCGCGACAGCGAGCCCGTGACCTGGCCCAGCACGCCGATGCACTCTTGTGCAAGGACAAGGAGATCGCTGCGCTGCAGCAGGACTTTAGAGAACTCGAGGCACGACTGGGCACGGCTAAAGTATGTATATTGTTATTTCTAATATCTTACAACTCATGTCTTCAGCTCTGATTTTTTAAAAATTATTATTATTGTGTGGTCTTCTTTTTTATTCATTGATCCCGGCTTTGTCTTTAATTGTTACTGATCTTGGAAAGTTTTAATTCACTTGCCAGCCCAGCCTCTGGCTCACGTTGGCTCAAGTCTGCTCTCTGCTGGACAACAATTGTACTTGTATCACCACTCCCATAAATATCAAACAAACAAAATAAAACTCCTCTCCTCCAAAAGTATTGGAACATTAAGGCCTATTCCTTTACTTTTGGTGTGGACTGAAAACATTTGGATTTGATATAAAAAGATAAATATGAGACAAGAAATCAAGATGACAACTTTTATTTCCAATTTTATTTACACCTGGATCTGATACACATCTTAGAATATAGCACCTTTTGTTGCTATATGTACTCTTTTTATGTGACTGACGCGAATGTATGTTGCCCTGGTGTGTCCTGTTGGATTGATTATTCAAACAGTAAATAATACAGAATATCTGCCCACTTTCATATCTGGCTTTTGTTTTGCTTTATGTGAACTGCATTTACGCTAGTTAGAACTGTAAAGAACATGAAAACCGGAGAGCTGTCTATGGGCAGAAAAAGAATTAAAGATCCTTCAGTCTCATTGCAGAAATATTGTAATATGTAACACATGTATAGCGTTTTTAGCCGATGTTTGAAGGGCCGCAATCGGATGATTTAATTGGCCTGCCGATTAATCGGTTGGGCCCTACAAGGTACCCCTGTTTATAACGTTTTGTAAATCTGAACCTAAGCAAGCTTTTGGGAGCAGCGCTATGCTACTTCTCTTTGCACCCGGTGATGTGTGTTGTGCTTGCTGTATGTTCTCTTTTTGTGCTACTTTTGGGCATTATAGAATGGGAAGAGGATTTAAGTGGAGTTTGTTGTCGAGCTTCTATGATGTTACGCAACTTTACCGCATGGTGGAAAGATATAAAGGCTACTGGTGGCTACTTCAGTATTTGGGATGAGGCATGTATTTCTTCTAGTGGACAATGCACCCGGCCTCTAGTTGATTTAGAGCTGAGGCCGTTATTTGAGGATACTTGGTAATGCGATAACTCCAGTTACAGTCATGGAAATATCGGTTTTAGTCATCTGTGTTTTTACGGATATCCCGCATGCTTCGTAGGGTTCTCCTGCCCCGTCGAGCAGGGCGGAATTTGAGAAACTTCTCAGAGAGTCTCAGAGAGAAGTTCTCCGTCTTCAGAGACAGCTGGCCGTCGCCTCAACCACACAGCACCAGAACCGCAATCCTGATCCTGGCGGCCCAGAGAAGTGTGAGACATCTGCTGAGGTGGCGGTTGTGGAAGAAAAGGTAAAAATGGCTGCCAAAGTTCAAATACTGCTCAACTCTTTCAAGTTCTTTTCGCCAGTAAATTCCCCTCTGATTTGATTCTGTGGGAGATGACGTTCGAAAAAAAAAAAAACATACTGTAATGTTCAAGTGTCCTCCTTTTCTGCTGCCATAAGGGTAAAGCACATCTTCCCGGCTCAAATTTGAAGAGAGGCAACCGTCTCGGCAATGTAACGTTGAGCCCTGAATGTGAGGGTATGTTTACGCTGGCATGCATGCTGTTTTGCCGCGTTATATAATGGCTTGTCGTTTGAGCCGATACTAATCTGCCGCAAGCCATAATGAGATGATTCCCTTTCTCGAACTCGGACCTGATCAAAGATGCAAAACTCACACACTCTTGATCCTCTACATTTAATGCCTACTGCACCTACCGTCTCTGCATTCAGTTCCTCAAATCACTTACTGCCCTTCGCACTGCAGACGCAGATTAAAAATGTTGTCCACAAGCCACAAAGAAAGAAATACACTTGAGCGACTTACGTAATGCGATGTTGACGTTATTTACCATGGCAAATTTAGTCAATCACACTACTTTTATTTTTAACTGTTCGGGGGGGGGAAATCACTTCTGTGACTGAATAGAATCATACTTTTTGTGTGTATTAACGTCTTATCTTGGCATTATGTCCTATGTATCTTATTCTTTATCTGCAAGTGTCTGTGATATACAGTCCCTCCCTGGGACTCTCAAATGAAAATGCCGATTGTGGTAATCTCTCCTTTGTGGGCCGCACACACGCACTCACAGTGGTACACGAACACCCAGAACGGGGCCATGTTGTGTGAACTCTAATCCCCTCTAACAACAGAATGGTACAGTCCAGTAATCCGCTCTCTGTTGCCGTGGCAGCGGTGAGAGGGTTTTGGGTGGTAGGTAAGACTCCACCCGCACCAAAGACTTTTCTACCAAGCCCTGCTCTGGATAACTAGCAGGCCCAGCGACATCTTTGATGTTGCCTCAGATCACGCAAAAGGGGTAGGTCATCTGACGAGTTTCTATTGTGTTGGGGTTGCATTTCCGCGGCAGCTCTTCTCTGCTTACCTCATTTTGAGTTAGTTGGAGGTGAGATTCAAGTCCTGCAAATGTCAACATTGCCATGGCACCTATGTGGTCGTCGATTTGGGATGGTGACAGCTTGCTCGAGGCATCGTGTGTTGCTTTTGCGTAGGACTTTTATCAAGCCCTGTCAGTGTTCTATTATGACTAGCAACTAAGGGCCTTTTGCATGTCGCTCTCGTATCTCTTTTTAACATTAATTCCTGCAGAGTTGGTTGTTTCGTGGCAACGTTTATTCAGGATTAACAGCATTTTTTTTTTTTTTTTTTTTTTTTTTAATATAAATGTCACTTTAAATGCATAAGGCTTATTCAAAGGCAGTCAAAACCCCAGTTTTATCTAAAGCCTTCAGATGTTAGAGGTATACATCGTGACAGTGACGGGATGCTACTGCATTTGACTGCTGGACATCGATATGCTCTGTGTTTAAAAAGAAAATCAACGGCCAGGCCAATCCATTAAGGTGCTTTTAAAAGAAGTGATCCAGTTACCCGTTTCAGTAGTCTGCAGGGATTACACCAATGTGCTTATGGCACTCAGGGACTGCTGAATGGGGTATGTCTCTCCGTTAGTGCTCCAGGGCCCAGGTTGTTCTTGATCCTTTAGTTTGCATGGACCACCTCAAGCTTGGAATGTAGACAGAGACCCACTGCTGTGCATCTAGAGATGTTCTTATGAGCCTCGACGGGCTGCTTTCCTCTATCCTTCCGATTGGCTAGTGCTGCTTTTAATTAATTTCGCTGCACATATGTAATGATGGAGAGAGTGAGTGAGGACAGGAAACATGTTTGCTGTGCATCTTCCAGTGGTAGTGGTGTGGTTCAGGGTTAAAGCCCTTAGTTACGTTAACATGCAGCATCATCGCCACATAAGGGTGCGAACGCGACGCAACCGAAATCTTTCGAAACACGAGATATCGTCACATTTAACAAGGGAGAAGGGCCACCGAAGGTATCACCTCCGTCAACGCTGTAGGCTGGTTCCTCTTATGACACCAGCGCTAAATGGGACTTGGCTTCGATTTGAGCCCAAGTTGCATCCATTTATCCCCTCATACATTTTATTAATCACCTTGGGTCTTCAGGGTAATATGGGCTGACAGGCTAGCCCAGATGACTTTATGGGACAGATAAATTGCATACTCTAGACAAGATACTCAATGTTCAAACTGATTAACTTTATTGTGTGTATTTTTTTTTTTTGCAAATATGAATTCATTTTTAACTTGATGCCCGCAATTCGTTCCAAAAACGCTGGGACAAGGGCATGTGTATCAATTTGTCATCTTTCCTTTTCCCTGTAACAACACTCAATAAGCATTTGGGAACTGAGGACAGTAATTGTTGAAGCTTTAGAGGTGGAATTGTTTCATTTTTGTTTGATTTACAGTGTCAAGACTGTGTAAGGGTTGGGCATCGTTTGAATTTGGACAATTCTGGTTCCCATTCCGGTTCTTCGAATCATTTCCGGTTCCTCTTGATTCTTAATTCTGATTCTTAACACACAAAAAAAGGAGGGAGATAACCAGAGTTATTTTGGATAAATTATCCTTTGTTCTTTAATTTCATGAAGTTTTTACTGTTTTTGAATTTTACTATGAGTTACTGTAAGGGCTTTTTATTAAACCAGGATATTAATTTTTCATGAGAACTTGAGAACCTCAACAAAATACAGTAATGCAGCAGTTACTTAAAGCGTGCTAACGAACACCGATTGATGGACTACCGGTAACCTAGTGTTGTTTTTCTTTAGAAAGAAAAAAAACCCATAAATGACAAGCACAAAGCTGCATGTGAAGCGCAAGCAAAGAAAATGTATCTAATCTAAGCATTCCCGGGCGGGATCACCGACTAAGTGAAGGGCCTCCACGCCGGTGTCCCGGCGGGCACTACAGCTGGGGAGATCCGCGGGAAATGCCCGTAACACGTCCAGACTAGCCGCTGTGGCGCCCGGTGGGGAGCGGGTGTGGGTGCCAATCGGTACGAGCTGCCATGCACCCACGCCACAGCTTCTGCGGCGGGAGGGACTGTGCTCCATACGCTCACATTTTCTATTGGTCCTTCTTCGTTCGTGCTTCTTCCACGTGGCTAACTAGGAATCAAAATTTAGCACCCACATTTTAAAATCGGAACGTTTCCAAGAAAAGCGGAATGTTAATCCCGATTCCACTCGATTACCGGTTATCGATGCCAGAGCCTTATCTCCATTGACATATTTGGCTCGTCATTATGCGCCACACCTTTTCAATGGGATGCGGGTCTGGACTGTTGGCAGGCCATTGTAGGAGCCACGCTCTTGTAACACATGCATAATGTGGCTTGGCATTAGGGCTGGGAACTTGATGAAAATGTAATCCTTCCTACCCTGTGAAAACACTTTGACTCGTGTTGCATGTGGAGCAAGAGTGTGTTATTCTGCCCTCTTGGAGTGTTCGACATGTTCAAAATTTTGTTGCGACAAGAAACACAGTTTGCGACCGTTTGCAACCTTGAAAGAACCCTGACCAAAAAAAACAACATTATGTGCGCACACACTCGCAAACCTGCACTGCTCAGTGCTTAGAAGAGGTTGTGTGAAACTGACGATAAATAAATAAATATTCATTGAGATTTTATACTGCCCAAAGGCTTAACTCATTCGCTGCCATTGACAATTTTTTTTGTCTTTTCAGGCCAGCCATTCAATCCCAGGAATTTATTTATATTTTTTTCAAATATTTTCAAAGGTTAGGGTAAAAAGAGGGTGTGAAATATAAAAATCACAGGTGGGTCGGTCTATTATTTTGAACGCGCTTCCGTTCACACTTCCGTCTACCGTCTTACCCTCTCCCGCCAAGTGAAATGTGAAATGGAAGCTCACCGCGGCCGGACTCGGGCCGCTTAGTCAGGTCAGACGCGATAGACGATTGCACGGACGTAGAAAAATGCGCTTCCGCCTATGCTTAATCCGTCTTTTTTAATGAGTTTCCTGTCTATTGTTTGGCGCTTACAAAATGGGCATCATAGGCGGATAGACGGACTGGTCCGTGTTAGGCGGAATGTCCAACTCTGATAAAATTATCAGCAGTATGTGAAAAAATGTTTTTTTTGTTCAGTTCTTCTAAACTGTTTAAAAATGTTGAATGTTCTAATTAGTATCATTTTAGTAACTTTTTGAATGAATACATATACAACAAATTAGAAGTTGTGTAGCCGCTAGCTATTATTTCATTGCTTTTTTTTAATGTCCACCAGTTTGAACATTAAATATTTTGCCTTTTTAATTTATTCAATTGAATCATTTGCAAATCATTTAATTCTGTTTTTCACATTTTAGACAACATTCCACCTTTACTGGAATTGGGATTTTTAAATATATTTATGAAAGCGTATTTATCGTGACCTACGGTTTTATTGGGAGGATATGGACTTTATATCAGGTTTAAATATTTTTAGGACTTAAGTTTATATATCCACCCATCTTCTATTGCACTTGTCCTTATTAGGGTCACAGGTGAGCTGGAACCTCTTAAGGCTGACTTTGGATAAGAGATGCGGCACACCCTGGGCTGGTTGACGTTAACATACAGTACAGGCCAAAAGTTTTGACGCACCTTCTCATTCAATGAGTCATCTTTATGTTTATGGCTGTTTACATTGCAGATTCTCACAGAAGGCATCAAAACTATGAATGAACACATGTGGGGTTATGTTCTTAACAAAAAAAAGGTGAGAATCTACAATGGAAATAGTCATGAAAATAAAGGAAACTCATTGAATGAGAAGTGTGTCCAAACTTTTGGCCTGTACTGTGTGTATCAAAAAACTAACCCTTATTTAGGTTTTCCATTTTTATCTAGACGTCACATGATGTTTTTAATGAAACGATGCTTTGTATCCCCAAATTTCATCTGTGAGGGATTATGCAACATTCTCCCTGTGTGCCCTTTTGTAAAAACAGTGTCAGAATTACATCAGAGACCACATGGATGCTGATTATATTTACTTTGCTCAGCATTGTGACAGTCCCTTTCAAAAAGATCTCCTCTTTTGGACGATTTGGCCTGTTGGCTCATATTATTAGGTCACTGTGTTTACATGTAGCATTGTAAATGTTTGCATGATTAATGGGGTTCAGTAATTTTCATTCAAAAATTGTACATTCAGTACACATGCATTCTATCTTACAACAATACTTAACATTTTTTATAATCAATTTTATATGGACCAATAGAAGAACTAGCGAAGCTTGTGGTAAAAAATGTTAGCGAGCAGCACGCGCCTCAGTTCTCCGTGGACCCTTCCAGTGGTCTTGACCGCGATGATGACGTCCTCCAGCCGCAGCCCGAAGCCTTGGCGGTCCTCCGGCCTAACGGTCGTGGCCCCTGCCCGCCAGAGGGCTTCGGACGTCGAGGGGTGATGTTGCCGAGCCGCTGGTGGCAGCAACTCAGCGAGCCGGGCAAATGAACGAGAGCGAGGTTTCATTTAGGTAAATGGACCCGGTGAGGTGCACCCCACTCACTCAAATTTTTACCACATGCTTCACTATTTTATCCATTGGTACATAGGAAATTGAAAATATGGTTAGGTACAAGTTGTATTAAGTTCATTTTGTCTTCCTTGTTATCTATATTTTGGTTGGTTCATATATAACAGACAATCGTGATTTTAGGTCGTTCAATTACCTGACATGTTTCGGCGTGTACTTCCGCCTTCAACAGAGTATCACTGGTAGAAATGGGAAATAACACGGTGAACTGGTAAGAATGGAATGTAAGCATAATCATTTTTACATTTGGATCCCGCATTCGGCGTTAGCATCATTGCTACATGCAAATATGCATGATCAAAAGACGACAATTGATTTCTGCTTGCGTCCTGTGTTTGCAGATTAGTTATTAGCGGATAAACTGTTAATGTTTACGTGTTTATCGTTTAAGATCACGTTGGCATTTTGAACACTTTTTTTTTTTTTCATCCCATCAATTGAAAGGACATTTCTAGATGATTAAATCATTTTTTCAAGATGATTGTACATCTAGAACTTGAGCAAAAACTGTCAGTACGTGCACTAAAAACACATAAGGCCAATGTCATGGCCTGCAAATAGTCCGGATCTCAATCCAATTGAAAATCTTTGTTAGAAGTTGAATAAAATGGTCCACGACTAAGCTGCAACCTGCAAAGCTGATGTGGCAAAAACAATCACAGAAAGTTGGAGCCGGATTGATGAAGAGTACTGTCTATCATTTATTGCCTCTGAGACTGAGAGCTGTTTTAAAAGCCAGAGGCACTCTAGTGGTGTGTTGAATTCTTCTTTTTTTGTTTCCCTGCTGTCTCCATTTACTAACACTTAATGAGTCATTTTATATTTTTGTTAACTCCAAAATAGTATTAATGTCCAGTGAGGAACCTTAAAAGTTGGCATGTTCAAAGGCTCCTTGATCATTTTCACTATTCAAACACACGTATAGCTCTGTGCTAAAGTCTTAGCCTCAGATTGATGGTTTTAGCTAGGGATTGGTGAGCACCAGTACACAGGCCTCATTTCAAGGTATTGAGTACTCACAACAGCGGCTGATAGCAATCACTGATACCAAGGTGCCCTCTTCCCCTCGTGGCCATTTTACAATCAGGAATTAAGATGACTCGTTTTTCTCAATGAACTGTATCAATTTCAGTCCGTTCGTATCATATGCCCCTGAAGATGCAATTTCTTGTAAGTATACATATGTTTCTAAGGTTGACGCTAATGTTTTTTAGGAATCCACCTGGATGTCATGAAAATAAATAAATCGTGTCTCATAAATCTAGAGGAGCGACTTCTTTTGCAAGCTGTGGATGAGTGCTGTTGATCCTGTTATTAGGTCATGGCCTTGGCGTCACTAGCAGAGTCACTTCGTCAGCTGTTGACCATAAGTAGGTTTGCACTAAAATTAGATAATGACTCCCAACTCTTACCAGCCTGACCCTTCTCAGTTGGGTAGAAGACAATTGGAAAGATCCTACAGACTAGTTTATAAAAATAACTGCCAGTCATTAATAAGAATAGCCTGCTGTAATTAAGTCATTATATCCTTCCTAATTCCAATGTAAAAGCTTCCTGCTGATGTGTTGTAGTCATGTTACAGGCTTGGGGGAATCCCCGTGGATTATTGATTCTAGCCAGACAACGGGTAAGGAGGCTCGCTGATAATCCGTCACTCACAAATTGGGGGGTATGTTTGGTGTAACCACTGTTGGACAGTTACTCCCTTGTCAGACGCTGGCCGTGGTTTCAGTACATAATTCAAGAACGGAATATTTGCAATGCTTCATCATGCAGTAATCAAAACTTTGCTGGTTAGATTTACGTCTATGAATGTAAAATGACTGACCGGTCGATTTATATTTCTCACGTCAGGTTGTAGGAGAGACCCCGTGTGCGCCATTAGATGAATCTCCATCTAGGTGTGAGAAGACTCCCGGAGAGGAGGAGGAGTCGGGGCTCGCAGTGACGCCCCGCCCGGGCCTCAGCCCGACTCCCTCCCGTCAGGAGAAAAATTCAGAGGAGAAGCATCTTCACTATCTGGTTAGTAGCTCCTGTATCATCTGTTGCTGTTGAAACTAGAGGGTGATGTACGCAGTTACAGGACTACGTTTAGCGGCAGTCAAATTTACTAAGCCAGTTAGCGTATCAGTTTCTCAGATTGATGATCAATGCAAATGATTTGTATGTATTTCGTTCTGCCAATTTAGGAGAGTGAGCTGACAAAGAAGAGAAAAGAATGTGAAAATCTTGAGCATGAAGCAAAGAAGCGGCAGAAGAAATGCCTGGATTTGGTGAGTGATCCTGTCTTTTTTTCCTGATCCTGACTCTTTGAAAGGCTTCCAATCTGCGTCACGCATTCAACCTAAATCTTCACTGAGATTGTTTTATTCCAACACTGCCGGGTGTTTCCGTGACAGGAGAGCCAGCTTGAGGATGAGCAGGGCAAAAATGAGAAGCTAGAGGAGGAGGCAGATCTCCTCAGGAGGAAGGCACAGCTGCTCGAACAGGTTTGTGTCTGACTTGCCCATCAATCGAATGTCATACGACGATTTCATGAGGGACATTAAAATGATCATGTTTTCGCAGACTCGAGTTGAGAATGAGGAGTTGAGGGAAGAACTCTCTAAAGTGACCGCTCAACACAATTCAGTTCTCGAGGAGAACCAGAGACTCTGTGCCAAACTGGAGAACCTAGAGCAGGTCCTAAAGGTGTGCAGTGGACCTCATTTTTTTTTTTTTTCAATTTCAATTTGAACTGTTTTCTTCACTACTCACCGCGCGTGTTTTGTCTCTTTGCGCAGCATATGCGAGAGGTCGCTGAGCGAAGGCAGCAGTTGGAATTGGAACATGAGCAGGCTCTGGCTATCCTTAAGTTCAAACAGGATGAAATCAAACGGTTACAACGGGTAACAACCGCAGCGTCCATCACACGATTTTGTCTATGAAATGGTGTTTTGCCCAGCAGGAGGCAACCTTTGAGCACTAACAAAGCACCGCGGTTGTCTGAAAACAGTTTTGACAGAGCGTGGCGCGTTTTATCGCCACCGTAACTCATCTCTATGATTTTATTTGTCTTTCATTTTGTTTTTATTAGGCTCAGTTATTTGCCAAGAGGGAGCATGAAGGGGTGGTCCAGATGTTGGAGGTGAGGCTGTATTCCACTGATATAAAATGGTTGTGTGTGTTGTCAACATACAGTATCTACAATGTTTTCACTTACTATATCATATGTCCCAGTGTTGCCTCACATATTTACCTTTACCTTCCATTCCATTAAAGTGCTAATAACTTATTGAGGATCCTTTTTTTTCCCCAGACAGCACAAAGCAAAGTCTTTTTTTAAAAAATTGAAATGGAGTGTACATGCTGCACTCTTCACCATCAAAAACATTCCAAAGTAACCATCAAAACAGTGTCTTTTACTTTGTGAATTTTAAGTTCTTTGCACATAGCACCAGCTATCTGCTGCTTACCCAATATCACAGATGGTTGTCATCAAAAGTGTCATCCACCATGATGTTTTGCCACCATGTTATTTTGCCTATGACAATTTGTTCATGAGTTGTATATTTTATTTTAGGAGTTGACTCAGCTTGTGTTGCGGAGGGAGCTGGTAGAGTATAGATGCCCCTCTCATAATATTACTTCCTGTTGCTTGGCTTCTTTGTTGAACATTTTGTCCCTTTATTTAACTCAAAAGCATCACAATAGAAAGTCTCTGTCCTTCCTGAAAACATAATAATAATAATAATAATAATAATAATAATAATGAGTTGTGTTGCTCAATCCACACACTCGCATTGTCCATGTTTGTATGGTATTGTATTGAGATTGTTAAAAAAAAAAGAAAAGAAAAGTCAGAATTAATGATTTGCTAACAGCCAAGAGACATTCTGGTGATACTGCATCCTGACAGGATTTTCTTGCTGACTCTGGCTCTTTTAGAAGCATGTATTTGAATTTCTTTTTCCCCCTTTTCTGTGCTAACCAGAGTACACTGGACTGCATGCAGGTACCGTTGACCTTTAACCTGCTTGAGCCCATGGGCCGCTATATTAATCTTCCCTTACACACAATCCTGCCTTGCCTCTGTAGATAGAATCACAAAACCTCCGTAACTTTTATTTGGCCATCTGGCTCATTTCATTCTGGTCCAATATTTTGGGGCTATCAGAGTGAATCATGTCAACAAGGACAATCACATCATTTTGGTTCCTATTACTAGATTTTGAAATTGTGATGATGCTATAATGCCAGACTGCTTTCTCAATGTGTTGATAAATGCATCTTCAACTAAATTTGTGCATCTCAGTTAGAATCGCATATGTGAAATGATGTTTGTGTAGGTGTTGCAGACACAGGAAATGTTCAGACTCTTTTATGCGAATGCAACCAGGAAACCCCCACCGCAAGCCCAACTTTTGCGCCATACAGAACATCAGCAGTGCTTCAACTAACTGTGCCGTTCTGGCTCTATTTGCCAGATATAAATCGCCGTAAAAGAGAAGAAGAATGTTCTCTATGGTGCCCAACACCAGCCAGGTGTTCATTGATATCGTGCAATGACAAAATAACTCTAATTCCCCAGCCTATTCCACATGATCCTTGTGATTTTAGTTCTAGTAATGTTGTCCGTCTTGAAATACCCGGCCCCATACTTTAGCAATGTGCTTGCAGTATTTGTGTAGATAGTACTGTGTTGACACTGTTTTTCGTGTTCCGAGGAACAACAAATAACCATAAGATGTTAAGATGTCTGATGTTTTCTGCATGCCATTGCTTATTTGTAATCAAAATTCCACCCCTGTTACAAATATGGTTTTATTGGCAAAATGTGATCATTTTCACCTGTGCACATCAGCAAGACAACACATCAAACAGCGTGTTGTAAGCGGATTTGCTCGATTATTATTGCTATTTGTTTCTCAAGATTCAATACCAAATGCCGCTTTTTGTGACTGTTGCAGGTTAAAATTGATTTGACTGCCCAAATTAAAATTCTTGAAAAAAGTACCTGATCCACAGTAGCGGATAAAATAAACAGCTGACACTAGACTCCTTACAAGTCTGCTGGTCAATTACCTTAGAGTGGCTTCAAAAGACCAGCAGCAAGACCAAGACATTCTGGTGGCGTTCGAAGGCGGTAATTCCAGTATTTCAAAATTAAGAATGTAAATCAGCAATTACTGGAGTGAAGAATTGGGGGAAATTCAGGACGACTGTCACTGCTCTTTTAGAACTGACACCAACATGAATGCCCCTTACATTAGGTGTGCTGATCTATTTAATTTGGTCTTGTAAATTCTCTTTTAAAGTAGAAATCAAGCCAAACACATTTTTTCAAGAATATGTTCCCAGCAGGCCCATAAGTTGAAACATGGCATTCTGATTAATATTGAGATAGTGGAATATGAGTTAAGCAGCAAAAATCACCCCTTTTTAGACATCTCAGGGGGCGGCCATTTTGATACTTTTGTATCACAACTGCTCAGGGCTCAGGTAACGACCAATCACAGCGGGCATGTTTTCTGAAGCTGAGCCGTGATTGGTCGCTACCTGAGCCCTGAGCAATTGTGATGTAATTTTCAGTTGACAGAAGTGACAAAATGGCCGCCCCCAGAGATGGCTAAAAACGGGTAGATTAACTCTTATTCCACAAACGCAATATTTATCAGAATGCCTTGTTTCAACTAGTGGGCTTGCATAGAGCATATTCTTGAAAAAAATGTGTTTTGGTTGACTTCCACTTTAAGTTGACCGTATTTGCAACCGGGGGTGAACAGTTTGTTTGCAGCTGTGTGACTCGCAGATTTCAAAACCCCCCTTTTGACTGACATTATGATCTTAACAATATCATCGATGCTTTTGTGCAGTCAAAGGTGCGAGATCTGGAGGAGAAGTGTCGTAGCCAGAGTGAACAGTTTGGCTTGTTGTCCCGAGAGTTGGAGAAGTTTCGACTGCAGGCTTCGAAGGCGGACCTCGCAGGCGCCGGCCTTCTTAACCACCCTGGCCTCTCTGTTCTGACAAATGGAGTGGGCCTGTCTACAGAGCGAGGTAAATAACACAAAGGCAAAGACCACTCAACAGGAATTTTCTGTAAAAAAAAAAAAAAAAAAAAAAAAAAGGATATAGCATTGCACAAACAAAACCTTTTTTGTAACTTTTTCATTTAAATTAGTGTACCTGATTTCAATAATCAGAGTGCATCATTCAGCACATTTACATGTAGCCATGAATCTGTTCACTGACTTTATTTGGTCTCTCCACTTTTTGTTTCCACCTTTGCTCACTTTTACTTTGAAAGTCCACATGGAAGTATTGTACACTGCTCAAAAGTTTATTACTTGTATGATAATAGTGGATAACACGGATTCCTATTGTTTGCTTGCACTTCAACATTTTAAAGAAAACTCTCAGCTGTGCTAGCCATGATTTTAATGGCATCCATCAATGACATCACTATGACAATTAAATGGTAAATTGTTACTTGACCATATGAAGTTTTATGAAATTATTTCTCTCCTGCATTTTTTTGTGGGTGGTCTTTGCACACTCATACTATTTTAGAGTGAATTTCCTTTTAGTAACATGAAGCATGGGTGAAAACTAATACGGACTAATAAAATAATGATGTGTTCTTTACTGTCCGTTCTTATCAAAACTACTTTTATATGCGTTTACAATGGACTTTTCAGGAGTTGTCTCAGGGGTTTCGTGGAGGTCAAGAGACACACTCTTGTGTGTGTCCGTCGTGTTCACCCCACTCATATAATTCATGACGTCACGCTGTGCTCGACCAGCGTTAGCTGCATATCTTTTGCTAAAGCATTTTGCCGTGTTATGACTTTGTGAGCGTTGCTTTTGCAGATGGTAGACACAGTGTAAAACTGAAGGAAAGAAAGACTTTGTTGTGAAAAATGAGTTGCACTTGCCATGGTGATGCTACGCTTTTTTGAACTTGTCTCTGTCAGCCAACAACAAAAGGCACATTCATTGGCAGTTAAATAATCATTGTTTTTATGGTTTGCGTGAAATCCTTGATTTGTTGTTTAGCTTCTTTGAACACTGTGATTTTATGTGCAACAAATGCATTGTTCATTTTATGCATTAATAAATTATATAGTCTACCAAAGATTTGAATTTGAAAAAAAAAAAAAATACATATTTTTTATTTTTTATTCCAATGCACATTTGCTGAATGCACATATGAAATTTAGGGTTTGGTTCACTACCTCCAACAAGGTTTAGAACCAATGGTCTGCAAACATTTTAAAAGTCCATTGTCTGTAGATTTAATGCAATAATAATCCTGTTTTTAATACATGCGCTGTACGGATTGTACTAAAAGTCAAATGTTTGCACAATAAGACTGCATCTACGTACAATACAAATAACATATTGCATTTTAGCTGTTTACGTCTCTGCTTTATTAATTCCAACAAAGGTACAGGATTGGTCTCGTTTCTGCGCAGTCAAGTGTTTCTGGCATGCCTGATGCTAATCTAAGACCATCTGGCTGACGCTAAACAGTCACTTTCTGGGCAAATCCAACTTCTTCACATCTCGCCCGTACATCAAACCTCTTACTTGTTCATGTGTTTTAGACTGCACAGATGGCTCATGGGATATGGAGTCCCTGAGCGAAATAGCCTTCTGGAGTCTCGAGGGAGGTGACACTCTCTCCTGCCCTGAGGGTAACGAGCCGCTCGGTACTTTTTGTCCCTGTTACTCATAATGTGTCGGGCGTTTTCACAAAAGCATGGCATGTTCTAACCTGTCATCACACACACACACACTCAACACTGTAACAGAACTTGCATGAGACTCGACTCCAGAGCCGAGGTGAAAACTGTCTGTGGAATCAGTTAAGCCCCTTAGTGATGCTGGTGTGACACATGCTACCACAAGGTAGTGTGACCTCTGACTACAGACAGATGGAGGCAGGATTTTTCTCCACTGTTTAATCAGTCAGGTTCAACCTTGAGCTTTCTGCATGTTAACCAGTGACCCCACCCACCTAGCCGCTCATGGATCCAACAGAGCTACCCGTGTGAGAGCCATCCTGTCAAGTGGATTGTGAATTACCACTGTCCTCTCTCTCTCTCTCTCTCTCTCTCTCTCTCTCTCTGCCTGTTAGATGTGGCTGCTGCGCTACGAATGGGGACCACCCCCCATGCCGCTGGGCTGTCCAGGGTGGAGCGCTCACCGGTCACCAAGCATCGAGAGCTTCCCACAATTAGCGTCAGCAAGTCAGCCTCATCGTCCAGCAAGTCTGAGACAACAAACCTCACCCCAAAGTCTGAGACTCACCTTAGTCCGCACAAATCAAGCCCAACACATGAGGTACAAGAGGATGGATGTGCAACGGTTTACTTAAAGTGGACGTCAACCGCCAAATTATCTTTACAATAATATGTTCCATGCAGCCCCACTAGTCTAAACAGTAGTAGTAAAATCCACCCGTTTTTGTCCATCTCGTGGGGCGGCCATTTTGTCACTTGTCGACTCGAAATGACATCACGGTTGTTCAGGTAACAACCAATCATGGTGTCATTTTCAGTCGGCAGCAAGTGACAAAATGGCCGCCCCCTCAAACGAATGGATTTTGCTGCTCATCTCATATATAGACTTGTGGAGGCGCATAGAACATATTATTGGAAAGAAAATGTTTGGGTTGACGTCCACTTTAAGTGTTAATTCACTCATTGGCATTATTTTTCAGGGAAGTGACGCGAGCTAACGTTTCATCTCATGCACGGAGACTCTAGCTGAATATACAGTATATAAGCTTTTCCATTCATTACGTTTACAGGCTCTTGGGTTATTGTGCTTACTTTGTGTTATGTGGCAGACAGGTTAGGTCAGAGGTCTTATCATCCAGCCTGCAGGGCTCCCTTCAATTCAATAACGCTCATGTTTAGTAAAATAATCCACCTGCCACTGGATTATGTGGGTCAAATGGTAGTAGTTGTAAAATGGTTTACCGGGAAGCTATAAATATCCCCTCAGTGTACAATGTATTATGATGAATGGAAATCGCCACTCCGGGTATTTTACAGGCACTCAAACAGCTTGTAAATAACGTCATTTTTAGTTCAAGATTTGTAGTGTTTAGAAGAAAACACATTTTTAATATTGCTCTACTTTTCACATGGGACGTCAATGGCATGGTATCTCTAAGAGTGAGGCACCACAATTAAGTCATGATGTCCTCAGGTTGACACCGCCAGTGAGGTGGAGGATCTGGACGTTGACATGGCCCCTGCACTTTACACTGCCAGCAGAGGAGCATCAAAGTTGCAGTTGCAGGTTTTTATTGCACGATACAGGTTTGTACATTTATGAATCGGATTTTTGTAATTATTCTGAATAGGAATCGACGCATTATACAAAGAGTCCTATCACAATCTAACGTACTGGCAAATGCACGTTAAACAGCTACAATCCTTCCGATGGCCCCAATGATAACCCTGAAATGGAGCTACCGCTCACTGCTGGAGAGTACATCTATGTGTATGGAGGCATGGATGATGATGGCTTCTATGAAGGTAGTCTCAACAACACCTTTTATGTACAATTTCATAATTCTGCCATTCCATTGCGATCTCTCTCTTTTTTTTTTTTTTTTTCAGGCGAGTTGGTAGATGGAAGGAGAGGGCTGGTCCCCTCTAACTTTGTGGAGCGCGTATCGGACGACGACGTCATGGGTACTCATCCGCCGGAGACTAGTGACATAACTCACAACTCGTGGCAAGACAGCAGTTTGCACAGTGCCAGCCACCAGCATCACCTCCACACAAGTGTCCGCGCCTCAGATAGGATGGAGGCCTCTTCTGTCTCTGGCCCCGCCTCAGCCTCTTCCAATTCGGCCTTGACTGTCTCAGCCCCCCTCACCAATGGCCTGGACTTGGATTTGGAGGAGGTGGGAGTGGACACTGTGCCTTACCCACGAAAGCTCACCCTCATCAAGCAGCTTGCCAAGAGCATCATCATCAGCTGGGACCCTCCGTTGGTGCCAGCCGGGTGGGGCAATGTGTGGAGTTATAATGTCTACGTGGACCAGGAGCTCCGGCTCAATGTGCCCTTCGGTGCCCAGACCAAGGCGGTGCTGGAGAGACTGGACATCAACCTCAAGGCCTACCGTGTGTCCGTGCAAAGCCTGACAGAAAAGGGACTCTCAGACCAGCTGCGCTGCAGTATGCTCATTGGTCGGGACGTTTGTGTGGCACCCACGCAGCTGCGTGCGGACAGAGTCACCGCCACCTCTGCCAACCTGTCCTGGCTCCCCAGCAACAGCAACTATGTGCACATTGTGTCCTTGAATGAGCAGGAGTGTGAGCTGGTGAAGGCTGGCTGCTATTCGCTGTGCCTCAATAACCTCTTACCCAGCCTGCAGTACACCGTCAAAGTGGAGGCGCGGCCGCACCGCACGCCTTGGGAGTTACCTGTGGAGCGACGGGAACGCAGAAGTGCTAGCATCAACTTCAGCACGCGAATGGCAGGTCAGGATTTTATATGTATCTTTTTGCAGACGTTAAAGCGGGAAGTCAACCTAAACATTTTTTTTTTTCAAGAATATATTCTATGCAAGCCCACTAGTTAAAACAGGGCATTCCGATAAATATTGCGTTTGTGGAATAAGAGTTAATCTACTCGTTTTTTGCTATCTCTATGGCCGGCCATTTTATCACTACTGTCGACTGAAAATGACATCACAACTGCTCAGGGCTCAGGTAATGACCAAACACGGCTGACCTGTTTTATGAAGCTGAGCTGTGATTGGTCGATGTTTTCAATGCGTAAACCGGCCCGATGCAGTTCAAACAAACAACTTGCAACTACAGCTTTTCTCATTTACCCAAATATTATATGAAGTCCACCTGTTTGGATATTTTACTCACCTGTCATGTTTTTCTAATGCTGTCTTCTAAGTTTATTCGACCCATAAATACAGGTGCAGTATTTGATCAAACCCAAATTATTTCATTATTTCACTCCCTATACTGTAGTCACAAATAGCACTGATCAAGCATTCACAACAGTTCAAGCATTTTGTTTTCCTAAGTCATACCCACCTCTCATGCAAACAAGGTTATTGAAGGATATACAATTTTATTCAGTAGGGAATGTAAAAATGTGCTTACAGTTTTGTGTTTGTAAGTGTTTTAGCAGAGTAGTATAGTGATTACATTAGTTAGTTTTTAGTTTTAGTAAAAACTATATTTGGAATATTTCGCATAATAAACAGTGTCACCTCTGAATAAAATTCACTAAATGATCACCTCAAATTTGCTTAAGTTTCATGCCCACAGTCTGGGAACACAGGTATATATGGTCTGTTCATTTCTGAATGTCCTTTTTAGAATTGTAGATATAATTGCCATTTTACCCCCCCCCAAAAAAAAAAACGTTTTTTGCGCTGTACCTTTTACTCAACACTGGCTGTGATTTTCTGTAGGCCCTCCTGATGCTCCATTGGATGTACAGCTGGAGCATGGTCCTTCACCGGGTATTGCCCTCATCAGCTGGCTGCCGGTCACTATCGATTGTGCAGGAACCTCCAATGGAGTCCGTGTCACTGGATACACCATATATGCAGATAAGAAAAAGGTCTGACCCTCAATTGAATTGGGACTTAAAATGAGTCTATGATGTCCTTTAATATGGGTTCTTCTCCAATGTAAGGTGCTGGAGGTGTCTTCTCCAACAGCCGGCAGTGCTCTGCTGGGCCCTTCCCAGATCCAGTCCCTCCAGGCAGCTCAGGAGCTCACCGTTCGCACCATGTCTGCACACGGGGAGTCTTGCGACTCTTTCCCAGTCAACGTGCCCTCCAAGCTAGCCGCTATTATGGCCGGCCCAGTTGCTACCAACCCGGTAGTGCCACCCCTCACCTGCCACCCTGTAGGACCCACTAACCTGGCCTCGCTGCTCTCTTTCGGAAACTCCGCTGCCAAAGCCTCCGCGCTGTCTTGCCCTTCACCTCCAGACGCACACATTTCAAGCCTCACAGCCGATGCTGCTGCCAACTGTCCTCATGTCCCGTACTCAGAGCTCTCGGCGTCATCAGCCTCATTTGTAAAGGCCTGGGCCGACCCCACATCTGCTGCCATGGCTGCGTGTGAGGCCACGTCACCCGTTACGTCTATCATCACCCCAGTGGTAATCCTCGCTCAAGCCTCCAGTCGTTGAGATTCGAAGCTCGTCTTTCAGTTAAATATGCCCAATTGGCTGTTCTTTTGTTTCACCAGATTAATGTGACGTCCCCCACTTCGTCAGCTCCTCAAGCGCCTCCTGTGATGCCGCCCGCGCAAACACCAGAGGTGGCACCAGCGGTCCCGTTGGATCCCCGCAGAGATGCAGATAGCCCCGGGACTATACGTCCTTTTCCATCCATTACAGAGTTCATTGAAGATCCCTGTGCCAAACTCGGAACGCCGGAGCGCATTCCCACGCCGCCCAAAGCCCCGATCACGGACCTGCTTAACCCTTTGGACACATTAATCCTCCGGCCCCCGAGTACTTCACCACTGGACTCAGAGGTTGAGGAGGAAGAAGAGAACAAACGCTTAGTGTCAATTGAGGAGTTCTTGAGACAGGACCAGGAACCAGCGTACACAAGCGCGCAACAGGTCAGCTCTCAAGTGTTGGCATCCTCGTGCTGTTAGCAAATATCGATTATCATTGATAATTGATTTGAATGTAATCAAATCTGTAGACACCGCGGAGGTTTATTTTTAGAGTGATTACCAACCAGTGTGCTGTGGTGCATAATTATGTGATGGGAGATCATGACGTGTACCATTCAACATTACTCCAAATCTTTTCTTCTAACGTTATCCGTGTTAGTTAGACTTACAAATAGGTTTGATGAAATTTGATCTGGATTTTGAAATAATCCGAAAAATTCTTTAGTCAACGCGCGAAAATGACTCCAATCATGATGTTTCTCTCATTTGCAGAGCTACGGCACAGGCTTGGTTGAGCCTCCCGGTGACTACCTCGCTGACAACAGCCGCTCAGACTTGTCTGACATCCTAGAAGAGGAAGAAGAAGAACTTTACTCCGACAACCTCGTGGAAGCGCCCGCCAGGGGATACACCGTTACAGCTGGCAGAGTATGTGGGAATATGTGAACTCGTGCTATTCATTATTTTCTTTGCCCGAGTTGTGTATTTAAAATGATGTTTTCTGTTGCGCGCTTGATTGTGATTCCTGTTTTATCTCTCCTTTCATTTTGCATGACTTGATCGTCCTCTTTCTGCCTCATTCCATTTTTGAATTCATTTTTTTTTTTTTAACTCAACAACGATATGCCCTTCCTTGCCGGCCCGTTTCACGAATACGGTCATAGTTAACCAAATCGGAGCCTTCAGACAGTGATGAAGACGTTCTTGAGAGGATCCTCAAGTTACCCCCTCAGCCGTACCGCAGCAAGCAGCTGTTTAGTATTCCCGAGGCGACCGAGGAGGACGACAGTCGGAAAGAGCCTTTACGTCATCACATGCAGAGTCAGCTGAGGCCCAGCCACCTTCACCTCCGAGGCACAGAACGCCTTCGTCATGCTCCCCAGTGTCACCGCCATCCACATGTTCCCCCCCAGCACCACCACTTCAACATGGATCCCAGATCCCTCACCAAAGAGCCTTTAATGAGGCAAGGACCCAAGCCCAAGATGCAGCACAACGTGCACTATTCCGATGCGCTTGACACGGTCAGTTATCCCGGAGAAAAAGAAGTGCGTTTATCTGAAGGGCCCGCCAGCAGGCGAGGTCCTGTTCGCTGTCCGCCCCCGTCCGCCCCCAACAAAGACAGAGTACTACTCAGAGGGTTAGGGGACCGCCTTAGGAGGGAGGCCATGCTCAGGAGTCAGAAGGCTGCAGCGGCGGCAGCTAACCCAGGCCATGGCCCTACCCCGCCAAGACCCTACCCAGTTAGCAAGACAGTACGCACTGTGAAATCACCGATCGGTCGCCGGATGGAGATCGATGTGGAGTACGGCACGGATGACAATGAAGAACCGGACGCGTGCGCTACCGGGGAGGTGGTGCTAGAACAGATGAGCTCAGAGTGGTGGATCGAAGGCGCACAAATGGAGCACAGAGGGCCTTCCTTCCACCATGGAAGAAAGATGGAGTCCTTGGTAAACATTCGACTTCAGCATCGCCCCAGTGCCCGTCTTCCCTTTCAATCCTTTTTAGCAGTTATCCCTTACCTGTACTATTGCTTGGTAGACATGAGTCCATCTTTAATTAGCATCGATTAATATTCATTTTTACACACGGTTAATAATGTTGCGTGGCTGTTGGAAAAAATGATGGCAACTAAGTGTCCCTTTCTAACAACAAGTAATGTTTCCAATCGATACACAACCCCTTTTCATTTTCCCCTCAAATTCCCCTTGTTGTGTTTTCCCTGTAATGGATGGCCATTCTGTGTGAAATGTTTTTTTTTTTCTTATTCCCGTTTCCTGTTTGATGCGCAGGAGCCCAGTCAACTAACGGGATCCGAGGCAGGTCCATCATGGGGGCCAGACTCGGAGCTCTCCTCTAAATCGGTTGGTTTGCAAAGCAAGCAGCTCAAAGGTCAGAGACTCACTTGTTTTTCCGCTTCCTCTGAACTCTTGTTTCCACGCAAGGTGATGCAGCGCAAATGTTGAAGTGTCGCCTACACACCTGTGCTTACAGTTGACAAGCCGCGGCTTCCCTGCCGCATGCCGGCAGTCAGATTAGCAGCATGTGTGGCAAGGGAGCAGTGTCGGCAGTGATGGAGAAGTTGGAGCCCTACTAAGCTGAGAACCAGCTTAACTTAAAGTGGCTTGTCATGACAGGAGGAAGTGGCGATCTTAAAATAGTAACATTGATTAGCTGACAAAAGGAGCGATGCTGTAGGAGCCCCTCTTTTCCTTCCCCCTCACCCCCTCTCTCAAATAATGAAGCAGAAGTTCACTCTTTGTAAATCCGCCTTTTCCGATGTACTCCGCACACATCCAAGTACGTGCCAATTTGAACATGCGACCCGAAGACGCCTTCTGTATTTATTATTAATCAGCAAGGATGTGAAACTGCAAGTTCTCTCTCCATGATTCTTGCCACAGATGGCCTGATTCTCCATAATGAGATAGAGAACGGCTCTCTTCAGAGCAGCTTACGTCTCACTACAGCTCTTCAAATTTGTCTCACTTTGTCAAATAGGATCGACATGGTCATAAGTTCTGGGGTCACGCCAGCATTATGCTTCACCTCTACAATGCTGTACACAGTGCCGCATGGCAATAAAAGGTCCCCCTTTAAAAAAAAATAAAATAAAAAAATCACTCAGTAATGTAATAGAGCAAATGAAAGTCCTTGTTTTAGAAAAAAGTAGGACGCCATTACCGCCTGTTTGATATGTGTTGCAAGCGTACAGTTCTTTGATCGACATCAGATCGTGTCAAGCTCCGTTTCCCTTTCTTGCTGGGCGTTGCAGATCATGAACAAGTGTGTGTTTGTCAAACAGCTCACGCAGCTTAGGATCAGTGGTTTAGCTTGGTTACCTCTTTTAAGGACATGCCTGGGCTAAGCAAACGCTGTTCATAGGAGCACCGTGACGGGGGGGGGCAAACTACCCGCAACCGTTTCCAGAGATCCTTGCGAGCTATGCTCGCTCCATTTGTATAATATCTGCGACACTGGTGAAGAACTCGGATGAATGATGCAATGCTTGTGATATCGCAAATCATTTTGATCTTTATTTGAATCATTCATCCGACACAAACTACCCGCAGGTTGTTTTGAATCACCAAAGACAAAAGGAGACAAGACCGAATTCCGCATCTTTGTGGCCCTCTTCCCTTATGACCCTGCCACCATGTCGCCCAATCCGGACGCTGCTGAGGAGGAGCTGCCCTTTCGAGAGGGACAGATTATCACAGTACGTCCCCGCACTGTATGGATCGCACAAGAGATATTGACTTATGATACGGTATTAACAATTCTGCAAAGGTTCTGTTTCAATCACGTTGATACACATTCAGGGAAGATGATATTAGTGATGTCTGGTCATCTGCATCAATGTGTGTGAATTAAGAGCAGTTTTTCTGCCTAGGTTTACGGTGATAAAGATTCAGATGGGTTCTACAGAGGGGAGTCAGGTGGTCGTTCGGGCTATGTGCCTTGCAACATGGTGTCTGAGATCCAGGTGGAGGACGAAGAAACCCGGCAGCAGCTTCTTCAGCAGGGCTTCTTATCGACCCCAGCATCTGTCGAAAAGATAGGTATGCAAAAGGATCTCATTTTCTAATGTTGAAATGAATCCCTACTGATGGATGTGTCATATTAGACCTCAAATGTGATTGCTTTTGGACATCCGTACTAAAAAACCTCAATGTGTTATTATGCATATTGTCACAATTGTTCATTGTTTCAGTGGTAAAGGAAAATGGCTGCATAAACCTAAACCTGCTTTGCAAAGAATATTGGGCCTTATGCAAGAACCACTAGATCTTTCCACACACACAGAGTGGGGGGCGGGGGGCGGGACGGGGGGGGGGGGGGGGTTGTTCTCAAAGTCAGACAGCTTGGCCATAGATCGAATCTGTAAACTCACAAAAGTGTGAAAAAGTGGACGGACTGAATTACATCAGTAGGCTATCTGATTTTATGCCGTGAAACGTACTGATATAATAAAGTGTCATCTGCCTCACTTGAAGAAATGTTGCTCGTACAATCTTCTACTTGGGAGGAAATCACACATCTGAGCCAAAATGAGGCCCCCCGAGAGTAAGTGTCTTCGCAGTTGAATCTCTGGTTTTCCCAGAGACCCCGCCACAGGATCCGCGAGCAAGTATTGAGCCCCTAATTGCTCCCGATGAGCTGTGAAACAGCTTTTAAAATCATCTTATGAGTAAAGACAAAAGGTCTATCATGTTGGTTTATGTCAGTCCCAGTTAAAAACGCTGCACAGCAGAATACGTCGTAATACGGCACAAGTGCGAGCTCACTTATCCTCGTACTTACTGTTTTTCCATTTTACGCGATTAAACGCTAATTGTTGACAGTCTTATTGTGTTAAAAGAGTAGAGATAGACCGATATGTATTTTTTTTTTTTCAGGTTCAACACCGATACCGATTATTAGTAGTCAAGGAGGCCAATAACCGTCATTTGGAGGCGATATTCATTTTCAGCAAAAAGGAATAATATTGGCGTCAAAATAAAAAAAATGAAATACAAATTTTAACTTTGTTGAAACTTCTTTAAGCATGTTTATTAAAAAAAAAATTCAGATTTGCATAATGTTCTTTTTTTTTTTTTATTGGAATAAATGTTTGCCAATATACATCTACAATTCTAACAAAAAGGGAGCTCCCAGGCTCATCAGCATGTCTTCAAAAGTTAAATGAAAACTGAACTGAAAATTTAAATGAATATCTCCTTGAAGTTAACACAGTTTTAAATTTCGATTTTTAAAAAAGGCTGATGCAGATATCCGTCAAAACACTGAATAAAAGAGAAATATCTCAGCCCTTTTCTTAAATCATGTAGCACTAATATTTCCACATGCTCAATTAAATAGCAAAAACATCACATTTATATGGACAAAAAAAGCATCATTAAATAAATTCTGTGATGAAAAATAAAAGCAGCCCTTTTCTACCGTGATGGTTTCACTGCAACTTTGACTTCCCAGCAATTGAGAGGATGTGACTTTGACATCCTTATCCCATAATGTACAGTGGAATGAAAGTCACATGATCTGTAGTATTAGTCAGAGAGTTTATATGAGTCCTGCAAAAACAAATTTGATAAACTGTTCGTGCACGAGGCCCGTTTTTCTTATTAATCAAAGGAAAGAGGCCTCTTCTCCTTTAAAGTCAATGTGCTATACCAATCCCCCCCCCCACACACACACACATACACACTGCTCGCGGGAATCATAACCATCAACACACACATGCGATGGCTGTTTTCATGCAGTGTTTGCCTTGCAAATTCAAGCTGACACTTTGCTTCTGTTTCCTGCTTTCTAGCCAGTGCAGAGCACAGAGTAAACATTTTACAGTTTAAACCTTTTCACTTCCACTTGCGCTCACTGTTATGTCTGTTGCTTGCTGCTTACTGGATGTTGCTGGCTTTTCATTGGCTCTTTGTTTGGTCTGTTTTGCACCCCTGTCCTCCCTTTTGGTCTGATTTTTGGTGTCACATATTTTGGTTTTCTATTCTGAAATCCCATGAAGGCACTCGCACACACGCACCGCTTCCACGTCGCCCTGTTCCACCACCGAAACCGAGACGATCCAAGAAAGGTGTGTCTCGCTCCAGATTCCCTCCCACTGCCCTCCTTTTTGGGTCTTCTCTGGTTTGCTTCTCTTTTTGTCTGTTTCACTTAAAGCGTTTGCTTTTTCACCTCATTAAATACATTACACACAGTGACCAGAGGGGATTTGAAACGCTAGCATGCTAGCTAAACACGACGTGGACTATAAAGCTCAGTCACGTTCATATTCTGTTACGAAATCTTTTTTTCCACAAGTTGAATATTTAGCAAGATAACCAATCGGGAATTTGACCAAGATTAGAAATTCTAAAAACCTACAGAAATCCAACGTCTGGTCTGCCGTCATTCGTCTTGCCATGTGAAACATTCTCTGTGATGTCACCTCGATGACATCTAAAGCAGTGGTCACCAACCACTGAGCCACGAACCGCTGTTGGTCCCAGGTTCCCGTTTTTCTCCGCAATGGTGGAAACCAAAATGAAATTATGGCGTAGACTGGAGATAATTAACACACGTCATCTTCTCCTATTTCCCCAAGATGGAACAAGCTCATTGAAGAGAAACAATCGCAGGGCTCCTACTGATTAGTAAAGGCCTAAAGCGCCTTTCTCAACAGCTCCCCAAAACCGTCGGTCACCTTTGGAATTACCCTTGAAAACCTGAATTTCTCCCAGAAATTCAACATTTCCAAAATAATTAATATCTCAGCCCCTGTCGCAGACAGAAACATAATTCCAAAAGAATTAGAGCGCTTAGACATGTGGCTTTCGCACAGGCCGAATTTATTATTATTTACTGTTTCAATCCAAGATGCAAAAAATAACGTGTCAGTGCAAGAGAAGTACTATTTTAATTTTTGAAAAATCAAGTGGTAATTACCATCCTGTATTCTGTTACAAAGACGTCAATATCGCAATTGTCTACAAACCATATCATATCACGTTCGACTGGTTCCACTGGTCGTGCACGTCGTCTATATATATCACTGCTACTTACTTACTTACTTTAATCGTCCGCCATTAGCCTACCTACGGCTCGAAAAAATTCCACGACATCCTTCGCGGTCTCGCGACACCGTCACGTGTATATTCTGATGCATCAAGTTGGCTATGAGACGGAGAATTGGATTAAAAAAGGACGGTGACGTATCCGCTCCCCCGGTTTGAAAGGTAGAAAAAGCGCTCTAGTGGTAGAA
The DNA here is from genome assembly GCF_054856515.1 of Filicampus tigris. NCBI lineage: Eukaryota > Metazoa > Chordata > Actinopteri > Syngnathiformes > Syngnathidae > Filicampus > Filicampus tigris. The sequence goes on along the minus strand of NC_141233.1, from coordinate 12,050,499 downwards.
ACGCGGTTATGCGCTCCTGGGCTTAATGGGTTAATAATGTGTTATTATTTGTTTCTATACCAGCCCATTTTTTTTTTTTGTGTAAATTCTGTTGCAGAGCCAACCACAGAAGGGCACTAGTGATGACAAACAGGAATAAATGTAAATAAGACCATAGAACCGGAAATATAACTTGGTGTGCAACAATATAAGCAGATCAGAGTCCGTACTTTTAGATGCTAAAATGGTACATTTGCCAAGATCATCATCCCCTCTGATCGTTAGCTGTGAATTTATGTGCCGCCGTTTGGTGCCGACTGTAAATTCAGAATACGTTCCTAGCCGGTGAGGTGTGACGTTGGATTTACAGTGCGTTCCCTCTGTTTCTGCACACGTGCAATTTTATCCCTCGCCTCGTCTCTTCCAGTGGAGTCTGCAGCACTCCGGGAGGAGAGCTTAGACTCCTCCAGTCAAGGTTTGTCATTTGCCCTTTGAGCCTTTGACTCCTCTATGATCATTTCTGCATGATCACATCCGTGGATGTACAAACGTTGACTGGACAACTCGCATGTATTCATCTTCTATTTTCGTGTGACTTTCCATTAACACTTATGTTTACCTGTAGTCTGTGTTCTGATTGCAGGTAACATCACTTCTCATCTTCATCCACCATTATAAGAGACTGCTTGATTTTTTTTTTTTTTTTTTTCCCCGTTTTTTTTCCCCATGCATGTTAATGGAAGACAATAAATTGCTCATTGGTGTGCCCTGCGTTCGACTGGAAGACCAACCCATTGTGTATAAGGGTACCATAACTGGAATTTTTGTGGTTTTGATCCCCAGATTCTCCAAGGCGAAGTATTTTTCAACAACATATTGACCCCTCCTTTGTTCCTCATCCTAACTCTTGTTTCCTCAGGTTGCATGATTTATTCATCACAAAAACTAATATTTTTCTTCACATTTGCCTGCAGTGGTGCATGGTTGATTACAAACAACCATGGTCAAAAGTAACAGTTTAGTAGGCACAAATACTAACTCAGTGTTGTCCATTTTACATTTTATGCCCGACTGCATGGAGTGGAATGTCAGACACGCTCGCCCCAAATTTGTGATATGATATATTTTTTTGCGCGTGTGTTTTTTTTTGACGGGCAGACGCAAGCCAGGCCGCTGCCGCAACTGCAGCGAACTCCGCCCCAGGATCTCGCCGGATGGTTGCCATCTTTGATTACGATCCACGAGAGAGCTCCCCGAACACCGATATCGAGGTCAGGCTTGGTACACGCCAACGAGAAATCATACTTTATTCGTAGTTGTTGTTTGCTCATGAAGTCACTGATGGTGTGGCGGTTCGTCCGCCTGAGCTTTCATTCAGGCAACGCGAGTTCCGTTTCGCACTCAGTAACAATGTGCAAAGTAAATCCGAGTGTGAACGGTTGGTTGTTCTCCAAACGAGCCCCGTGATTGACCTTTTGCCCGAAATCACCTGGGACAGGCTCCAGCTCCCCCAAGACCCAGAACAGGATGAGCGGTGTAGAGAATGGATAGATTTGTTTTTGCTCATCATCTTAATTTTTTGCTTTAGGCTGAGTTGACCTTCAGTGCCGGAGACGTCATCCACGTAATTGGTGACATGGATGAAGATGGCTTCTTCTATGTGAGTTTAAGATTGAAATAAAATTACTTTCAAACTAAAGTGCATGTAAAAAGAACAAATGAACTAAGGTTTAATAATAATAATAATAATAATAAGTATTTTATTTATAAGCATCTTTTTAGGCCCTCAAGGATGCCGTACAACACTAATAAAAACAACAATGTTCAATAGAAGAAGAAAAAAATGCAGGGTATTTGAAGTTTCAGCTTCAGAAAACCGGTCAGCTGTGATTGGTCGTTACCTGAGCCCTGAGTAGTCATTTTCAGTCGACAGAAGTGACAAAATGGCCGCCCCCTGAGATAACGAAAAAGGGTTGGATTTTGCTGCTTAACTTGTATTCCGCAAACGCAATATGAATCACTAGTGTGCTTGCATAGAACATATTCTTGAAAAAAATATGTTTGGCTTGACTTCCACTTTAATAGAATTTTGTGTCGCAAGAGATTTTTGATGGAATTCATCTCCAAAAAGCACCATTGTCCTCCAATGTGACTCTTGTGTCTGGACTCTTGTGTGTGTGCGTGTCTCTGTCAGGGTGACTTGAATGGACAACGAGGCTTGGTGCCCTCCAACTTCCTGCAGGCTTTCCCAGAAGATGCTCCAGCCAAACATATCTCTGCTCAGCCTGCCCCAGAACACAAGAAAGAATCACAGGTAGCCGAGAACTTATTTTTCAGCGCCTCACCTGACTTTTTGCCACCGGCGTGCCCGTTTTGTTCATTTCCTTGTCTTGTTTTGGCCTTTCTTGAAGCGTTTTCTGATTACTGCCTTTCACAATTCTGTTTCTATGTCTTAAACTCGGTTGCTTTTGTTTTCCGCTGCGCCATTTCCTGCATGACCTTTTGCAGAAGCAGAAACGAACAGTGCACTTTGAGACTTGATTGTAAGTGTTGTCTGAAGGGGAGCGAGCAGCTCAGCATTCCTCATTAGCTCGTTCCTCCATTGGTTCCCCGTTTACGTTGATGTCCTTCCGCTGTAGATCCGCTTTGCTCCCTGCATTACACCCTAAGTCCAAATGTGGTTTTAGCTCTTTCGAACAAAATGTGAATACTTCTCCTCGTGCTCCCGCCTTCCGTTTATGTTGTGCAAGAGGGTCCTCGGTTTACGGCAGTGCCGACGTACGACGTCTCGTCGTTACAAACGGCGCATAATGAGTTTGCGCCGAGGCGTAAACAATGTCGTAGTATTTGATTGTTTTGTATCCACGCAGGGAAGTGTTTTTGTGATCAAAATATTTACTTTATCTATAATGATTCATGTGTGGATTTATTCGTTATTTGCCGCACAGTGAACTAGTTAGCACAAGTATATGACTTTACTACTATGTTGATGACGGGCGGTCAGGGTTTTATGGCCGCTGCTGGCCTAAACAGCATCAGAAGCATTGACCTGCATGCACAACCTCAATTCTTGTATTTTTTTCCATGAGATTGTATTAATTTATTCCAAACGCTCTATTCTCGCCAATTCGTAGCGTGACTCTTGGCTGCACTGCTTCCAGTGTGTGAATGTGAACGTTCAATTTTTTTTGTCCAATCAGACTTCAGATTTCAATCTAATCTGCTCAGCCAAATTTAGAATCAGAAGCAGTGGCCGATAAACGATAGTAGCAATGGGGTTGTTTCTTTAACTAATCAATGGAAACTGGCTCTCCATGATGTTGGCATGTTTCTGTCCTCTGATTGGTTGGATGAGCAAACCAAATCTCTTGTGATCTGCACATGTAATTTAAATATTTTATGTTTTTCTCAGGACATTACATAAATATGGATTCTGTAACATTGAATGGTAACAACAAAACTCCCATCGTAAATTGAGGACCCTCTGCACTATAAATATTACTGTGCTATAGTACATTAATTAGTATAACAGAACTCGGTTACCAAACCTTTTTCTGTAATGTCCTCCTAAAGGGAAGCTCCTCCGTTGAGCAGCAGGATCCCGGGCCCTCAACAAGCCAAGATACTTTGATCCCCCAAACAGAACGCCCTTGCCCCAGCCGAACAGAACATTCAGAACCACTACCCCACATGCAACTGCCCGCAAGCACCACATCAGAACGGGGCCCGGTTCCAGGTCCAGCTCCAGTGCATGCCTCTCCACCAGCCCCCCACCCGGCAGACAGGCCAGTACTAGCCGACTCCTCTGCACAAGGCAAGAAGAAGAAAGGCTTCTTCTCCAAAGGCAAGAAACTGTTCAAAAGGTTTGGATCCAGTAAGAAAGATTGAAAGGCAGGACCTCAAACTTGATACTGTCTTTTTTTTTTTTTTTTTTTTTAAATTGAAGCACTTTCTTTCTCTTTACTATTAGAACAGTCAGTGACTATGCGATCTGAGAACTGTCAGTAATTGTACATTTGCCTTAGACTAGCTGGGAATGACAGTCACTATATAATTGCGCAATCGCTCTACTCGAGCAAATACACTCCAATAGCTTATTACCAAAGCTCACGCTTCAGTACTCAACATAGAAGATGGAATGTGTGCTATATCACCACTACAGAATTCTCGGGCCAGCTAAAAATGAGCTAAAAGCAGAAGTCAACCCAAACATATTTTTTTCAAGAATCTGTTCCCAGCAGGCCCACTAGTTGAAACACGGCATTCTGATTAATTCTGCGTTTGTGGAATATACCGAATATAAATAAGCAGCAAAACGCACTCGTTTTTAGCCATCTCTGGGGGCGGCCATTTTGTCTTCTCTCGACTGAAAATGACATCGCAACTGCTCACAACGACCAATCACGGCTGAGCAGTTTTCTGAATCTGAGCCGTGATTGGTCGTTGTGAGCAATTGTGATGTCGTTTTCAGTCGACAGAAGACAAAATGGCCGCCCCCGGAAATGGCTAAAAACGAGTGGATTAACACTTATTCCACAAACGCAATATTGATCCGAATGCCGTGTTTCAACCATTGGGCTTGCATAGAACACATCTTGGAAAAAAAAAAAATTTGCGTTGACTTCCCAATTAAATGCAACTTTCTTTATGTGGGGGGAAAAAAGCAAACAAGTAGAAGCAGCAGCCCTCGTCTTCTGCTGCACGATTACCGTAGTCATTAATTTGCCCCTCAGGAGGCCTGTTTTCCACATTTGTCATCATGCTTTGTATCCGCATCTCCCTTTCCCCCGTTGTAGACTTGGTGGAGTGTGTCACTGTTGAAGTGCAGTCATTGAGTGGCACTAGGGATGACGCACTATAGCGTGTGTGCGGTGTGCGTATACAGGTGTGTGTAAGTGTGTGTGTTTTCCAAAGCAAATGCCTTTTTCAGATATTAGCACAGGAGCTCTCGAAGTTGTCACCACCGGCCTAAGCGATGCGTACAAGCTAGTTAATGTATTTAGGATGCAGTATTAGAAGTTTGAGTGCGGCATAATGGTGTTTTCACAAAAACAGTCGTTCAAATGCACTACTTTATAGCACTTATCTTGTTCTGTGATATTTTTCTGAAGTCTTATGAGAACATATTTGACTTGAATGCTGCAGTATCCAGGTACATTTGACTAAAATGTAGGAACATTTTAGAGGTTAAGCTTTTAATCGTGGGTCACTTCATAGTCAGGAGGTCAGTTATTGGCGAAATGTAGAATTGCAAATTGGTGTAACGGTATGCCAAAAAAACACTGTATTATACACAAATAATTTGTTATTGCTTGTGCAGCAAGCATCTGAAAAGACCATGAGAGGCCGTTTAAAGTTACGTGTGTCGGAACACCAATAATTGGCCAATCATTACAGAATTGTGTTTGCATTTTTATCATGACAAGTTTTGAACTTAAAAAAAAGAAAGAACGAAGCTGTGCTAAACTTGAACGGGCCACGTAAAAAGGCATGAAAGGGCCAGATTTGGCCCGCAGGCTTATTTCACTGGGTCAATTAAAATACAGATTCACAACATAGTGAAATATTTTATCATTTTGATCGTAGTTTACAGCGAACAAAACTCAACGTTTGCCATCCCAACAAATTTGCGTACCAAAAGAAACAATTTCAGTGATTTTTTTTTTTTTTCATACAAAAATTAGACCTAGCATTTTCCTTTACATAACAAATCTGTATAAGAAGAGTGTCACTTTTTGAATCCAACTACTAAAATAAATCTACGATTTTTATTTCGATGCACCTGTTTGCCCACTTTACATTTCCACATGCTTATGGCTCGTGTAGTGTCGTGCCCTGGCATGTGTGCAGCGTGCAGTTTAACTGGCCGCGTGTTAGTTTGGAACAGAACACGGGGCTCTTCCTGTTGGTAGCTTCTCAGGTTTTGTAGCTTAGCACCCCGACAGAGCCTCCCAACAAAAAGTGGAATGAGTGCAGAAAATGCCAAAATCGTTAGGTGCTTTTCCTGTTTCGATAAGCTGCGAAAGAGGAGAATTAGTCGGGGCTCCTGCCATTATTGGTGTCACTTTTAACCTGGAACTGTTAGTTAACAAGATAGTAGTTAAGTAATTGTTAGCCAGAGGGAGCATGACAATGCCACGACTATAAAAGGGAGGCAGTGGGGGATCATGTGGACGTTTTAATTGTAAATTAGCCGGCACATCGGCAAAGCTGAGGCTGCAATCGTCGTTTTTTTCACCCCCCCCCCCCCTTTTTGAAGAGGACACAAGTTGCTGAGGTGTACAGAAAATCTTTGTGCTGTTAGTTGTGTTGTATTTATGGCCTTGAATGCACAAGTTATTATCGCTACCTGCTGTTTCGTAAGTAGACTTGCACTGCTCCCGCTCTGCATAACAACCGTACACATGTAGTTAACAGTATTTAGCCTTACAAGATGACATTGTTTAGTCTTGATATGTTGTTTACAGGATGTTAATTGATTGCATGAACACCAATATTACGCCCATATTCTGCCTTATTTATTCATTTCATATTTATATTTTCTTTGTCGTGACCCATCTACAATGTGAGTTGTAGATTGTCAAAATGCAGTGAAAAGGTAGTTGTGTATATAATGAACAGTGTTCGGACTCTTTTTCCTGTATTTATATTGTAAAATCTTTTTTTTTTTTTTTTTTTTTTTTATACGACGTTATGAAAATGTTTTTATTACCTATTCGGAAGCTCATCTGTAAATATATTTCTTCAGGTTTTTTTTGGCATGTTCACGCGGTGTTGATGCGGTAAAGGCTTAGGCTGCAAAAGAATCGAAACTTTTTACATAAAATAAAGTATGTCTATTTTCACACAAAACATATCTCTGAATTGTGAAAGAATGGAAGCAAAAGCATTTGATTGATTCTTTTATTTCTTGCTGATGACATTTCCTTTCATGTGCACGTAATTGATCTTTTTCGACTCTCTCAGCTGCAGCGGTGATAAAAGGGAGGAAAGAGTTTGCGGGCTTTGCTCCATGCCACACGGCACCCATGTGAACTAGCAGGGACGACACTCTGGGTAACGTGTAACCTCGCGAGACAAATGCCGCTTCCTCTTTTTGGACTTCCGGGGAGAGGCCGCAGTGTCCCTGAAGCCAACAGTACACTCATCCATAAAGTAGGAAACACTACACTGCGGCGAGGAGTTTAGTAGTGCTTTCTACTTTATGGATGACTGCACTGTATATCTGCTGGTCGTCTTCTGTCATCTGTTGTCTTCTCATCTTCACCTGCACATGAACACACTGCAACAATCCCCCCCCCCATCGACTTCACCCACCACCCCCACCCCCACCTCCAACCGACACTATGGACACCACACACGCAACGTCTCGACATGCAACCTTCCACTTCCCTGTCGCCGACCACTTCTTCACGTCCATCCCTTGAAAAGTCGATTTTATTAGTTGCCAACGAACATATTTTTCCTCCCCAAGTCAGACAAATGGCGCTGTCTTATGTCTCCACCTCAAAAAGGCCTGCCACAGGAAGCGCTGTCTTGAAGAAGCCATTTTGGCTGGCGTGAGTAAGCTTTTCTGTCATATTCACAAGTTACGTCAAGAAAAAAAAAAAAAAAAAAAAAAAAAAAAAAAGAGCAAATAACTAGCAGTTTACGGCGGAATCAAATTGATGCAAACGCGCGTCATTAAAGATAACATACACAACAGTTTCATAGCAAGGACAAGTCACTTTTAAAGACATTTGGAATCCCAGTGGCAATTTTGTAATCTATTCCAAACTTTAAAACTAGTTAAAAACATTCATTGTAACATTTTAAACAAGGCTGTCTATCATACTTTACCTGGATTTTTTTTCTTTCTTTTTTTTTTTCCCCCTCCTTGTGTTTGAAGCGACAGTCTTCCGCCAGCCTCGCAGGTCCCGTCGCCCGGCTCGAGAAATGAACGAAGAAGAAGAAGTTGTCTCCTTTTGAACCCTCTTGGACCACGTGATGTAACCACAGGAAGAGGTCTAACAGTCACAGCCGCTCTCCGTCTTCTCTTCCGTCTTAACACTCTGCCTCCTACAGATGGTTTGAAGAAAAAAATGGGCAGGCCGTTTAGAATGGCATTTTTTTTTTTTTCTTGGCTTTTAAACACATACTGCCCAGGTAAACGATATAATTTAACCGGTAAATGTGAGAATTTTCAAGCATGTGTTCAATTTTGTGTGGAATTTTGAGTTTATATTTGCCTATTATTTTCGTATACATCTTTTTCCCTCAAGTTTTTCCCAAATAACTATTTAAGCGAAATGAAGGCTGACTGGGCCCTAGAATTAGCGTACAGTATATGTTGGGTATTCAATAATACTGTACATCAATACTACAATAATATATACGGGTAATTTTACTCTTAGGTAATGAAACCCGATGGCGTTTGTGTCACAGTGTGCAGTGGTTTTTGATTCCTTGATAATGCCAAAAGCTTTGCTACACTTTTGCTGCTCTGAGGGCCATAATATAGCAAATCCAAATGCAAAACGTTAAGTGTTAAATGACACCTTTTCAAAGACAATTCACTGAGCATTTGATTTATTGCGGTCGTATGGAGTGGTAAAGAACTACTGTACTGCCGTTGCTAATATTTTGACTTTGATGTCACTTAATGGGGTCACGGCATTAGAATTTCATCCCAGCATAATGCTTTGTTATCTTTGCAATGGCAGGTTATTTGATAGTGAGATTGAAGTGTGAGTCTGGTACAATCCGGTGTATCTCAAAGAAATACAGTCGAGGCGCCGTATACCAGCGGTTCAACGTCCGTGGATTCACATATTTGCAGATTTTTTTTCAATATATTTAGGAAAAAATTAAACTAGAAAATCAATCCCCAAAAAATGTAAATTAAATATTTAGCATATTGGGGGTGGGTCCCCCATGTGTATATATGTAAATCTATATTTGTATTTACGTTACTTTTTGTTTGTTAGAATAAAAATAAAATATTTTGCATTTTGGGGGGGGTTATTTACATTACTTTTTGTTTGTTAGAATAAAAATAAAATATTTTGCATTTTGGGGCGATTCCCCCGTGTGTGTGTGTGTGGGTGTGTGTGTGTGTGTGTGGGGGTGTGTGTGTGTGTGTGTATATATATATATATATATATATATAATTTGTTAGAAAAGTTGTTTTGAGAGCATAATTATTTTTTTTTTTCATTGACAAATAGGGTTGTTGTTGTTTTGCGGCGGGTCCCAACAGCGGCCACTACGACTCACTTCAATTATTGTTTAAAATCGACGGCGCAAATTAAACTGTGCTTCAGGACAGCATTTAAGTCAGTAATTCACATTTCATCAGTGTCTTTTTCTTCATGCATCTTCTAGTACAGAGTGAGTAAAGAGAGAGTGCCTTTTGCCATCTGTGACATTTGCTTTTTTACATTTCCGCTTTTTGTAGGTGTCATGGCTAGCGTGTCCCAACACCTTAGGGGGAAAATGCTTACAACACAAAAACCAAGTATCACTTTTCTCACCAATGTCAATACAGTTTTGAGTCAGGACAAAGACACCGGGTGCTTTACAGTCAAATATAGGTCTGTGAACACCAACCCTCGCAGCACAATGTATGTGTGTACGTGTGTCTGAATGAGTGTGCCAGTGAGGAAGTGATCCTGGAGAGCCGCGTGAAGCCGAGGCCTTTCCTGAGGAGGCCTGAGTGCATCTAGTGATAGACCTTATCTGGACCGGCAGCCAGCTCCCCAAAACCGCCCTCCCTTGCATGTGCTCACTCAAGCGGACATTTCGTATTCATTTCACACGTGTCCCCTGAAGATGGCATTCGCTGTAAAAGGAAGTGAAATCCTCATGAGCATCTGCTTGCGCACCGTAGCCGCTCAAGAGAGGAAGTCCTCATGAAACACGGTGCGGTCTTCTATCAATACCGTCCACCCTCCTTGTAAACGACACCCCTTTCCTCCACCGTGTTTCCGTTTTCTTTCACATCTGTGATGATGAAAGCGCTCAACGTGGGTCATCGCAGATGCCCCGTAAGCATGCGAGGTGCTTCAAACGAGACTCGCCGTTTTGCTACGCAGTAGGTGCTGACATATCCAAATAAGGGCAAAAGCGACAGTTGCAACTAGCAACGAGGCCGCGGTCTGCTCAAAAAGAAGGCCACGCTCTGCTGCGCCTGGCAGAGTCGGGTCTGCCTTCCTGTTTGACAAGGCCTGCGGTCGAGGAAGTCTTGCAGCATGCAGCTCAGTTCTCGGTTTTGTTTTTACTAAAACGCTCGCGTGGAATAACTTCACTCACATGAAATGTGCAGTGAAAAAGGGTTAATAGCAAATTTTAATCAGAGATGACTTTTTGTGTCCCTCAATGTATTTTGGATGCTTATTTAAAAAAAAAAAAAAGCCTTTTTTTTTTTTTTTTACTTTGACCTACTTTTGTGAAAGTTTGCGCAATACGGATTTTACCATGTGTTGTAATTTATAGCTATGACGCTCCAGAAAAGAAAAAAAAAATCCACCTGTTTCTGAACCTAACCCTTAATTCATAAATATGACGCAATATAACATATATTGTTGTTGGATATTATTTTTTGGAAAACCTGATGTGCTACAGAAAAAAACAAGGGCTGATCAGGAGTCAGTGCAAAAAAAAAAAAAAGAATCCAGAAAGAAATTACTTGCACTTCCATTTTTTTATCCAAAGTCACCTGAGATAAACCCTAGCTCACCCCCGTGAAGTACTTTTTCCACACAGGGCCAGGTAGCTTTGAATAGTTTATTTTCCCTTAATAAATCAAATTCATTTTTACTTGGCTTATAGTGTGGTATTTAAATTTATGTGATGATCTGAAACATTTAAGTGGGGAAACTATACAAAAAAAAAAGTACTGTAGTCTGTCAGCGATACTAATTTACTGACTGGTCCTAGCGGAAGCGGCAAACCCACGTACACACAAACCCGTTATGCATGAAGTAGGCAGTGCGGTTTGTACGTAGAAGTATAATTTAGAAAAAACAAAAAGGGCAATTTATTTGTAATAGACTCAATAATAGCGTATTTCAAATTTTACTAAAGGTGGCACTGCAGAAATAAGGGATACTTAATTCAGACTAAGCTTGTATAAGATTCTATATATAAGACTCTTCGTTCTATCGACTTTTAATACTTTTTTTTTTCATTATGTTGCTATATATTGAATATTCAGTTGAAAAGCTTTCGCTGTTCGTTTACTTAATCCGTTCAGTACGTTCCTTATCTAGAACTGCAAGAGCGGGGGTTTAACTTTCCTCTCCTTACTTCCCATGTTCATGACCTGAATTCATCAGGTTACATTGAAAAGAACACCTTGAGATTCAAACATAAAACGTATAGTAGTCTTTTCCTAACAGTAATATAATCTAGTCTCACCTGTAAGTGCCACGTTACCCTGACAGCAATGTCATCACATTCAAGACCTACATATTGTATAGACGCTTGTTAAAAGAAAACATGTAGGTTGAAAATATAGGTGGAAACTGGGAAATACTTGGCTATTGACAGCCAAAGAACGGTTGTTGATTGCGCCAGGAAATCAGTCTTAGCGTTCCCCCTGTTGGTAATATGTGGTAGTGCAAACAGATCAAATCGCTCTGGCCACAGGGATGACTCTTTTTCCAGTAGCGTAGGTGGAATAAAACCCATTTACTTGTGCTGGACATCTAAAAAAAATACAGACTCGCTCTGTGATATTTTAAGGTTTATTTTTAAAAACTAATTTCTTAAAAAAAAAGGTGCGGTACAGGCATTTGGTTTGGGGAAGCACACACGGTTTTTAGGGGACATTTATCAGTATGTGGGATGTATTTAAGAAGTACACCACACACACACACACTATAAAGAGCAGTAGAACACATGCTGATATTTTGTGTGGGGTTTGTTCACGTTAAAAAAATGTTTACAAAGTTCTTTGTGTCCAAGTGCAGGATGACACGTCTTCATTGCTGTTTGCACTTATAATTAGCAAGACAATCGGCATAACTATAATTGAAAAAAAGTACATTTTATAGATGTATTTTTCTGACAAAAAAAAAAAAGAATGCATCAGGCAAATTAAAAATAAAAACATTTTTTATGTCTTTTTGTACAAATTTTCAGCAATAGCTGTAGAATGGTAACATGGTTAGGACTTCACTGCTGTATCTCTGGATTTGTAGATCACGCCTCTGCTTTTCAGCTCTCTCACCACACCTGCAAAAACAGAAAGGAGTTGAGTGACCAACGTACTCTAAAGGTGACTCTAGAGGACACAATGAAGGGAGCCTGGTAAAGGTGAGTAATAACACAAAAGGGGAACAAAATCGTTGATACCTGGGGGAAGTCTGCCTGTTACTGACACTGCATAGACACCTGGCTTGAATGTGCCTGTAGCATGAAGTGTGAAAGATGCAATGAAATTGCACTTGTAATCACATCTGGTATTTCCAAGCATGTCAGTGAGATAGCACATTAGCCATAGTTTAATCTCCTTTTACAGTGCACTATATGGACCTATACACGTCATTTCTTACCTATTCTTTGCCATTTTGCTACCCAGCTGTCCTCAGGACTCATCTGGGCAATCACGCTGTGGGATGAACAAAAAGAGTAATGTACTATTGTCCTTAAAGTGAATTATTTTCACATATACCCAGGTTAGTATTTACCCATCAAACGAGGAACTTGTGCATTCATAAACCATCTCTCTGTTGCCTTTCATCTGAAGGAAGGACTCACAGTTGTCACAGCCATCATATTCAAACTGGTCAATGGTCTACAAGAGAAACCAATTTGATTATATTGCTGTGATGAAGGAATTAGTAATGCGGCCACACTTAAAGAGCTGTTGGAACACTTAAACATGCAAGCGGGTGTGTTTACGATTGCTTATCAATGACAACGTAACCACTGTCCAGCACAATGGCTGCACGTTAGCAGTACAGCTAGGAAGCGTTTCTTCCGTCGTAATTTCATTTACCTTCACTAAGGAACAAAGCAAACATGCTCGTAGATGGCGAAGGTCTTTAGGAACTGTTTCCAGAGCCATTATGCTCTCGTACGTATTCAAATAGCTCAGAAACCTTGGTCCAAACAAACTGGCTAGGAGCTACTGAGGGTTGGTCTCAGGATTAATACGTCATTGCCAGCGGCAAGAGCCCAAAAAGGACCCTTATTTAGGCATCCTTTTGAAGTGCCTGTTTAGAAATGTACTCACCCATTACTTCAAACGACGAGCCGAATAGCAGGGATAAAATAGTAATGATAAGAATAAAACTACAAATAATTTATTTGATTATGCAAACCGGTTGTTGCAGCAGCTCTCAGGGTGGCTGTTCTCATATCATCTTGGATGTGGAGGTCCTGGGCTGGTGTGGTCACACGTGGTCTGCAGTTGTGAGGCCGGTGGAATGTACGTGTACTGCCAAATTCTCTGAAAGACCTTTTGAGACAGTTTATGGTTGAGAAATGAACATTCAGTTGACGGGCAACAGCTCTGGTAGACATTTCTGCAGTCAGCATGCCGATTGCACGCACCCTCAAAACTTGCGACATCTTGGCAATCATGCATCTTCATATGCCACACCTGTGAGACAAAGGAGAAATGCTCACTAACACAGATTTAGACATATTTGTGAACAATTTGCGGGAAATTGAAACATGTCGTTTTTAGATGTTTGAGTCCAGCTCACGAAAAATTGGAGAAAAAACAAGTTGCAATTTTATACATATAAATATATATATATATTGTTCAGTGTTTAGATATTATATATATTATATTATATTTATGTATGCACTGATTATGTTCATGAGTTCTTGCAATAATTATCAATGATTTAACGTGGTTGTAAACAATTAAATATCAACAGCCTAAGCACACTTTATTTCTGTAATTCTCCGCAAGTACAAACATTTTCAAATGATCACTTCACCTGTGAGCTATTTTTTGGAACATAATTTAAGATATTGGCAGAAGCCGGGACTTGATCCTTATCCCCTGCGAATAGTGGAGTAGTGTATACATTTGTATATATAATTACTGTATTATAGTGTTTGCAACATTGTGTGCATTTATTTTTTAATTTAACGAATTGCCTGCAACAACCGTGATTAAATATAATTGTTTGTATTTGTGGTTTTTACCAAGTTCAACCACTGGAGGGAGCCATTTCCATAATTTTATTGATATCATTCCGGTGTGGAGCGCCCGATACGCCCTCGAAAGCGTTGTTGCAGTTGCCTTTATGGCAACTAGGAAAATAGTATCATTTTCACCACCTCGAGTTCTACAAGCGCCATTCCAGATTCTGAATCAGTTCCGAATGTATTGCAAGCATGTTATATTTCGTGGCTGAGTCCAATCTAAAAATCCATTCATGTCGTCTCTCTTTTTGATTTAGCGACAAATCCTCGCCGATGTCGAACTGGCCCTAAAGGCAACAAGCCGAGTGAGCAGGTAGCGGCTGTAAATGAGATCCCTCGGTGGCTTGGAGGGAGCGTCACACGGGCACGGGAGAGTAGATTAGTGGGACAGTGTGTGAGTGCGCGCGCGCGCGCGCGTGTTGTTAACTGTACACGCAGTCTCTCAAACTGACCGACTTCACATGAGGATCACATGGAGTTTGGAGCACTCGTGTTCCGCAAACTGTGGCGTTTCTCGCCGTGGCACCCGCTGATGACCGACCTCGGAGGAACTTGTCCATTTTCCTATATTTAAAGCTCAAACTGAATTGGGAATAACTTTGAACTGACGGAACTGAGGAAACGAGCCAACGGACGGAGTTTACGCCAGTGTGTCCGCAGTCATTAAATTCTTATGGGAACATCTATGTTCGCACCGTTGAGGTTGTAAACATGTTACTTAACCGTTTGGCTCGGCTGTGATCCGGCCGCCCCGGCTGAGGCAACCTGGAACGGCCGCCTTTGAAGTTCAACTTGTCTCTTCCGTGTGCGTGCGTGTGTGCGCTGTGCGGGTTGAAAAATGTGGCGCCCTCGGGACTCGCTATCTGGCGACGCCGTTTGTCAGCTCCCAGTGCGGTGTTGCTAAAGCTGAGACTGGCGTTGTAGATTATCAATATTATTATAGTTATAGTCAGTGTTGTTGTTATTATTATTAATGAGAAGTGAAGTTAAATGATTTTCGACACGTGCGTGGACGGGGCTGGGCATTTTTTTCGCGCGCGCAGACACATGCGGAGACTTATTGGTTGCCACCCGCACCTTGAATTTAAACTTTTTTATATATATTTTTTTTATTTCTTTGGGATCGGAATATGCGGCTGGATGCACGCTTGAATATTACGTCAGAATGGAAGGATCGGGACGTTCACGCGTGAGCTTGGATTGCGGTACCTAAAGAAGCACAAGAAGTGTGGACTAAAAAAAAAAAAAAAAAAAAAAAAAGAAGAAAGAAAGAAGTTTCCTTCGTGTTTTCCTGCTGCCTGCTTTGAAGTCCACCATGTGCGGCCGGGCCCCGCCGCTTCAGCCGTGGCCATGACCGTCCCCCCGTGGCGCCTGGCCGGGCTCTGGCCGTGGCTGCTCATGGCGGCCCTGCAGGTGGTGCTGGGCCAGCCGGGCCCGGAGTCGGAGCGGCCGGCCCTGCGGGCGCTCATCAAGGTGACGCTGCTGAAGCACGAGCCGGCGGGGAATCCCATCACTCTGGAGGGGCTCTTCGTGGGAGGCAGCGCCGGTTACGCGGAGGGGAAACTCATGCAGGTAAGGGCTACATCACCCAAGCAACGCAACCAGACTTTCTCAACTCTTATTGCGCCTAGGAACATATTCCACATCTCACCGTTCTCAGATATTTACTACATGTGAACTCTGGGCCGATTTAATGAACACCATTTTTATTATGACTCTGTTGCGTGAATGGCAACAGGTGGGACGTAGTGCCGACAGGTAACAGTTAGCCACCAATGACCACAAGAGTAGCCCTGGGGCCTGTTCTTAAAAATCTCAGTCGCCAGCATGATGGCACATTTTGATTTCCAAGAAATGTTGTGTTAGAGCACTTACAGAGAATCATAGAAATAGTGTCGCGCACTGATTGATTCCCTTCCTTGTTCAATTATTGTTGATGATTGCAGAGAGAAATGAACATATGGAATTGTTCTGCCTGACCCCTCCATGTTGCTGGCATAGATAGATGAACATATATCTGTGCTACATCCGTGCGTGAATGAGGAGACTGTGAAAGCGCTTTGAGTGCCTTGAAGGTGGAAAAGCACTCTTCAACTGAAAACAAACAGAAAAACACTGGTGGTTAGCGTTAGCACGTCTGCCTCTCTGCCCTCAACTGCAACGCGAATGAGGACAAGTGACAAAGCATATATAAGCTAGTGACTCCTCACATACCAATGAGCCTATAGGTACGCATTGTATCCAACTATGATCAGCACTCCAAGAGTGGCATGAAATTGTTCTTGAGGTTTGGCGTTCTGTTTCTAAAAATAAGCGCCCCACTTATGGAGCCGTGTCAAAGAAAGCTGAATATTAGGGACATCAGTTAGATGATACCCAAGAGCCAATGGGTTGAATTTCAGTTGTGCAATAGCTGGGGGAAAAAAACACAATGAATGATAAAATGCGCTCGCACTCAAGAGAGGTGAAGTATAAAAGAACCAGGGTCCTTAACCTGAACCACAGACTTAATGATCATAAACAGTGTTGCCGTCGGTCATTTTTCAGCATTGTCTCCATAATCACTCAATTGTTCTCATTACAATGCAGAGATGTACCTAATGATGTGGCCACGAGTGCATGCTCTCCCACCGTGGGTGGTCTGAGCTCTGCTGTCATCACTAAGGACCTAAGCTAACATCAAGTCGATGTGACAGTCCAGCAAATCAAATCTATTGTGCCCGTGTTCAACAAATGTATTAGACCACCATCCGATTTAAGATTTATGCCACAGCTGTCCTAAATTAACAACATCGGTTCGTACTAAATTGCAGTGCCGGGCCGTGCGTTTGGTACCAGGGCCCTCAGACGTATTTCGCAAACAACTACTATATCACGTTGCAATTATTTATTAAAAATCCAAAAGAATGCAATTGTGCCAAATGCATCATCTGGAGAAGTCCAAATCGATATGTGTTTAATTACGTGACAAAAACATCAAACGATTCAAATAAACTTTATCACACCCAGAGATGCTGACTAAAGAAATTAATGAGAGCAGATGGCTGCAAATCTGTTTTGCTTGTCAAACTTGGCTTGCTCTGACCAACCAATCAGCGGACAGAAAAACGCTGACGACGTCGTGGCCCTGTGAGCCAAATTTGAAATCCGATTAAAGAAAAAGTACGATTGCGACTGTAGTTTAAGTTACCTGGGGAGGAGGGAATTATTGATTGACATGGCAACACATACACGTAAATCTGATTGGACAAAACAAATGCAACCTCCACATACAAGCTCATCTTCAGAAAACAGGTGAGCCGTGATTAGTCGTTACCTGAGCCCTGAGCAGTTGTGATGTCATTTTCAGTCGACAGAAATGACAAAATGGCCGCCCCCAGAGATGGCTAAAAAGTGGTGGATTTTGCTGCTTAACTCATATTCCACAAATGCAATATTTATCAGAATGCCTTGTTTCAATTACTGGCCTTGCATAGAACATAATTTTGGGAAAAAAGTATGTTTGGGTCGACTTGCATTTTAATCACATTTATTACTGTAACACCTTAGCGCATAAGCCCTGACTGCGGATGGTATGATAAACAAAGACTTCTCAGAAATGTGCACTGTGTTGCTACGACAGGTCAGCAAATTGCTCTGTTGTGCTAACTAACATTTTTGCCATAAATATCCATAAAATTCCTCCAATTTAAATGACTGTTTTAGCCTAAAAAAAATAAAAAATAAAATAAAAAATTCTGACAGTGTAATGGTTATCACACCATTATGTAGATGTTTTTTTTTATTTTTTATTATTATTATTTTTTTGGCCAAAATGACGTTTTTCATCTTAAAAAAAATCATTCGGATTGGTATCAATGCATTCTGAAATCTCGGTTTAAAAATAAAAGTAAAAACATTCATGTCCATTATTATGTATTTGCATTCCTGGATAAATAATTTAGTGGTTGAAGTTATGCTTGAGCTTCTTCAAATTTGGGTACAAAAAGGTGAATTCAGTGTAATCATTTGTTAAAGGCTGTACATTTTGATATCACATCGATATCAATCCCATTTCTTGGTTGACTGGTGTGTTGTTGTCGACCGCAATTTTTCCAATAACCGAGTGACATCTGTACTTGCTGCCGCCCTCTATCCTGCGGTGACCTTGCATCCGCGCACAAACTGCTCACCCTCCCCACTCAGCATGTTGATGACAGACGATAGAAATTCCTTAACAATAGTGATGACATACGCGTTATTTTGAGTTGTCCTCAATTTAGTTTTACGCATCAGGCAAAAACATGTCTGTCAAGTCTTGGCTAAAGCGTTGCTTTTCGCCCAAATGTTTAACATCAACTCTTCGTCAGACAACTTTATTATCAAGGTGTGGTAGACGACAGTTCAATGACACATTTGAACACAAACACTGTAATTTGAGCTTAAGTGGTTTCCTAAAAGCGTGCTGGCACCCTGTAAGGAAATATAGAAATATCGCGTTTCTTTTCATCAGCATATTCCGCGCTCAGGATTGGATTAAAAGTTGCCTGGCCGTGAATTTCTGCTGTTTCAATTTATCAACCCTCGCCTAAGAAACGGGACGCTGTAAGATCTTGTCCGTCTTCGCTCACCGGGTGTTTGAGTTTTCGCCACTGTTAATAATGACCATTTCCACAGCCTCTTCGCGCCGATAGCTCTCCATTAGGCGCGCTGACAAGCCACCCCACTTTCAACTGAATGTGCCTTTGTGGGAAAACGAGTTCTGATCGCGCATTGCTCAGATCAAACGCGCTCCGGGAATTCCGGCATTCTTTATTAGTCCTTGTAAAAGTTCTCGCTGGAGTTGAAAATCTGCGAAGAGAAATGGTTCTGTAAGGAAATGGAGGTAGAGATTATTGGTGTGTCAAAGCTGCTGTCAGCAGGTCTCAGCAATTTAGGAATACAAAGAAGAGCTTGATCACAATTGGGCCGGTCCGAGGTCCCGTCCGAGGTGAGGAAGGCCTCGTTTTGTCAGACGCTGCAGGATGCTCTTTGTTGCAGCTCAGGCTTGTTCCAACAGGTCCAGGCCGCTTTACGCTCCGGCTTTATGGACTCGCCTCGCATTGGATGAGAGGAGTGGGCCCCCCCCCCCCCCCCCCCGATGAACACTCACTCACTCACTCACTAACACTTGAGTTGAATCTGTCCTGATAATGCGTCTCTACTGTTTGCCTACTTTTAGTTAGACACAAAAGTGAAATTCAAGGGGGCTAAAGATGCTTGTTGTTACAAATATGGGAGGAGGCGGTCTTTGGTTTGCGACGACCGATGTACGACTTTTACTCAGGTCACCTGTTTTCTGAAGCTGAGCCGTGATTGGTTGTTACCTGAGCCCTGAGCAACTGTGATGTCATTTTCAGTCGACAGCAAATGACAAAATGGCCGCCCCCTGAGATGGCTAAAAATGGCTGCTTAACTCATATTCCACAAATGCAATATTAATCAGAAGGCTGTGTTTAGACTAGCGCGTAAAACATATTATTGTAAAGACCATTTTGGGGTTGACTTCAACTTTAAGTAACATTTTGACATTCTTAACGGTCATACCAAAGAGTGTAAAAAGAATTGAGAAATTACACTTGATAAAATAAGATAATCTGAGGTGGCGGCATAGCATTTAAAGCCGTAGTCAACCCAAACATATGTTTTGCAAGAATATGTTCCCAGCAAGCCCACTACTTGAAACACGGCATTCTGATTCTGCATTTCGCACCATGTATGAGTACAAGTACTTATATTTGAGTACTTTCCGATAGCAAGTACCGATTCTTGATAATGCCGTTCCATCTTGCAATATGGATGAACATTTTTGCTCAAAAACGAAAACTAATATTACAAAACATTGCACTTGTTTCATTTAAACACTTCTTATACACACAATGAAATATTATTCAAAAGCAGGACACACACATTTATTGAACATATCGTCGCTGTGCTGTGAAAAACACGTCCATTTTTTTTCAATTTTCTTTTTTTATTTTTACACGAATAGGGTTGCAGTGTTACAGACATCACAATGTGAATTTTCTTTTTTTTTTTTTTTCAAAAATTGGACGTGATGAGGTTTTGCACAGTCTGCCGATCTGACTGCATTAACATTTCAACCTGGAAACATTTGTGCATGCATTTTATATTTAAAAAATGTGAACAAAGTTGTACATTGACTTACGGGTGCCCCGACTTGCGACTTTTTCGAGCTATGAAGCCAACGCGTAGTTGAAAATTTCAGTTACAAGAACGCACAAATAACACTCGCAAGTAGTTTACAGTAGGCCGAAACTCGCGTCCAGATGTGGCAGCCATGTTCCTGATGTCACTCACTAGGCCACGCCCCCTTAAATGTACAAAGCTTGTTGTTGTGACTTCCGGCTCGGCCAAACGTATCTATTTAAAAAAAAAAAAAACGGATAGTATTATGTTTTCACACCATACGGTGCTATTTTTCTTCATTAAAAACCTAACGAGTTTTTTTTTTTTCTTCACATATTAACGGCATTTCAATTCATTTCAATGGAGAATATTGATTTATCCGAGTAAATCGAGTTACTAGCTCGGCCGTAATTCCCTTTGGAGTTTTCTCTGGCAGCCCGCGTTGAATATAGTCTAAAATTGATTGACTGCATTCCCACTTCCTCTCTGTGTATTGCCGTCATAAGACCTTGCTTTGGTACACATCTCCCTGTGGTCTATTAAACAGTGGCCGCGTTGGATGCGTGCCCTGTCCCCCGAATGGACATGTTCATTGGAGCACTTGGCCCGAGTCTGGCAACTCTATTAGGAGAAAGTACAGAGGCATTTTCGACTGTATCCCCTTTCCAGACATAGAGCTTATATGGTGGCCGTAGAAGAAGTGCAAAGGCTTCTGGGATGACTTTGAACTTGAGGGGACCGACTTTTGTTGAGAGAAGGCCTAGGAGTTCATCTTCCAATGGGATTTGTGCCAATTAGGGGAGGCTAAACATTGTGAAAGCTATTAACCGGTTTGAGGTTTTTGTAAATCTTCAGATGGCTTTCTGGGTCTTTGTATATCCGAGAGTTGACCTTTGGGCCTTTTGGTGCCGTAATTAAAGCACGCCAGACAGTTTCCAGTTAACTCCGTGTCGCTTGACATTCTTTGAAGCCCTCTCAATGTCCCGTAAGGTATTGAGCGCCTCCTTTTCCTTGCCCGAGACCTGATCGCGGCCTCTACCGTGGGCTATGTTTGCCTCTTGGAGCATCTGCGCAGGCCTTTGGGAATGAGGGATGAGAGGGCGGAGGGGGCTCTGAGGGAGAACTTCAAAGTGTGTCCAGTTCTGAACGTGAGCCGGGATGATTAAAAACCAAGAGTGTTTACACTGCACTTCCCATATGGGCCCTCGACTCCCCCTCCCTCTAGATTTCCTGTCCATACTTCCTATCTCCTTGGATGAGATAAAAGCATGTCCAGGGCTCCCCATGGCTGCACACTGCCACAATGCTGGGAGCAGCCGCTTAGCATACTTAGCATAGTCTTGCTTATTAATGGCATATATAGCATGGATGGCTCCAATTTGCTGTGTTTTCCTGAAACGCACGCAGGTGCGTTTGAAGTCATTGGTGCTGGTGCATAATAATTTAGTACCGTGCATTTTAAACATTTTTTTGTTTCAAGAATATGTTCTATGCAAGCCCACGAGTTGAAAACAGGGCATTCTGATAAATAATGCGTTTGTGGAATAAGTGTTAATCCACTCGTTTTTAGCCATCTCCGGGGACGGCCATTTTGTCTTCTGTCGACTGAAAATGACACCAATCGTGGCTGACCTTTTTTCTGAATCCGAGCCGTGATTGGTCCTTGTGAGCAGTTGTGATTTCATTTTCCGTCGACAGAAGACAAAATGGCCGCCCCCTGAGATGGCCAAAAAACGAGTGCATTTTGTTGCTTAACTTACATTCCATAAACGCAAAATTAATCAGAATGTCGCGTTTCAACTAGTGGGCCTGGTGGGAACATATTCTTGAAAAAATGACTTCCGCTTTAAGAAAAAATGTGTTTCTTTTTTTTAAAACAATACTGTTATCATTGTGAGGTCTGTTTAAAAACATTCAAATTATTCCCAAACAGTTGACGACTTTAAAATGATACGGAGTGCCACTTGCATTAACTATTTATACAAATCTGAGAAAAACATCAGTTGCATAATTTGGACACTATTACACCATCGATTACCATACATTACCTAACAGTAAAACAATCTAACACTCGCTTGAATGACAAAGGACAAGGTCCTAATAGAAATCACAAATGTGCCTTACGTGTTTACTTTTTACACTTAAATATCAGTTAAAGCAACACCGGGTAAGTATTCGACCTTAATCAAATATTTTCATAACACTTTTGGGTGGAAATACGGTTCAAAACCAAAGTTAAATATTCATTTTCATCATCGTTGTATTATATTGATTAGACACAAGTAGATTCACATCCTTGCCATTCATCCTAAACACAGCCAAAAGCTTTTTGGTGCCGCCGTAATCAAGGAAAACTGAAAACTTACCCGGTGTTGCTTTAAAAAAAGTGACCACTGCGAAAAATCCGTTCACGTTGTAAAACTTCACCTTTGGTAGTAAGAAACGATGCCTTTAGCAGCTACTGACTCAAGTTGGTTGCACAAAGTTAATGGTTGTTTGTCCTTTCACACTCACTGAACTGAGCTCTATAGTGAGATTACTGTGCCATCTTGATTTACTGAAGGGGTCATGTGAAGAAATGCATGAATCATCGCACACATGTAGCTGTTTTTGTCCAAAAGATGTTGGTAGGATTCGTCGTTTTGTGCATTGTTTAAACGTCCTACTGTAAATAGTCATTGTATGTTGTGTGATAATTTTTCATTCGTTTACCTTGAAACAGGGCATTCATGCACTTCATTTTTAGGCCAATTTGCAAATGTTTGTGTTGGTTTACAAAGCCTTAAATTACATCTTGTAAACCCACACATTTGCAAATGATTGTCTACTCTCTCATTTCCCTGTCGTCTATTAACTTTGGGAGTGACAGCAGAGTGCAAATGCCTGTTCTGAATTTTGGCCTAAGTATCAGATCAGACTGACAGAGATCAAGTCTGACATCCAAAGCTCCACCACGTCCACTTGTATGGACACCATATGAGCTCTCATCATAAACACGTGTAGTTGTCCTTTGCTGTAACTACTCTGCAACGACTTTTTTTCCCCCACGATGGAATAGGAATAAAAGTGCTTTTGTTGGACTAAAACGGCAGACTCGAAACCAAATTCCTCTTGCATGTATACATCGCCATCAGTCAAACAATGGAGACAACTTTCTCCGCATGCTCCAATCATAGTGTCTGTCCATCACAATTGATTCACAAGGATGAGTCATCAAAAGCATGCCTATTTGAAATGTGGTAGAATATCTATGAATAATTTAAACTTTGATGCGAAAAATCCACAAATCTGTATGTCAAAACAGTCATGTTTAAACTTCATTTTTTGTATTTACATTTGAACAAATCTGTATTGAAAATAATGTGTGTATTAAGGCAGAATGAGTTCAGGAAAAGGTTGACGTGATTTTTCTGACAAGTTTTGTGAGTTTGATTTGATTCACGATTTTTGTCAAATCAAGCTTCAGGGCAATATTCACTATGTTTAGTAGCATTTACAAATATGACAGAAAATTACATTTTCAAAACATTCAAATTGATTATTGTAATATGTAAGAACACTAAAGATGCTGCAGTCCTTTTTCAAGTATTTTAAAATGTACTGTATGTCATAAAATTAATTTAACAAATAAATAACTTAATTATAGTCCCTTTAGCAAAGCTAAATTGATTTAAAAAAACAAAGGTAATGTTAGCATAATTGAGACCTATCATTGCACTCTAATGTTCAAAATAGAGCAAAAAATGCAAATACTTAATATATACTGTATGAAATATTTATAACATCAGCTTTTTATTATACTTTTGACCTTATTGCCTCATCCTGGCTGACGTAACTGATTCATTTCTGGTTTTAGGGTGTGTGTACTTGCATAATCTGTCGCTGTTCGCTGTGCTATTATTTGATTTTTCCACACTTATTAATTTACTTGCTAATTTGCAGTTCATAGCTGCTTGTTCTCCACTTTAACGCGGTTCAAGTATGTGAAAAGTGTACGGTACACCGAAGCACTTTTTCTGGTGTTTGGCGACACAATATTAGCTTAGCAATTAGCATTGGCTTCTTTTTCTTTTTCCCCCTCTTGCATGCTTAGCCACTTCTCGTCCACCTTTAGCAACAACAACGCTTAATAGGAGTTTAGCTTATTTGCGGCCATGGAGCCAAGGATTAGTTAGTTAGAGGAGAGTATCTACACCGTGGGAAGATAATGTTTAGCTTCGCCAGATAGCACGCACAGCTCATAGCTTGCGCCCATAAATGTGCCTAGATGCGGCGTGAGTTAGCTTAGCGCGTTAGCATGACCTGTCACGAGTAGCATGCCACTTCTGATTGGTAAGCTTTACGAGAGAGGGGGAGTTTACGTGTGAGATGGTTGACACAACAGATTCCGGGACTGTCAGGAGTTCTGTGAGGATCACGTGATCGCATTGTTTGGAATTGCGATTTCGAAGCTTCAAGAGAAAGGAAAACGAACAACGTCAATAAACCTGATTTGTGCGTATAAACAAAGTCAGTGACATCAGTGCAATTTAACGTTTGCTTGTCATTCAGAGAAAAACCTTTTAAAATCATCATATGGCATCATGTGATTGCTCACATTCCTTTTTAAGGCCAAATAAAGTTCACTCACACACTGACATCTATTTCCATATGGCTATTGGTTCAGCCTGTTATTACATTTCTGTCGCCCTTGACTTGGCATTGCCTTGAACGCACCACGACGTGCGCGTGCGCTATAAAGACTGGAGTGGACTTATGGCAGTCCAGGGATCTCCCAAGTCTGCAGCACAGGAAGCGGGCCTAGTTCTCTCCTGTCCGCCCTCTTCCACAAAAGATGGCTGTTAAGATGTTTCTTATGGCACTGGAAGAGTCAGGGAGGGGGAAACATGGCAAATCTCTCAGTCCTGCAGGCCTCCTTTTTAAATCATTAGAACACGTCTGGAATTCTCTAGTCACAATACATTCTTTCTCGTTTTTCATACTTCTCATCCAATTTGACAGCCACGTTCTCGATTGGTACGGGTGAGTTTATTCTCATCTTCTGACGTTAGGGTGACGGGGGATTCAATCGTGTAAACATCCGTTGGTAAATGTTTGATTTGTTGGCATTCTCCGATATTGAGGTTCAGTTTGACGACCTTGCTCTATTTTTAGTCTGGGGAAAAAAGTTGCTGATTGACTAATTTCACTTGGCAAATGAAATTATTCATCCTCGTTCTAGTGCCGGAATACCTTGGAGAACTGTAAATGTAAAATCAAAACAGTAGCCACGATTTGAACCCTGAACCTCACATCTGTGAAGCAAATGTGTTCATCACGTGTGTACCATGCTGCCCACGTGAAAACACATGTTAAAAAATAAATAAATAAAAACTTGAAAAAAAAAAATAGTGTCACTACAGCACCTACCAGCCAGGCCATGTTCACCTATCGTTAAAAAAACCATTCCCAGGAAAGGCACCAACACAATGGAAGCTGCCGGAAAGGGGGACCCATTTAAAAAAAAAAACACACACACACAGTTGGCCCATATAAGGAGGTAATCATGTATGCTTTTATATCATATTAAAAAAGTTTGGGAATATTTTGTGGACTTTTGTGTCCACAACGTTGAACACTTTCGAAATAGACCTTTGAATGGTTGCAATTTAAAATGCACTTTTGTTTTCCAAATGTGCTGATAAAAAGATGATGGCTGACGTCTTATCAGTAAATATGGCGGTAACTGAGCGTGCCTTCTCGTGTGATGATGTATTCTTATGCAAACTGGTTCATTTTGCAGCGATTGCAATGTCTGAACATTGTATGTCGGTACCGACTTCAACTGCATTGCCAAATCACAACAGAGTACAACGTCCACATTAATGCTTGTCATTATGTAATCTGTTGACCGAATTAAATCATCCAACTGGAGGCAGGCAACCATTTTTTATCAGTGCTACTGGGGGCCCACAGAGACCACACACTATATATATAAAAAAAAACAACAACCTTTTTTTCAAATATGGAAAAAATATGTGCATATCTTAATATATTTCATTTTTAATCATACATTTTTCAATGCATGTATAAAAGATCCTCTTATATAACTCAACAACAAAGGGTTTGAAGCAAACTACAAAATAGCCACATACATGTTTTATTAGCACCAAGTGCCTTCTAGCTGTATATCTCATCTAGTGGTGATTGGTTGTATTGCAATTTAAAACTACAGTTCACCACTGCATATTTGCAGTTCAGCACCCGTGGATTTGCATATTTGCTATTGTTTTAAATTTGAGATTTTTCCCACTTTTTTCCCCCCATTTCCCCTGTTCTTCATGGAAAACGAACATTGAATGTTCGTAAGTGTTTTTTGAAGAATTTTGGGGGTTTGTGAAAAAATTGTCAAAATTCAGCTTCACAGCCGCCATATATTTAATGTTAATCAGCGTTTTGGAAGAATTTGGGGGTTACAAAAAAAAAAAAAAATCACAAACATTTTTTTTTAATCTTTTTCCTTTTTTTTTCCCCCCCCAAAAATTTTTGGGGCGGATAGGAGAAAAGGAATGGCCGCTCCGAATGTTACTGTGGGCCGCAGCCGCCAATGACCCATCCCTGTAAATGATGCCATCTCTTTTAAAGCGAGTGCCCCAAAGTAATGTCTTTTCTGCTCCAAGTCAACATCAAAGCTGAAGTGCCGCTGCCGTTGTTCTTCCCTCCACTTGCCCCATCCTTTTCGCCCAACAATTCCTCTTCCTCACCACCTTCCCTCCGAGCAGCCGTCTACTGTTTCTTGACAGCTCTTGGTTGTAATTAACTGCGGGTGCTTCAGTTTCAAGGACAAAAATGGCTCCGCGCACTCAAAAGGCAGGAAGCTCTTATTTTGCTGAGAGGCTGGAGGAAAAGAGTCATCACCATTCCACAGATAAATCCGCTCTGACAAACTCCCTGCCTCTCTCGGATTCCTCGTCGCTCCTCCACGTTGGACTTTTTGTTTGACTTTGGTTGATTTCGCAAAAAACATGTCCCGGCGGTGTAATTTCCAGTTATTTGCTTCTTCTGTGACATGCTTAAAGCTATTTGTACTCCGTGTTTATGACGAGTAAATTAGTGGCCAGCGCGGCGGAGAGCTGCTGCACACAGCGAGCCAAATCTGGAGTCAGCTCAAAGCCGCCTGAGTGGAAGTGAAGTCTCTTCTTTTTCTGCTTGAACGCTTGGCTCAGCCATCCAAGGGAAATAACTTTCCACCTGTGAGACGGTTTCCTTTTTTTTTTTTTTTGTTGTTGTTGTTGTTTTTTTATGGATGCGTGTACAAGCATCAGCCATCTGTAAATGCTCGACTCTTTACTGAGTCTATATTGACTATATTTACCAAACTCAAAAGTGGGATCAAAGTGACTCAGATCCTCCAGTGTTGCCCGACTACAAAGGCCATATTGTAAGTGTGACCTCAGGTCCGAGCGGATAACACAGCTGACAAGAATTGCTTCATGCCTCCAGACAACAAACGGAATATCATTTCCCATCCCTAAGAGGCCTGAGTATTAGTTGGCGCTAGCGCATTACTGAGAAACTGTCAAGAAATGGGGATACGGTGAACCCGGGTTTATCGCGGGGATGTGTTCCAGACCCACCAAATTCAAATTCCAAAATAGAGACACTGTATATAAAAAAAAAATCGAAAGTCTACACTGTTTATCAAAAAAAAAATCGAAATAGTCTTTCCCCTCTCACATGCTTTAAAGAGGAAGTCGACCCAAACATATTTTTTGTACTTCTGTACTTAGCCTCTGTCTGCTCCGAATCGGTTTCGAGATATTGACAAAATAAATGTGGTCAAGAAGTTTAGAACTTTAGTCCATCTTTTTCGTCTGCCTGTATCTTTTTCCATCTGAAATTGTGAAGAATGAATGGAGGGTTGCTATGGTGTCTTTTTTTTGTCAATTAGAACAATTAAACAAGGCACAACAGGCTGCCACTTAAGGCTTAAAGCCTATTAAACAATGCCTGCAAGCTTTGATGTGGACAGTTAGGCACACCCCTTTGTACTATCAAACAAATTCGCTAGCTGTTTGGTGGCCTCTTATTTTTTACGCTTGATTCTCACCCATGCGCAGATAAGATCGGTAAGTGGCTCATTCCGACAGTGTTGACGGTTCATTTAAAGTGCAAGATAAATTTGTGTCCTCCAAAAACATGGATATATTCAACCCTTGATAGTGTTACAAACACATACGGTGGCTTAATTGAACAAGCGGCCATTGCGATGGAGTAAAGGGGGACGCCTCAAGGAGCAAGATACTGCCCTACTCTGTTAACTGTTCACACGGATGAACGAACTGTTCAGCAGTTTTGTGCCATCTTTGAATGGGATTTTTTTTTTATGCAAGAGAGCCCTTTTGCGGGGGCGGTGGAGAAATCACAATATGTGGTAATTTTGTGTCGTGAGCACTAAGGCGCCAGGCTTTTTGGTGCCCTCCCCGCCAGGCCAAGGTGGGTTTTTAGTGCGCCCACTTTGGGTGCGCAAGGTGCCCTTTCACGATGTGGCGACTGAAAAGCCAGTTGGGATAGCTTTAGCTCACCCTAATGGGGACAAGCTCTGTAGAAAATGGACGGATGGACTATAGTCTCACCTAGGGCACAGTATATTGTGCGATGTATAATTTTAGATTTTAAAATAGTTATTATTTGTGTGAAAAACATAACAATTGGCAAGTACTGACTTCTCCCAAAAACGTGTAGGTTGAATTTTGTAAATTGTATTGGCTATCACTCTAAAACATGACCAAAACGATGTCATAAATCGAGTACCTCTAACGAGATGTGTGCACTTTATGAATTTGGCTTTAACAAAAGGGAAATTTGTACTGGCGAGCACCTGGAAGATCAGATAGGAAAGTAAGTCAAATTGAGCAAATAAGTACAGTATTTATTTGATCATTATTGACAACAAAGGTGAACTTGCAGGTTTGACTTGGTGTAACAAGTGCGCCAGAGTTCACCGCAAAAGGAAAGACGAGAGACTCGAGAGCACACCATTAATACAGCAGTAGAGGACAGCGACGGAAAGATGGATTACACACACGCATCGAGCTCTGGAAATCCCCTGTTTAGATGTGGGCAAAATCACAGAGATGGCAGACCACTGAATGCCAACCACGTCTTGCGGGAAGCGTTTGAATTCGATGAAGCTTTTAAAGCATAATGACTGTGTGCATATGCCCTTAGAACTTCACTTGAGGAAATTGGTGTTAACATGTAATTTTTCTCTTTCTGGTCTCCTGGAAGGGATGTAAACAAGAGGTCATAGTCGCATGTCATGAGGCCAATTTATGTTTACGTGGAATGGCTGTTTCTACCGCTAAAGGTCCGACGCCCATTTTGCTGACGATTGACGGGACACCTTTTAGAAATGACGGACTGACGAATGGCCGAAGTCGGTCTTCATCCGTCCGTGAAATCGCCACTAACCACGTCACTGACGGATGCCTGTTTTTCTGACGGTTTTTTTTGGGGCGGACCGATTGATGGACTAACGGACGAACTGATGGGCTTAACTGACGGACGGACTGACGATTACAATTCAGTAGAGCTAGACCGATATTGTTTTTTCAGGGCCGATACCGATTTTTAGTAATCAAGGGGCCGATAACCGATATTTGAAGCTGATATTCATTTGTAGTAAAGAGGAGAATATTTCTTTTCAAATTAAAAAAAAAAATACAAACTCCAACACTTGGTTGAAATTACCTTAAGCATAATTATTAAAAAGCATTTCATATTTGCAACATGTTAAAAGTTATTTTGCTTTTTATCTTGAGAAGTAGACATCTTTGTTTTCGAATTCCATCAAAAAGTGCAGCAGCATGTCTCACAAAATGCAATGAAAACGTCAACAACTGAATCGCTTTTTTCCAAAGTTTTCTAGT
The DNA here is from genome assembly GCF_054856515.1 of Filicampus tigris. Classification (NCBI taxonomy): domain Eukaryota; kingdom Metazoa; phylum Chordata; class Actinopteri; order Syngnathiformes; family Syngnathidae; genus Filicampus; species Filicampus tigris. Next base: position 12,020,296 of record NC_141233.1, on the reverse strand, counting down.
TTTCTAAAGTTTTCTAAATTGGAGTTTTCCAAAACTATATATATATATATAATCCCCTGAGGTTTACCCAATTTTAATATGATCTGTTATCGGCTGGCAGATATATAAAAAAAAAAAGGCCGATGCCGATTTTCGTCAAAATGCCAAATATCGGCGCCGATAATCGGTCTATCCCTACAATTCAGTTTGTCACGAAAAATGACGGAATATGTTTTACGGATCTACCCCGCAAGTCTCACTCGGGCCATTTCGAGCACGACTCTGTACTGTTGATTGCAAACACATCTATCCTGTCACAACAGTGCCGCCTCCTGCTATTTGTCGGTCTTCTTTTGGAATGGCCAGTTTGTCGCATCCTCTAAAAACAACCAAAGCCAAACACCAGAGAGCCCAGTGTCGAAAAGGCATCAGGAGAGGACTGCGTAGCTAGGAGACTTGTTCCAATTGGCCGTGACCTCCTGACTGGCCGCTCGTAATTAGAAGCAGTCCCTCGCTGTGCCTCCTTCTCTTGTCCAAAGTAAATACTTTGGCACCCGAGCGGAATGCTGACAGACCGCTGTTTTGGGTGCTGTGCGAAAGGCAGGAGAGCTCCTTACGTTCAACACTCAGCCCGTACGCTTGTTCAGTCTGTCAGCAACAGACCGCGATATTCTAAATGAAGAATATCATACGGGGTCCGATGACAACCGTGTGCCTTTCTGTCAACTGTTGATAGCCTTCACGCCAGAAATGTAAATCTATCCGTTCGCGACCATATGTATGCTGTACGCTGTATGTTTACAAATGCTTCGGGGGGGGGGGATTTGTCGAGATTGTGGCGTCCGAGTGAAGACGTTTAGAGAAAATCTACCCGTTTATTCTCAGAAATGGAAACGTTGTTTTTTTTTTTGTTTGTTTGTTTTTTTTACATTTGAAAATGACGTAAGGACTTGAATCTAATCCAACTTGGCGTTTTTATGACAATGTGGGGATGGATTGATCTGAAGCGGATGCCCCTGTAATGATTATCCAGACAGCCAGTTATGAGATACTTGTTCACAACATATGTACCATAAAATAAAGCTGCATCGTTTGTGCGGCCTCAAAAATGTAAAAACACATGCGCAGAAGAACACCGATCAAGCGTCCTTGGATTATGCATTGTCTTGCTTGCTAGCTCAAATTGTTCTCTTCAAATGACCTTGACCACAGGCTCGGCGTTTGTCGGGAAGTGATAGAGTATCGCTTGCTGTACATTTTGATTGCGCAACCTGCGTATGTACGTGGACTGCCAACGCTTGACTTGTTTCAAATAAAACAGCACGGCTCAAACGGGCAGTCTGCATTCGAAAGAGCAGCCCGTGGTATCTTGCCAGGGCCGCTCACCCGATAACCTTCGCGGCAGGGGCTACTCCGGTGCAGTGAGAGTATGTACAATATGTGTGTGTGCCATGTCTTTTTTTTTTTTTAGGACTGTACGCCGTCATATTGGGTCTTCGTTTTAATATACATAATAGTTGACTGTATGACTGTAGCCTCTACTACTTGGACCCTCCCACTGTTGTGTAGGACTGAGCCGCTCATTTAGGGTTACGCGCAGCGCTATCGGCGAAAGCTAAAGAAGTCTGAGGACTATAGCAGAGCCGTGAGTGGTTTGGTGTTTGGTCTGCTCGCTCCGAGATTAGCGCAGCAGGTTGCCGCAAGCTTAGTTAATGACACGTCTATCGCCGAGGTCCTCGGGCTGTCTGGAAGCGAAGGGACCCACACTCGCAGTCTATGCGAAAGCACAGCGCTTGCTTGACTAGCAGGCTAACATTGCGGGAAGAGAAACGACGTCAAATGTGTTGTCTTGCCAAATGGGAACGGGGCACGCTCAGCAGCAAATGGACAGTGACATGCAGATGACAAACCAATGATCCGATCATGACATTGAGCCCTAATCGCATTTTCCAAAGCTGAAAGGCGTTCCGAATGAGTGCGGTCGTATGCGAATGCAGCGCGACGACTTCAGAGGCGCTATTTAGTCAAGCCACAAGTCACCACCATAATTGCGTGAATGTTCACATGAAGAATGATTGCATGAATATAGCCATGTAATATGAATATACGCTATATTGCCAAAAGTATTCGCTCAGTGCCGTGACTCACATATGAACTTAAGTGGTATAACGTTCCTATGCCATAGGGTCCAATATGAGGCTGGTCCCCCCTTTGCAGCTATAACAAGTTCAACTCTTCTGGGAAGACTCTCTATAAGGTTGAAGTGTGTGTTTATTGGAATTTTTGACCATTCTTCCAGAAGTGCATTTGTGAGGTCACACACTAATGTTAGGCATGAAGCCTCTCGGTCTTTGTTGGGTTGAGGTCAGGTCTCTGTTCAGGCCAGTCAGATTCACTCACACCAGACTCTTGTCATCCATGTCTTGGGTGGACATTGCTATGTTCGCAGTCATGTTGGAAGACAACGGGACCGGCTTCAAACTGCTCCCCCAAAGTTAGGAGCACGGAATTGTCCAAAATCTCTCGGTATGCCAAATGCTTCAGCGTGTTCAGATGTATCGCGCACTGTATGCCATACTTTCACAGCCATCTGTTCCAATGTTTTGGGAAATGTGTCGTAAAAATAATTTGGCTGATTTTTCATCTCCTGAAAATGATTTCGTCTGCCTTCGTCTTTTTTTCGTGACTCAGTCTGACGTTGCATCTGTGTTGTTCTTTACGTGATATTAGGTCCTCAAAGTCTTGGTCTTGACTTGGGCTCAACACTTTCAAAGTCTTGCTCTCAGTTTATGTTGTCTTGACCGCGCTTAACATTTCTACGCATCATATTGGGTGTGCTAGGTCCATTCCATCCCAAGCAGTCTGAAAATCTTCCTTCTGTCCGTACACCGTTTATATCCTTAAATTCCGACTGTATTTTATGGGGAAAGCGCTGCTGAGTGCTAGTTACAGCGCTGTCCTATATCAGTCAGCAGCCTGTTTATGAAACTCCGGTCCAAAACCAAGAGTCGGGAGATGAGCCAAGCGCTCGGTGCTCGGCCAGATCAATCCGAGAGCGAGCGAGCGAGGGACAGAAGGTTGGGCTTGAGGGAAAAGGGGGAGTTAGCAATTGCAGTTCTCTGCCCTACCTCCATGCCGCTGAGCTCCACTGTTTGCCCACTCTGTTAACTATTACCAAAAGGCTGTGTATCTTGGCTACAGCCCAACACTCTTACACATACTGTGGCCCATTATCAAAGGAGACCTTCACTACAAGCTCTGGAGGCTTTCCAAAAGGCCACAGTTTCAACCCCAAGACCAAACCTGGCACCATAGCACTCCTCATCGTTTTCTCCCAACTCTCATTCTGCTAATCCCCTTGCTTGAACATGCACATTGCTTCAACTGCTCTTGGCAGCTACCTCACCCATGCACACTTCTTTTGATAATCTCTTTCATGTCTGCCTTCATTTCGCTGGGTGTTGGGTTCAGTACAGACACAAAAAATACTGCACAATGCTGCACGCATGCAATGATTATAACTATTAGGGACAGACCGATTATCGGCCGGATCGAATATCGGCACCGATATTTGTCAAAAAGCCAAATATCGGCACCGGCTTTTTTTTTTAAAACTCTGCTGGCCGATAATAAATCAATTTGGAAGTGTGGAAATCAAAACAAGGGTATGTGAAAGTTTAACATTTCTGTCATTTTGAAATGTTCATTTACTGTAGAAAACTACATGAAGCTATACTTTTAAGTTTTCCTTTATCCTTTTTAAGAGACAACCTTGGGTGCTCCCTGAAATTTTTGTTTGAATTTTATAACAGAGATGTATACTGCTAAAAATTTCTTGTAATAATGATTTTTTTCCAAAAAAATCAACATAATGCAAACCGGAAACATTGTTCAATAAACATGCTTGAAGACGTTACAACAAAGTTAAGAGTACATTTTTCTTTAGATTTTGAAGCCAATATTTTCCTTTTTACTGTAAATTAATATCTGCTCCAAATATCGGTTATCGGCCCTCTTGACGACTAATAATCGGTATCGGTATCGGCCCTGAAAAAAGCATATCGGTCTATCTCTAATAACAATGTCTATTTTATAACGTATAGCAACCGAGTGACATCACAAAAAGATAGCACTGGAGATGCAAACAATTTTTTTGTGCCGATTCTGAATTTGCCCTCGTTTTTATAATAATAATACAATACTAAGAATATAATGTATTATATTAATATAATATTTTCAGTCATAGCTCCAGATTACAACGCACCGTAAACTCCGCATTGCGTAAACTTTTCTAGGTCAGTCTTCCAAAAATTAAAATATCTTAAAACCCAAATGTGTGACAAAAAAGGATTTTTTTTTTTTATTTTATTTATTTTTTTTTTAAATCAGCGTCACAAATGCAGTTAGGTACACAAAGCCATCTCTGATTACAATTTTGCTGTTGCCCAGTGTAATTTACACAAGCAGTAATAAACATCAAAGCAACCCCGAAACATCACAAATATTGCGGAAATAAATGTATGCTGCTAGTCTTACCGATGACATTAGGTCAACTACTGCTACCTACCCGTGATGCGAGCGGATGTAGTTGCTCGTAAACTAAAATGCCAGCCCTCTCCTATTACATAAAGGCAACAAGGCATCGTCTATGAATAGTGATCTTCAGATGTAAACACTGGAGCCTGCTCTACCTCGTAAGTTGCTGTCAACACTTAACGTTGCATCATCAGTGAGAGCAAGCCATTTTCAACACTTTTAGATTTGCTCACAAATTTGTAGAAATAACACCCGCACGTGTGGACTGACAATTATTTTAACATTTCTGGACAAATGTGGAATTTACCAAAACATAGGAGGATTCAGTCAGATTTTTTTATTTTTTTTTTTATTTTTTATTTTTTTCAATTCCTCTATTTACTTATTTTGGCAGGTGGGAGGCACTTTACCCATTCTGTCTCTTAAACATGCCCACATTATCTGAATATGGCTTTCTGAGTCGAAGAGCACTACTCCATCGCAGCTTACAATGCCGGTCTGATCAATTATTTTCTTCTCCGAGCGCCCCTTTTTGAGTCTGGTCTCTTTGCAGGGAATAAGTGCCAATAAAATCTCCCAAACGGCAAAACACATGCACTGGCAATTCAAATTGCACATTTTTCTCTCTGCTAAAACTCCATCCATCCATCTTCTGCTTATCCGGGGGCAGGTAGCAGGGGCACAGACCCCCCCCCCCCCCCCCCCCCCACCCCAGCAATGCATGCGGAACCAATCGGTTGTGTTCGACGCCGTTGGGCATCAGTGCAGTGACGACACACAGCAGGATTTCCCGTGTTGGTGCATTTAATCGTCTCAATCACAAATCTGATGACACAGATCAAAATCCTCCCCGTCAAATGTGGAAAAATACTTTTTCTCCAGCAGTGAAGTTGCTTACCTTGCCATGCACATCAAGAGAAAAATGGCAGAGTTAAAAGCGTTAGCACAACTTAAAAGAGGCACATTAATTATTAAAGTAGGGGAACACGTCAAGAATGTTTGTTCCACCCTTTGGTTATGGAGGATAATAAAAGAATAAATAATAATTAAAAAAAAAAACACGTCAGGTTAATTCACAGATTTTGTGTAATTATAATGTAGTACAATAAATTCTTCCAAGTTTTTTTTTTTTTTTTTTTTTTTCTTGGCCCTGTTACACATGTATCTGTGCTAATGTGTCACTTTATTTGATTAGGCGGCTGCCTCATCAGACTTCAGCTAGGTGTGCGCCCATATTCGCTTCAGTCTGTTCTCATGCTGTCTTTGTTGGCATGTAAACACACCTTTTCAAGTGTGGCTAGTTTTTTGTTGACATATGTATGGAGTCAGATTCTTCTAGGTGATTATGTAAACAAATGGGACTTTGAAGTATGTGTGTGTGTGTGTGTGTGTGTGTGTGTGTGTGGCAGACTGATTTGAAAGTGAGATTTTTTTTTTAAAATGTATTTTTTTGATCGTTGAGCCATACGCTCGCTCGCGTCTTGCTTCAGTGGATCTAACGTGAAGAGATCATCTTTTCCGCTTCGGTACCTCCGCAACCATCGCTTTCTTTGTTTTGCTCATTACAAATGAGCCTTACCTGACCAATATCGCGTCTTCAAAACACCATACCTGCAGTTAGTATAACAGCATGAATTTGGCTGTTATTTTGTAAAAAAACAAAAACAAATGGATGATAGTGCAAGTCGGGAGCCGCAAGCACACACTGTACCGCCCGTGGTTCCAGTCTTCCTGTATAATTGTCATCACCTTGGGCAGGCTAGTTCTTCCCCCTTCAGTGTTTTTCTTTTCTCTCCCCCGGGTCTACGACACCTTTGTTTTCTTGAATAATGATTTCCTTTCGGGTCACCTCTCCAGCCTTTCAGGGCAGTGAAAGTGGATCTGTCCAGGGCCTCTCCATTACATAGCCCATCAGATAGGGATTGCACGATAAGTCCCCTCTGTATAATAAATGTCTCATATTTGATCTTCACAGGTGGGAGTGATCTCACAACACTGAAGCCCTGGTGCCTCTCTGGGGACAGCTTGCATAAACACTGGCTTTTTAGCATGAAACGTATGAGTCTGGTTGCCTTTTGATGTGCAAGGTGTCAGCAAACAAAAAGTCAAAAAAACGCACACACCCTAACGTTGCTATTTCCTCTGCTTGCATGGAAAGGTTGACATATTGCTTATTCGGTCAGACCAGCTTTCGGGGGAGCTTCATAGGGTGAATCGTAAACAAGTTAACCCCCAGCGCAAGTCCCTTTATACTAGAGATAGACCGATATGTTTTTTTCAGGGCCGATACCGATTATTAGTAGTCAAGGCGACTGACAACCGATATTTGGAGCCGATATTGATTTTTTGTAAAACGGAAAATATTGGCATCATAATCTAAAAAAAAAAAAAACTTAACTTTGTTGAAATGTCTTTAAGCATATCATCGCTGAAAAACACTTATCTCCATTTTTTTTTTTTCATTTTACATGAATCATATTTCCATGTTACAGACATCACATTAAAGTGAAAAGTTAAAAAAGTTTCCAAAATTGGAGATCAGTGTTTTTCACAGGACAGCGACGATGTGTTTATTTAACAATTTTTCGGATTTGCATAATCTAGATTTTTTTTTTTGGTATTGTTATTACTATACATTTTTGACAATATACATCTTTCTTACCAAATTCTAACAAAAAGTTCAGGGAGCACGCATGGTTGTTTTGCACAGTAAATGAACATTTCAAAATGACAGAAATGTGAAACTTTCACGTATCATTGTTTTGATTTCCACAGTTTTAAATTGATTTATTATCGGCCAGCAGAGTTTTAAAAAAGCCGATGCCGATATTCATCAAAATATCGGCGCCGATAATCGGCCCGGCCGATAATCGGTCCATCCCTACTTCATACCATAACTCATCCAACACCGCAATGTACAGGAGAGAGTACTTTTTCCTGACCGGTTCAAAGTTCAAGCACAGGGCCCGGCAATCATTGACTCAGTCAAGCTTCACACCATTTTAATAGAAAGGAATGTATCGGCAAATCAAAAGGGGACATTAGAAGAGTTGGCTTCAGAATAGACAAGGGATGATAAAAATACAGCGGAAAGTAAATGGAGCGGGCAGAATGCCGGGCTTACTTGTTAGTCCATATAATGTTGCGTGGTTGCAGTTTGAATGGGAGACTGCGGAGTCGTACTGTAGGAGGCAACTCAAGCTGTGAGTTATGCTTCACTATCTGCACTGGGCGTGCAACACGTCTTCAGGCCAACATTCAAAACCTTGGCTTGTCAATTATTTTTCAGCCAGATTTCTTTCTCGTAGATCATTGGCCACAAGAGGTAGGGGTGTGTTCCGCTAGACCGCCCTCCCCACACGCTGCCTTTCGGGAGTTACATGGACGCCGGATGCTCCGGTTGTTGACAAAATAGTACACCGTGGCTGTGCTTTTACCTGAAATTCATCGTCAAGCTACATTCAATCATGGAGTAAAAGTAGATTGTTGATGAGACTTTTCCCGCTGGTGTTCACCAACTTTTAAATAGGGAAAATAAATAACACGCTTCACATCGCACTTTTTGTCCCCTAATCTGATTTGTGTCTTTCATCTACTTTGATTTGGTGAAGTATGAACAGTGAAAAGCGGCACGATGAATTCGATGTTTGCAAGACCGACCCAAGTCACACGTGAGAGTGCTTTCAAATAGGAATCAGATTAAATTGTGACACATGTGTCTTCTGCTATAAAGAATCAGGTGTCAAGACACAACTTTTTAGTTTGATAAGAGATTTGAATAGGAACTAGGGTTGAGCATTGGGCTGCGTTTCCCTCGGCTACGGGGCAAATGAAAAAGAGACCCACGCGCCAGCGTAGCTGTGTGGTTGCACAAATCCAATCTGATTCCCATATTTTTCAGTTTCTAATTCACGAGGGATGTCACGATATCCAAATGTCGCGATACGATAATATCACGATATGAAAAATACGGAAGAGTGTCACTTAAAAATCCAATATCCAAAAACTGAAATGTGAGCAAGACTTGTTTTGTTCCTGACACGAGACACTGCAAGTTAGCGTAGTTTATTGCTTCACTTTCATTCAAATGGTGATCTAATGTGACCTGATGAACATTCTTTCGATCGGCCAACCTTTGTATTGCCGTTGTATTTTACTTAGTGAAGATAAACGACAGTAGCAGTCAGTAAAACTCCCACCTATTCGTGTCACAACTATTTACAAACGTGGGAAAATATTGTGCTGTATTTAGGTTTGATGAATCCTCAACTTGTTCTCCAAACGTATCAAGGTCTGTGTTACCACTGCCAGTGTTGGTTTCAAATTCAGAAGCATTGGAAACAGTTTCAACTCCCAGTGTTCTGATTATATTCACATTCAGTAATTGCACACTTTACTGTCATCTTCCCTTATATTGTTGGATCTCTTATCTGATGTTGTCATGCTGAATAAACATCTCTTTGAGAGTTGCAGGTTTCGTCAGTCGGCCCTTATCAGCAGTTCCTTTGATCAGAGGCACTTTTTTTTTTTTTAAACGGGGGAAAAGCTTGAAGGGTGCAGCCTGCAGAGCAGCAAATGTGATCTCGATGATTTTCTAGACTGCGTTCAGTTCACTCAATGAAATCAAATGAAGGTCAATGGGATCCTAGTTGGGATCTTTAGAATGAAAAAAAATTCAATGACGATTGATGATATCATCTTCTGCATTACCTTCAGTCTTTTAGTGTGAAACATTTGACACGCACGCAAGATCATGTCATTGTGGCTGCGCGGTTATGACTTCAAATCGGAATTATTTTCAGGCTAGAAAGAAGCAATTATGCGTTCTATCCCTGGCCTTTGTGACCAAGTGTCCTTGAGCAAGACACTGAACCCCCAGTTGGTCCCGATGCTGCGTCTTGAGTATGTGAATGAGGACGCACTTTGGGCGCCTTGTCGTCCCCGAAGATCCGATGGGCTGAGTTGCGAGTTCGTTTTTCCGATATGGTTACAGACGATGCGTTCGCCTTTGTAAATGTGTTTCATTGAAGAGGTCTTTTCAGCTGATATGTGGCCGTCGCATTGTGGGGCAGTTGCATTGATTGAGTAGGTGTGCATGATTGACAATTTGTGCGTGTGAAGTTGAGCATGAACACTGAGCCTCTACATGCTGAGGTCATTGCTCATTGGCCCTTTGTGGGGCGTAACGTTGGGGAGCGGTAGAGCCTGATGCAGAAGAGGAGTGTGGGAACCAACTGGTGCAGAGAATGGGGGTTGGGGTGAAAGATGAGGTAAAGGTTCGGGAGCCCAACAATCAGCATGTTGATGTCTTCACTGGGTTGGCCTAGTTGTTTGGCGAGTTACAGAAGAGAGCTTTGGGCAGGCAGGGCACACAGGAGCGGACCTGCCATCCTGGTACACGATGCACCCCGAACTAAATATAACGAGAAGGATCAATGTGGTGTTAAAATGGGTGCTCCACTCGACACGATACATGACAAGCTGTTGAGAACGAAAGGGCGGAAGTGTTTGTGTAATTTATGACCTGGAAACACCGCTAGTTCATTTCAATAATACTTCGCCTGAAGACTACAAATAAGACTAAGAATGTCTTTATTGATATTGGAATAGGCGCAAATGATGAAATCATACCTGAATGAATGTCAGCAAATGACCGGGAGGCTAAGTAGGAGATAACTAGAGCAAGCATCAGGTTGAAGTCGGTTATTAATATCACTACTGCGCCACTATACCAATTGCATCTGCAAAGGCATTTCACTGTTACTGTTATATAGTAGTTTTTGTTGTTGTTGTTTGTTGTTGTTTTTTGCACCGCATTCATTTTTGGGGCTTTATCGGGACCTTTGATTAGCATTCACTGCCGTTATGGTAACATCATTGGTCTCCCCAGTAACTCTAGTCTGAAGAGAGGGAATAGTTCCCCCCCGCCTGCATGGCAATACAACACCCTTAGTAATCTCCAGGCTTCAGTCTATATAGCATACAATCAGGAGCGGTGGTCTCTCCAGTTGGAACAATATCAACTCCCCCCTCCCCTCGGAGTGAAATCTTAACTGCTCACAATTAAAGCCTGTCAATGAAAGGCCAGCTGTTCCTCGCCCTCTGCCGGACCGTCCAGGCTTCCGATGGATGCCGCACGTTCGACCCTCCTGCCTTACACACACTTGCACACGCTCCAAAGGCTTGTGCGAAAGCATAAAACGGCATTACCAGAATGCATCGAGTTCCAAAGTATCAAGCTTTCCACCCTCCTGCTAATGAAGAAAGTGGTGGGAAACATAGCGACTATGTGCTACTACACACCCGGCATGTGCTTTTTCCACACAGAGTTCTCAAGGCCACATGTTCTCAGGACACCGTCCTGCAACCAATACGATCCAAATAGAATGAAGCGCTTGTTAGTATCCTAAAGACATCACAAGCAGCTGGACACTCTTTGGTAAAACATTTCAGATTATGGATGGTTAAACAAAGTCAACGCCTGGCCGAGAGAGACAATATCAAGCCAGCTGTCCTCAGCCATGAAGTTGTTCCAACCGAAGAGGATCACGTGTTGTCAAATAGTGCAGCTGTACGAGCGAGTACGTGCATACAACCATAGTGGCCAGCATTGCCTTGGACCGGGGGTACGGTATCTTGCGCAAGGACTCTTTGACACGGTCGCTGGTTGGAAGACAACCGCTGATCCAAGGCACCCCACTTACGGTGCAATTTAACAAAGATAAAGAATCTATGCTAAGACATTTCTGGATTTGAGTTGTCTGCGAACGGTTGTATAAATACCCTGCGATTGGCGGTCAACCGGTCCGGGATGTAAAGTCATCTGGGATAGGCTCCAGCTCACCCTACGACCCTTGCGAGACAAAGTCGTATACATGGATGGAGGGATCGACTATGGGGAGCAGTGCTTTTGCTGCATTTATTTCCTTTTTGGTGGGTTAGCTTTAATGAGTGGATCCTGTTGTTCCTTTGGCCACCGCCTGTTTGCAGCTGTGGATGAAGCTATCTGGTGTATTTGGCACGTCGCCTGCCTTTAGCCTCAGATTCTAATAGGATGAGAAGACAGCGGCCAACACATTTGATGCGCTTGATGTGGACAGCAGATCGCCTGCCAAGCTGAGTGCTTTCCTAATCTACGTGTGGACAGGAATACTTGGAAACCAAATGCTGGTGGAGAGGGGTAGGGGGCCAAGGAAGATTGGATAACAAGTGAAAGCAGCCCTCTGTTGGAGGGTTTTGTTTTTTCGTTTTTCTTTCTCAAGTATGGAACTGTGACAAAAGCACATAAAAACATAACCTTGACGTCAACCTGTGGGCTAACTCTCTTCTCGGTTGTGATGCCACCGAGAGTCAAAACAATGTCTCTATCAAGCCATCACTCTAAGACATTGGCTACGTTTACGTGGGCAACATTTCTTTAATCCGATCAGAGTTCGGATTAAAATTCTGATCGGATGCACTGTTTTCACAGACACAATCCGATTAGGACTTGCGTGTTCGTGCATCACACTTTTGAGCGGAACAAATTATTTCCACATAACTGAATTTACCAAAAGTAGTAATGGTAGAAGAAGCCGCAAGTGACTTCCGTGTCAACGAAACATGGCTCCATCCATTTCTACTTGAAACATTAAGCGTTATTTTGCGTATTTTTCCCCGTTTACGCTGTTACGTCGTATTAACACTTCCTAACGGAGCTACAAATGTACCAGTTCAGTCTTGTGCCCTCCACGTATTTTGCTCGCTCCGCTGTTTTTTTTTTTCGCCAAACTTTATTGAATCAAACAATATAAAACTCGCTCTTCTTCTACTAGAACAGAACCGCATATAATGACGTCACAGACATGCGCAGTAAAGACAAGCTTGTTTCGAAATGTCGGAGTAAGTGTTCTCATGCGCACCGATCGACATAACCTACCTCTCATTCGGAATAAAATCTTAATCGGAATGGGCTTGATCGGACCAGAACACACCGAATAAGATGTGTACATGAAGCAGTTTTATTCTGATCAGGACAATCCGAATAAATGTGTCCATGTAAAGGTAGCCATTGTTTGAATAATTTTCTTAAAACTCTGTGTTGTACCCTATGCATCTTATTTGAAATCAGATGTGGGTTTCGTATTTCTCAAGCCTTTGTGCTTGAATGTACTCTATGTGAGTATTGAGATTCCGGTGGTTCGAAAGCTTGACAGTAAAACCTGATGAAATAGTTCCCGGTATTTATCAGCATTCACAATCTAGGGCGATGGACATCAAATTATAAATGATGATTAGCTGTGCTTGAATTCACTGTACCGACACCTGTCAGTTTCTTGGCTACTTGTTGGCTCCAGCAGGTTGACCTTGTGTAGCTTTTGAAGACTACGTCGCGTCTGCAGTCTTCGTGCCCCCTCTAATCAGCAGCAGAGCGGACTAAGCTAAGTAAATGGCCGGCATGGAAGAAAGGATAGGGATGAAAGAGGATAGATTACATATTCATCTGGCCAATTTAGAGGAAGTGAAGCCTGTAGAGATGCCTGTCGTAGCACCATGACGAAGCCCAGATTACACACAGGTGCAACTGTAAGACACGCACCTCAGTCTCGTTGTGCCTTCTGTCTCCGTCTCAGACACACGTTTTGCCACCTTCCGCTCGCCGTGTTTTGTGGACCGCCCTCATCTCCCCGATGCTGGCGTGTTTCTGCATGTACGGTCTTTGTCTCTTATCGTCAGTCTACATTGCTTATCAGTTTCCTTTTATACAATTTTTTTTCTTTCCATGTCTGTTGTTGGTATGCTTATTTATTTATTTTTCTTACACAGGTTCTTACAATACTGTGCTTTCAGAAAAGTCCTACTTTGATGTAACCAGACCGATGTTAGTGTTTTTGAGGCGACTTTCAATATCGATCTGATTTTGCTGATATCGGACCAATACAAGTGACTTCATTTTTTTCCTAATGTCTGTCCGATAGTGATCGCGCATCCCTAATTAAGACCAATCACGTGAAATTTTATAGTTTTCCGCGGCCCAGCTGATGATTCAATCAGGATTGACTGCTTTAGGCAGGACGTTTTTCTCGGTACTAAAAGTATTTTATGGTCTACTCAATTCTTATCTCTCAATGTTGGCAATTTCTGAGGGAAATACTGAAGTGACTTTTTTATACTTAAGTACCTCGCTAGGTTTATGTTTGACTAGCTCAAGTGAGGCGATTATTTTCTTATCCGCATTTTGAAAAGAAACTCTTAATCACTGAATGCATACCTGCAAGAATCTAACTCTCCTTGGGGGTCTGACAGCTCGTCAGGCATGTTTTCGATTCCCGTCTGATTCACCTGCCTCCTACATTCTGCCTCATTAGCCTGAAGGCCCACTTTGATTGTGTGATTTAAATTGGATACACACCAAAGGAGTGTCAGAGGTCTTTGCTTAGGGCCAGATTCATCACATTCAAATACTACAGCCTCTAATTAAGCTTTTTGAAGGGAGCGGCAGCGTTCATTATCTAGAAGTCAGTTCACAAGCAGTAGTCCTGGTTGTTGTGAGTATTTGCCTCATGTTCTCTCGTCTGATAAAGTAATGATGGTGAAGCCGCTGTGACTCCCCCAGACGTGTGGTGCAGCAATAGCAAAGCACCTGGAATTGTTATCTCCTCTTTTATATTGGGGCTAGCATGTAATGTGGAAAACATACTGAATGTGGAAAGGACACCGAGGCAGCTCTACTTCCTTGTTGGACAAGTGGGCTTCACCTGCCAGTTGAGATTTCATAATTGCTCGGAGACGTGAATGCTTTTCCTTGAACAATTGCACAGGGGTGATCCTGTCTTTTGCGTTGAATGAACAAAAACCTGAGGTCCAAATCAAGGTGGGTTTTCCAAATTTGCCAAATTGTTACATATGTGGCCAGATAATGCACAGATAGCAGACTGATCAAGCCTGGGTCAGCCAGGTAAAGAACAACCATGCCGCCCTAGTTTCCTCTGGGTCTTTGCCACTGATATGGCGCTCCCTTGTGATGAATGTCTGAGATTCTCTGCCTGTCTCTCCAACTTAACAACATGTTCCCTTGGTGCGAGGAAGTGCTTTGGATGTCATTGCCCATCTACCCAGAGGGGCTGCGTGTTGAGACTCACCCCTCCCCTCTTTCCCCTCCCATCGCTGCTATCCTTTCACACCCCGTCCGCTGATCTCCCGACACATCCATCTCTCCTGAGGCGACAGTGGTGGCTCCTTTTACTAAACTGCCGAACTTCTGAGGTCCTCGTGATGAGACAAACATCTAATACTGTAGAACACCGCCAACATCGGCTCCAACATGAGCCGTAGTCTCTCAGGTGTCCGGCTTCCAAAGTTCATTTGTGATCAAGGAATGTTGAAAGTAAATCACAAATGTTGAGCGAGTTGTCTTCAGCTGTTACAGTTCTCTGAATAAAAATACTGACCAGCGGCAGAGTTGTGTTTGACTTGTCATTGATTGATTCCGTTGATAAAACAAGCTCATAAAATGGTCTTCGTCAGTGTTGACTTTAGGTTGACTTGGTTCGAGTTCAATGAAGTTATGGACAGAAGTTAACATCGTAATAGGCTCACGATGGCAGGAATTTCATATTAATTTGGCGCTTTTAAATGTTTGTTTGAACCAATCTTTTTGGGCAGTTGAATGATTTTAAGACATTGGGCTGCAGCTATGGAATGTTTTTATGTTTGGATATCCTACTGAAAATTATATTGAATGATCGAGTATTTGGATAAAATAAAAAATAAAAAACACATTTAACGATTGTTTTCATTTGTAGATAATCAACTTTCTTTTTCTTAAATTTAAACAGCTGGCTTAAACAGCACATTTGAGTAAGCCTGGTTTGTGGGGGGCGGGGGGGGAATGGTAGGAACTGCATCTGTGTCAGGCTGTCAGCAACAAAGTGTACAGAGTCATTTTGACCGATAAAAATGCCTTCGAGAAGTATTCCAACGGCTCTTGCCAGCCTATATCGGGCACTCGCTTAGCGGCTAGCTGCTAGCGGCTAACGCTGGAAACAGGCTGCACATTCTATAATGCGGCGCAATAGTGACACCAAATACACAAATTTAACAATATTAAACTTAAGTCTTACAATGTATTATTATTACCAATATTTTAATCAATATTATATTTGTATGCATGTCTTAGTTTGACATAAAAAAAAAAAAAACGTACTAGTTACATTTTGGGAACATAACCCCAAAACCTCTTCAAGCCTTCTTGTAATTTTTGGTTAGCGTAATGGAGTGTTACATTATTAAACAGCAATCTTACCCGTCATCTTGAAAAGGGTTATCCTATTGAGGTATTACATTGTTAATCAATAGCGTTTTTCAGTATTACAAAGTATTTGATTCCTCTAAGATGGTGTAACGTGATAATAAGGCGGACTTGTGTAAGCATTAAATGTTTAGTTTTTGTTACTTTATACAAGCTTGTATATATTTTGAGCAGCTGGGGTTTTAGTGGTTTGCCCCTCAGGCAAGTGATAAAAGCTTTTCCTGTATGGGAGGTCTAGAAAAGTGGGCAGATGTTGTTCCTTTACCTTTGTAGGAGACGCTCCCTATTAATTAGTAATGAAGTAGAAATTCATATCGCGTTCAACAGCAATTAGGAATCAATGAAAAGCTTGCCACTGGCCGAACAGGCATGTCCATCAATGCAGCGATACAAAGACATACTTTAGAGATTTCTATTACAAGCGGAGCATTAAGGGTATTTCGTCATTTTCCAAACCTGAGTGACATAAAGCCCTGGCGGCTTGGTTGGTGATGTCTCGTGTGTGCGTGTGCCAAGAATTACAGAGAGAGCAAAGATAACCACTTTTTCATGGAGAGATGCCTTACTTAGCTTGAAGTGCACAACAGTCTGCACAATGGTGATGACTCACATCTGCTCCCTGCGTTTCCCTGCGGAGCAACCGGGTGCGTCGCGATGACTAAACATCTGCTTTAATGTGCCGCTGTTGATTTCATAGTTCAGGCGAGACTATGGGGCTGCTTTCCATACTGACAAGCACACAGGGACACACCTACTTCGTACCGAGTGCGGTCTGGGCCTTACACTAAGTCTAATTCCTCACTTCTTACTGAGCTTGTCTTGAATCCCATGAGTCACCACTTCAGCAGGCAATGTACTTTATAATGAACTGAACTATGATTGAAAGGCAACAAGCAACTGCACTGTCACAACAAATTTATAACAGAACATATTTCCCAATGTGTGTCTGCTTGTATGCCAAAGTGCGGCCAGCGGTATAATAAATTTTATCCCTCTCGTACCTTCTGTCATAAAATGAATAACGTCTGGCCCGTAGCCCTAAAGTTTAGGTATGTTGAAATAAACTTACATAAATTCAGTCTTTTTTCTCCGGCTCCTTATTTTTCATAGAAAAAAAAAATCAATAGATATCGATCAATGTGGAATACTATTGATATTGACCAATATGAAATACTTATATCGTGATCTACTTTTCGGCTAGCCCGAGTAGGAAAATGTGAGGGGTTGGGAGTCATCTTTTGAAAGAAATCAGGTGACGCATTTAGTTTAGAATCCAATCGTGCCATATTAAAATGTCCACCTTATTTGCAAGTGCTTATTTGTGTTGTCAATATCTTGTCCACATTATGCTGACAGGCGTTTCTCAAGTATTGCTCAGCTCATTTAGCCACATGAACGAGTGTTTTTCATACTGTCTGTCAATCTTACTAGATTGCGCAGGTGTAATGACGTGCGCGGTGAACAGCTCGGGCAAATGAACATGTGCTGTGCATATCGGACAAAAGAAACCAGGCATAGTATTTTAAAAATGACTACGAATACGGCCAGTGCACTCCTATGTTGTTACCTTTCAGCCTACACGCAGATGTTCAAAATTAGGTTAACACAACCCGGAGGTTGGCGTCTTGCTGTTTACTTAAAGAGTCCAATGTTGATGCACTGCCCCCCTATCTGCCACTGTGTTATTTTCACATTACCCCGCAATGATAAGCAGGTGTGAATGTGAAAAGGAGGGACGCTGAGTGCTCTAAAAGGTCAGGGTTGTTGTCGTTGGTTTGCCTCTGATGTGGTTTCCCAGGAAAAGCGCCTCAGCGCGCCGCACTTTGGCAGAGTGGCAGCTGGCCTTTGCCACTCAGTGCTGATTCCTGGAATATAAAAGCCTGTTAAAGCTGGTTCTGATTTGTGGGCCACCCACACACACACCAGCACAATTCGAATGGACCTAAGAAAGGTGAAAGCAGTGCTTTTTACCCTCAGTCTTTATCACTTACCTGCCACAAATGGTGTGTGTGCAGTCAGTCGAAGAGATGTGTTGGCTAGGCTACAAAGGCTCCGAAACAAAAATGGATCAGGAAATTCTGGTTCCACTTTGTCTGGTCCCTCCCCTCACATGTCTGTAAAAAAAAAAAACACACCAACCAATCCTCTGACCAAACCACAGTAAAAGGAAAGGTGCAGAAAAGTTATTGGCACGTTTTTCTCGCTCGCCTGCTGCTAAGTAGGACATTTCCTCCCAGTACTACTCAATTAGAGCTGTTGTTTGATTAATCAGGAAGGAGACAAGAAAACCTGATACAGGGCTCGTTTTTTTTTTCTTTTTTTTTTCCTCCCCAGCTCGGCAGACAAACTTGACTCAGGTGACGGTTAATAATCAGGACTGTCGGCATTGTAGACCCTCCAGTTGACTCCAGTTGAGTTCTTGAGTCTCCTTTCATGCCATATGAGGTCACCTTCTTTTGTGTCGATTGCTGGCACACCGTCACGGAGACGCGCAGATCTCCATAGCGCTCGGCTCGCACCCTCAGGGCCAGAGGAGGAGAGCCAGCAGAGGAAGTGTAAAGGTCTAATGTGAGACTGCTGATGGAGGGATGCGAGATCGGGTTGCAAGAGCAGCCAGCTCGCCTATTGTGAAGCTGACTTGATCTTCCTTACTCAATGGAACTTATCTCGGGGTCCTGCTTGTGTTGTCCACTGCCGGACCTGCCAGAGGCACCAACTGCAGAATGTCACAGCAGAAATCCGAATTCCTTTGTATCACGGAGGAATGCCATTCATGAAGTCGTGACAATACTTTTTTTCTTCATGGATACTTTACTAAAGATAGGCAAAATTGACTGTTAATAATTGGGTTGATTGTCTATTAATAGATTAAATAAAATCTTAAATGAAAGGCTGTAAAGTGTTTGTTTTTTTTCCTTACAATATGTGTCAGTTTTACAGTTAACTTCAAATGACGAACTGTTTGAATCAAGGATGAAAACGGGCACTAATAAGGAATACATTAAAATGTGTTTTTAGCCATCTCAGGGGGCGGCCATTTTGTCACTTCTGTCGGCTGAAAATGACATCACAACTGCTCAGGTAACGACCAATCACAGCTGACATGTTTTCTCAAAGCTGAGCCGTGATTGGTCGTTACCTGAGCCCTGAGCAGTTGCGATGTCGTTGTCAGTCAACAGAAGTGACAAAATGGCCGCCCCCAGAGATGGCTAAAAATGAGTGGATTAACTCTTTTTTTACATTTTGGATCACTTGCATTTTTGTGCATGGAATTGTTGCATTTTATCTCCACACCCTCATTTCTGTGAATGCAGATGATTTTAATTTTGATTGAAAATAGTTTCGACTCTATACTATAATTGCCATTTAATGATAGACACACTAAACACAAATAGAACAATGCTTTATATGTTTTTTTTCATGGGACCTTTAATTTGGACTTTGGGCCAGTTTAGGAAAGCCATACTTAGGATGTGATGTTTGCCACTATTGTGTAAAAAAAAAAAAAAAAAAGAGAAGAGACTGTCTAACTTGAAAAGTCTTCCAAAACATAGTAATGCTGTTTGTATTTGTGGTCATGCTCCTCCTTCCATATTGGTATCTGGGGAAACAGAGGTAAGAGGAAAATCTTTTCGGGGTGACCGATGCGGAAGGAAAATTAAAATCATGAAATACAGCAACCTTCAGACGCGTCATTTGAATGTCTGTTGAGTTTGGCGGTCCCCCCTCCAACAGCTGTTTTTTTTTTTTTTTCCCCCCAACAGCAGTTAATGTGTCTTACCTGTTTTCCTTCTGCAGGACAATAAGGTGACATCTACCTCTTTTGTTCCTTGCTTTTCTTTTTTTTAAACCTCATGACCTTTGTTCTGCATTCAAGACTTTCTCGTAATCCTATTTATAATCCAAAATAACCGTGATGATGCCGCCTTGAATTTTTGTCAGTGATGACAAAATACTGCACCTCTCTCATTAGGTGTCCGTGCGGCACCAATGGAGTGACACCTGTAAATCAATCACTGAAGACAATGCCACCCACAAAGAAAGGGAAATTTTGGTATTTTAGAAGGAGAAAATAGGGACATGTGTGAGCTGTGGTTGAAGTAATTATTCCTGTAAATCCCCTCAGTTAAGTCGATTAGATCAAGCTGATCAACCTCCAATTTGTATTAGAATATTTTTGGGCATGTCCCTTACTAAAAATGACTACAGTAGTTGAATACATGATACCCGGATGTTGTCCACTTTTGAATAATTACATGCGTGGCAACGTCGGCACCTGTGTCTGGCACAACGACATTTGCTTTTGCATCTTAATGTCGACATATTGGTGGCGGAACATTATGTATAAGGAGTTTTCTAGTGACGTTTAATATCGCTGACTGGCAAGGCGGCGTGGTGAGCGAGTGGTTTGCGCATCCGGCCTTCCTGTGCGGAGTTTGCTGTAGCAGAAAAAGAACGCAAAACAAACTCGAGGGAAACAACTTGTATTAAATAAACACATAATAGATGGTCCGGTCACGGCTCGTTTTCCATTTTTTAATTTCCAAATTTTGAATGAAAAACAGGAGATGGCTCGTTCCTGTTCACTGGGGACAGCAACACTGCCCCTTAGCGGACGGAGGAGGGATGGCCTTTTAACGCGTTTTTTTAATTTATTTATTTTTTTCAATTATTATTATTATTATTATTACTAGCCTGTGAATGGGATTTTAACATTGACAGCAAATATTAGCACTGGGGATGTTTCTTGAACGAAGTTATATTTAAATTGATGTTGTGTGTTTGCAGAAAACTCAAACTGGGGTGTCATTAAACAGCTGAGGGAGGGAAGAATAATCACAGATCACATGCTTGCTGCGAGCAACGCAAGTGCATTCAGGGTGCTTTCACAGCTTGGGAACTTGTAAACACAAACCAGGCCGTTCGGCACATTAATTGTTTTCCTTCAACTACGGTGCTTTTATGATCGTGAAAAGCCAAAATAGAACTCATGATCAGATTTTGATTCCCTCACCCCAAGCAAGTTGGGATAGCCTCCATCTCCTCATTCCAGTAAGCGGAACTGAAAATAGATGGATGCATTCATAGCTGTCATAAAAGTATCAAAGAAGTTAACAATTGTTCAAATAAATCATTAGAACAAAACTGTTTGTACCACTTTCTTGACTAAAAGTTCTTTTCCTATGGTGATGATTATACTCTTGCTCTGTTCCATCACTGGTACTCTTTTGTGGTGGCATTAACAAAACAAAACCAAAAAAAAGGATAATTTACACCAAATGACAAAGACAATTGAATTCTAAGCACATGTTTGAATTCTCCCTACTGCTGCAGTAAAAAATGGTATCACTGCATTCTGAAACCTGTCTGGATAAACTCCAAAACCAGTAAGGCAACTTTTTCAGTGTCTTTGTTCATAGTTATGCAGCGCCAACCACTTCCACTGCTCCTGTAAGAGCTTCCAGGATAGCAGATTGGGCAAAGATAAACGCTAGCCATCCTCGAGCTAGCCTCGTGACCGAAGAGAGTTGTGTCTACTTGTGGTGGTGGTTGGCCGGCAAACCACCGGCAACGCGCCTTTCGCGAAGAGATTTATCTGAGTACTAGAATACACCAGCAAGTGCCAATTTAAAAGCTCGCATGTGATTTTGACAGCATAGCATTGATGACAGACTGACTCTAGACTCTTGTTACCTTTCATCTCGCCCCAGGCAACGCAGACGACTGCTGAAAGTAGGAAGTACTACACCAGAATGTTGCCGCTGTGGTAGAAAGGCGCCATGTGTTTTGCAGTTTTGAGGGGGAGACTTCTTCTAAGCTCAATACGCATAGCCTCTTCTGTAATTATGTCCCAAAAATATTTTAATGAGGAAGAATGTATAAATAATGCCATCTTTGTAAAACCACCTCATTCTCCGGAGACTTGAGGATATATTTTGGATGTGTCACCCACTTTTGGGCTGTCGCGATCCCATCACGTGATGGGAAATCGGGGTCGATCACGTGATTTTCAGCTGATCCGGCATCGGGCGAGAGAGATCGTTTTTTATTATTTTCTGAACATTTAAAAGGTCACAAAGCTACAAATTCATCTAAATGTGCAAATATATTGGCAATAGTACAGTAGTGTCTGTCTTAGTTTTATATAACTCAGTAGTGTGCCTTTTTTTTCCCGGCGCGATGTAGTTTATGTGACCCACACACACACACCCAACAGACATGTCACTCTCCTCCGCGAGTGAGGTTTGAAGCGAGAGGCAAACCAAAAGGATATCCTTAAATAAATCCGCCTTGCCTGATATAAAGAGCCTCCTCGCAAAACGGCATCGTTGAAGAGTTGAGACAGTTGAGAAGGGCGACGGACAGATTAGCCAACTGTGACACGTCCAAACAACGACTGTAAATAATTTAGTGACAAGCAAGCTTGTTCCCTACTCGTTGCATTTAACGAGGTCATAAATCAATAGGATTGTTTGTAGTTGAGAGAAGTCACGCACGTACCCAACATACGGAGCATGCTTGGGCTATTCATTTTAGCTTGCACAAGCCTTTAACTAACTATGTAAATGTGTTGTTTACCATTAAATCGAATGTGTCAAACTGAGAAATCCCTCATTCTATGGTAATGATTATATGGGCCATTCAACTAAATTGGTTCCATTTGCATGCCCAGGCAATAACATGAAATTTTTACAAAGCGTCCAGTACATTGATATGTTGTCTTTATAAAGATAACCCGGGTTAAAGTTGCCATTCAATTAGTGTAAATGTCATGGCTAAAACCCACTAAGAGTTTCAGCGCAAATCACAGATCTCAAAATCAAAAGACTCGGACTCGGACCTTAAAAAAACGTGATCGGGACAAGCGTAACCCACTTTGCCCGATGTCTAGGCTGAGGCACTGTCAGTTAGCAATAGCATTGCTAGGATTGGTCACTGCATCCAGAACAGAGTGCTGTTGATCTGTGTACCACTGTATCGTAACTTATGTTGCAGTCCTGCAAAACAAGGAAAGAACATCTGTGGCAAAGTGCAGTCGCAGATATTGCTCAATAGTTCTGTGTTCTACAAGTTGCATTTTACATTGTTAATAAACTCGATTATGTTGATTGATTGTTATCATGTGACATTTTCGCTGAAACAAAAAAAAGATTACTTACTTACACAGTAAAACAGAGCAATATTGTTTTATCTTGATACAAAATTAACAAATTACATCTTGCTACTCACAGAATTGTGGGAACTGACGTACAGGGTCAAAGACACAGGGCCGTCACTCCCATAGTGGTGTATCAACGCCTTTATTGTTCACTGTTGGCCTCTGACGCCGTGCTAGCACGAAGTGAGTTTGCAAACTTGGACGCTGGACCAGAGAGACGGTTAGCTTAGCGCTAGCTGCCTGGTACGACAGAACACGGATGGATTTAAAACTTTACCAAAAGTGAAAATACTTTGCTGGTTTCTGTTGTTGGCCAGTTTACGGCAAGGGATCCTGGAGGTTAAAGTAAGCTATTTTAAGTTATTTAAAAGGAAAAGCTTTACATGGGTTGATACGGCTTTGGTTAGCGGCGGCCCCGCACTCACTCACACCATCTTAGTTGACTTTGGTTAGAATGCATTTTTTTTTTTTTTTTTTTTTTTTTTTTAAATACTCAAAATCGAACCAGCTCACTTGGGTTTCTATGAGAAGTCTGAAATGTTCTGATCTGGGATCACTGAAATATCAGCGCTAGTACTATGTCGGTTGCTTGAAATTGGGGGACCACCAATTAAGAGTCTCCACAATGCTTTTCTAAAATCCCATTTTCAGTGACCTAAAACAGTTTGTGGCTGGATGAAAGGCCAAAACTTGGAAGAGCTACAAGGCCTTTAAGTTTTTACCGTACCCTGCAAAAACGACACTACTGTATACCTCCAAAACGTTGTGTACTTGCACCCCTTTGATGAGAAACAAAAAAGCGCTCATGTACACACTTTGGATGACATGGCGGAGTGACGAGAGTGGCGTTCCAAAGGGCAACCGTTTTACGTGTTTACCTGCCCACTTCAGTGGATTCCACAGCCTGCTGGCTCCGACGCTGAGGTAGAGGCTCTGGTGCCTGCATGTCTGCTGTCTACACCGGAGACATTCTTAGTCTGATATCACTGCTGCATGTTCAACAAAGATGTTGAAAGGCCATATTGAAGCAGCGCTAACCGACCAGTGTATCGTAGGGGTGCGGAGGGTTATGGGTAGGCGGGTGCAATTATGCAGTCGAAGTCGCATCGTAAAATTCCCTCTGGTTAGCGGGCCAGGGCTTTGAAGTGCTGTGTGTTCAGGGAGACAAGTGTGGGCGTCTGTATCTTTGTGTGGATGTACTGTGTGTGACTGCACAGGCAGGTGTGGTCACTTGTGTGTACATTTTGTTGCTGTTACAAATACCGGCTACCTTTACATGGGCAAAATTTCCCCAAAAATATTGATTCGATTAGGACTTGCGTGTTCACGCATCACACTTTGGATCCGAACTAATTGTTTTGACATGCACAGATATAACGGAAATAATAGTAGAAGAAGAAGCCGTTAGTGACTTGCTTGTCAACAAAACATCGCTCCGTCCATTTATCAATTGACATAAATCACCCCACTTGTTCGGAATAAAATCTGATCGGAATTGGGCTTGATCGGGTAGGAGTGCATTTCAGATGTTCAAGATGGTAATTATAAAAAAGTGCGAACTTGGTTGTTCTCATATACACTTGTTTATTTTATCCCACCAAAGGGAAACTCTGAGGTATACTAATCGGTGATTAATAATAGATGGAATTAAAATAAATAAATAATACCATACCAAATATTGTTGTTCTAGTTTTACCTCTCCACAGTTGCTTCAAACACATTTAAACTTACTCAAAAGCACTTAAACGTAGAGAAGTACTTTTTGAAAGTATTCCAGTGTTTGTTCTCACTCTTATATGCTCTCAGTGCGCTTGCTTGTAGCTTTTTATTTGTCACTCCGAGTCGAAGTTAAAGGTAAAAATGATTTATAATAGAAGAGCATTAAACATTTACCAATATGGATTTTTTTTTTTTTTTTTTTAAGGTTGATGCGGATTCCTATACTTGGCGTAATAAAATTCCCATCACCGATTAATTGGCTGATTAATTAAAAGGAGTTGAATGTTGCCTTATGGTGTAATATGTTTATGTGTCAAAATAAATATGCAAAAAAATGGCAACATAGTAGGGGGACCGTTGTCCATGGAACACAGTTCGCATTTTTATATGGATTATGTTCACATTTTGTGTTTGAGGTCTCAACAAAAGTGGCAATTAATTTTGAGTCTACAAGAGTACAGATAAAAGTACTGTTCATTGAGGCTCAGTTTCATCGCTCCACTACTTTTGGGATTAGGTGTTGCAAAGGGAGCCAAAGAAAAAAAAAAAAACACACTTGGTCAAATTCAGAATTGTATGTACTGTGCACATGGAATGCCTTGCACCCTTTCCTGAATCGTTCTTTGTCGCGCCTGCGTTTGTGCGATGAGGAGATTGAAGCGACTTCAAAGCGGCTTGGCAGCATTTCTCTCAGCCCAGCCTGTTTACACTGCTCAGTGGAGTCTGCATTCCTGTCTCATTTTTCCATGGCATTCCACGAGCAGCTCCATGCTTTTGGCTGCGTGCCCATACCACGGCAACGCTAACCCCTCCGACCCCTCCACCTCTCTCTGTATTGAACATACTGTACATCCCCCGCGAATAGCTGGAATATATATATATATATATATATATATATATATATATATATATATATATATATATATATATATATATGTATATATATATGTATATATATATGTATATGTAATTTGTAATTGAATAATAGTGAAAGCAAGTGAAATTGAATAAGTTCCCATGACTCACCTTTTAAGCGCTCTGTTTGGGAATCACTGTTCTAAGCAGCAAGGGACCACATCAGAGATGCTGTTTTCAACTATTTACTGGCAAGTTGCTAAGGAGTTGCTAAGTGTGCGGACAGTGTGACCACATGAACACTGGAGAAGATCACGAATAACGTGGAAAAGCCTTTAATTTAATTTTTTTTTTTTTTGTTGTATTTTCTGTTTACTTTCCCTCGATGCTCAATGTCACCGTCTCTTTTTGACATCGGTGGTGGTGGTGGGGGGTTGTTGGGGTGAAGAAAAAGAGTCCTTTCCTGCTGGGTGACATAATATTAGGTTATGACATACAGGGTAAAATTATCATCTGAAGGCTTTTTTTAGGTTGGAATCTTAGAATGTACTTTTGCCAAGAACATTTCTGGGTAGACCACATCCAAGTTTAAAGTCTAATTCAGTCAACTGTCAGTCAGCCATACTCCTTTTGTTTATGGCAGATTTCTTGATAATGTCTTGAAATGTGGTAATATGTATAATATAATTGCTTTGCATGGAATATTTTGCAGTGTTCACACACAGAGGGAAATGTCAGCTGTGAGATTCCAAAATATAAATAAAATATATATGATATCCCCCTTAGCAGCCTGTTGTAATTGAATACGAACGGCAACTACGGTGAATCAACCCACTGCTGTCTCCTGCGAGTAAATGTTGCCCCCAATCGTGTTGTGTTTCGGAATGTAAGTAACTAACTCTATATTTTGAATAACCTAAACATTTTATGAATAAACTTTTTTCAGTACAAACAGTACATTTAAAAATGCATGCATGACAATAAAGTACAAGTACAGTATATATTTGCATTAAAAATGTGGGTTAAGAACCATAAAGTTTCATGTAGACATTAGCCACAATGTTCAGTTTTGTGCTACTTAGTGGTGATGATATCTGCTATTCATCAGCGGTTGAGCGTGTCCAAAAGGCAGCGGAGCATACTCATCATTTGATTAGAAATGTTTGTTTTGATTGCAATTTTAAGATTTCACGCTCAGTCTGACTACCACATATCCTCAAGTAGTGGTGTCTCGAATGCTGTTAATACGCTTCATTCAAGTTAGGGATGAAATCTCAGGGGTGTAAGCAGGTGCAGATTGCTGCATGAGAGCCAAGGACTTCAACAAAGGAAAAAATGCAATACAGTACGGGCACTCACATCTCTTTGAAGTCAAAATGTTCTTTTACCAGAGATGTTATCTAAAACAGATGCATTCTTACAAATAGTCAATAAATGCCACCATTCCTTCTTTATATTGTATGTGACTTAAAGAGGAAGTCAACCGAAACATTTTTTTTTCAAGAATATGTCCTATGCAAGCCCACTAGTTGAAACAATTCTGGCATCCTGAATATTCAGTTTGTGGAATAAGACTTAATTCACCTGTTTTTAGCCATCTCTGGGGGCGGCCATTTTGTCACTTCTGTCGACTGAGAAATGACATCACAACTGCTTAGGTAACGACACATCACAGCTGACCTGTTTTCTGAAGCTGAGCCGTGATTAGTTGTTACCTGAGCAGTTGTGATGTCATTTTCAGTCGACATAAGTGACAAAATGGCCGCACCTGAGATGGCTAAAAAGGGGTGGACTTTGCTGCTTAACTCATATTCCACAAACGCAATATTAATCAGAATGCCGTGTTTCAATTAGTGGGCCTGCTGGGAACATATTCTTGAAAAAAAAAGGTTTGGCTTGATTTCCTCATGAATTCATTTTTTTCCCCCTTTTTATAGTGCAATTTAAAAAAAAACTGAATGTAGCTTGTACTGTATAGACAGTGCTTCAATGTCCATTATTGTGTTTCAGCTCACATTATCATTCCGTATTCATCAATACATTTTCACCTTGTAACCAATAACCAGACATGAACTATTCATCGGTGCTACACAGCTAGCGGGCAGCTACAGGTAGCTTCATGTGAACTCTGCTGTTTGGTTTAGCAAAAGGTGACTTCAGATTCACATTGACACTCAATTAAGTTAGTTATTATCGTGAAGCATTAATTCTTCTTTACTTTGAGTACCCTTTGGTAAAACAGTCTTCCTTACTTCTCACTTCAGATTTACAAAAGTGATTGACAAGGTGAAAAGTTAGCAGTTTCTCCCTTGATGATGTTGTGGAAACGTGAGCGAGGTGGAGCCATCCTGCAGGCCAGTGAAGGGCCAAAGGAAGCCTGGAGGACGTGTGGATGTGGCCTCCGTGTCTACATGGAAAAGGGATCACTGCAATCCTAACAAACTGCTGGGTTACCAAGCCGCTGACCTGTTATGACAGGGAAGTGTTGTGTTTATGTTGAACTCGGCGCTTTGAAATGTATAGTGCAGTGCTAGCCTGAGGCTGATGGAGCGCTCTGAGGTGTTGTTGCTAGCCTTGGTATGTTTTGTGTACATACATGGATGCAATGTGCGCTAAAAGCGAGTCAAACTAACCTGAGCAGGAAGTAAGCGATCTTTCATGACTTATCATTTAGTCGTGATGGTGTAGCGATTTTTTGCTTGGCATGAGAACAATTCCCATTTAGTGCCCATAATTACCCTGTGATTGGTAACCAGCGCAAGGTTTTTTGTTTTTTTTTAGCTGGGTTCATCTCCAGTCACTGTCATAAAAGGATAAGTAATATACAGCCACACACTGGGCATTGTTTGGGGGTATTTCCTTCACTTGAACATTCAATTTTACAAAACCTGGCAGAATTTTCTACATAGGTACCATTTTTTTAAAGAAAAACATTATTAATCAGGCTAATGTTTAATGTGATTCAAATTACAATATGGGACATTGCAGAATAGCATAATCATTCAACAAAACAGCGCAATAAAGAAAATCCTCAAATGTTCCCTGTTCAGTCATCAGTCATGTTTTCTCAAAAAATGCTCATTTATCAGCACAACAAGATACTAGGTGAAATAAATTGTCACAGGTAATGGTACATTTGAACTTGAAACAACGACTGCTTAAAAAAAAAAAAACATGATCCAGCACAGGCGCAAATACTGAACCTCAAAAGGAGTAAATATCCACAATATTGCTGAAATCAATTCCAAAACAAAAACAAGCAAATGTTATTTTGAATATGGAAAATAATAACCAGCAGCCCACATTGTAAACAGCAACACCCAAGATGACTTTTCATCATTGCAATCAGCAACATTTTTACTTCAACACAGCAGTGACACATTTGAATAACAAAAAACTCACCTTGCGAACAGGGAAATAACCCAAAAGAGTTTGATTTTTCGAGTCATCCTACTTCAATGACAGTACATCAAAGTTACATAAGACCTTTGAGAATGGAGCACAGCCAGGAAAGGCAACGATACCTGAGAGAATCTTAAAGGAGGCATCAGCAATGAAAATCGTACTATTTTTTTCACAATTAAAAACAGTTTGTAGAATTTGAATTTTACGTTCAATGGGGGGGAAAATGGTGAAGTGCACCCGCAAATACAGCATATGCATTTATTAAAATGGCCAGCTGGCAGTTTACAAAAAAAAAATCCCTGGGCAGGAATGACATTCTCAAATATTTATATACAAGACATTTAAAGTCAGTTTTCCGTAATTGCCACTTGTGTCACCTTTAACTTTTCACTTTTCCCGCATCATATTCATTTTTTTTTTTAGTCTCATCCCTTTTATAGAATCAAAACTTTTTAATGAAGTACGTACCCTCCCTGCCAAGCAAATTAAGCCCTCGTGGTAATTACTCAGGTCTCATTATGAGATCATATTTCTTCAAGTCATTCTCTGTGGTAAATGTTCTTGAATACAGGCTGACACTGTTGATAAAATGAGCCAGAGAAAACACGCCTTTTATTTTGACAGGTCCAATGCACTAAAGTCTCCTGTTCGTTTGCATTTGCAAGGAGATGCTTTTTCCCAAATACGTACTATGAAAGAGGAGAGACAAAGGGGACATTTTCCCCACTGCCGCAGTACACCTGAGAATGGATTTGAACTGCCATTTTGGTCATTTGTTCAGATGACATTTTCGAGCCTGGATTTAACAGCAGGTCTCAAATTGGCCGTTTTTCAAGACCACTTTTCATTTGCCGCATTTAATCTTTTTGGGCGCTGCATTCGTGTGGACCCAGCACGGTTGAAAATGACGAGCCTCAGCTTGGAACGTTAGCACGTGCAAAAAGTACACGCGCAGGCGCCCAACTTGTTGTATGATCAATTGAATTGCTTGAATTGCATTAATTGCTTATTAATGATAACAACCTCCTTACGCAAGGCAAGGCAGTTTCATTTCCTGTATGTAGCGCATTACATGCACAAGGTAACTCAATGTGCTTCACATAGTTAAAAATGCAACGTCGAAAGACATTTACCATTTGGGGGGGGGGGGGGGGGTAAGCGTCGGTCACAGTTGGCCAACGTCGGATTGGTCTATCTCGGCCTTTAGTCCAAGGACAAATTTGATCTCTTGTCAGAACATTTGACCACATACAGCCATCCGAGCTCTTATGTTACGTGATCGATTGCGTCCCCCTGCACCACTGCACATCGTTGCCGATACGATATGTTCACATGCAAGCACATGCATGTGCGCCTCTAGCAACAACAGACTTGGGCCTTTATTCAGACGCTTACGTCTTTGATGTCGCTCTTGTATGGCTCAAACAAAGGCATCGTAATTATCGAAATTTTTTGTAGGTGTGTTATGAGTACGCCAATAGTTTGCAGCAACAGATGCCAGTTCTTTCGATGAGGGATTGCATTGTGTGCAACAGATGCCAGTTCTTTCGATGAGGGATTGCATTGTGTGTTTGCCTGTGAAGGTACTGGAAGCCCAAAAGAAGCCAGGGCAGTTTGAAGTATTTACAGTAGGTATTTGAGACTGATTCACCTGCTAAATAATCAATGTAGAATGCAGATAAATGCGTGCGGATGTTTATCTGGGTTCTGCGCATGTTCTGGATATCAAACCACAGCGGATTTAATGACAAGATTTGCTGATATGCTCAAACTCGGCATTGACAGCGCTTGCTCTTTAACTCACTCAAACATTTGATTTGACAGAAAAAAGTGACTTCATAGTATTTCAATGTACATTATATTGTATACTGTGATACTTCAACTTTGAAGTTTAACCCATTCTGGTCCTCAGTTTACACGAATCTTATCGAATCTTTGAAGTAAATTGAAATGTCATTCATCACAATTTGTTTTTGATAAAGGAATTTTGCACTTTATTTAGGGCAAAATTTTATTTAGGGAAAAATAATCAAATTGCAATTTTCTTCCCCCTAAATATTGTGATTGTTAGTGAATGTGATTTTTTTTTTAAAGGTTCTCTTCCCATGTATTTTTGAACAAACATAATTGATAAAAGAATCGGAAGTATCATAAACAATATCAGCTTTATTAGACATAAAAGTCACATGAAAGACATTTTTTATCGCTGCAGCTGCAACAAAACAGTTGCTGACAAAGCAAAACAAAGACGGTGAAAATGAAAGCAATAAATAAGACAAATTAATCAATTAGAGTTTAGCATGGTAAATGCTTTGAAAACACAAATTACTCCCTTTGCCTCCCTTCACTTTACTCATACCTCAAGTTTTGGTTCCCGACAAAGCAAAAAAAAAAAAAAAAAAAAAAAAAATCAACCAAGCAACGTCTGTTTTGTTGGCACTCTGCAATCAATCAAGTGTTTGAGTGAGGGAGGGAGTCAGTCAACATTACTTAAATGACAGTTCATTCTTTAATCCAATAGTTCTTTTTCTGAAGAGGATGAACTGCCAGTAATTGAGCGGCGGAGCCTGATGAGCTTCCTCCCTCCCAACACTTTCTGGCAGCAGATGAACTAGAAAGCCTTCTTGCTGATTATTGGCAAATGAAAAAAGAACATCCGCAGGCCTAAGCAAGGGGAAAATATTATTGACTTCTCACCACAGCTACTATTTATTTTTCTCTTTTTCTGTCCATGCATTTTGTTTTTGAAGCTGTTAGTTTCTTGCCTCTGAATATTTTTGCAGCAGCCTTTGATTGAACTGGAAAGGAATGCCTTTAATCGTGGCTACAAAAGAGCCAAGGGACATGTCCCCGTCAGTTTGCAACAGATCTAGACAGATGAGGAGGAGGCGGAATGGAGGAGTTGAGCATTGTTAACAGTCTGTGGGGAACTGTTTGCGTGCCCTGTGGTTTCTTGTCTCTGTGAAATGGAGACTTTGTGATTTGCTTTCTCAGGCCCCTTTTTTTTTTTTCCTCAAGGCCACACAAAAAAAACAAATCAAGACGTTTCAGTCTGTCCTAATGCCATTCGTACCTTGACGGCAGTGCGGGTTTTGAATGCCGGACGGCACCCGCCGTGTCACACGGAGAGTGATTGCAGCCGTCTGATTCGAAGCGGTGAGGGCAAAATAGAAGATAGTGCTCCCTCTTGTCAAAGATGTAAAACACCTGAACGTGGGGGGGGCCTTCAAAAAGCCGGACGGACCTTTTTTTTGTTTAACAAACTCTTGGTTGAATGTTATGACTTCAGGGACATTTGACTTTCGAGGTTTCACTGCACTTTGGTTTTTATCTCCACTGGGCAAATTCAACATCCCCCGACTTTCATTGTAACTCAGAAGTGGAGGCAATCGGGACACGGAGTGCAATAAGATTTAAAAAGCACAGTAATGTTTCTGTAAAACCTTTTTTGAACTGCACTTGACTCCTTTTCAACATCTCTCGTAGAGCTAATACTTAACAAGAGTGGAGGTCATGCCATCATTAAACCTTCTTGTAAAATTGTCTTCCCTTCTGATTGTTAGGGGCCAAGTTAAACTGTAAGCCTTTCATTCATTCCTAGTAAATGTGGGCTGGTGGAGGCAGCTGGCAGAACAGTATGCAGGCCAGGCCAGGGGTTGCTGCATTACTTCCTGAGGCGGGCATTGGTTGTATTTGGGAGGGGGGGGGGGGGGGGGGGTCAGCAAGAATGTGAGGAAGAATGTGCATTTAGCATGTTTCTCTATCGTACTCCTCCACTTGCTTTTCCTCTCCTTTTTTTCAAGTCTGCTGTTTTCCTCCCCTCTTTGCTTCTGCCCTCTGACAGACAAGCACCAGCCCTTTGCAGAACATTACGTCAAATCCCCCTTGACCGGGGTGCCAGCTGTTGATGTCACCCTTGGGGGGTTAATTTAGGGATTTCCGCTGGGTAAGACGAGGGGCAGCCCCGTTGATCTCAGCCCGCGGCCACATGAAGAGGCCTAACGTGGCAGGACCAAGCCGCGATGGGTCAGTGCATGGTCCGGGAGGGTGGGACCATTTTGGGTGGGCGCGTTGATCTGTGAGCTCAACTGACTCCACTAAACATAGTGCAGCTCAGATCTGTCCTGTATGATTTATTTTTTTTTGCATTTCCATTATAATGTGTGTCAAAATAACTGCTATATGTTTCATACATTTTTTGTCGGGGTTAGGGATGGTTTACCGTTTACTGATAAACAGTAATAAAATATATACGTGAATTGGAAGAAACTTTACAAATCTGTTCATTTTACTCATTTGCTAGCTTGAGCATTTAATATTAGCGTCACGTGACGGAGACAACTTGACATGCGTTTAAGAGTCAGTCGTCAATGTAACGGGGAGAATCTGGTCACTTTTCAAAGTGAAATATTTTTCAACCTCGGATAATAAATAAAGCGGAAGTCCTGTACGTCTTTTTTCTCTTTCATCTGTGTAGCCTGCCGCTGGTTGGGGACCCCTGTTCTGCACCACGGGTGTCAACCTCCGGTCTTTCATTGAAAAATCCCGTGGCACACCACCAGCTGAAATTGTGAAAAAAAAAAAAAAAAAAAAGCGTATTTTAAAAATATACGTGTTATATTGTTCATACAAGCATTTTTTAACATTGAAGAATGCCGATATAGCGCTTTTCACCACATACAGTACTAAGCACAACGGAGTTGGTGCCGTTGCATCTCCGGTAAAAGTGAATCCAAATGCAAGATGGCTTTCGTTGTATTGCCTCGCGCCAGAAACCTTTGCTGGATGCTTTTACTTCATTTTGACCCGCGCTCATCTAGGTCCTTCATCCGCGCCCGGATTTTGTCCAGGGTCCAGTTCAGATTCAGCCGATTGCAAACTGTCCCTTTGTGTCTTTTTGTGCAGTACCACCCTCTGTCGCTGTGCAACACAAGTGAAGATGAACGGCAAGAGAGCGACTTCATCACCATTGTTAAACTGGAGCAGAGGGTTCCCCGCTGTCTGCCGCTGCTGGATAAGGTAGAAATCGAACACACGCCTGCCATCTTGATTCCTTTTGCAAACGTCGGTCGACTTGTTTCCCTTTCCGACGCGGCAACCGGTCATCGCTATCGTCATTCCACAGCCTATTCCGGTCTTAAACTTAAAGAGAAGACGGGAATGATTTGGAAGAGGATGGTGATGGCTTTTGCACAGGGTAGTGGGCTTAGATCAAGAGCTGCTGCGAAGCAAGTGGCAGTGAGCCCTGGCCGCGGATACGACGCTTCCGAGGCCAGCTGTCGCTTGTCCCATCTCAGCCCATCACAACCGGAGCATAGGCCATCTCCATTTCTGCTTCCCTCTAATATGAGAGCAGCCAGAACTTATAGATAGATTCCACCCACAATGGTTAAAATGTATGTGCAAGTGACCTGGATCTCCCTTGTGTTTAAGTATTCTTCCATATACACACACTAACATAAAAGGAGTGTGATTTAAAACGGTTGCTATTTTCCTCCTTTTTCAAGTGGTGGCAAATTAGCAGGCAGGAGTATAGTTAGGGGACTGCCTTTTTTTAGCGTGTGTTTTCTTTTCCCCCTAATTTAAAGCCATGTTGTAGAGCTGGCCGCCATGGTGATGATGTCGAGACATTCCCACACATTTTGCCCGCCGCTTTCGTCGTCGTCCTCGTCCTGTTTGCTCTCTCACTCGGAAGCGAAGCAATTTGGGGAAAGGGTAGGGATGTCACTCAAGGCTTGATGCAGAAACGGTTTTGATTAAAGCCTTAATGGCATCACTGCGTCGTCCAATGAGCGAAAGGGTCTGGAGAACAAAAGGCTGTTGCTTCCAAGTGCTTCCTCCCTCCCGCCTTTGAAAGCCAGAGGAGGGTGGGAGGGAGGGTTGTTGTTGTTGTTGTTGTTGGTGTTGTTGTTGTTGTGGTCTGTAAAATATGTCGTCCGATACAAGCTCCACTCCAGCCACCTGCATCATTGGCTTCCGCACTTTTAGTCTTTTTTTTTTTTTTTTTTTTAAAGGGAATTCATCATGCAGCTGCTGGTTAGTTTGCTCCCCTTTGAAAAGGATGAGTCAGATGGTTTGGATGTGTGGTTCTTTGAATGAGACTTGTTTACAGTTTAGTCTGACTGTAACCCACCCCACTGATCTATAGATACTCTGATGCCCACAGAGGGTTCATTTTGCACCACACGCACTAAAAATAGACTGGAAACTAAATAACGTGAAGCTGCCAACTTTTATGATTATACTTTGTCTTCATTTTTTTTTTTTTTTGTTTTTTTTTGTAGCTTGCTATCCTCAGCGACACAGTGAGGCCACAACTTGCATTGATGTTCACTTGCTTTCTAATTCTACTTTTTTTTTTTTTTTCTTTCTCTCTGAACGGCTCGAGTTCTTCAGTTCACTTCAGTTCATCTGCAGTGATTCAAAACATTAATGTGACTTTGCTCAGTCCACAAGTATAACTCTTTCTCCAACTGGACATAACAGATTGTGCGTTAGCATGTTTGGCCATCAAATGCTACCCTCTACTGGTACACATACACACAGGCATTGAATAATTCTGCAATGTCCGGAAAACGTAAATGTTAGAATAATCAAATATAAACTGACCGCCCGCATCTTTCACTACACCTGCACATGCATGACTAATCAGGTCCAATTCGACAGCTAAATCAAAACTTGCGGTTTGACAAGGAACCATTCCAGCTGTCCCGTTTGCACAGAAACCGATATGACTGTTACCAGCTCCGTAGATAATCAGCACAACATTCTGGA
This sequence comes from Filicampus tigris, assembly GCF_054856515.1. Lineage (NCBI taxonomy): Eukaryota > Metazoa > Chordata > Actinopteri > Syngnathiformes > Syngnathidae > Filicampus > Filicampus tigris. Next base: position 11,984,579 of record NC_141233.1, on the reverse strand, counting down.
ATGCCTTTCTATTTCAACATTGGCGCAGCATTCCTGGTCAAAAGTAACAAGAGAGCACGGAGGTGGTGGCTGACGGTTCGTTTTGGGTCGGGAAAAATGAAACGATGCATCACACAGAGAAATAGACCTCCTGGCTGTTTGTTTAGTGTACCCTTAACCAATAAAAATGTTTAGCCGGGACTAAAGTGGTAGCGTTAGTGGTTCACATAGCCCACTTCTGTGCAGCCGGTGTCAGTTCCCATTCAAGCACATATAATTTCACTAGTCTAGCATGTGGTCTACCAACCCTGCAATGGCCCTGAACATTTGGAAATTAATGGAGGGTACAGTATATTGTCATTTGTCACTGTCCAATAATACCCTTGTGTGTCCACTTGATTATAATTCAGACTTTTTAAGAGCAGTGCACACATTTTCCTGCATATACTATATATAACTTAAAAGGGGAAGTCAACCCCAAAATGTTCTTTACAATATGTTCTATGCCCCTCCACTAGTCAAAACACGGCTGATTCATATTGCCTGTGTGGAATATGAGTTAAAGCGGAAGTCAACCCAAACATATTTTCTTCAAGAATATGTTCCATGCAAGCCCACTAGTTGAAACCAGGCATTTTGATAAATATTGCGTTTGTGGAATAAGAGTTAATCCACCCCTTATTAGCCATCTCTGGGGGCGGCCATTTTGTCACTTCTGTCGACTGAAAATGACATCACAACTGCTGTTTTCTGAAGCTGAGAGGAGATTTGTCGTTAACTGAACCCTGAGCAGTTGTGATGTCATTTTCAGTCGACAGAAGCAACAAAATGGCCGCCCCCTGCGATGGCTAAAAAGGGGTGGATTTTGCTGCTTAACTCATATTCCACAAACGCAATATTAATCAGAATGCCGAGTTTCAACTAATTGAGTCTCATTGAACACATTTTTGTAATTAATTATTTTGGGTTGACTTTCCCTTTGACAACCAATGGATTTTTTTTAAATAACTGTTAGAAATGATGATGAACTGATAGAGGGACTGGATTTTGCTCATTTAAAAAGTTAATCAAATGACTGAAATGACCGTCCACATTTGTTACGGGCCACTCACCTCTCATTCACAGTTATTTCATTCATTCATACATTCATACACACCGGTACATTCATACATGTGCCCGGATCCAAACCTGTTGCTTCAGTGGCATTACATCAACTAAACTCAAGCAATTCAACCACTGGCTTACGCAAACACCAGACAGTTTTGGAGGTGGTCTGTTATTGGCTAAAATTTGTTTTGTTTACACTAAAGCCTTGAAACAGTTCTCAAAGCAACACATGACTCACTGGCTGGGCAAAGGCATTGCAGCGGTGCCAAGAGGCAGAGTCTAAACTCCACACAAGGCTTACTGTACTTTGCTCTGAATAAATGCCGTAATCTACAAAGTTCAAAGCACAGTTTAATGCATGGGAGGTTTCACTGACTTTTCATTCACACACAAACCATCTCCATCACAAAGAATCCATCGTTTTTTGTGAGAACAGCCCTCACACTGATTGAGTGTTTGGCCCATGTCTGAACCTGTTGACTCTCATAGAAAGCCTCGCTTATTGATTCTACTCCTCTCTGATGAAAAGGGCTTTGCCGTGATTGTGCCGTAATCCAGTTGTCGTCAACTCGGCTTTTCCCGTGCATGTGCGTGGATCTTTGTGCGTTATTGGATCATGTTTCTTGAAGACTACTTTGCAAATGGTTCAAACACTTTCAGAAAATTGGTCACTTTGTGAGAGGGCAGATGCATTGCTTTCCTTTCAGTCACAGCTCCTTAGCAACTGTGTAATTATGACGTGAACACTGCCAATAGTAGCACAGATAAGAGAAGCCTAACATACCAAAAATAAAGCAAGATGATAAATGATGTCATTGTCACTCAATCGTTTTATTTTTTAACGTTACAACCATATTTAAGGTTATGTTTTGTAACAGTTATCCAGGTAGTACCATAGCTATGATTTAAGTGTTTGATTTCTTTTGGCAATATTGGGATGATATCGGTAATAGCGATTAGTTAGGTCACTGTAGTCGATATGCATTGTTCATCCCGTTTCATCTTGAGACAGAATGAAAGGAAAACAAATTTGACTGACAACAGAGGGAGGATTTTTGGCAGAAGGATTTTATTTAAATATATTATGTGTACTACTGCAGTTGAAACAGAATGAAGAAAAGAAATATAAATCAAAAAATACCTATACAAATACATTTTGAATGCAAAACTGCAACTAGGGCTGCACAACATATCGAAAAAATATCGATATTGCAATGTTGGCACATGCAATATGCATATCGCAAAGACATGTAAAAGTTTTCTTATGGAATTGTATGCTTTTGTCTGAATTTGACCAGTCAGATGATATGCATCACCATCCAATAGTTGACCATTATCTAGGGGAATTAGAAATATTTAGCTAACAATACATTGAACTTGCTTATTTTGCTGCATAAAAAAAAATGGACTTCTTCTTCTTCTTCTTCGCAATAATATCTATTGCTGTATTGCTGCTTTTTCCAAATAATTGCCCTAAGTACTTTTCTTCATGCATTAGGACCACCCCCAGACTGTACTTAAAATTATGATGACAGTAATAGTGATCACAGAGATTAAATAAAAGATTAATGGTCAGAAAGCGAGAAAGGCCCCCTTTATACTGCCTTCCTGGAAATTTGCTGGATCATAGGCATAAAGCCACCATTTATTCTACGCTTCCTTTCTGACAGAGCCCGCCGAAGTGAAACATTGCTGTGTCTTGTTCATGAGATCTTGTGGCTTTGCACATTCAGATAATGAGATCCATGGTGATACGCACATCTGGGACAGCTGCATTTGTGTCTGCGTGACTGTATTATACTGCCCACCGATGGCCAAATCGCACGCAACAGAAGGAGCCGCAATAAACGAATCATGGTGCAGAAAAGGGTTAAATTCTTAAAATTGTGTTTTGTTATGATATTACTAGATTTTTCCAAAGTACAGTGGTACCTCTACTTACGAAATTGCCGGTAATTGGTTCTGGAAGAAATTTCTTAACTAGAATATTTTGTAAGTAGAGACGTGTTTTCCATGTAAATGACCTAATCCGTTCCAAGCCCCCCAAAATTCAGACATAAATGTTTTATAAAGCATAAAAATGCATCAAAACATGTAACAAATACATGTTACAATTAGATTGCACAATAAATGAGAGTTGTGCATAATGTAAAAAACAAAGAATAGATTCAAGATTGAAATAATGGTCATTTACCTTTTAATTGCTGTCCCCATCGCTTTTTGCCCTCTTTGGTTCATGTTCACTCTCAGAAGTGGTTTTTGCCTGGCATTTTTTAAAAAACTGATTTAATAACGCGGCGAACTGTCGATAGATTACGGTCATATTCTTTGGCGAGATCAACCAAACTCATCCCTTTTTCATACTTTTCAATGATTTCTTGCTTTGTTTGTATGGACAAAAAAAAAACGATTATTCTTCTTTTTTCTTTTCCTCATTTTTCCATCACTTTCTTGGGGTCCATAGCGGTAACTGTAATTCACGTAATCGGAACACCTCATGGCCCGAGGGGCGAATGATGAGGATGCTGCATAGACATATCTATCACATATCTATCTATCTACCTCTGAACCAATGGGATGCCAGGAAGATGCTAGGTAATAGCCAATGGCAGAGCAGCTATGAGTATGTTGCGTTCAGTAAACTCTGGAGCTGCGAGTAGCAGCCCATTCTGTATTTTTACCTTTCGGACCCTGAAATTCCTTTCGTAACAAGAGGCAATATTTTCCCGTTTTGGCATTTCGTAACTTGAAAATTTCGTATGAGGACACGTTCGTAAGTAGAGGTACCACTGTACCTTATTCAAGACTGTTATTTTACTTAAAAAAAAAAAAATTAAAATGCATTACAAACATTTTTGCTGTATTTTTATGTGTTTGGAGGCTGAAATGGATTACGGTCATTTTATTTTTAATTGTATTGGAGACAGACGATTTGCGATAAGAGTGTTTTGATTTACGAGCATGGTCACAAACAAATGAATCTCGTAAATCAAGGCAGCCTTGCACCCTTTGGCCTAACATAATACACACTGTGCAGATGGTGGCATAAGATCTCCTTTGGTGGTCAGTCCAGGACGAATGACAGGAAGTGGTCAAAAACAAGGGAAGTCTGAAGAAGAATTACCTTCATGACAATGTTTTTGTCTTGTCGTGTCTCATTATCTGAAGGGGGTGCCTCTGACCTTAGTCTATTCCTGCCTGCTGTTTTGCAGTTAAGAGGTTGAATAGCGACAGTGGAGGCAGGAACTTTTGTGACTGCGTCCAATATATCTTTCATTGGCACAAGAACACAGGCAACATCTGGAAAAGGCCGTTTTTTTGGAAACTTTGAGGGTAAATCTTTAAAGCAGCAGGTACACAAAGAATGAGATCTGGGTTTACATTCATTTCCCCCCTCGTGAAATGTTTTCGCTGCTCTTCTGTGCCAGAATTTTGAACACTTGTCTTCAAACGGATAGATGATACCTGTTCCGCCAAGTTTGACGTCCAACTTTTTCACAATAGCGACTAGTCCAGCAGGAACCTTTATCCACTTTAATCTCCACACTCTTTGAAACCAATCCACCTCTGCATTTTATAGCGTTTCAAAACATAGCATATATACTGTTAATCACTGCTTAAAAGTTAGGGACCTCTTCAAGGGGGGGAAAAAAAAAACTCTTGAAGGTTCCTTTCTTCCTGTTTGCCCAAGGGCCAAAATTCTCTGTGCTCCTTGACTCTGCTTTGATCATTTCATCTCAAACGCACAAGCTTCATAATCATGTAGAAGTAGCTTAGGGCACATCTCTCGCCATGCCTCAAATATTTTTTTTTTTTCTTTCTGCTTTTTAACTGCTCAAAGGCCTGCAGTGCAATCTGCTAGATTCCTTGTTTGTGCCTGCTTGACCCTCATGCCACATGTCTTTTCCCTCCCATTTCCTCTGTTGCTAAAGTTAGGCACTGTCTTAGTTCATCATGTCAATGAGAAGATAACTTTGTAGTAAGCACTTAATGTAGTCTAATGGTTACCTTCTTTTCAGCCACTTTGGTTCTTTCTTTTGACTTGACGTCAGCCCTTGCTGTCATTTTTAGGGCACGGTGATTGGACTTGGGTACTTTCCTTTTACTCTGACTCTTTTCCTTTCATAATGATACTAACAGGCAAACCACAGGAGTTGTTTTTATCCAGCCAGATCCCTGGGTATCTTAGTCTTCTGTTCCTTATTCTCATTCCTAAACAGTTACCCAAAAGACCCTAAGATTTTTTTTTTCCTGTAGCTGCCTCTAATAAACTTTAGTTAACACACACCCAAAAAATATACATTACATTAACAAAAACCTGATGTACAGGACAGCTAACTTGTGTGCATACAGTATATAACATCACAACATGCATGTACAGCATTTCTCCTATTTGCCACAACCCTGTTTGGACACAATTCATCAAGATACACTAAAACGACGTTGGCCAACAGTGACAGACGCTTACCCCTTGTGGCGTCCGGCCGGCTGTCTGCACGTCACGCTGGCAAAGCACACCGCAACGACAGACAGCGACGCTGACCATTAAAGTACCTTCTGCGCATGCGTAAGATGTAATACCCTTCCACACCATCGGCGGCGGTAGTCACCATTGCTCATGGTTAGAAAACTCCAACCGGAAAGCTGTTGGCCGGGGGTGGATTATAACAACGTAAACAACGCATTCGGTTATATTCTTCGCTCACGATGAACTCCCACGCGAAGTAAACCCTCACGTTTTTGACGCGGTTTTGTGAAATACTTACATTGTCAACCCTCGCTCTTGTACTTGTAAGAAGATTAAGGCAGCGAAGGCGTGCTCACTGTTTATCCGCATTTGTCACATCCCGTTGGTGCTTCAAGCGCTAATTTGCTAGCTAACAGCCAATCAGAGTGACCAAATGTCACGACTGGCGACGCCGATTCAACAAACGTAAACGCCCCCGAGACGCTTACAGACGGGTTACGACACTACGACGGTGGCCACTACACCAAACAGACGGCGCTTAAAGACGCCACGACGCTTCACGACCTCCGACCTCGGTTTGGTCTATCAGGACCTTTAGTTGTTGAGAACAAAACACAATGATTTATTATCGAAACGACAGCTTTCTTTAGCAGCTAAGTATGTGTGTTGAACAGAGATGGGAAAAGTACTGACATTCTGTACTTGAGTAAACATACAATTACTTGTGAAAAAAAAAAAGACTTTGGGAAATGTTCTGCACTGCTTTTCCTTATCGGGGCTCCTGGTGTGCTCGAGCTTATCCCAACTGACTTTTAGTTCACCCTGGACTGGCTGCTAGCCAATCTCAAGGCACACATACAAACATAGACTAACAACTGCTCACACATGCGTTCGAGCCTAAGGACAATTGAAGTCTTCACTTAGCCTGCTACGCATGTTTTTGGAACGTGGAGTGAAGAGTCCCCGCAGACGTAAGCACGGGGAGAACACGTAAACTCCACGCAGGAAGGTGCGAGGCTGACATGTGTAACCACGACTTCAACGTGCTGCCAGTGCCAAGGTCGAACAAATGACCAGCGCTGAACCTTCATAAATCCACCTCATACACACGCTTGAGTTTGTCACTAGGTTTCTTCCGTCATTCACCATGAAATGAAGGGTAACATGTTGCATTACATTGCAAGAGTTACTTATATTCATATAAATCTGCCCGAAGATGTAGTTTAACGCAAACAAGCAGCCAAACGGCTAGGAATCAGTTCCTCTATTTGGTTTTGTGTTTTTTCTCTCGGGTTCATTATTTCACAGTGAATGTATAACTCTGCATTCTGAATGAATACAAAACAAAATCAATACATTTTCAATCATTCACATGACATGGGTAACAAGTAGTTAGGGATGTGTTGCTGTTGTAGCACAACCAAAATAAGGCGCTTTCTGCATGCACGTTTCTTGTGATTCAAGGATTTTTCTCATACAGCTCAGCAATTGACTCACGGTTGAAAAGGAAAAAAAAAAAAAATAGACTCCATTTTCAGACAGTTGTTGGGACATCTTGTCAAGTATCTGCTATGTTAGAAGTCCAAGGACAACCCAGCCAAGAGATTGGGCTTTTGCCCTCGCCCAAACATGAGAAGCACCACAATAAGTGTGTATTTTGTGGGAGAATTAGAACACAAATTCAAAGGGCAAAAAAATTGCTCTGTTTAAATCAGGGGCGGAGCCAGAACGTAGCTAATGGGTGGGCCTGGAAAAATCAGGGTGGGCCTGAATATTTCTCTCACTTAGCACAATCCTCCTGTCCCGACATATTTTATATTCAAATAAAATGACAAACTGAATAATATGAAATTCAGATCATCCTTAGACAACCACAATGATGTCATTCTTAATATTCTATAAAATAAAATAACAAACACAACGAAACACAAATTCAAAAATAATTTCATAATTACAAAACATTTAAAAGTATACATTTTTTTTCATGAATCTCACTGGGTGGGCAGTCTGTCAAACTGGGTGGGCCTGTGCACACCCAGGCCCACCAATGGCTCCGCCCCTGGTTTAGATCCTGTTTCTTTGTCGGCCTTTCTTTGATGGACTAGTAATTAGAGAAACCAGTGTTTTCACCAGCTGGTTCCACTGAGATTAAACCCTAGAACACTAACGTTAAAATTAGTAACACCGTCACTAAAGTCGGGTACCTTTTAACACAATATGATATCCCAGATAAAATACAGTTTTCATCACTTTATGTAAAAGTACACTGTATGCCAAATTGGAAGTTGTCGTCTTTAATTTCCCAATACAAAATATCACATAGTAAAACTTGCGTGGGTGAAAATCACTCGACGCTAGTGTTGCATTCTGCAGTTGTGTGTTGTTTTGCTGAGTTTTGGGGCTGACGAGGATAAAAAAAAAAAAAATCAAATATTAACTTCATTATGACAGTTGAGATGAGCAGGTGGGAAACAGATTAGATTGAATGACAACATTTTTGCTGCCAAATGGGCTGGGTTGCTTGGTGAGGTGATTTTGACTGACGGAGCAACAACAAGTTGAGTCGAACGCAAGGAGCAATGAAATGTTAAATCGAGGCTGATGAAATCCCTAACGACGTTTTGGCCGTGCCGATGGCCGTCATTGCCGTCACCGGGCAGGGAAGGCGGCATCCTTGCATCTGTTAAACGGCACGTAAGCCACCTGTCATTGAGCATCTCTAAATAGAACAATCCTCTGCACACCAGAAGCATCTGAATAGCAAGTTTTCCGATTTAGAGGGTCGCAGTTCCGGGAGAGTGCAGGCCAAAGGATCTTACAGGTCAACTTGAGCAGATGTCACTTGGACCTGCAGCATTGTTGTCGTTAGCTCAGTTCAGTGCTGTCATCACTCCTATCAACGAGGTGTGAGTGATTTGCAGAGGGCCTGCCCCTCCACGCACTCTCTCTCCCCAGTCATCTGACACCTTAAATAAATGGAAAATTCTCTGGCCTTAAGGTGCGCGCAGCACGCCAGCAGCAGAACACACCCCATCGGCGGCACCTCTCATCCTCACGTCTTGCCCTTGATCGGTTTCCCTCCCATTGTTGGCATTGTCGAGCTAATTATTTACTCCTATCTGATGCTAAATGCATTTTTTATGATGTGCTCTTTGCGTAGGTGATTTATTTTCTTTTTTTTTTTTCTTGACTGGATATCAGCAGTATGTTTTCACACTTTGCCGTTCTTCCCTTTTCCTCCGCCCTCGTTCCGTAGCTTCTATAAAGTCATTGGAGTCTTGTTGAATTTGTCGTCACATCACCACAAAACTTTTATACACAAACAGTGAGATGTCTGCAGTGACGTGCAGTGGGAAGTACCTCTCCAAAATAGAAGCTCTTGGAATGTCACCTGTATGCGTGTATGTGTGGATCGCCAAATACCTTGTAACATTTTTGTCAAATACATACAAATATAAACGTATTTTTACTTGACATGATACGACTAGCCAATATGCGCTTAAAGCGGAAGTCAGCGCAAACATTTTTTTTCAAGAATATGTTCCATGCAAGCCCACTTGTTGAAACAGGGAATTCTGATAAATATTGTGTTTGTGGAATAAGTGCTAATGCACTCGTTTTTAGCCATCTCTGGGGGCGGCCAATTTGTCTTCTGTCGACTGAAAATGACATCACAACTGCTCACAACGACCAATCACAGCTCAGATTCAGAAAACAGGTGATTGGTCATTGTGAGCAGTTGTGATGTCATTTTCAGTCGACAGAAGACAAAATGGCCGCCCCCAGAGATGGCTAAAAACGAGTGCATTTTGCTGCTTAACTTATATTCCACAACCGCAAAATTAATCAGAATGCCGTGTTTCAACTAGTGGGCCTGCTGGGAACATATTCTTGAGAAAAATATGTTTGGCTTGACTTCCATTTAAAATAAGATCAGATTTTTTTTTTTCACACAAAAACCCAACTCACAATTTTTTGCTCATAGAAAAAGCAAGCAACAAAGATGTTCGGGTCGTTCCATGCCAAATCACCCAGTTGGTTAAACCAAGCAGAATTTGATATTAATGAAACTTGATGTACTTGTTGACAATGATGACGCAACCCCAAATCTCAAATTTTTGGTCAATCAGAGCAGGGGTTTAGGAGCTACAACCCGCCGAATTTTGGCATTTTCTGCAAAAAAGGGGTGTGGCCGACTCACTTTGACCCCTTATAGTCAGGAACTACTTATTGGGTCGCAAAAAAAAAACTTCTCTGAAACTTTTATGTTTTGGAGAACGTGAGAGATTCTATTTCATGAAACATGTTGTTAAGATCAATTTCAAGGTCAAATCATAGGTCAACAGGTAACGCTCCTAAAATATGCACCAATCCTCTAAAGTTGGTTAATTAAAAGAATCAACAATCAAGCAAAGAATCCTACCAAATGTTAAAAACACAACCTAATCAAACACATTTTCATCGTTTGTTTTCATATAATGTTGATAGCATGTTGACAAGAAGACGGGTGTATCAACACTTTATCATGAGTGCTAACGATAAACTAGTTTCTGTCGACACTACAACGAGGAAGTCGCCTACTAGCTAATCAAACGGTTGGTGTCAAACGAAAAGATGCACGCTAACACCACTCTAACGCAGTGCAAAGTATGTATCCTCGTGAGTTACTCACACAGATATGCTCCTGGTGAGTCTGAATGCAGACTTTGCATCTCAAGGCCTTCTTTTTCCGGCGGCACGTCCCTTATTCATGACTTCAAAGGGAGTGCGCACGGGTCAGGATTTCATCAGGCTGTCGTCGCCACCGGCCACAGAGATTTGTTAGAAAATGAGACCCCAAAAATAGAAAGCTGCGTAACAGGCCTAAACAGAGACAGAAGCCAGACGATACCACTCTTGGCCAAAAAGTTTCTTACTAGTAAGAAAATATGTTCAGCTCCATCAACTTTCCATTTACATTTTTTTTTCCTCACATTTGTGGCCTTCTGGCCCTGTAGTTACAGGTGTGCTGGGTATGTATTTTCTTCAAGGGTGTATGATATTATTGTCTTTTTCATCATCCTTTGATCTTCTGTGTTTTATCCGGTGGCTCGGCAAAATCTCAGCTTGGCGTATGAAATCAGACCCAGTCTTACCTGCTTTGAGGTAGGAAAAGCTCACTGCAGAACCATACTTGCATTCTTATAATGAGCCCCTTTTAATTAAGGTACAGTAGTACAAAATAGTTCATCGAAGCTACTGAACGAGATCGATTGTAATGCTTGTTCCGTCTGTTGTGAGTTGGACCAAAAACGCAGTTTTTTGGGGTTTTTTTTTTTTTTTTTTTTTTTTACTATTTTGATTTCAAGAGATGGCTTTAAATTGCTCCTCTGGAGCCGCAATCAACATTTTAGCCAAGGCATTCCTTTCATAATGACAATGGCAAATGTCTTCTTTTGAAGAAGAGGAAGAAAAGGGAGTTATCTGCTGCTCCAGTCACTTCTCTCAAACGCTCTAAGGTTTCCCTACTCATGCACTGGCTCCCTGAACACAATATAACGATAAAACCTGATAGGTGCAATACATCCAATTACAAAAGAGATCTTTAGGAAATTTTTTTTTTTTTTTTTTTTTTTACGTTGTTTGGCTCCTCTACAAGTAAAGATCGAAAGAGCATGTACATTTATCATCCAAAAGGTGCACAGCAAAAGGAAAATGGCTCCTGTGTTTGTGGTTGGTCGTAATGTTGGATGGAACAACCGGCAGTCGTCATACAAGTGCTCCTCAGAGGAGCATTCCGTAGGTACTGATAATGAAAAATGCTCTAAAAAATCAAAAACAGTCATCTTACGTTGATAGTTAAAGTTGTTCTGACGCTGTTGGTGTTTATCACCACATCACATTAACAAGTGACGTCAATTCATGTGGTCTAAGTCAAGTCGAGTCACTTGGATACCAAGTCCCAAGTCAAGTCCTTGCCGTGTTTTCGGCAAGGAAGTCGCACGTCCTAAAAATAGCAACTCGAGTCATATGACTTGACTCGAGTCCCCCCATCTCTGTCGCTTGCTTTCATCGTGGTTATTTAGGTTGATTTTGTTATTTGGCTTTTTAATTTAACACAAAAAGTAAAGGGAAAAAATGCCAAATTTTACGTTTTCAATTTTACGTTCGGATAAAAAAAGAAAAAAGGAACAAATAAATACCAAATGGCAAATGGGCTACAGGACTGAGTGTGATTTTAAGTTTGGTGAAGAGCATTAGTAAAGCTACCAGGTCCACAACCACGATCCATCAAGTGATCGCCAAATTATAAAATAGACAATTTAATTTCATTTAATAGCAGTTCTTAAATTTGAATTGACGTTGAACCAATTTTGTACTTTTGATCTGAGTCTGAAGTGGAAATATGAAAATCAGTTTTCATTATTAGTTTTTTTTTTAATAGGAACAACTTACTTGCTTTTTCATTTTAGATTGCTAATCACAAATGCAAAGTGCGATTGATGAACCTATTAAATCAGACAAAAACACACAGAAATCAATTTGATATTTGCTAAACTGAAGCCTTGCGCAATATGATGATATTTCACTTGTCGTCATGCAGTTTCAACTTGGACATTCTATGCAACTTAAAAGGCATGTTTTTCATGAAAATGGAACTGGTTCCACTTTATGATGAAAGGAAATCCGAGAATTTGATCGGGTAAGTGTGCGGTTGCTGATCCGGTCCATCTCTTTCTTTTAGGTCAAGTCCGCCCGGTCGCAATTAGGCCTGTTGACAGGAAAGTTTGTTGTCACTTTCCTCTCCGCTTTCACATCTTTCCCCTCCCATTCTTCCCCATTGTTGTCACTCACATTCCCATGTACACCTAATTCTCCCTCCACCCTCCCGCCTTTAATCGACCAGTCTGGCACATCCCAGTTCTCATTGTGCACGCTGAGCCGCCGGCCCTCTTTAAGGTCTGCATTAGAATGTTGTTTTTATACGGCAGCAAGTGGAGGCATGCGGAGCCTCTTTTGAACTGCTTGACAAACAGATGGAGGTTATTCATGGTGCCTTTATGAGATTAAGTGAAAAATTCCCATAAAAAAAGACAGACACACCTTCACACTTCACTGACATGTGCCTTGTTTGCTGTCTTTTTTTTTTTTAATCTTGCTCACCACCTTAGTTTTGGGCAAATGCCCAATGCTACTAGGCGGAAAGCAGACAGTTTAGTGTTCCCAAAATGTTCCTCCCCAGGCAGGGAATCAAGCCTCCAAACCAATGCAATGCCCGCACAATGCAGACAAAGTGCTTCTCCTTTTCAGAATGAAACCTGTTTAAAGCATGACTCAGGGAGGTCAGTGCCAAATGCTCCACCCCACCGACTCTGACTTTTAGCAAGGCTTTGCCAAAACGATTGGTAGTATAGACAGTAGGCCTATGTGGACTATGTCGTAAGTCAGATTTGTATGGCTCTGATGGGTTGGCAAGGCAAGGGTTCATGGTCTAACCCTCTTTATAGTGCAAGTAAAGCTTCATCAAGTCTTTTGGAGATTCCGGAATGTATCACCTTGAACGTGTGCCCACCTTCACACACCCTTGTTGATCAACGTAATGTGTCCTATTTTCCTAATTTAACCTCAGTCAGTCTGCCTGTATGTACCATCCTAGCCATGTGTTTTTATATCTGGAAGAGCAAGGTGCATCAAAAATGGATCTTTGAAATTGTCTTTTGGGGGGACACTTGCACCCCAGCCTCAGAATGATAAGAAAATCTCCATTGTCCACCACTGCTTCTATAATCTTGACTTTTAAGTTTTTTTAATTTATTACTTTTAAGTTTTTTAATTTATTATATGAATCGAATAGGAATCGCGGCTCACCTGTTTTCTGAAGCTGAGCCGTGATTGGTTGTTACCCGAGTCCTGAGCAACTGCGATGTCATTTTCAGTCGACAGAAAGTGTCAAAATGGCCGCCCCCCCCCGAGATGGCTAAAAATATGTGGATTTTGCTGCTTAACTCATATTCCACAATTGTAATATTAATCAGAATGTCGTGTTTAGACTAGTGGGGCCACATAGAACATAATGTTGTAAAGAAAACATTTGGGTTGACTTTCTCTTTTAAGATTACAACTTAATCGACTGAAGGATTTCAATTTACACTTTCTGACCAAACAACTCGTCACGCTTCCCAACTCCATGGCCTGCATTTGACATAAAGAAGTCAGTAACATGTCATTTAGATTGAAGCTGTTAATATTTCATTATAGTTTAGTTTTTGTGGTTACGCAGTATTATTTATCTGTACCATAACAGATGCTCACACTGGATTCACGGAAGATTGCATAACACTTCCTTCAAAGCCAAGCAATTTAATTAGTGGAACCTGATTGCTCTATTTTCATGGCATGCTATAAATCAACATGCTGAGTGACATACATTGTGGTTGTCTGTGACCTGGGATCTCTGGAAGCTATGAACAAATATACAATTGTTATTATTGCAGTTGTGCAACCTAACCCAGAGTGCATCTTTGAAGCTTTGTTGTTGTAAACACACGGCGTGTGTCACTGTGTTCGGTGTGTGCGTTTGATCTGCAGAAAGACATGGCTTACTGCATGGCCTATTCCAAGAATGAATTCCTGGAAGCTTACAAGAGCTGTTGAATGAGATGGAGTGCTCAGGGCAGGAATGACAGGCGGGAGTGCGGGGAGGTAGTTCAACACTGTAGGAGGGGTGTCAGGCTCTCACTTACAGGCCTGATTAAATAACAGGATGCTTTGTGAAAACAAGGACATTATCTGCGTCTTCGACGGCCAGGAAAGGCTCTCTAATTGGCTCTCCCGACTCACGCTGACGCCCGGCTGTCAGTCCGAGACAAAAAATGTGTCAGCCGGTTCCAAAAAATGAAAGAAATTAAGATGAACTTCCTGTTTATCCACAACATTTCCCCCAAAAATTGATCAACCTAACAAATGTGTGTCTTTCACCTGAAACAAGAAGTTTTCCGACCTAAATAGCTTGCTCGAGTGCATGACGCAAATAATAGAGATTCCTCTGTTGGATCAGATGGTTTGTTATGGGAGAACGTAGAAAGGGAAAATAGAAAAAAAAAAAAAAACACCCAAAGGTGGAGTTTGGTGTGTTTTTAATCATTGCATGATCAAAGGATCTAAGAGCTCCCTGCCTGACATGTAACCCAGGTGGTTTATCAAATTATACATATTACAGTCAAATACCACTATAATTAAAGTATATCCAGTAGCCCTGAAGAATTCTAGACATATTTCATGTTTGGACAGCTCTTTTAAAATTACAGGAGACCCTGAGAACTTGAACACGATTTTTTTCCAGGAGTTCAGATTTTAAATAATTGTTCCATCTCACAAATAACATGAGTGCAGTGAGGGAGTCCAACTTTAAAATTGGATCTCACTCACACGGTGTGAGTGCGAGCGTGCGTCCAAGCGTGCGTATTGGAGTCGTGCCTCTCAGGCCCATCGTCACATTTTACTGGCACGGAGATCAGTCCCATCCGCGCCACACTTTAGCCGGCACCTTCCGCCCGCCTCTTTCATGTTTCAAAGATGCGTTAAGCAAGCGATTGCATGTCATGTGGCATTTGGCTCACTCCTGTCACCTTTTGCTGTGCTTTTCAAATCCGCGTCACACCGCACCCGGGCCGGCACGCCGCTAACGAGAGAGAGGGCGAGTGGCGAGAGCAAGAGGTTTGATCCAGCACTGAATGAGCTCAAAAAGATCAGCTGCATCGTTTGAACACACATCGAGTTCCTTTTTCCATGATGGCCTGTCTCTGAATTATGTGTTCATGAATGGGAAGTGCAAGTAGGAGGAGTATGTGATTCAGATCCACCCCTCGGGCTTAATACTTAACCTGAGATTGTAGAATCTGCTCACTTGCCCTGACATGCCGAACGGCCCCTCCTCCTCACGTTCGAACCCCCTCAACCAGCTTACCCTTTACAGTGGCCTCACATCAAAGTCAGTAATGGATACTCAGAAGGGCCGCACCTTTCCCTCCTTCATCCAATTCAACTGCCACTCAGTCACTAGCTAGTGCATAACACACACGGGGAATAATTTGTCATGCAGTTACACTTATGTTGTCATACTTAACTTAATTATGGAGAGTCTACCCATTTCCAAAAACGTCCAATTTACTGTACAGTCTGCCGTTGCTACTTTGCAGTTTAGTTATTGTGGCTTCACTCTATTCTAGGTTTTCATTTGTGACCATAATTTCATCTGTTGCGGTTTTCCCCTCGATATTTTGAACCTTTTCTTCCTATTTTCCTTCCTGGTAGTCATACCGGTCAAAAAAAAAAAAAAAAAAGACTTTTTATTTTTTTTTTTTTTTTTGAGAAGTGGGAAATTTGTTTTATAAAACCAAAAACATGAAGTTTAGAGCTTGTGGACCCCAAAATTCCTGTTCCCTCATTATGGGTGCTTCCGGAAATGCACCCCAATTGTATCACTCAGACCATTCATTAACTCAAAATGTTGCTCAACTGTGCTGTCCGGTTATTCAAAGTGCGCCAAAAACGGACATTGGACATTGATGGAGAGAAATATACGTACGCTTAAATCACACTGAAAAAACAGTCGGAATCACAAATTCGCTAAAATGATAATGTGTCCAATTCAACGATTATCAAACAGGAAATTTCCGATTTTACTTCGGTTTATGTGCCCAAAGGGTTTTGTAGGTTTAAGAAGTATTTTTAATAGACATAACGTCATTCTTGCGGGAGCAATTGTTCAAGTAATAAAAGAGCTTATGTTTGCCTATGACAAGACCAGATTGTTATTTTAACGGTGGAAATAATGTGAAAAAGGATGCCTGCAACGGTAAGTTGTTGAAGTGAACCGTGCAATCGCGTGTAGTAGTTTAAGATGTCTGAGGAAAGGTCAATCGAAAGCATTGTTGTGACATTTACAGTCACTTAATAATAATTTAGTGTACTTGGTGGGCCCTCAACTGTGACCCACATGATTATTACATTCATTCACAAAACGGTGAACTGGAAAGGCTGTAAACAGAAGCCCACCAGTTAGGGTCGGCCATCTATAAAGACTTGCCGTTACCTTTTTAATGATTCCTTTTAATGTGAGCCGGTTCTGTGGCATTGTTCTTTATAGAACTACAACTTGCACGCAGTTTGAGCTGTTGTGTTTTTACCCTGAATGTCTTTGCAGCCTTCCGTTCCTTTGTATGCTACGTGTAGCTAACACGATACGCCAGTGTGTTAATAATAAGCTCCCACCATGCTTGAATATCATGATGGCGACGTAACTACATGTGGCATCTAAACAGATTAGAATGTTGACTTAACAGGACTGGCTTTGGTTTCACATGTTTACAGTTAGCACCCACATAGACGTCTGATAGCACATCATCTTTCCACCACACTAAAGAGGAGGATGTGTCGCGCTTAGCCAGTGCAATCAGCTATTTGCTGCTCTTTTATAGACTGCATAATAGTTCATACGTGTTTAAGTTAGCAACAAATGCCAGTTTTGCTCCACTTCAATCACTTATCACTTGCTAATTGCGTTGACGCATTTTGGTTCGCTTGGAATTTTTACTGTGCGAACGTAAAATGAAACCGGGGCACAGTATTTACAAACACATCCACTGATTATGAGAAAGCGACAGGTGTGAGAGGCTAGTCTTAACTCGACAAAGCTGTTAGGTGAGCCGCTTCACAGATGTGCCTCGCAGTTTTTTTTTGTACAGTCTTTATCAACATTAAGTATTGCGAATAATCGCTGTTGACCAGAAGCAGCCAGACCAGGCAAATGATTATGAAAAAGATAACATTAGTGCTTACTAACCAAGGTAACATCAACAAATGTAAACAACATGCTAACTGTGCCACAAGGTAGCTAGCATAAACTTGAAATTGAAACTCCTTTTCAGTTCTGAATATGAATTTATGCACCTTTGCCCTTCCTGGATGATGATGTTGATTTTTTTTTTTTTGTTTGTTTTTTTTTTAAACCCCTTGTTTGTGTGGTTTTTCTTTTGATGTGTCACCCAAAAAAAAATACCACGGAAAACAAGACAACCTGGACCTCATAAGAGGCGTTTGACATCTCGTGATGTCATGCATGCAGGTGGTTTGAAGTTTTGTGCAATATTTCACTTGATCACTGTAGGAGGAACCCAAGAGCGGGAAAAAAAAAATCTGATTGGTTTTTAAAGTGCAGCAGTCCTTGTGGGTCAAATTCTTTGCATTAAAGTGGATGACCTGTCAAACACAATGTCTACAACATAAATGCAGACTGCACCTGTTTTCAATGCCATTTAACCCTACTATCATCACCACCCGCCCACACCCCTGTCTGCTCCTCATTTAGCCAAGCGGCGTGTCCCTGGGCCGCAGTAATGCTTCCCGTGTGCCGAGCCGCTCTGGAGAAATGACAGGGCAGGGAGAGTCGGCCTCGGGCCTGCAGGCCCACAGCTCTCTACTCTGTCATTAGATACTTTAATGCAACAGCAGCACCACAGCATGCACGCCTCACTCTTCCCCTCGCCTCTCGGCCTTTCTCTTTTTTGCGGACCTCTTTCACTCTCACTCCGTCGTGCCACACATGGGATTGCACTGTGTAATTTGCCCATGCGTTGAATGATGTGGGTAGTCGCACACAAAACAGAACCTGCATGGTCCCCACAAGAAGTATTACGCTTGATTGATTATAAAAGTATAATGAGTCAGTTTTTTTTTTTGTTTTGTTTTTTTCGGTGGAGGGGGGGCTTAAAGATGGCTAAAATTGCTGGATTTTTGTACAAATACACATACAAACAATCCAATTTAGCCCTAAACTTTGACAGTTATATTTAACTCATTCACTGCCAGGCATTTTCAGAACCTCTTTTAGCCTAACGTTTGAAAAAAATGTGGGGAAAAAAATATATAAACAAGTTCCTGGGATTGGATGGCTTAACTGTGAAAAGACAAGTCTATTCATCAATGGCAGTGAATGAGTTATACTGACTAGAATTTCTTGCGTTGTCTTATGTGAGAAGAGTGGACAGCTGCAGAGGACAGCAGACACATGTACAGTACACACAGCATAAACACAAGGTCATCAAACTTAAAAGAGCACTCTTGTGTTGGTCAGTACCAAAGAGGCACGCTGTACTTTTTACTCCAATATAAAATCAATATTCCCCACTGAAACAAACTGAATTTTGATTGTTTTTAGAGAGGTGATAGTTGTGAGTTTGTATTAGTATTTCTTTTATGTTTCATTTCAGCTTAATTTCTATTACTTTTGTATAAGTTTGCCTCACAGTTCAGAGGTTGCGGGTTCGATTCTGGCCCCGGCCTTCCTGTGTGGAGTTTGCTTGTTCTCCCCGTGCCCGCGTGGGTTTTCTCCGGGTACCTCTCACATTGCAAAAACACGCATGGTAGGTTAATTGATCACTCCAAATTTCCCCCAGGTGTGATTGTGAGTGTGAATGTTTGTTTGTCTGTGTGTGCCCTTCGATGCCAGCTCACCGGCTCGCGGACCACACTTCAGCAGCGAGGTAAACAAACAGCGCTGGCGGATCTCAAGCAGGCCACCCACTGAAGGAGAGGGCAGATCACTAGCTCGATGTGATGTTTATTCAATAGGAGCTGCGATTAGTGCAAACGGCCAGCGAGTGTTGCTCATACTGAGGTGTTGCAAATATTCCTGCTTGCTTTGTTTATGTGCTTTATGCTTGCGAATCCGTTTTTTTTTTTTTTTTTTTCCTGTCTAAAGTCAACGTGATGCTGTGAGGAAAATCTCGTATGTAGCAATTCATTGTTTGGCCGATGGGGCAGGCATGATTGAGCTCTCTTAATGTCTGCATAGCAACAAGTGGTTACTCAACTCTAGTTAATGTTTTGTACTTTTATAACGGACCACAAAATATTTGTTTCCGTGCACTTGCTGTTGGAAGTGAATTAAGAATTTGTGTGGGTGGAAAAACTACTACACTACATGGTTGAAGTGACCCATTTCAAAAGATTCTCCTAATGTAGTCTAGGGATAGCCACTCATCCACATAGCAAAAAAAAAAGACATTTAAAAGACACGATGAATCAAGTATTCTCAGATCAGAATCAGGCCTTGGATGAAAATGAGAATTAGAATGTGAGTACACTAAGTTGCCACAGCGCCAGTCGATGACATAATACACACTAGGACCAAAATAACACTTCCAGAGTGGGTTAGGAGAGAGTCCTGTAATATTACATGTACAGTATATACGCATGTTTAGTAGTGGATTTATTGCTCCATCATTGCTTTTCATATGAAAACACTCTGGTGTATATGTATATATTTATATACAGTATTTACACCCCGTGTACACTAACATCAAAATTGTACATACCTAACTTCACAAGTGTCAACACAGGGCACTGAAAACACAGGCGTAAACAATGATATGTAAATATTGTAAATAGTCATCATTATATAGTGTTTAGTCAGCCTGGGCTCGCCATCATTGATTTAATTGAGGGAAACCTGTAATTTAGCATAATTAGAACATATTAATTTATTTTGTCTTTTGGCTGTAGTTTAGTTTTGTAGCTGGTATTTGATGTTCATTTGTGTCGTCTGAGCAGATTCGGATGTGTATAATTGAGCGTTTTGTGTGATGACATTAATATTTTATCGGCGGGGTACATTCCTTCTGTGCACTTGCAATGGCATATCCGATGTGTATCTGATTTTGATCAACATTTGGAAGAGGCCTGATTCTGATTATATTCGTTCTTTTCCGTTTACACTGCCATGATGACGTGTATCTGTATAGTATCAGTTGAAAGCAAAAAAAAGTTGTTTTTTTTTAAATGAATTGCATCACTTGAAATATAATCCAGCCCTAAAGACCATCATCATCAAGATATGTTGTTTTTTTTTTCTCCACTAATGAGGCCACACCTCACCTTGGCCCATGCACGTCCTGCAATTACTGCTCTGATGAAACAAGGAAATATCTGGCACCGGAGTTGGATACCACATTAAAAAAAAGATATAGTTTACTGTCAATGTGATATCTTTTCATTTTTGCGAGACCCTAAACTTGATTTATGTGTGTTGAGAGGGCAAAGCGTAGGAGAGGTTCGTTTACAACACCGCATGTACACAAAGGAAGTGTCTGTACCTTCCATGTCATGTATTAACTTTCCCTTTTTGTCGTGTTCAAAAATGTTTGGCGTCCAACACAAACTAGGTTTTTCATTAACTTGTGAAATGGATCAACTGAGTGATGCGTTTACCTCAGCATGCCTGCCTGCCCTGTGAATGTGTATTTGGCACTGCCGATTCGGTTAGCTTGCGTCTCCTCATTAGACGCCTGCCGCTAGACAGCATGCGATGAAACACTTGTGAAAAGGTGGTGTTTTGTTTTCGCGCTCTCCTCCGGTGATGCCTGCGAAAGCGTTTGTGAGCTTTTGTAAATAGTACAAACATTGTTGAAAGCGCAGTCGCCCTCACACAGAGATGGCCTCTCAGGTCAATCCACCTCTCGTTGAGAAGGAGCGGGCCTTTTTCTCTCTCCTGCCGCCTTCATCCCAAAATATAGTGGAATTTGGAAATTCTGGCTCACACTCTGTTATTCCATCGTTACAGTGATCCATTTTTTAACTTATGTGCAATTGAACGTTTCTTGCTCGTTTTCAACTCGCATCACTGTCTGACTACAGCTCGACTGCTTTGCTATGCTCTCATTGCTTTCTTAGCAATGTTTTCAGCTGTAACATGCAGCTGCTTTGGGATAAAAGGCTCTCACTTGAGAGCCAGACAGAGGAATGAGTAAACAAGAAACTGCTTGGGAAAAAACAGACAGGAATCCAACTAGAAAATCAACAAAATATATGCATCTGTTACCCGAAACCTCAATTACCTGCCCAATAAGCATGCATGGATTAATGGACTATAAAAAACAATTATTGAAGCAATTGCATTCCTTGTGTTGGCATTATGAACTAATTGGAGACGGTCGAACGAAGTTTTGTTAGACAGGTGAAGAGAACTGACTTGGAGCCAAAAAGCATTACAAATGCACCTTTACACCTCAGATGCGACTAACTGCCTGGGAATGCAGTGGGAAAGTGCTAACTGAGAAATACAGAATGTACTAATATTGTTCTTTTTGCAAATTCAATTATTTCTACCACGTCACATTATTGGTGCCGTTATATAGGGTTTAGGAATATGTGGCAATAATACATGAGTGACATTATAACCTGGTAGTCTAACAAACAATAAACGTTGGTTAATTTAAATAAAACAGAGACTTATTTTATGAAATTTACTACTGATTATTTTTAACAAAGATGCAAAGCAGTTGAGAATAACACTTGCCTTAGAGCAGTCCCTTAAGTCTTAACAAAGTGTCCACAAATAAATAATCGGTGATTAAATATTTTTTTAAACCCGTAGTAAAGGTAATGACCTAGAGTCGTTTATTGAGTCTTAACAAAGTGTGAACAGTCAAATGACTCCTCTCCGTATGCTATAATTTTGCCTGCATGACTCCTCATAACTTCTTTCGCCCACTCGGCAATAACAGTCACGCTCGTCAACGTTATGAGAAAGTTTTTGGTCATGCAGCAAGTTGGTACTGTGGCTGTATAGATTCACAGGAACACTTTTTCAAAGGGGAGCCGAACATGTGTTGAGGACATACTCTCATTACGTGACTGCCACCTAGTGACATTTTAGTGCTGTCGTTACGTTTAAGTGGCATGTATGCAAGTGATTTTGTGAGCAATGTTTTTTTATATTTATATTCAACCATTTCCCCCCCCCAAAAAAATCCATTTTGATAACTTGACACAACAACACGTTTTATTTTTCATAGCAAGAGGTAGAGTAGCTTGCGTTGGCCCAGGCATTTGTTACCAAAGCAATGTGTTCCCATATTGCTAACATTGTGAACTGGTTTACAAAAAAAATGCTAAATACGAACGAACTGAAAAAAATACACCTCACCTGTATGTGTTTTGACCGATTAGATGGAGGATTTTTAGAAGCTGGTGGTTTTTAAGATCTAACGCATTCGCCCAAAAAACGTTCTTGGAGTCAACATCAGCAAACATTTGTCTTAGTTGGGGACTGCCTTGCTTTTCTGAATATATAGCACTTGTCCCTGTTTTTTTTTCAGTTTTATTTATATATTTTTAAGTCCCCAAGATTTATATATATATAAATAATATAACTTGAGATCTGAATCATGGTTGACTTTTCCTCTCTATATGTACATCTTTGTTGTGGGATTGAAAGGAAAAAAAATAATCTATTTTGAGAAAATAAGGAGTAAATAACAGATAGCTGTGTTAAAATGAAAAAAAGTTTAAAATTGAAAAAAAAATTGTCAAAGTACAAACACCTGAACAATCTACTTAATGTCCTGTGCCTTTTCCTGCAGGCCCGCATGGCACTGGAAAAGGGAGCTCAGGCGGTTATTTTCGATGTCAGCGATGACGTCAACGCGGCTGCCGAGGTGAGTGTGAAGGCGCCACGGCCTGTACTTATGTCAAAACAAAGATGATCCTTAGTTCTGTGGTATTTCTGCATCTTTATTACTTGCGCAACCGTTATTCAGCTGAGAGAAACAGAATCCCTTCCCCGGCCGGTCGTGCTAGTGGATGCTGAGGATGCGGAGGAGTTGATGGCTCTGGTCAACAAGAACGAGGAGGCTAAAGTTCGTATTGAGATACTGGTGGAGCAGCCCAGATGGGTAAGCACACCCACACAGCTGCAAGACTCTCTGAGCTAAATGGACTTTTAGTGTGTGATTTTGTACATGAGAATGTATTATTGCAGACTGAGTATTTGAAAAAGTGGCCCCATTATCACAAACACTTACATGGACATCACATGGCAACTGTTGCCCTCTCTTCCTTTTTTTTTTTTTTTTTTAATTGCACGACGCAGTCTGTATTAAATTAATTCATGAATTAATATTTGCTCCATTTTCAGCCACATTATAACGTGGGTATCCTGCTCACCATTGTCTTGGCTGTCGTGACCATCATCCTCATCTTTGCTTTCCGCTATAAGTGCAAGTCCAATAGAACTTGGGTAAGTGAAACCAGCAACACTGTTACAAATGTAAATCTTGGACCCTCAGCCCGGAAAACCATTTGAGCATTTATTCAATATTTTGGATATTCTAGTCTACTTCTGACCTCACTAATAGGACAACTTTGGCATACATGTTACTAGTGAGGCAAAACTGTACTAGTTGACATCTGTATGCTACTAGCACTTAAGCAGGATATCAAGGATGTGGGATAAATGCTCAAACAGCCTTTCCGTAAGCCTTCTAACTTGTACCCTTGATTATGCAGGACTCGGTGCATCAGCAGACCATGCGGGCAATTAGTCGATTGGAGACTAAAACCTACATCTCTCAGGGGTGCTCAGGCTCACAGCGCCCCCGTGGGGCCTGGGGTTCAGCGAGCAGCTCCAACTCCACCCCAGTATGTGCTATCTGTCTGGAGGAGTTCCAGGATGGTCAGGTAAGAGGAAATAAGCACAGGGGTGCCTGTACTTAAGATATAATTAGAGCTGGGTGATTCCGGGGGGGGGGAGAAAAAAAAAAACGATCACGATTATTTTGATTGATAATGAAATCACGTTTGATTAAATATGATTATTTATTGATTTCAAAACTTGGTATGTATTCAACTACCAAAAGACACCTACTCAAAACTGCCATCATAGCCTCAGTCCCTGCATCCCTGCACATTTAACACTTCATTCTTAAACACTCCATTATTTTTGTCAAAAACAAAATGACGTAGATATCATGTGAAATGCAAGCCTCTTGCATTTTCATTCTCCTGCATCCACACCATTTCTGCATTGCATCTTTGCACACATTCAAACCGTTAACATGCATCTCCCTTATCCCTGAATCATATTTATTTTATCTTATTTTGTTGTTCTTTTTTTATTTTCACAAGTTTTGGGGCTTACTGGGCTAACCGACCCCTCGTACCGTATTTCGCGCCATATCATGTGGAAATGTGTATTAATACGGCAATAACAATTCCTTGAATCCTTGAAAAATTTAATTTTAAATATAACTTGAAAATAAATTAATTACAAAGTAAAATAAGAATATACTACAATTATAGCAATAAAAAAAACTGCAAATAAAAATAAGTTGTCTGTTCTCGCTGCACATGTGTTGGCCTCTTAGGGGCAGTATGGTGCCGCGCATGAAGTACACACTTGACCATAAGAAGAGTAAAAGAAGAAAGTTGCGATTGAGCTCTATTAATATTGGGAAGATGTGCCTTTGGGTATAGTTATATTAGTTTTATCTATGTGTTCCTGCAGTGTTTGTGTGTGAATATTTGCTCATTGCAGCGATATCACTCCCGAAAGTCGATGCTAATTTCATTTTAGTCAATAGTAGTTTACATTGATTGTATAGCATTAGCCTTGCCAATATTTTTTAAACGAAGCATGTCTTATCTTTAAATATACAATGCGTGTAATTATTTTTGTTATATGTTTAGTTTTACAGTAAACTCCATTTGGGGTGTCATTAAACAATTGAAAGCACCCTCAGGGAGGGCAGAATCGCGTACCGTCACACACTTGCTGCGCATGTAACACGGTGCATTCAGGGTACTTTCAAAACATCGGGCACTTGCAAACTCGCTACGCCGTTAGGCACAGTAATCGTTTTTCTTCGATTGGAATGATTTTAAGATCTAGAATAGCCAAAATCACAATCAGGATTCAATTTTGATTCATTGCCTAGCCCTAGATATAATATAGATATAATTTGTTCTTATTAACAACCATCTCTCTATTATTTTTACCCAAGCATCTCAGGATCATCTCCTGCGCTCATGAGTTTCATAAAGATTGTGTTGATCCCTGGCTGCTGCAGCACCGCACCTGTCCTCTGTGCATGCACAACATCATGGGTGAGGATAAACCCATTTTCACACAATCTAATGAGATCTAATACAACAGCTGGG
Organism: Filicampus tigris; assembly: GCF_054856515.1. Lineage (NCBI taxonomy): Eukaryota > Metazoa > Chordata > Actinopteri > Syngnathiformes > Syngnathidae > Filicampus > Filicampus tigris. The sequence continues at coordinate 11,959,048 of NC_141233.1, read as the reverse complement.
TCCAAAAAGAACTAGAACCTTACTTAATAGAGTGCATTTCTCTGCAAAGGCTGACCTCCTCACAAAGGTAAAAAAAAAAAAAAAAAAAAAAAGTTTTTAAATAGGTTAAATAAAGGGGTTTCCCGCACTTGTGTTTGATCGTTTGCCTGGTGATTAGTTTGCAGTTACTTCCTTGTTCGTTGAGGATCAAGAAGGTATGCTACAAATGAAAAAGAAAGCGCGGTTACATTTGTTTACTCTGGTTGCCAAATTGAGTTGAGTCAGACAACAAAAATGGTTTGCATCCAAACCTTTGTTGACACTCAGAGAACGTTTTTCTTTGGTGAGTTGGTTTTAATTGACAATGGTGTGTACCAACACAGCCTCATATTTGGGCGTGTTTGTTGTGCTTTGGTCACACCAGTAATTTCGAACAACTATGCCATGGCACGTTAGCAATAAACCCGTGTATCCACTTTTTTGTGATGTTTTTTTTTTTTTTTTTGATTGTGTGTATAGGAATCTCGTGTGTAAAATATGTGCTTTAGCTCAGTCAAGGTTTAAAGCACCGTCTTTTACTACATCATACAACACTGTTGCTATTATGAACTCATATTGGTTCTCATTAGATTATACAGGTGTACCAAATGTGGCCTATGAGTGGAAGTAGATGCTAAAAGCATTGTTGGGATTGGTCTATTCTCTTCTCATTGGTCATCAAATTCCATTTTTTTCCATGTTATTATTTATTACCCTTTGGAATCAGTTTATTATGAATTTAAGATATGAGCATAAGTCTATGATGTGAGCATAATGTTAGCGTTGCTTGTGTTGTAACTATGGTTGTAATCCACAGGGACGGAAAGACATGCCCAGAGGAACAGACTACAGTCAAGTCCAGAACAGCGTTTCCTCCACCCGCAACCTTACAGCAGTCTACGAAACCACCCGTTCCCCCAACATGACATCCCTTTCTCTATGAGGCCCCACTATCCGCGTGGACCGTCCGGCTCGTATCCCTCTGTTGGCCACTACAATTCCGCTTCTCCCATGGACAACCAAACGCTACGTTTGCACACCGGCAGGCCGCTGGGTGCCCCCTGCGGGTACCACCTTCCGGCAGATGGTCCCAGGAGGGCCCACAGGACCGGGGGTAACTGCAGGACTTCTACTCACCACTACGCCCCCCGCCGGTCCTGTCACACCTACCGCTCATCATGTCCGGCTCAGCGCAGTGCCTCCAACTCCAGAGTGCACCACACCGCCTCAGCCGCCCCGCAGGGCCGCGGAGTGGCGGCCCGCGGCCGACTGGACGAGGGCAGCTGCTCCGGCGGCAGCTACCACACGGACCGCAGTGGATACTTGGCCGACGGTCCGGCGAGTGACTCGAGCTCGGGGCCGTGCCACGGCTCCTCCAGCGACTCGGTTCTGAACTGTACCGACGTGTCCTTGCAGGGAGTTTACGGCAGCTGGTCCACTTTCCGCAGCTCGCTGAGTAGCGACTACGATCCCTTTGTGTATTACGGGCCGGGCTCTGTGGAAGTTGAAGCCCAGGCCCGGCCCAGGTCTCTGGATTCTGTGGTCAACAAAGCCGGCTGCCCTGAGGAACAACCTCAGACTGTGTTTAGCCACATCCACTACCACCGCCATAGACACCACCACTATGAGGACGGGGATCACAGCCAGGGCCCAAGCAGAGGCTCAGATGAGGAGCAGGGGGCCACTGCAGCCGCGGCCCCTCCCGCACTGGTCATGGATAAAGACTCGCCCGTTGCCCCCCCTAAGCCCAGTCAATGCCAGCGCCAAAAACCAGACTGTACACATCTGCCCAGTTCTGGGACAGAAGGTCGGGATCAGGACCCAAGCACGTCTTCGGGGCCTTCTGTCCTGGTGTCGTCCATCCCCTTACATCTACAAACCCACTGCTGCCACCAGGGGCACCCTCCCACAGCTCTGGGGCGGAGCTGTGTGCGAGACCACCCCTCTGTTCGCTTCCATCAGAGCTTGGACCTTCAGGATGATCGGAGCGTCCGCATCCACTTCGGCCAAGGCCCGGGCTTCTGCTGCTCTCCCCCTGAACTGCACCCCGCCCTCCTTCCCGTGCCTCTAATTCTGGACTCGGGAGGTATAGACGACTGGCCCTGCTGTGCCGGAGCTCATGTTGTGTGGCAAAAGCGGGTGCAGGAGGCCCATTCCGAGCCTCATCTCCTGGGGACCAAGTCGTCTATTGAGAGACCTCCTTGCAGGTCCCACCATGGCCTTGCCGTAGACCGCAACACAGACATTTGTTTATACTGCCAAAAAATGTACCACAATCAGGGTGGGTGTTGCCACTTTTTTGACCCGTTATAACATGACCAACTCTGCTTTATTGCAACATAATTTTTGTTGAGGAGCACAGATTCATCAATGTTTTGTTGTTTTTATGTTTTACATTGGTTAACCTCTTCTTATACTTTGTTGACAGTAGAAATTGTTACAAAAGGGCCGTGCAGCACATCTGCCACATGAATCACCCCTTCATCAGTTGTCATTTCAGACTTTGGGTTTCTACTTCCTTAAATTTACAATATTATATATATACACATATATATATATACACATATATGTACACACATATGTATATATATATGTGTGCATATATATATATATATATATATATATATATATATATATATATATATATATATATATATATATATATATATATATATATATATATATATATGTATGTGTGTATACATACATATACATATGTATATATATATATATATATGTATGTGTGTATACATACATATACATATGTATATATATTTGTAGAGCCATTGTTTCTTATCTAAGTGTGTGGTTGAATAAAACTTTTGTTTTATGTGTCTACAGGATCTGAAGAGGAGTCTGGTGTGTAAGAACTTGTTTCCCTAATAAGACGCTGCTATACAGGAGCCACAATGGATGATCGTCTTAGTTGCTCGCACTCTTGCCTGCTGCCACGTGCAGTCATTCTGCTTGCCAAGTCTTTCCCGACATCCCCAAGGATTCACATCACGATCCCTCTCCAGAATGTCTCATTTATATCATTTCGTTTGGAATGCCAGATGACAAGATTCTGGGCTAAATCACGGAGAAAAAAAATGATCACCAACACAAATTCAGTGCTTTGCATGGACCATGAAGTTGACGGGGAACACGCCACAAAGGGGGTTGAAATGTGGAAAAGAGCTCTTGTTCTGGCTGTTGACACTTAATGTGTGCGTGCCTCCCCTAATTCAGAACAACTTCATTTGCTCACCGCGGTACCTTCAGTCACTTGCGCGATCCTCATCTTGCTCTTTGCTGAGTCCAGCCTCAGCTGATCAAACTTCTCTCTAAGCCTACCTCAGCTCGGAATTTGTCTTGCCACACACACAGGGTTTTCTTTCAAGGTACTGCTGTAGTTTTTGTTGTTGTTGTTGTTGTTGTTGTTTATTTTATCTCATCCAAGTAGCTCCCGCAACCTAAAAAGATAACATATTGCTAATCTGGCAGAAGGAACGGTTGATTAAGATGAAAGTTCAGTGAGGTTGCTGAGCCTTCTCTGGGCCTTGTTTTCATTACAGTACTTCAATAATGGCAGCTCCTTTCGGCATTTTTTTTTTGTGTGTTTGTTTTTTTTTTTTTGTACAATATTCTTTTAATTTTTCAAAATGACTGAATAGTGTTGACACCATGACGAGCAACTGTCCCGTTGGCACTTTGCTTCAGAGGGATGATCAGCTTTTATGATCTTTTCTGCTCAATTCATTTTTTTTCCCCCGCCTAATCTTCTCCAGCAACTGCGGCTCCTCAAAATTGTTCTGCATTCGAAAACACGCCGTGCCTTTTTAATCATCTTCCTACACGTGTAATAAAGCCTGCACAAGAGGCAGACTTTACCGTCTACCTCTGCATGGTGCCGTAGCTCAGAAGTACCACATGCTATTCACATGATGCATGAAGCTAATAATAAGGGGAGGATGCTGAGGAATGTCTCAGCAAGTGCCAAACACTGGAAAATAATTCAGTTTAATCACGGTTAATTAAAAAGTTAGGGCCACACTGAAAAAATGATAATCGGGTTGGGGGCGCGGGGTTCTTCGGTGTGAGTCGTCGGTTCTGTTCCTACAGTGGCAACATAAACCCAAAATTGTACAAAAGCCGCAACAAAGAAATGGAAAAAAACTAAGCATAGCAGTAACAAAGCATGCTTTATTGAGAGACGTATTTTGAAGCTAGGTAACGTTTGTAATTTCAAAATGTCATGCGTAAGGGCAAAAAAATAAAATAAAAAATCGTCCAAGAAAGCAATCATACAATTACGAGAATGGAATAGTGACTCCAAGTGGAAATATTGTAAGGCTATTACAAGGATGAAAGTGAACAATTCCAAGCATGAAGTACAATTATTTCAAGACAAAAACATTTTATTTTTATGAAAATGTATTATTATATAGATATTTTTTCTGAGCATAGAGTTGTAAATACCTCGCGGTATTAAAAACAAGGATATTTAATTTTACAAGAAAACAAATAATTTGTACGAAAATGAAAAAATAGATTACAATAAAATCTTTTGACTGTATGAGGATAAAGATGTAATCTGTAGAGGAAAAAAAATGTTTTACCTCTACTTAAATTGCAAAATACCTGCTGTTTCACTTTAGTGCTCCACACAATGAAAGTGTCACATGTAAATGCGAAGTTACTTCTTCGAGGCTGTGTTGATTTGTGGTTAACAAATATTATAACTACCATCATTATTATGAGTTTTTGTTAGCAAAGTATGACTTTTTGTCTTTGTCTTGGAATATTATAACTTTATTCTTGAAATAGTTTTGAGGGTTTTTTATATATATATATATATATATATATAGATATATATATAGATATATATATATATATACATATACATATATATATATACATATACATATACATATATAGATACATATACATATATATATATACATATACATATATATATATATATACATATATACATATATATATATATAACATTTCAATGTTACTCCCGTAATACAGCAACTTGAGTTCCTTAACATACCAAAATGTTGCTTTTCAGTGTGGCCCTTAATACTCCTTAGTAGACATTTAACCATGATAATATTTTGAAACTGTAAAAATGCTGATACAAAGTTGACAATCTTCTGCGTGGATATCCCCTACTTTACTTTGACAAAGGGCAGTTCGACTGCAGATACGCTACAGTCCCAACACCCATTAAAACTCGTGGGCATTGCAATGTAACTAACTTGTAGCACTTAGCAGAGCCTCATATGTGTCTTATGCGTTTATAAGCCACATTGCAGATGTTCTCTGCTCTGTGTGGCCAACCAAGGAGGTCAAATCTTGAAAACAGTGCCCCTATAGAACGTTTCCTTTTTTCTTATACCTCCCCCTACCTTCAATGAAAGTGGTCATGATTTTGGACGCAAAAGGACAATCATGCATAAATGCTGAAGCTTTTCAATATGCCTACACTAATAGCCCCCAGCTAAACAATCCGGGTGTCCCTGCCCTTTATTGTCTGTTGTCGATTATTCTGCCATGGACGAGACTGAATTAAAACCAGCACTTTGGGTGAAAGCACATGTATACAGAATCCAGAAAAAAAACAATACTACATATGCATTTAGACAAAAAAAAAAAAGAAACAAACCCAAAAGGCAGAACACACAAATTTCATGCAATTTCAAACAATTGTTTTTGTGTATGTTTTGCAATAATTTTAAGCTTACACTGCCTTTTCTAATAGAGTGCAAAAAAATAAATCCCTCCAACGCCAAGGGATCTGTCAGTATGTTTTACTTTAGTACAAAGAGTACAAGAGAAATATGTATATATGTATATATGTGTATATGTATATATATATATGTGTATATGTATATATATATATATATGTGTATATGTATATATACATATACATATGATATAGATAGATACATTTCAAAATGGTGACATGTCACTGATATATTTATTTACTAATATATTTATCCATTTGTCCAGGTTTGAAAGGGTGGTTTCTGTATAGGACAATTTTTTTTTTCTGTATGGAAACTAACCAGTGCCATCGCAAATGTATCAACCTGTCTTCATTCCAAATATATGCAAATAAATTATTTTGAAATAAATCTTATGGCTATATTTTCCTGCATGACAAATATTCATTCATCACACGCTTGTCTAGATATTATACTTGAACAGCCACAAAGTTAACCAACTCCCACTTTTGAATTTTTTTTTTTTTATATTAAAAGGAGTTGATTCATTGCTGGTTAGATCAAATATTGTACGAATTGCTTGATCGTGCTTAATCTCCATCAGAAAAAAAAAACACGAATTGCAGAAGTTTTTTTATTCATAGCTGAATTCACTAATGTCATATATGTAAATAAGGACGTAAATCCAATAGATGCATGTACTGTGTAATCGTGGGATGCACAACACCTAATGGGCACATGATGATCAAGATGGCTGTTGGTCAAAGTATTCCTCTCACGTCTTATGACTATCTATATTTAGCCATTCAGTCAAACCAAAAACTTGGAGACAGCCAGCACTCCGTACATGGCTTTATGGAAGTTGTTGTCGATGTGCCGCTAAACAGAATCAGTAGAAAGCCTGGGCCTGGCCCTTGGGCGTCACCACGGTCAGGTTGCCTCTGGCTTCTTGGTCCATCTCGATGGCCTCAAAGAGGGACTTGAAGTTTCCTGCCCCAAAGCCCTGGAGAGAGAGCACATGCACGTAGATGATTGATTCCATTTTGATGATAAATATTCTCTTGAGGTGATTAAACACGTCCGTATTTTCATTGCTCATCGCAGTCACTTTCTATTGTGTTCTCGTCTGCCGACTTGGCGAGACTCTGCGGAGACGTTCCTTATGAGAAATAAAAGCGGTGGTGGGGGGGGGGGTGATGATGGGTGTTGCAACCCAAACCGAAGAGCAAAACCCTCGCGGGGAGCCTTTGAATCTGTGTGATTGATTTACTGAATTTTTTAACAAGCGGCATCGTGTCAAGAGTGCTCAATATGGGTGGGAGCCATAAACAGGTGTTCAGTCTGCTCTGCTTCTTTTATAATTAATGACGTTGAAGCTTAGAAGCTACAGGTGTTCAGAACCGTGTTCGCCACTTATAGTCATAAAAGTCTCAACACTGAATCAATCAAGGGGGTGGTCACTTTGGTACAAAAATGAAAATTAAAAAAAAACATGGAAAATGTACATTCAGTTGAAGGAAATAAGTATTTGATCCCCTACAGTCTCCTCTTTCCAATTTGAGAAAGTGTAATTAGTTGAGCTTCACAATCTTCCACTTTGGAAGTCAGTCCACGTTCAGCTATATTACTCTCAGAAGAATTTTCTGAATCAAGCTTTTGTTGAGGTTTAGTTCCAGTGCGGCCGTTTGGATCGACTTTACCTGGCGTTGTGCAAAGGGCTGCACTAGGAGTTTGGTGTTTTCGCAAAAAAGTCCTTGACGCCAACAGATAAAATGTCAACATCTTTTAGAGATAACCAGATTGAGAATATGACCGTGGGTGTGTGCACATTTATTGCATTATATAAATCAAAAAAAAAAAAAAAAACGCATGCTGATAAAGTGAATTTAATGTACTGAGAAAAATTTTCTGGGAATTTGAAATTTGCAAGCATTAAACGTGTGGCTAATGCTCAGGCATGCCGTTACTTGAACGCGTTTAATGCATTTGTAAAATTATTTCAAACTTACAAAGTGGTTGTTCCTTTGGATGACCTCCAAGAAGAGGGTAGGTCTATCCTGCACAGGTTTGGTGAAGATTTGGAGGAGGTAGCCCTTGTCATCAAAGTCAACTAAGATTTTCAGTTCCTTGAAAGGAAATATAGCAGGACGTCAGCAAAACGGAGAATAACGTTGAAATCGCCATCTCCTCACCTGCAAACGGTTGAGGTCCTCCTTCACTTTTATCTTGGCAATTTTGAGCTTCTCCCTTAGGGTGTCGTAGTAGGTGTCAGGTGCTGAGAGGAACTCCATCCCTCGGGCGCGCAGGTTCACAATCTTTTGGTGAGGTTACAAACAGGAAAAGTTAAAAAAAAAAAAAAATGGAGGTGGGGGCAGTAAAACGTGTCATGACTTGTCTATTTTGGAAGTCAAGGTGTGTCAGCATAACTGGAATTCTGATGATGATTAAACACTCACAGCTTGGATGATGTTTGATGTGTTGAGGGCAATGTGCTGAACGCCTGCCCCCCCGTTATAGTCACAATATTCCTGAGTGAAGATGTCAAACCTTGTTGCAGTGGTTAAATTCCGAATGCAGATACAGGTATGCTAGTTTCAGGTCCCACCTGTATTTGTGACTTCTTTTTCCCCACTGCGGGTTCATTGATGGGCATCTTAATGGTTTCTTCATAGTTGGTCACCACGATGGACCTGAGTGAACTGTACTGTGTGTGGATCTGCTTGTCATCTATGGACCAGAACCGATGGAACATCAAGCACTTCTGATACCTGCGAGGTGGAGGGTGAAAAAACACGACATTTCACACTAAAGGTACTACCGAGCGGACACGAGTTGAATTGAGTCCGATTCATTTTTGATCCCAATGGCAAAGGTGTTTCAAGTTACAAATTCAAGAGTCCTCAAAGGACTGTTTCAAGGGTGGTTTAGGGTTTCAAATAGGGGTTTTCTAGCCAGCGTTCAACTTTAGGATATTTTTATCTTATTAAACAATTGGTTAAAATAAAATTACAACATGAGACTGACATTCATATTCATATTTTAACTTCTTTTTTTTTTTTTTTTTAAACCTCATCTACTAATGGCTCATCTATCCACAACACACAAATCATCTAACATTGGTGAAAACTATACCTCCTGCTTTCTTGCTGTTATAATAAGTGTTTGGACTACAGGAAAATGGTGACTAATGTAAATTTGGTCTGGCATAGGAGTGAATGCTTGTAATGTCAGAATTCGTTTTCAAGATCGGGCATGATGTTCATGTGGCATTGCTGGCTGCCGACAGAAGGAGAGGAAGGAGAACACAATATAGTGGCGGGTCATGATGGCCTGGTGGTCCTGCATAATGCAAAAAAAGCTGCTTTACTTATACTGTAGGCTACGTGTGGATTGGTCATGTACAAAATGTTTCAATGTCCTTTGGACGGTGCTGTGTCAACTGTGTGTGGACGTGCTGTCAAGCACGAGGCTTACCAGTCCGATGTTGGCACCATTTGGTCATCTGGCTGGTTTCCCACTATGTGATCGATGAAGCGCAAACCTACTTGTGGGCTGCAGAGAAAAAAAAACAAAAAACTGCAGAGGTACTTTGATACTGGAAACACAAACATTTGTAATGAACCCTGACATCCTCATTTTTACATCTGTACATTCCAGGGGCAGTGGAACATGCATTTCACCTTCTGAAGAGGAAACTGAAGGAAACATACAAGAACTCAAAGAGGCTGCAGTAAAGGCCTGGAAAAGCGTTTCAAATGAAGAATGCAACAGTCTGATCAAGTTGATGGGTGGCAGTCTTAATGCAGTTATTCCAAGTAAGGGGTATGGCCGCAAATATTAAATGTTATTCACTTTAAGTTAGGCTCTGTAAAGCACTTTGGGCACCATATGGTGTGGATTAATCCATTTATCATTTTAATTTAAAACCTAAATGTCTCCAGTGTATAATTAAAAAAAGAAAGAAAGAATTGACCTTGCCGTTCCAATACATTTGGAGGGTACTGGAAGTCTGTCAAATTATACTCCATGTTATCATATTAATTAAAGACACTCACAGTTTGGCTAAGAGTGGATCTCTAAACATGGGTTCTTTGTAGCCAGGCAGGAAAAGACCTTTGTAGGGCCCCAAGTACTCAATAAATGTGTGCGTCGTATCTCCATACTGCAGACAGGACATGAGAATGATGTCATATTTCAATTCCATGAGTGCATCCAATTCCATTTCAGCGAGTGCGAGTGTTTACGCACCGTCTGCACCACAGCATACTTGACCCTGCCGTGAATGTCCTCCTCAACCCAGGGATCCTTCACAATGACGGCTCCTCGCTGCTTGGCCGTCTGACAGTGAGTGCAAAGCATGCAAGACTTATCTGTTTGAGTCTGCCTCCACTTTACAGGGCGTCTGGGTGCCCTCCAGTGGTTGGAAAACAACCTAACTTGTCTAGTCACGAACACAGCACCAAGGCACATATTTGTATTTATTCATTATTACTATTATATATTTATTAGGGCCGTCAAAATTAAAGCATTAACTATGGAGATTAATTTAAATTTCATAACGCACAAAAAAAATTAACTCAGTTAACTCCGTTTTATTTACTTCCTGTAGGAGCCGACCTCTGCTCACTCTACAGCCAAACTTAGAGCAGAGTCACTGTCGCAAAGACGGACTTTTGCGTGGTTTTACTTTAAAAAGTTGCTTGACGCCTCATTGGAGAAATCCAAAATAATTTGCACACTTTGCACAGACAAATTCAAATACCATATTAGTTGTATGTCTTTGCTGTATCGTTCAACTGTTGTATATTACAGGAAAAGAATCGTATTCAAGGATCAAAGAAAGCTATTAGAACTTTCTTTGAATCGAAATATACTTTTATTTTTTTTCCACATTGATTTACAGATTTTACTCAAGTAAATAACAGTTCCAATTTTCGTAAGAAAATTGTAGTTGAAAAATACGATTAATCGCGATTAATTATGGAAGATTTAGCGATTGATTTGTTTAAAAATTGTAATCGTTTGGCAACACTAATATTTATTTATTTGCAGTTTTGGAAAGGAGCTTTTCACATTAACCCTGTGATTGACAGGCTATCAGTCCATGGTGTACTGCGATGGACAAATGGCTAGCTGGACTTCTGAATGGATAGATGATTACAGAATTCCTTCAACCTCTTATTTTTCCATAACAGATTTCTCTATTCGACCATGATAGAACATTATAGTTCAATTTCAATAAACGTTTAACAGCAAATGATGCACTCATCGCATGGCGAATAACTATTACTTCAGCTTCCTGGAAGGTGAGTCCCGTTCCGTTGCTGTAACATTAACACTAAATCGAGCTGACTTTTTGGTCCACGTTCCAACCATCCACTTTAGATACAATGAAGTTTAGAGATCCCACTGTAGTTCAAAGTTGTACATTTGTCTGACCAGTCTGGGTCTTTATTTGTTTGTTCGAACCTCCGCTTTGACCTTGGTGTAGATAAGTCCAATCGAGTGCTCAAACTTCAACGCTTTCATGTTTTATCCATTTCACCACATTCTCATCCAAGCATAACAAGATGGAAAAGTGGTCATGTGAGAAAAAGCCTTCAAATGAAAGCTGAACTGAAGGATGTTTTTGCTTTGAAATACTGTACAAAAATGATTAAACACACCGGTTGTGCAATTTTAGTGTGTCCTCAAAAGCAGCATCCTTATCTCTACTGACCTCAGTGAAGTTGAAACAATATATGTACATTTAAGTCTGTGTAAACTTGTGGGGCTTGTATTTAAATGTTTACATATACCATAACTCTTGTGTAATTACAGTGAAACCTCCACAGTTGAATGCCCCAAAAGGTTCAAAACATCCTATTCAAATATTATGGAACAGCAGCTCATTGATTATTGACAGTAAAGGACAAAATGTTTAGCTTTTTCTTTTTTTTACAGTTACAATCACAGAATGAATTAAACTTCTAGGTCAAGGTACCCACCTTATATCAATTACAATTATACATGTTTTTTTCACATTTTATCAAGCGGATGCTAACATAAATGCACAATGGCTAATTATTATATAGTAATATGAAAATTTGGTGGACTGGGAATGACATCACAGCTGTGATTGGTCATTACCCGAGCCCTGGGTAGTTGTGATGTCATTTTCAGTCAACAGAAGTGACAAAATGGCCGCCCCCAGAGAAGGCTAAAAACAGGTGGATTAACTCTTCTATTCATATTTATCAGAATGCCTTGTTTCAACTAGTGGGTCTAAATAGGACATATTCTTGAAAAAAATAGGTTTGGGTTGACTTCCTTTTTAAGCTTCTTGTTTACTCTATTATTTTTCGCTGTACCTATAAAAGACCCCACTAGGGACCTAAAAAAATACCATTAGGTGACAGTATCTATGTGTAAACATCGTACACCATGGTCTGTCAGGCATCTTCAAAAGGTGAGTATTGTTAATTTAATTTTGGTTCATGTTTGCTATATTTAACCGTGATGAACTTCTTTTTACACTTGCATGATTGTTTGGAATGTTAAACCAAATGTTTTGTAATGTGATTTGTATTGTATTGTATTTGTATTTTGTAATTAGATTGGTTTGTATTTGCAGAGCTTCGGAGAAGTTTCAGAAAACATGCTATGACTTTCTGGCATGCAATGTATTTTTAACACTCGAAATACACAACTTTACCTTGATTAAGTAGTCACAGTCCTCCACTTGGAACGCGATGTCTTTGGCTCCATCTCCGTGCTTCATCAAGTGCTCGCCCATCTCTGACAGGACATGCCACCATGTTGATATTACGGAAACATTTCATATTTAATGTACTGTTTTTCTCATATGCCTTCACAAGCTTCTTGCCTTCGTTTCCAGGATTGAGTGCAGAATCAAATACAAATATGATCTGTTTGGAGTATAGAGCAGAGTCGAAACCGAGGCTGGGCATGCGGTTAAAAACTGGGATTTCATGATGTCAAAGGTGCCGTACCTTATCTTGCCTGATGACATGTGAAACTACCTCTCGGCTGCCAGTCTCCAAGCCCTTGTAGGCCAGAGGCTCGAAGCCCATCTTGTCACAGTAGAAGGAAGCAGCCTGGAGACAGGAACAAAAGTCTTTTCCATGAAGGTAATGTCCGCCAATTGATAATATTGACGGTGAATAATTCAACCCAAGTTCTGTGCAGCCTGGCAAGAATCCCAAGGATCACATTAGTTAAGTCTAACTTTTGTTGTTGTTATTTGGAAATGACCCTTTTAAAATAAATTGTATAGTTCAAAGGTCATTATTGTAGCACATGACCAAACCATAGCTAGCTGGTACTATGAAGATTAGGAAATAATTTACCTCCACATAAGGAAATTCGTGTCAAAGTGTATTTCAAACTGGTAGCCCTTCATATTAATCAGTACCCAAGAAGTAGCTCTCAGTTTCAAAAAGGTTGATGACCCCTCCTCTAGAGCATTCTAATCAATATTTTGACTACAGTATTGGGTATGCGTGTATGTAAATATTAATAATTTAGATATGAACGTTTTTTCGAAAAAAAATAAAAATAACAAAAATTATAATAATTATTACCATTATCGTAAATGCAGTTTTTTAAGGTATTTAGCTGCCCTGCAGTGACATTTCTTGCTAAATTATCAATCCATCAATTTTCTATAGCGCTTGTCCTCACTTGGGTTGTTGGTAAACTGGAACCAATCCCGGCTGTTTTTTGGCAAGAGGCTGGGGACACCTTGGACTAGCCAACTGACAAAAAGGCATATACCAACCACCATTCACACATCTATCAATAATTTAGTCTTAACCTAAAATCCCAAATTGAAAATGCAGACTGGAGCAATTATTACATTTTTGGGAACTGGAAAAAAAAAAAACCTACAGGCAACTGTTGACCGGCAATCCATACTCCTTTTGGCATTGAAATATTTTGATCATTTTTTAAAAATCTTTTTGTATTTCAAACGGTGAAACTGGAAAAAGACGTCATGTGCAGCTGCGGCAATGTTGAAAGACCACCCTGTTTAAAATGACATTGTAGTATAACGAAGGTATATTCACCATTCAGTACAGTAAGGAAGACAGTTTTTGTTTATCGGTATCTATCAAAGAGGTTAGGATTAAATGTTTAATCTCCTTCCTACTCCTTTTCGGAGAATCTTAGTGGCTTACTCTACTACAATTTGTTGTTATTGTGCGGGGGGAAATCGTTTTTGCATCGTTTGCATGCAAAATGATCAGTACAGACTTTTAAAGATGACAAATAACTGGTTTTGTGATATGGCTGCATTTGCATACTGACCTGTTTGGCATTGCCGACCCAGAAGGTGATATGATGAAACCTGACAAATTTTCCCCTATCAGGCTAGAAAAGACAGATTAAGTGTGTTCACTTTTTACATATTTCACAGATATCAGTAGCTCCTACATTTAGCATTAACGTAAATAATTTATTCTAGTATGTACCACCTTTCCTTCAAATATCACACTACATTGCAACTTACCTTCTCCCCTTTGTCAGTGTAGGTTGTCTAAAAAGAAACAACAAATATTGATTGACGCCATCAAAGTCGGCAAAGTGTATAGTTCTTATTATTTACGGTTTCTGTCACCATCATGTTAACTGACTATGATAATCTTACCATGTCGCGATTGGAGCCTCAGTTCAGGGAGAGCAACATCAAAATCATCGTCCGTGTCTCTGCTGCTGATATGTACTGACCTGATGGCAAGACGTGATTGGTCATTGGGTATCTACACCCACCTGTCCAGTGCCCACCTCCTCTTAGTGTCACTCTCGCGGAACAAGTTCAACTGCACTCATTTGTCTTGCACCCACAATCTGGTCGCACAACATTTGTCATTAATCCGACATATGAACTTTTTTAATTCACATATTAAAAGACCCATCGACCTGAATGCAAATTGTACAATTACGTTTGGGCATCTGCTGTCCTCATTGGAGTCATGGGTGAGCTGGAGCCTATCTGTGTCAGGGAACATACTGGGCTGGTCATTTGCAGGGCACATAAAGACAAACAAGCATTCACACTCACATTTACACCTATCGACAATTTAGATTCTTCGGTGAAACGAACAAGCATGCTTTTATAATGTGGGAGGAAGTAGCATGAAGAAAGGCCATGCAGCACGAGGAGACCAACGCAAAGATTCAAACTCAAATCCTCTCCACAGTAAGGCAGATGAGCTAACCGGCAATTTTGCTGCCATGTGGACAGTGGCGGCTCGTCAATAGAGGGCACTAGGGCACCGGCATAATTCTCAGCTGAGTCACCTTGAATTAGACAAAAAAAAAGAAAATGAAAGAATACAGTAGTTTTGTTTGTCTCTGTTGTCTCATTTTATGACGCAACTTCAAGTTTGGGCATAACAATGTTTTCCCATAGACTTTAGTCAAAAGTTTGACATTAGCAGTAGCTTCTCTGATGGAAACGCTATTGCTGATTGACTAGTAGAGTGGACCTACTTCTGCTGTTTGTGTGGCCAGGGGCAGGTGGCAATTTGGAAATTCTGCTGAACTCTCGAACGGCCGGTCCATTCCGCATTGACCTGGAGCAGGGAAGAAAAATGCGACAAAGGCGAGCACCCATGTTGCACGAAGATTGTTCCCCGCTGAAACAACCCCTATGTTAATTTTAACGTGTATTGTATATGTGGCTTCTGTACAGTCATAACAATGTACCTTGCTTAAAGTAAAAGTCAACCCCAAACAATTCTTTACAATAATATGTTCTATGCTCCTACACTAGTCTAAACACACCATTCTGATAAATACCACGTTTGTGGAATATGAGTGAGCAGCAAAATCCACCTTATTTTGCTCTCTCAGGGAGCGGCCATTTTGTCACTTCTGTGGACTGAAAGTGACATCACAGTTGCTCAGGGCTCAGCTAATGACCAATCACGGCTCACCTGTTTTCTGAAGCTGAGCCATGATCGATCATTACCTGAGCCCTGAGCTACTGTGATGTCATTTTCAATTGACAGCAAGTGACAAAATGCCCACGCCCAGAGAGGGACAAAAACAGGTGGATTTTAATGCTTATCTCACATTCCATATACTGAATATTAATCAGAAATCCGTGTTTAAACTAGTGGGATTGCATAGAACTTATTCTTGTCAAGAAAATCTTTGGGTACTGCTCCCGCTCCGCCCTCTCCCTGAATTGCTCCCGCAATTGGGCTCAGGCATGCAACTCACACACACAAAAACACATTTTATTGCCCTGGGTGGAACATGTTGATGTGCTACTTATTTAACGTAATTTACGTGCACATTGTTTTATGTTAGTACTTGTATTATTTTTCATACACTGGAAAATGTACTTATGCTTTTCGCAAGTGTAGTACCTGTCTGTTATACCTTAAAACAAAGAAACGTGAACTTGACTTCTTTCAAATGTAATGTTTCATATTTATGGACTAGAAGTGCCCTTTTTCATTCTAATATGTGCTGTAATTATGACTTTGCAGATTGTGGTCACGTTAGCGCCGTATGAACGGAATGAACTGTGTAAAACTATAAATATTCCTTCCTCTGCCACCAGAGGAGGCAGTTCTGCGTGAGTTGAGAGGTCAGTGAATACCGGTCAATTTTGACATTTGCTTGTTGATGAGCTGAATTATCGTGTGAATCTGTTGGTCTTGTTTAAAAACTAAATAAATAAATAAATAAATATAATATATATATATATATATATATATATATATATATTTTATATATATATATATATATATATATATATATTTTTTTTTTTATATATATATATATATATATATATATATATATATATATATATATATATATATATATATATATATATATATATATTTTTTTTTTTTATATATATATATATATATATATATATAAAATATATATATATATATATATATATATATATACATATATATATATATATATATATAAGTAAATCAAAATCAAAACACACACTGTGTTGACGTTGTTCAGTGTCTTGTGGCTACTCACTGGTACCGGGGAGCATTCTTGGTCAGTTCCTGTCTGTAACCGAGGCCAACCAACAAAAACGCTCCATGTCTATGACAGAGGCCATACATAATGCAAACATCTCTGTATCAGGTTAACGCTTATCTTCTTTCGTAAATGCTGCAGCGAGCCATTTTTTTCTGTTAGTCTTGATAACAAATAAATGTTGAGTTAACTATTAATCCAAGTGATAATCAATGAAGAATGAAGATGCCGAGTCATGAAGGAAACAGGCTTGTCACACTCGAATGACACAATTCCCTTTTTTTCAGGTGTCTTTTTGTGATATTACTTTCCACAAACGAGTGATTATAAATCATGCTCATGTGAAACTGAGATCAAAATTCTAACGATTATAATTGCAAAGTGTCTTTAATTTATTTATATCAATTATATAAAACGGAGATCAGAATTCTTACACTTATAATTGCAAAGTGACTTTAATTTATTTGTATCAATTATTGAACTATTTCACATGTGAACAGGTTTTGGACGGTATGCGCTATTTGTCGTGTGCGTGTCTGGTTTGAAGCACAGTGTAGTGTACGTGTTTCCAGTGTCTGCCGCGCTGTGATTTTCTATTGGTGGGTTCCGGGCTTCTATTGACACGTGATTGGCTTTGCTGTGGGTGTGTATGAGCCGCACGGATTAGTATCGTCGATTATCATTGGCCATCGGGAATGTTGTATGGCAATTGGGCTATAAGACCTAAATTTCTCTCTCACGATTGGTTGACAAGGTTGTCATCGCGCAAGAATGCGGAAGTTGTGCAGTCTACTGAGTCACCGTCGTGTCAGCTGATTCTCGTAGAGTGAGTAACTTGATTTAACTTTTAAAATATGTAACTTGACAATAGAGTTTGCCCACGTACGTGTTTGGTGGTTTTCGGGCATGTGTTTGGAGACTTGAATAAAGAGCTGCTTTGAAATTTGCGTGTGCCGAACGGTCAAAATATACAGCCCTGGTCAACTAGTACTCGGGGCCGGTAACTAGCTTGATATGCTAACGTTTGCAAACACAGCCCACCTCAGCCATATACTTTTGCTTTGTCTTCTTATCGTCTTTTGTCCGGTATCAGCTGGTCAGCTGCTATATGAAATATGCTTTCACTTTCTCTTGACAAGTCTAGAAACTTCACATCGGTTTTTACACGTTCACACCTGTTGTTTGTTAGTGGCGAGAGGCACCTGGTGAGTGTGACATGCTGGCATATCGGAATTTACTATAGTTATCAGTTATGTCTAAACTGAATAACAGTTTATGGGAAGGCGCATTTCCCTAACTTAACAACTTGCTGCATTTGTCTCGTTGTTTTATTGTCATTGTGTTGTTTTAATTATCTACAATGAAATCTTGTTAGAAAACGTTTCAGATTTCGGACTTGACCTCATCTGATTATGTCATTTATTTGGAACAAACTTAAATCACATACAACTGTGGCTAAATTTGGAGGGAAATGGTCTTTTAATTGTTTTCGAGTACTTCTACTTAAGATCGGCTTGTTAGTGATTAATACGTGGTTAAAGTCTGGAAGTTTTGGATTCAAATTTATATTCATTGATGCCTTTATATTAATTGATGACCGTAAATTGTCTATAGGTGTGAAAATGAGTGTAAATGATTGGTTGTCTATCTGTCTGAGCCCTGTGAATGGCTGGCGACTAGTCCAGGGTGAACTGTGCATCTGCCAAAATCAACTGGCATAGGCTCCTGCTCAACCCTGACCCTAATAAGGACAAGTGCTATAGAAACTAGACTGATGGATCTAATCCAGTCCATTTGTATAATTAAGCAAAATTACATGAGAGGGAGTGATGTACTCTATATATGGCTGGCCTGTTGCCTCCGACTGACAGAAATCAGCCGGCATATAAAATAACATCATTATTCCCGCTTGGGTGGTGTTGCTTAAATATATGATGTGAAAATAAAGTTACAATAGTCAAGAGGGGGGCTTATTATGAATTTGTAACTTTTCATAATAGTAATAGTAACTGTTTTTATAGTGAATGCTGCTACATTACTTTTCTATACTGCATGTTGTGCACTATCTTAGTTCATATTGGGTTGGGATTGATGTTTGAATTGGAAAAATACATAAAATCAAAATGTTGGGTTTCGCTGCATTATAAAATGTTGATCTGTCCAAAATAGTGCAGGCCTATACATGTATGTACCATCTTGTCTGAAATAGAGGGCCTGTACAGTTGCATCTCATTTAACTATCCAAAAATGCATATAAGTGTAGAAAATGGTGGAAATAGTTTCAACGTTTTGTTTAAGTTTTAAATCTTTATTTCAGTAGTTCAGTTGAAAAACATTTCTATTCAGTCAATTTCATTAAACACATTGGAAATGACTTTTTAGACACTGGAATCCTCCCTAATTTCTATTTTTAAAAATGTGTGTATTTAATTTTCTAATCTCTTAATGGGGGATTTGGCATTTCCCTTTGCTCCAAGATATATTTCTCAAAGTTGTAAAAATATTTCCTGTGTTTAGTAAATCTGTATCATGAAATCCACAATTTGAATTGCACTACTAACATGACGTTTTCCACAAATTTATTGAGGCACCTGTATATAAAGCAAACACACTAGCCACACCCTGTCGATGCATTTGTACAAACAAAGCCAAAACATAAAACCCAGAAAGACTTTTGATATGTTTTAAGAGTTCAAAGCATTGACTCCACCCAATTTGCGTTGTTACAGTGAAAATTGTAGTAATATAAACTGTTTCTGCTTGACTGCACGTTACTTTTCATGGTCCACTTACAGTAGAGGCCTTTCCTGTTTTCTTTTATTGAGTCATACGTGAACGTGAGTTGAATGCCCAGTCGTATTGCTTCTCTCACATTGGCAAATTTGGCACGAAAGAGTGGGAGGGAAGCCAGAGTAAGTACTAGACACAAGGAGAGGGAGGGGAGGTGTGTCATGCCCTGGATAACACTCAGTGTGTTTGTGTGTGTGCCTGTGTATGGGAGACTACAACGACTGCTACTTTGCAAGGCATTGAGCGTTTAACTCCGACAATTAAATTGTCGAAGGTTTCGGCAGAGTTGCTCAGGACCCAAGGACTCTGCGCTCTGTCGGGGGTAAGTTGTTTCCATTGAGTTTTGGAGTGTTGGTGAAGCAGTTTATTTATTTTTTTCCTCTCCGCGGGGCCGTGTGTAGAAGGGGGTGTGTCTGAGGGGGAAGCGTAGGGAAGTGAGGCATCAGCTCTGTACTGTGAAAAATGTCGGTTTTAAAGTTGTCCTTGTGCTCGGTGTGTCGCTTCCACATAACATCGAGGTCAAGGCGCAATAAAGTCAACAGCGTGTATGTTATGTCTGCCTTTCTACGTGTGTTACATGCTACATTCTGGTCAACTGATCTGTTGTGCTCAATGCAATGCCCAACTTGGAAATGGTGGAACTCGATACAGTTTACCTTGCCAGCATAAAACCCTTTTTAACAATACAATCAATGAAACATTCTTAATGTCAAGTGTGAAGAAATAAGTTAGCCACTGTTAACATTAAACATTCAAGTCTTAAAGCTGCATTCCGCAGGATTTCAAGTTTCTAATCGCTACTCCCACCTTGTGGCCGAAAAATGAAATTGCACACTCTTTTCTTTGCATGCACGATGCATGTTCTCGTAGAAGCACGACTGATAGACTCAGCACAGAGGCTGGAATCGTCGTAACAAATGGCGATTGAGGGGGAAAAAAACCCAAACATTCACTGCTCAGTGTGATATGGCCGTGAATGCCCTCGGCATAATGGCGTTTAAATTCCGCTAGCATGCTGTGGCTACAATATGCTATCATTACAGAGGAAACTAGGGTGACATTTACCCTGAACGCAACACCGCGGAATGGAACGTCTTTTATTCATAACATCATACTTTCAATTTCATCAATTGTTGGCATTCCGTTCATGCTAATATCACTTCTTACCTTTTGGAGTAGAAAGAGAGCCATTTGCGCTTTGCTTTTCAAGCCCAAGTCCGATCTCGGTACTGTCCACCACTCAAATGCGAAACCAATGTTTACCCGAGTTCTTGCCCAGCGTCGGTCACTTGTAAGTTTCGTTCTTTTTTTGTTTTGTTTGTTTGTTTGTTTTGTTTTTGTTTTTTCTGCTTGTCATGGTTTTCCTTTTTTTGGGCCTTCCTTGGAGAAACTGTGGGTGTCTGGGGCATGCTAGACGGTGGTCTTTTCTGAGCAGTTATATTTTCCGTTATTGCGAAATAGCTTCGGGTCGCGTCTCTGTGAGACGACGACGAGAACATGCATGATGTCACATTTGCAAAATGAGCATGGGAATATGGAACCCGATTCCAGTCTGAAAATTATCTAGAGCCTTGCAAGAATACCCATTGTGAACAGCTAAAGTGTTAATCTGCTATTTATAAGATTTGTGTGTCATAACTGGTCAAATGAAAAGGCTATTGTAAAGAAATCCTGCGGCAAAATCCTGCGCAGTGCAGCTTTAAATTTAAAGGGGACATTTACATAGGTAACTGGTTCTTTAGAGTGCTTTCTTAGCAATCAAGTGTGAAATTAAGCCACCAAGTCAATCTGCTTATTTTATTTCACACTTCTGCCCCACTGTTGTTCAACAGTGGTGGCTTTGTGCAAGATAAGCAGATCTGCATTGAGTTTTTGTTGGATGGATTAGTGAGAAGCCAAAAGTCACGGAAACCACAGCTAAGCGTTAGCTAACGGCATAACCTTCTGGCAATCAGTACTTAATTGCTCTGTGAAGCATCAATATAGTTTTTGCTGATGTGTCCATGCGCACTCAGTGAACCTCTGCCTCCACAAGTTGAAATTTTGAGTAGACACAAGCTCCGTCCCTCACATCATATCCAATATGGCTGTGTTCACATTGACAAGCATGTAAACAACTGTCATGCTCGGATGCCCAAATTGCATGTCGAGTGCCAAAACCGGACATTGGCAACACAGAATAAACAAAATAAAAATAAAAAATCCAAATAATCAAAGTTGAATAGTGTTTTAGTTGACCTGAGCTGACTCTTCCCCCATAGATTTTAAAGTAGAGTAACCTCCATATTTCTTCACAATCTTGACGTTTATTTTGCTAATTTCATCATCAATACACTTCCTAATATAGCATACAGTATTTGGAGCATATTTTATTGTCAATGGTTACTCTGTAGTTTTTATTTGCCGCGGGTGTGTATATAATTTTTTTTTAAATTTGTTGTTTGAGATGACGCGGCTGTTTATTAATCATGCATTGGTGCGTTTCAATGATGTCAGGAATGCATTGATGAGGTTTCTCCAGTTTATGCCCCCCCCCCCCCCCCGAATAGGCTAATTGTGCCACTTGACAGCAAAACATCGGCATTGCGTCACTTGAGCCATGCAGTGTAAATTCAGCCTCAGTTGGTCACTGAACTGAACTCTCGTGCGTTGTGCTGAGGCGATATGCTGATACCTGGGGTGGCGTCGTCCTTGATAGCCGTCCATCTGTTTGAATAAGTGCTTTGAGATTTTAGAGGCTCATTCTTTCAGGAGAATTGTCATCAAATTCTGAATTGTTGAACAGTTTAATCTCATCTGCGCTGCATACCTTTATCCGATTGGCCAAACCTCTCGCTTTCACGGTCAGCGGAGCGGTTCAAAATTCTCATAGTAGCTAACCAGTTGTTATAATGATTTGCAGGAGGAGGTTGTCATGCATTTGCAGGCATCCACGCCAGAGCACCAGTTTGTTTGTTGGGTGTGGAGTGGAAACGTGCAATTTATTCCCTTGGCCCCATTTCTTAACATGCATTAACCTGCACATCTCTGTGCAGGACTGGATGTTCTGTCTTTACGCAAACTTGCTCCCATCGCCGATGACTGCTTGTAGTTTCCAGCAACTACTTTAACCTCACTGTCTTGTGAATTATTTTATGAATTTAGTGCCAGTTTTTACTCTGCATGCTGTACTTAAGGCCAGGGAAGAACCACTTTTCAATCTAGCTCCTTTTGCAATTGCACGCTCGGTGCACACTACTCAACCGCCCACGCACAAACATCTTTCCGCACACACCCACTGTATCTTAAAGTTGATGTTTTTCCTATGTTGGCAGGAGTTGTCAGTGGAAAGGCCAAGCCCAGTAGACAGGCGGAGAGGGCGGGACGAGGAGCACCCACGCCTACTGTCTTCAGCATGGTAAGCAAATGAGCAAGGTGGTGTGGGTGTTTGTTCCAAATGCTTCTGCTTCTTCACAGTGTGTTTTTTACACACACACACACACAAACAAAATATTCCGGGACACGCTGCCCTCAAACAGGAAGTGGCATTCCACTCTCACATGCCCAGACAAAATGCATTGTGTTGTAACATGTTCAGCAACAGGGTGTACTCCTGTGAGATATTGTCTTTTTTTTTTTTTTTTTTTTAAATCTTTCATTGCACATTTCCAGTTCAGGCAGCAGATTAGTGATTGCAATGTCACTATTCTGATGCATTTCATTGGTTAAGAGATTGAGAATTAGATAATAAATAGAAAATGACGTATACGCTCTCCCGCCTTTAAGGGTAGAAAGACGCTACAGCGCTCCCGGCTCTAGTGGTAGAAACGCGGTTATGTGCTCCCGTCCTTAATGGGTTAAAAAGATGTGAGTGTATCGAATCAAACCAAGTCGAATCATTCAAATTCAAAATGTATCAAGATGCTCATCTAATCGCCGTTTAATGGAGAATTATATCTGCGAAGAAACTCATTGCATCATACCCTATTGAATTCAGGCGTATCGAAATGAACCGTAATCCTGCTGATTTGAACCAAGTTGAGTTATTCCACTTTAATACTAGGACTAGCTCTACCAGAGCCGCCATTTTGATGGCTTGCGCTGCGTTTGCGCCCGGACAATGGCGTCATTGCCCAAAAAGTTTATTACTCGATGTTTGCGTAGCTAATAAAGGTATTGTGTTTTATTAAAATTCTCTTGAGTATATTTTAATATAAATGAATGGGAAACAGGTGTTTGGATCGACTCCTATCCCGTGTGGTTATTTTGCTGATTGCGGGTCAGCTGTTATGAAACATACAGTATGAGTGTGGTGCCGAAGGAAAGGAGACGCACTAGTTGTGTCGCAAGACTACCGAACATCACTTTGCAAGAACAGGAAGTAAACCGGAAGTATGTTACACAAAACAACCCCGTCCTGAACACACCCCTTGAGCAACTCTTGTCAACAAGAACCACATTAGCTTATTTCTTTATTGATTTTGACTGTCTGGCCTGTCCAGCCAAAAATGTCACGACTAACAGCCTAAATCCACGTGTCACGGCTCCACTTTGCTAGGGCTGGGCGGGGAAAACTGCTCGCTCACATTCGCTGTGAGCAAAACCATCCAGCGACCACTGATCATCAGACTCAACCTCGTCAATATGTCGAAGCAGATGTAACGCCTCCTCTGCTGTATACGTTTTTGTTTCACATTCTTGCGTGACTGGACAAATCAGGCTATTAACGTGAATACAAGCAGTTTATTTCCTTGATCGTGTCGCAACTCTGCCTATCGGAGTTGTACCGGTAATTGTTCGAGATGCTTGAAATAATTAAAAAAATAATAATAATCATGTATGTTTTTCCATGTCACATCCAAGCCCTCTAGACATGATTGTATTTGCTGCGTTTTTGCAAACACATTTCCTGAAATGCTCCACATCAGCTGTGGAAGGCCTCTGAACTCACTGCTGGCAGTCGCAAATATGTAAGGATTGAAGGGCCACTGTTGGAAAACTGAAATGAAAAATGCCAACTAGTTTCTGGAGAGATGATTTCCTATTTGAAAGGAAAGGCATCATCTTAATAAGACAAAGCCAGTGTCCTTGCTCTTTCTCGGCCAGCACAACAACAGAAAGCTAATGGCAACCAGATGAGGCACAAAATGATTTAAAAGAGACTCATAGGCACAGCTTTTATTCAGCACAGAAGGGAGATGTGGTAGGAGGATATGTGTCCCAAAATTCCCGGTCAACTCGGTGGACAGAATGCAAACATGGCGGGCCGCCCAGCGCTTTGCTTTTATGGGGCACACAATCAAGCAGTTGGTTTAATTGACGGCGTGGCTGATGAGCAAATAATGTGCCCGCCCAGGCATGTAAATGAGAGAGCACGGACTTCAGTTTGCCCAGGGTTAGCCGTGTCCTCACAGTCAGTTTTACACATTTCTCAACAGCGGCGCTTACATTATCCGTGACATTTGTGGCTGCACTTCAGGTGGGTTGGCAAAGTGGAAAGCAGTATTTGAAGACTTTGTGACATCTATGAACTTCTGTAGTATCACTGGTTATGCTAATTTCTCTTCTCGGTTGTCTTGGGTCGTGTTCTTTCAGGTGGGATTAGAAGACATTTTGCTCCATTGGTAATAGGATCCCTATAATCCAGTCTTGTGAAGCAGCGATTAATTGCTTTCAGTGTTCTCACCAAAACAATAAGGGAAGTATTGAGTTCATATTGTTTTCCACGCGCGCTGCCGTATTGGAAGATGGATAATGCCGGCAGGGAAGCTCGGACAATGGTGTTATTTTATCCTGCCTCGAGAGTTGGAACGTATGGTAACGCTACCCCTTAGCACTTAGCAGGACGGGCTACTGTGGATGGAAGTTTGTTTTGCTGGCCTACATGAGTCACCTGTATGTTTTTGTCAGTCTATAGTTCATTCTCGGTCATTGAACTACAGTAAATATCCAAACTACTCGGGGCATTTCCTTAGTGTTTGTCCAACTGGCAGGAATTGCATCCCAACATAACCTCTTTTGTAGAGGTAATACAGTATGTTACCAGGAATTGTCTTCCCAGTTGATAAAGTAAACAGCCTGCATTTTTATCCTTGAATGCTTGCCTTGAATTTGGTTCGTATCAGGGTCAGTGCAGTTCTTCACGTACGACGGGTTCTGCAATTATTCTAGCAGCCAACCTAATTTGTGGAAAATGTTCCAGAATGTGGCTTTATATTTCAATTTTTTTGCAGGTACTTGCCGCTTTAATGTTGTTAGAGTCCTCCTTGGTTGTGCATGTTCAAATTCACATACAGGGCAGTTGTCTATAGTGGCGTCGAAATGTTGTAGACATTGGTATCTTGGGTGTCCTGCTTTCCTAAACAAAGACATTCATTGTTGGTTTTTGCACTTGATTAGTATTAGTATGAATGTTTGTCTATTAGCCCTTCAATTGGCTGGCGACCAGTCCAGGGTGTACCCCGCCTCTCAAACGTCAGCTGGTATAGGCTCCAGCTCGCTTGCAACAGGACAAGGGGATGGCAAACAGATGATTGGATGGTTAGATTATGCTGCAATAAAAGCTTTCAAAATGCAAAATCAAATTACCATTTGGATATATAGTACCATATAATCCCACATATAAAGAAAAAAAAAAAAAGGGATATGTGTGGAATTTGGTTTCTGTTGGTCTGTTTGCATGCATTATATTAGAATGGACAATTTTAATTCTCAGAATGATGATGAATGTTTTTTGGGAAGTTTATGATCTGATTTCCTCCAAAGACTATCAAAGTCCTTTCCTTGGAGCACTCAACTGAAATGTTATTTTCCTTCTCTTACCTTTTTATTCTTGTAAAATACAAAACATCCAGTACATTTATGGCTTTGCACACGTGTAATTTGATTATGAGAGCAAGCTTATCTTCCATTTTTGCCGGTTCTGTACGCCTATTGTACAGATAGGACATATGGTGCAT
Organism: Filicampus tigris; assembly: GCF_054856515.1. NCBI lineage: Eukaryota > Metazoa > Chordata > Actinopteri > Syngnathiformes > Syngnathidae > Filicampus > Filicampus tigris. The sequence goes on along the minus strand of NC_141233.1, from coordinate 11,932,566 downwards.
ATGTCCTGTGTGTTAAATAATGTGAGGTCATACAGTTGATGGCGAAAGGGTGTCACGACTTGCCAGTGCAGCCATGGGGTGGTGACGGATGAGGTGCGCGTGTCCACCTGTGTTGTATGGGACAATGTAGGCACCATTGAAATATTATGACCTTCAGAAAATAGAATATGCTTTGGATGAAAGCAATAGACTACCTGTCAGCCACGTTTTTAGCTAGGGGACAGGAAGACGTGGCGTTTGTAGAATGCTGTGTCACTGGAGATCTCCGCATAGTCACTTTCCTTAGCAAGCCCTCCCCTTCCTATCCGCTGCACTGCAATTTATCCCCCCAAATCACGTGCTATCAAATGATGTTCTGTTGTCCAACCAGGGTGCTCTATTTATGAGAATGGGTTTCTCTTTTATTATTATTATTTTTTTTTTTTTTTGTTAAGCACAGCCTCCGCTGACAGCTGTGCGATTCATCAAGGCAGCACGGCGGATGGCGCACGCATAGGAGCAAGAGTGTTCCCTGCGCGCCGGCGCTAGCGCGAGCTGTACCTTGCCTCGTTGCTGAGGGAGCGGCGTATTTATGAGATGTCGGTGAAGGGTGAACAAGGAGGGAGTGGGGGAGGAGTACAGAGATGAGAGGGAGACTCGAGGAGAAATGTGAGCGTGTGAATATGAGAGAGGGATGTTGATGCTAATGCAGAGGGCGGAGCTTGGCTGGCATCTCCCTCTGCCATACCAGCTCTCACTCTCTTCGTGTTTTTTTTATCCCCCACCTTGCTTCCACTTACTACAGCACAGGGCGCATCCATCTCACCGCTATTGTTTTCACCTCGACTCGGCTGACCCAGTGGACTGCTGCCTTATTTTTTTTTTTTGTATCTTTAAGGACTATCGGGCCACTCTCTCAGCTGCGCAGCAGGGGCCGTCTTGACACATGGCTATGAGGGGGTGTGGTGTGGTGCGATGAATCCCTGATTTAAGAACCGGGACCGGCGTGTTGTCCCGCAGCCCTCCGCGAGAAGCTGTAAATTTAAGGGAAGTTAAGCAGGGGGATTGGTGGTGGAAGAGGAGTGACGACGAGAATCGGGTTGAGGAGAAGAATGATGGTGCCGGCTCCTCGTGCGGTGGTCGTGCTGCTCCTCCATAGGCTGCGTGTCATCCAAGCACAGCTCCACGTCACCTCGACATGAGCGTTGCAGGAAGAGCATCCTGCTCCATGCTCAATTGCTTTGTAAGTCCATAGGCATTTATTTCTTCATATTATTTATTTTTTTATTCATGACTTTGTTTTTTGATGGTTGTGCATCAAAGCCCGTCTCACCCTAACTTGCTAGTGGGCCTGCCTGCCAATCACTGAGGGGAGGGGGGGGTTCGTGGTGCTGCTTGATACACGTGAGCGCTGCAGTTATTGAGTAACCATTGCAGACTTCATCTACAAGTGTCTTGTCATGTGTAAGGTGGTGATGAAAACGCTACTTTTGTGAAAGTCCTCACGCCACTGCGTTGTAGGGTGGGGATCTGAGCTGTCTGCCCGCTGATCCTGATTGGATGCCAGGAGGCCGGTGGTTAAAATGTGTGTTGCTCAGATGAAACGTGTTACGCTGACAGCCTTAGTGCTCATACGTGTTCCCTGCAGTAAAGAGTTCAGAGTGTCGGGATGTACCAAGCTATTAGTGACAATGACTTATACGGAACAGGTGGTTCACTTAGTTTCCATCTTTTGTTCTAGTGGTGAATAAGCTGAGGAGGGCTAGGAACAAGACTCTTGCTAGTCTATGGCGTTTAATGATTCGATGGACGCTTAGTAAGCCTCTTTTGTTCATATGACTTCATGTTTTCTTTAAATTCTTGAATGAATAACTACATAAGTATGAATTGGTTTATTTTCACATTCAAAGCGGAAATATTAAGGAAAATGGACTAACTGCCTATTAGACAAATTGTTGCATCTCTGGAGTACCTGTCCAACCATCACGTGTGAAATTAAACATCTTCACCAGCCTATTTTTTTTTTACACTCGTTCCGAGTGTTGCTGAGTTGTGACATTGCAATTTGTCAATGACATGTACACACAGTGCATTGTATGAAGGACTGCCTCTACAAGTGTGAATGTTTCCTTGGCTTTAGGATCAGATGCTTTCTTTCCCCACATTCTGGTATCTGCTCCCGCAAGGAGAGGCCTCCACCCTCCTCTCGCTTGCATGAGGCATGACTGAAACTGGCTAATTTCAGCAAGGCAATAGTTTGGGCACCTGGCTAAAGGGGTCCTCTAATTCTTTGTCCTTGTTGTGTTTTGATAAAAGCATGTCACAGACCTGTTATGAAAACATCTGGGAACTCTTATGAATTGTGAACTGTCTATGTGATGTTCAGTCCCTTTTTGTCGCCGTCCCATCAAGACTGACTTTGGCTTTACAACATGACGAATTGCTCATCCTGTACAGTGGAACTTGAAATGCAAGTTGATTCGTTCATTGTTTGATTTCAAAATAGTTACAAAGACTTTTGATGTAAATACGGTAGAGTCAATGTTTTACGTAACATTTTAACATTGCAAACTGCACGCCCTAGAAGATGCCTCGGCAGACCAGGTAACAAGAGTAGTAACGTAATACGGAGTTTGACAAAGGAAAATATTTTCTTAAATCATGGATGCAAATAATAATCGGGCAGCTGAATTGGCCATTATGCTGATTTGAGTCAAAACATGAATGCAAGTCTTGCAACCCGTTGTTGCAAGCTGAGAGAACAGTTAATAGATTTGCAGCTTGAAAGTATGCGTTGGTTTGTGCCTTTGTTTGATTCACCCAATCGTCCATGTTTGAATAAGGACGTTCCGGCCAAGCCATCTTAAACGTAGTACTATATTTAACATACAGTAATGGTGTGGTGATGTGTTTCTCTGGTGCAAAAGCAGTCTAAGAACAGAATAGAGCGCAAGCTTCTGAAAAATGAATGCAGTGTGGCATACACAGATGCCATTGAACCACAATGCTAATTTCCTCAAGGCTAAATCATAGGAATATAACTGAATGCCATTAAGCACAAATGCTCTTGGTCATGGTCAGGCAAACAAATGAGAGATGGTGACGCTCAACATTAACCCAAACTACTGGCAATAGTTTTGGTTGAAGTAATAGACTTTTATCATTGAATTTAAAGAAAGCCTTGGTTTGTTTCTTTACCTCACACGAGCAGCCGTTTCATTTCTCAATTTTATGATGCTTTTCAAGCGTCTGCGGTTCTGCTGAGTCATCAGTTCTTTTTCCGCGTCACTGGCTGTATAATTTACTGTCCGTGCTCTTCTAAATGGATGAACACTCCGCCTGTCCTCTAGTGAAATTAGGATGTAGCATATTGCTCTCATCGTCACCACCTTTGTAGTCCGACTGCTGCTATAAAACGCCTTCATTCACTTTTTCCACAATATGCTTTCAGGACCAAAAGGAGCTATAAAGATTTTTCATTGAGTTGTTGGAATTGAATTGAAAATATTTGTCACTTATGGGCACCAGCTAAATGAATTAAGGATGCAAGTATAGCCAAATCTTTTGAAAGATTTATTTTCAGCTCTGTACAGCGGCACCGTCCGGTACCAATGCCGTCACTGAGAAATAAAATTATGTACATGTAGTAAAATGGTTAGTCTATCTGCAGTTCGTTCCTCAATTTTGTTTAAGATGAGTTGTTTGTATCGTATTTGTGAAAAACCCAGTCTCCAATACCCTCAGTTCTGACATGTAGTTCTGAGACTGTGATTGGACAGAACCTTCAGTACACTGTGGCGTATGAAATATTTATATTGCCAGCGAAGGGATGGGGAGAGAGGTGCATTTGGAAAGATTTGTCATGCTCTGTCCTTGTTCTTGACCCATTAATGTAGTCTGCAGCACGGCCTGGCTCTTCTTGTTAAAACAATATTCTGGTTATTCTCCAATTTCATTTTACTTTTATTACATTTTTCATATTCGTTTTGGCCTTCGTCTGCACTCGGTGACCACTATGTCTTATATCTTGGGAAATGTGCCAACCCTCGTCTTCCTTATTTATAAGCAGAGCAGCCTTTCAGAAATATACAGGTTGCATATTGCACATGTTCACAAAGTAGCATAGGCATCAGATGGTGGTTCGCTAATCTGCTCACAAAGCCTCAGTCAGATTTAGTAATCTTAGGAGTCATGAGAGACATTTTTTTTCTTTGTTTCTAAATGATTTAACATCAAGCCATTGCTGTTGCCATGACAACCAGACACTTGTTCTTGGAGCCTGTGCGTTTGTTTCTCCAGATCCCTCTGCTAGCTTTTTTTGTGTTACACAGATTATTAGATTTTTGTTTTTCAAGTTTTTTTTTTTTTTTTTAATTTCTTTTTTTTTAAGAGTATTGGTACGTTAATCTCTTCACTGATCTGCTACATCAGGCCTGCAAGGCTTCTAGTTGTAACTTATCACTGTTATCAGAGCATCAAGACAGCGTGTGACGTCGATATTTGAAAATAGAGCTTATATGCACATGCCTGTCAAGTTCAGCACTTTCATTTTCACTTGGACTAAGGTGGAGGAGGGTTTGCAGGCTAACAGCAGTGACGAGGCAAAAAAGACTTGTGCTCGGGCCAGCTGTGCTCCATATTTGGGAGCTAGTTGATGTCTCAGATTTTTTTTTTTTTTTTTAATCTTGTCATACCGAGGCACCTTGCCTCTGACTTTGTTGTTCTCTGTAAGTGATGACGGGATAAGTTTCAGTGTCAGTGACTCGAGTGATGTTCTTTTTTTTTTGCTCAACTGACACCATTAAATGTCTATTTAATGGTATGTGTTTAAGACCAACACAATCAAGGCCATGTACTATTGGTAGAGGAAAAACCCATCCACGCAGGATGTAGCATTAGCATATGCCTCAGACTCATCAAGTCATAAGAGGATTTAGTAAAAAGTGCTCGAAAATAAAAACAGCTCAGTCATGCATACCAACCAAGGTACTGGATTGTTAATAATTGAGGCCTCGCGATCGAACACATGGTCCTCTTCAATAATTGCCATTGAGAAGGATTTAACATAATTGCTTTTCCACAAAGTATGACCGTTGCTTTGTACTTCAAGGTAACGTTTGTGTTTCTCCATCTGGACATTCTCGTCTGTTGTATCACAGACCAAGAATTGCAGCACACTCAGCATCTGACATTAAAAATGGCCTGTGGCCACCATGTAACTGTGTCGAGCCACCCGAAATTCACTGACGCTGGCCCGACCGGGCCACCAGTACAAATTTCATAAATAAATGTGATGAAATCAACAAGTTTTTGCTTTTTTTTTAATATCTAATATTTTGAATTTTATCCACTTAAATTGATTGAATCATATTTGCTCTTTCCAGAGCAATGTATTCAAGCATTTACAACTGCCAATTTTCCATAATATGGCATCTTAAATGATCCAATGTAATTGCAAGATTGATTTTAGGATTGTCAGGACGCTTTGATGAATGATGCATCAAAAATCATGACTGCCTAATGGAAACAGAGTATGCTGTACCTTTTTCCTACTTATTTTTTTTCCCTCTGGAATAGCAGCAAGTTTTGCCCATGTTTTATATTGAATTTTTGCTTTCTGGTGGTCAATGTTTAATCACTTGCCTGACGTTTGGGGCAGTAAGTGCACCTTGTGAAATTTTCTGCTCGGCGTATCTTCCACATCAAAGGCCAAGCACCCTGATGGACACTGGGAACATATTAACCTTATTTGATTTGTACTGACATTCCTTTGTTCAATGACCACTCGTGTTCTATTTATATTGCAGTGTATGTGTCTTTACTATTACTTTTTAGAGACCCCGGAGTCGTTTTTTCCTTTTCGTAATGTGTCAACCTACCATAGAATGATGGCATTTATTTTATCTGTTTATTTGTAGGGTGAAGAGGGGCCTCCCAGTCTGGAGTACATCAAGGCCAAGGATCTGTTCCCCCAGAAGGAGCTGGTGAAGGAGGATGAAAGTCTTCAGGTAAATGGAACAATATTTAGCCAAACCCTTGTCAAACATCGTTTTAAGTTCATTTCATTTGGTAAACACTTTTAGCTACATTCCTGTGGATTAAAATAGATTTAAAAAAAAAAAAAAAAAAGGCACACTCCATCAACATTCTTGCCTCTTCAGAGAATGAATTGGGTGAATTGACATCACGAAGTTTAGGTGTAAGCAGGTGTGTCAGGCTGGCACCAACCAGTACTCATTAATTTTTGCCTGTTACACTGCCTTTGAACAGTAGTCCCTGATTGTCAGGTTTTATCAGTAAATAAGGCAGGCAAGAGGGGCTGATGTCATATTCTTGCGGCTTCGAACATGTATGTAAATGCGGTGAGTCTATAGGTGATTAGATGCAACATTTTAAACATGTTCTTTTTAGAATTTAAGTCACCAATGTCAAATGATCTGCGCATTTGTAATACAACAGTTTTGACATCTTGCGCTGTTCTCCTCAAATGAAATTTGGCCTGGCATTGTGGATTGTTTGTACCAAAAGAAAAAATCCAAAGAGGTGATTCCTCAGGTGCTGAGCCACGACTGTATTGAACTCCAAGTGGGTGACACTTCCAATTTTATATTAGTTTTCACAGTGGCAATGATGGTGATCTGAGTCTGCACTCAAACTATTTTTCCTTCGTCTGTGCCACACCCATCCGCAAACCTCAGTGGAAAAGTAGTTTTTGTCATCTTTCACGAAAACACACAAAGTTGCACACAGTGGCCAAGAAAAAAAAAACTGCCTTTGCATGTGGCAGCACTAATAAAAGTAGGAATTTGAATAGTCAATTGTCACTACAGACAATAGGCTTATGGGAAAACATTAAAGTACAAAGACGCGGTATGTGTAATCGACAATGCCAAGTGACATAGTGTTGAAAACACTGGCATGTGTGTCTTGATTTGGCACAGTTTTCCTATTCTTATCCTACTCACATCATTTGATAGCAACTGTGTCCACATTTGCACGAATGGGTCTGTTAATAAATCATTGATGTGCAGTCAGTTGTTGCACTGTAGTTTTCCCATTTTAAAGGGCACATTAATCAAACGTTTAGTTTTGCCTGTAGATGGTTGTTGCACACACACTGGGGCACGCTGCAGCATGGAGATAGGCCAGACATAAGAAAAATAATCAGTGTGAAAGGTCTTCTATGCTCAGGTAATTTGACAACACTATAAACAAATAAACTGCTTTGTCCATGTGGGTAATAACACACACGTGAGCAACATGAGCTCCTGTTTTATGTTGCGTTGATTTTAGTACCCTTATCAATTCATTTCAGTAGTTGCAGTCCACATGTAGAAGCTCTTCATGAGAAAGGGCTGAGCAAATTGCATATGATCTATCAGACAAATAAGGCACACGTTTCTCCCCAGCAGAAAATGATCTGTTTTTTTCAGTGAATTTAAATCACCATTTTAATTAGTAATTCAACAAGGGCCCAAGAATCAATGCAGTCGAACTTCAAAAGTCACACACTTGGTGGAGATCTTATTTGTTTTGATTTTGACATGATTTTTCTCATTTTAAAATATTTTTATAATTAAATACATAAAAGAAAGGCATGTTGAGGTACGAGTGCCCAAAGTTTTTTTTGAGTTGTCGAGCTGACACCTGGTCAGTTTCTTGCTTTGTATTGCAAGCCAACATCGGAATTACGAGTGAACTTCAGGTATACTGCTGCTCGAGTTAGTGGGAAGGTAAGGAGAGTGAGCAACAGTCGCGCTGAACAGTTGAATACAAAATGCAAACACTTGCAAGGAGCATGGAGATTACTCACCAACCTCTACGTCAATCACCAGGCCTCGCCCCTATGAACCCATTAAGGCCGCGAGCGCATAACTGCGTTTCTACCACTAAAGCCGAGAGTGCTGTTGCGTCTTTTTACCTTTGGAAGCTGGGAGAGTGTACACGTCATTGTCTTTTTTTTTTTTTTTTTATTTTTTTATCCAATTCTCGGTCCTTAGCCAATGAAATGCATCAGAATATACGTGTGACGGTGTTGCGAGCCCTCTGTTGATATCGCAGAATTTTTTCAAGGATAATGGCGGACACGCAGGCGATCGCAGGAGCTCTGAAATAAGTGACGGTAGTGATATAGATGGACTTTGAACCAGTGGAAGGTGATATGTTTAAAATGTGTTTGTAGACAATGATGATATTGACGGTAACAGAATTGAGGATGGTGCTTACCACTCGAGTTTTTTTTTTTTTTTAAATTAAAAATAGTGCATCTTTTGCATTGACACTTTTTTACATTTTTGATTGCACAACAGTGGGTGCATGTGTAATTTTCTGTTTGGTTACATTTCATAAAAACAGTTGATTTCTTGAAGTTTTGTTTTTTATGAAATACAGTGCAATTTTTCTTTATAAAAAAACATGTAGCAAAAACCAGTTTTTCCATTCTCGTGTCAGGTTGTTGCCATGATTAAATGGTTAAACTGTTTAGGCAATTTGGTAACAGTAAAAAAAATGAGCAGTTATGATCATTTGGAATTGATGTCTTTTAATTTCAAAGGCATCAAGCAAAAATCTTTTTTTTTTTTTTTAAATAATTTTGAACTGTCACAAGTGTAAAAAGAAGTTCACCACTCTACAACCTAAAAGCAAAACGCCAAATTATTTGATAACTCATAGAAACACTTTTGTGGACGCTGGAGAATTGCTACATGCGTCCCCTTTACATAACCTTATGTGTATGGTCCTCGTGACATGCTTGGTATTTGAAGAAAAGGTGTCTTAAAAGCAACAAAAAGCTAAATGCCGCAAGGGGATGATTTGAAACTTGAACTATGACCTCATGAGATTATGACGACTACAGTTTAGTCTGTTTTGTGACTTTTTTTCCCCCTTCTTTATGCAGCTGCCAGACGGTGTGATTGTTTGAAATTGTTTTATCTTCAATTTAGAGGGATGGAGTGACTTGACTGAAGTGTCGGAGTATGTAGGGTTCTGCAACTAGTTTTCATAACTGGCCAACTGTCAGCCGCTAGTTTTGATGAGACTGTAAATTTGAATCACAGTTGAAGTTGTGTGTGTAATTATGTTTTTCGTTCACAATTGTCCAGTGAAGTCATATTTGACCGTGATGCGCTTCACTTTGTACCCAGCTTATCACTCAATATTCTTTAATTGGATCAAAGGTCATCGCATAAAATAACGTGGCATATGGATACTGTACAACAGGCGTTGCTGTTACATGGTCATTTTTCTCATTTTGGGCATTTTGAAATGGCTCCCATTTCATTTGTCTGCCTAATTGTTGGTTCCTCTCCCCCTTGCTCATGGGCTCTGATATCGTCTCATTTTCCATGGAGGCACTCCCACGATAGCTTCACTGACAGCTGAGTTTTCTTGCAGGCAATGCCCCACTAAATATATCGTTTAACACACTCTGCTGCCTTCTCGGCTGTGATGCATGCGTGCAGCTGTTTGTGCATACTTGCATGTTCTCATTGCCCGGCTTCCTCAACCGGAAGTCACGACTCACAAGTCACTGTTATTCATGAGCCTCGCTCGCTCGCTCGCTCTCTCTCTCTCTCGCTCGCTCGCTCTCTCGCTTGCGCTTATATTCTCACTCTCGCTTTTTCAAAATTATTTCTGCTGCCGAAGTCCTGTGGAGGACATGTGACACTATCTTCTGCTGCACTCGCAGGCTCTCAGTGACTCATGCATCTACTTTTGGAGTGCAGCTGGTTGAAAGCCATCAGGCTGTACAACATGTTAACGATGGCGTGCTCAGCAGGATGTCTTTTGGTCTCTTTCGTAGAGTAGCGCAAAGACCAAAAGCCCCACATTCTCATTTTTGCTGCTCAAATCACAATGTTGTTGTTGTTTTTTTTTTTCCCAAACTGCAAATAATCTAGATATTTCACCATCAACTTGATTAAACCCTTTAGACATTTAGCTATATGCTGGTTTAAATGTTTTATCCATGCATTTTTTTTTTTCATGAAAGGAGGCCTCCCTGTGTAGCTGGTGTCAGCCGGCCTACTTCCTATATTTGACTGTTTTGGTATCAGTATACCATGTGTTCCAATTCCCAGGTTAAGATGTATCCACATGGATTCAACCAATGTGCACACACACACAATGCGGATGCAACAGTACGTGCAGTGACAGTTTGATTCACTATACTGGAGAATTTCCTCTAAACAACCATTTATTGTCAGTCTTTATAACAGTTGTGGTTCAATGTTTAATCCAAACTTGTATTGCCGTCTATCGACTTGCCGACATGATTTAAGTAAGACTGTGCTGTTAACCCAGTTGGGTGATGTTTAAAGGGATCTTGATTTTCTGGTATTTTTCAATAATCCCCATCTGCTCTGCTGCATGTCCTCTTCGTCATGCATCAGTGGATCCTCCCCTGCGTGACTCGGCATTGCATGATAATGCAGGACAAGCTAGTGCGGTCTCATCACCAGCCAAACGGCGGCACTGGGCTTGAAACCGGTCATTCCCCGATGTCATGTTGATAGAGGAAGACATGTTAGTGCAGGCATGCAGATGTCGTGAGTGAAAACAGGACATGTGAGTCAAGACTAAATGGGTGTCGCAACAAGCATCAAATTGTCAGATTAAGCAGTGATGGCACCATGATAATGCATCTTGGGCTTTTATATCTCAGGATATTGGAAGTATATTCATCTCAAATGATCATACTTTTCAACTTCTTAAAGTCAGTACAGGAACCGTTAACACGGAGACAGTAGCACAGAAATAACTTGAATCCGACATAAGTAATAAATAAAAATGTGATGGAAAATAACCACTGAGAATCACATTTACCGGTACTTTGAATTGTGGTTCAGCAGAATTATTACCATGGACATGGAGCTGATGTGTCTTGTCTCTCATCTGTCTAGGACATTTTCCGAGAAGGTTTGTGGCGTGTCTACATGCAATTTGTTTCCAACAGTGGTGTCCTTCCTCATTGGTCATCTCCCATGAAGTTCACTTTGGCTCAAATGACTATGGATGATGCGATCTGACTCTGATGTAACTTGACCTTGGAATTGACCTTTAATTTCTTTGGAGATTGTCCTGGGCTCCTTTGTTACCAGTCGTAATATCCGTCTTTTCTATTTGTCAACAATTGTCCACCTGCAGCCATGTCCAGGGAGGTTGGCTCCAGTCCTCTGGATCTTTAATTTTGGAATATGTGCAACTGTAATCTCAGGAACATCAAGCTGTTTGGAGATGGGCTTTACCTTTTGACGTGCTTGTCTATAATTTTCTTTCTGATCTCATGATTATAACTCTTGTTCGCTTCATCTGGCACATCTATTGTGGTACACGCAGCCAATTTTTGCAAAATAATCTTGTTGAACAATTCAAAAGCAATGCCTGATTTTCGGTAGTTAACTTTCATTACATTTTTATTTATAGCTTTTGTCAGATTCAAGTTATTTCTGTGACCACTGAGTTTTTTTTTTCATTGCTAGGTTAACAATTATTTTGTCCATCTGTGTATCATTAGGAAATGTTTACATGGCAGTCTTATTGCTAGTAATATCTGAACAAAATAGTCAGAATATTAATGTCAACATAAACATTCCAATTGAGAACCTGATTCTAGAGTTGGAAAGGGCGCAGCTGTCTTATTTGTATTTTTTGTTTTTAATCACATGATGCGTGTTGATGCTTTTGTTGCAACCGGTGTTATTTTAATCTGTGTGTGTTGTCTTTGCAGGTCCCCTTCCCAGTTCTTCAGGGGGAAGGGGTGGAATATCTTGGCCATGCAGATGAGGCTGTCATTGCCATTTCTAACTACAGACTCCACATCAAGTTCAAGGAGTCTGTTATCAATGTAAGTCCATCTCAAAGAATAAACTCATACAAAAGAATTATTACTTTGGTCACAACTTTGCGATAAAGGAGAGGTATGTACTAAGTCCACCAATATATACTGTACATACATGTACCAAATCCGGAAGTAAAAGTGGCATTTTGCGCCTCAATCACATTGAACTGCAGAACTGTGAATCTGCGTTTATTTAAAAAAACGCAGAGCTGCCACATGTTTCGGAAATCACTGACGCCAAGTCGTTACGCATGTAACATGTCGTGATTGTTCCATATATTAAAAGGAAAAATAATAAATCATCCGAGTGGCTGCTGCGACTGAGGTCTACATTTCCCTACGCTCCCTCTGTGTTGTGACTCGGGAGGCGGGGAGCGCAGCAGCACTGGTTGCTCCCTCATAACAATTCCGGGAAGAATGTCCCGCTCATGTGTGAGCCTGTCGTTGCACCGAACTGAAGCATATTACTGCGACATACGTATGAAGTGTCGATAGTCAATGTGTTGTGCAATTAGTTCTCGCGGCAACTCGCTGCCTTGATCAATGCACGAGCCACTAATCACATTGTGGGCATGTCAGCCGGCTTGCCACGTCACTGGTTCAATGCCGGGCCGCAGCTAGTCATGTGGGGTCCAACGCAAACACAACCCCTTGTACTTTAGTTCAGTTTTAACTATAGGTGAGTGATGTGATTTGTGTCACGTTGTCCTGTTTGGAAGTCCGTTACAATTACCTGACAGCTTAACTTGGCCTATTTATATTTACCACCAAAGATTTTTAATATTGTTTCCCATCATGTGGGAATTTTGAAAAGATTCTCCGATTTCCTGAGCTAGGTAAAGTCTAGAGGATTATTATCAAAGTGAATCGTGTAAGCACTTTCACTGTAATTGATGAGAACATTAATCAACATTTAATATAGTTGACTAAGTGTAAAGAATATATCTTCTTTCTAGTTGGCTGGTCTAAACTAAAAAAATCACAGCCCAGCCAAGAATCGTCCTACTGTATTATTACCGGAATGTTGCATGCTAGCTGCTCAAGTGAAGTTGCACAAAGGCTCTTAAAGCCTTTTCTTTTATTTTAATGTCATATGTTTTTGATACAAGAAACGCCAATTTTTAATTTTTGGTTGTTTGAAATTGCTCCTCAGCAGTCAAGGGAAGCTCCGTGCTACTTACAGAAGCAGCTAGCTAGCATAAGCTTCAACTGGCTACTAGTGCGACCCATCTACCTTAAATGTGACGCCCCTCCTACTAATAGTTTATAAAGAGCTATTTTAGATAATCAGTTACTCAAATGAACTATTTGCAAGTCAAATGGTAACAAACTTTTCTTCATAATGCTGATTATATCTATCATAACGAAGAAAAATGCTTTCTTTCACTTTCTGCTTTGTGTTAAAAAGTCCAATTTATGAGCATATCACATTCTTCAAGGAACTGCTTTGAACATTTTAGCTTAGTACAGTCTGCTCTCGTTTTGGTTATGAAGGTGGGGATGTGATTGGGCTGCTGCTCAGTGAGAGCACTGAATTCTTGTGAACACAGGACAGCGTGCTTCCCCAAAATTCTCAAAATCCTGTGCTTATTTGCCTGTCACATTTCAACAAAAAGCAGTGACATGGCAGTTTTGAAAAAAATCTATAATTGCTTGATGGAATTATTTTGGCATGTTTAATAAGTTAGTCGAAGCATGTCATAGTCCTTTTATTCAATGTATTTGTATGCACATGGATTTGCAGTTTTTAAAAATTGTTACAAATTGTGTTTGATTATTTGGGATTTGCTGATCTGTGCTTTTGATGTAAATTACATTTACACAAGTTTTTTTTGTTTTGTTTTGCATGGTTGTTCAGTTTGAGCAGGCACGGTGTGTATACGTCACCAGTCAATGTATTTCAATGACGTTGATATTGCACCAAGTTGCAATTGTCACTTGAACCACGCAGCGTAAATCCAGCCTTCATTCATTCGAAGTAAAACTGCTTCTCCTTCCCAAATCCCTGACACATTTTCCGGAGAGTCTCTCATTTTTAGAACAGATGGCAAGGGCAAAGACAAATCAGATGCCTGCAATGTCCATCATACTGACTAGCCACCTTAACCCTTGCAGCCTTGACAAACTCTTGTATGAATTCCAACAATCAACCTCTGCCCCACACTCCCATTCACAGGTTATCCTCATTCTCTCAAGCTGTTTTGTTACCCTTTGCTCCTGTCCATGTTTGTCTTTCCCTCCATGATTTCAATTTGCCAAGGTCATGTGGTCACGTGGCAAATAGCGCACTGCGTGATCCGCTCTGTTATCTGACATCCTTCAAACTCATGGTTTCTTTCCCTTTTAACTTGTCATTCCTTATTTTTCCCTGGTTTTAATTAATTTTCCATTTCCTCTTGTCTTGTGTCCTCCCTCTCTGTGTGCTCCATGTTGTCGCTGTGCTTTAGACCTACCCAGATGTGGACAATGAAATATCTGTGAGTACCTCGTGTTAAAACGCAAATTGCCCAAGTTGCCACAGAAGTGGCACATTTTCCATTACAACGCAAGGATGCATTGCATCTTGTATCCATATAAAAGAATGAAATGCTATAGTTTCCTGCAACACTGCTCAGCTATTGTGCAGTAAGTTGAGACAGATTTGGGACAGCACAAGCACCATCCTTAATGCCACACATTTATTATTTAAGTCTTGTCATTCCTGTGGGCAAAGTCAGGTGTATAGTTGGTTTGTGTGATAGAGGCCTTGAAAGTGTGATGGGGAAAAGGCCTTGCTAGGATTGGTCTATTCCGGAACTGAGGGTGCTAACCTTAGTAGCTGTGCTGTTTTCCACCGAGCCCATTACACATGCTCTTTGTCTCCCCCTACAGGTGCCCCTCAGGCTGATCGAGAGCGTGGAGAGCAGAGATATGGCCCAGCTGCACATCATCTGCAAAGACTCCAAAGTTGTCAGGTAAAGAGAAGAATGAATTGAGAAGATTAGACAATATCCAAATATTTTGACCCCCGTTGCCTTGTTAAAACTTCTCTTCTGGGCATAATTGCTACTAAGTGCCTCTTGCTAATTTGCCACTTTCTATCAATTCATCAGATGTTCTAGTGGTGTCCTTAAGGCTTAAAAATATGTGGGTATGTGATATAATGATGAAAATCAAACACTTCCTGAAAGCCTCACATTTTGTTATGCATTTTAGGTGCCACTTTGCAACATTCAAGCAGTGTCAGGAGTGGGTCAAGCGTCTGAGCAGGGCCATAGCGCACCCATCCCGGCTGGAAGATCTCTTTGCCCTGGCCTATCACGCATGGTGTCTGGGAGGCAGTGCTGATGATGAGGACCAGCATGTTCATCTCTGTCGCCCAGGTCGATACGAGCGCGCGCACACAAGCACATCTAAATTGTGATTGATAATGTTCTTTTTATAGCACTGTTGGACAAAAGGACAATTGAAAGTGCTTGTTTTTCCCCTGATGTACGTGTCCTTGTTCCATTTGTCGGCAGGTGATCACGTGCGCCAGAGAATGGAAATGGAGGTTAAAAGAATGGGCTTTGACACGCAAAACATCTGGAGGGTGTCATCCATAAACTGCAACTACAAGTATGTCACATATTTTGTACCATAAATGGCATGGCATGCCTTTCATAGCATTAAAATCATGAGTGCTTTAATTAGGCTTTTATGGGCATTTTAATAAGTCATTCAGTGTTTGTATCCATTGTGACTGCCCTGTATGTTCTGTAGAGTGGCTAACAGTTCATTGTGTAGACCAGGGTTCCCCAATTAGTGTTCAATGAAGGCCGAATTATGTCAAGGTGGTCAAGCATGTCCCGTCTATGAATGTTTAATATGTACGGTCTTGGAATGGGGGAGGAATTCAAAGCACCCCAAATGAAATTTGCTAGTTTCAGACAGTTTTTGAAACCGTGCTAATGAATGCAACGTTTGCATTTAACGTTAAACCCCATCCCGGCCACACGCAAATAGTACACAGAATTGTGACAAGTTTAGCAGCTTACATTGCAAATATGGTGTTGAAATGGTAAAACTGGGGGTGATTTGAGACAGGATGGTTAAAACATTTACTTACTTTAGAAGCAGGCTTGAAGGCGAGCTCCCCCTTAATAAAACACCAGCAGTCAGGATGACTTTGACAGTTATTTAAAATGAGTAAGTCCTGATGATCAACCACTTTCCAGTCCATTTCCTCTGAGTGGCTTTTAAACTGGCTGCCTTAGTGAAGCCTTTCATTTTCTTCAATGACTAATATTTTCTCAGTGACAAGCAACTTGTCAACAAATATCGCCGCTATCTCCGTAGGAGTGAAGGCAAGAAGGCTCAGTGAGCCATTGGTGAAAATGTATCCACTTGCTGGACTCCTCAAGCCTGTTTATGACAAAAGCACCACCGAGTCGGCACGGGGGCTGCTCTCGCTGGCCGCTCATTGGGGGTGGCTGGTGAAGACGCTGGCTTTAGCCAGCCATGTTTAACCAAGTCTATTCTTTAACACGCATGCATAAATGTCATTCCCATAAGCGGCAATTAGAATGAAGCAGTTTGAGTGTAATACTATGAATGCCACATCACTATACAAGACAAGATAATATACTAATTTCCTGGATCATATACAGTGTCTTTATCCAAAACTTTTCCTTGCCTTACAAGTAAAATCTGACTAAAAAAAAAAAAAAATCTTCCGTAATTGTTCCACCAAAATACATGTTCAAGTACATATCCAGAGATACATGGAAAGCGAGTTTCATTCTCAATCTCCTCTAAATTCAAAACAAAACCAAATTTGCGAGTATATGTACGGGTTTGAATTTATAAATCCATTCAATATAAAGGTGTTTTTTGTACGTGCATGATTGCACACAAGTATCCTGCTGAGGGAGCCAGACTTGCAGGACAATGTGTTAATTAAGCCACAGCGAGCTGAGACGCATGACTCGGCACAGTATTTCATTTTCTCTCTCAGAGAGTCAGTCTCTTACTACCTGTTTTGACTCTTGTCACACACAACAAGTGATTTACCATTCAAAAAGAAAAAGGGAAATTTTTGGGACTCATTGGTACCAAAAATATATTCATTGAAATGCATGTTTTTCTGCCGTTTCATTTTTTTTTCTCCCCCACTCATTGACTCATTATGAACTAGCCACTCAAGGTGCCTTGCTTTAAAATGTGAAGTTCCAAATTGCCTATTGTGTCTTCAGGCTGTGCTCCAGTTACCCACAGAAGTTTCTGGTTCCAATATGGATAACTGACAAAGAGCTCGAGAGTGTGGCTTCCTTCAGATCCTGGAAGAGGATTCCCGTAGTGGTGTACAGGTCAGCTAGTTAATGTGCATTTCCATTTTTCGGGACCATGATTTTATGACCCCCGATGTTGATTTCCAGACACCAGAAGAACGGGGCAGTGATTGCGCGCTGCAGCCAGCCTGAGATCAGCTGGTGGGGCTGGAGAAATACAGATGATGAGTACCTGGTGACATCCATTGCCAAAGCGTGTCAAATGGACACAGGAGCCAAGGGTAGCTGTGTTACACCTGCCTGCCAGCAACGTGGAGAAGCTCCTGACTCATCTGACAGTGATTTTGGTAAAACGTCAAGATCTACAGCTGTATATTCTGCAAACCCAGCATGATTTTAGTATTTCACTAGACAATAATGCAAACTAACATCAATCCATGGTTTATACGGCCAACCTATTCTCCTAAATGTCTCTTTCGATTTCTTAGATCCCCGTTCCCTTTTCATGGGTTCTCCCTTCCTCTGCCTGCTAGTTGCATCTAATAACACTGTCTGCTCGTAATAACGCAAGCCATGTCTTTGTCTTGTGTCGTCAGACTCTTCCCTGACTGGTAGCTCAGGCTGTGATGACAACACTGCGCCACAGAAGCTGCTGATTCTGGACGCTCGCTCGTACACTGCAGCGGTGGCCAATCGTGCAAAAGGTGGAGGCTGTGAGTGTGAAGGTTAGCAGAACTAATTGATCAAATTACTCACTGTGCCTACCATATTCAGGAACTCCATTGTTAAAATGGGAACATGAAGCTGACCAGGTTGACCCTCAGAAGTCAAAAGCAGTCCAGTCGAGGAAGCTGTTATATTTTTAAAGTTGTCATTAAGCAATGATAGAAACATGACTAAGTTCAAAGTGTCACATTTTCACCATTTTAAATATGTAGCACCTGTATAGTAAAAAAACTGAACAAAGTGAACTTTTCTTTTCTTGTCAAAGTGTGCAGGAAAAACAAAACGCTTAGCCGGATATCTTTAAGATTGTGGCGTGTGTTAAGTTGGGGTCGAATTCTAGTATGTTTGACTACAGGTCATTTAAGTGACAAGCCTCTAATGTATTTGTTCACTAATTAACGAGTTCTTATTTAAAAAAAATAAAATAAAAAGTGTGCTTTCCACCACTTGTTGATACAGTGTGTGTGTTAGTTTGGTTTGCAATAGTAAACCCTGATCTGGCTTATGTATTCGCTCTAAATAGTAACACACTGTAACCAGCCAATGAATAAAACAAAGAAAAGGAATGTGACAGTAAACAAAGGGCAACAACAGAGCCATCCAGAAATTCCTGTTCGTCGGTTTTTCTTGGAATAAGCTTGTTTATTACAAAATGGCAAAAGGACTGTCCTACACTGCGGTTGTTACCACAACACAAGGGTGACAAATAGCGTACCCTCCATAACTTGTGCTAATATAAAAAAATACATAAAAATACAAATCACGGATACAACACTGAACTGAACTCAGGTCAAATGCTGGCTTTGTGGAATGTAGGACTTGTTGTTGCTAAAATGGGAACATCTATGAAAGGTGAATGCATATGTGTGTGTGACATTATCATTGTTTGTGTTTAGAGTACTACCCTAACTGTGAGGTGATGTTTATGGGAATGGCCAACATCCACGCCATCCGGAACAGTTTTCAGGCCCTGAGGGCGGTCTGCAGTCAGATACCTGATCCAGGAAAGTAAGTTGATCCGTTTGGCCTTTTGCTCTGAGTGTCTGCCTTGGTGTCCCCCTTCTCCCTCCCCCTTGTTAATGCTCTTTCCCCCACCGCCGAAAAGCTACACCGCAAAGATGGAGAGTCTGCCTGGGGTCCAGTCTCATTCCTGCTGAGTGGGCCAGCTGTCTGTCTGGTCACTCAGACACTGGAGCCATGTGTCATGTGTTTCTGTTTACCCCAGTGTTTACATGAATGTTTTTTTTTGTCTGCGGCGGTGTGTACATGCAGCTGTGATGTCGCATGAAAGCTTGTTGAGATTCTTTAGGCATGTAATGACGCAGGAGGGCTTCCATATACTTTATATAGGGCAGCCCTCTTAAGTTAGTCTAATACAGTAATATTATGCATTATTTTAATAAATAAAATATTTCATTCTTATTTTTTATAAAATTTGAAAAATGTAAAGCGTCTTTGTAAAATGTTTAAGAGCCAATTTTTAAGTTTGTTTTTACAATAAATAGACTAGTTAACCAATTTGCGGGTAAAGACTAAATTAATGCATGACAGGACTCTTGATAATGTAAATGCTCGTGGGCCAGATTTTAAAAACGGCCGTATGCGGCCCCTGGGCCATTTTTTTTGCCAACCCCTTTTCTAATAACTGTGTTTAAGTTAACCTGGTTGGATGCAACTATTCAATGTGTCGTCTTGGTGACTTTTCTGACTTTTGTCGGCCCATATGTGGGTTAACTGGTCTATTCTTTAAAGGTGAGCCATCTCTTCTTTTTCCCTAGCTGGCTTTCAGCTCTGGAGAGCACGCGTTGGCTGCAGCACCTGTCGGTAATGTTGAAGGCGGCCACTCTGGTGTGTTCCTCCCTGGAGAGAGAAGGTCGTCCTGTCCTTGTGCACTGTTCGGATGGATGGGACCGGACACCTCAGATTGTTGCCCTGGCCAAGATCCTGCTGGATCCCTACTACAGAACACTAGAGGTGATAGTCTGCTGGGTGTACTTTTCATTTGGACCACCGAAATGATATGGCATGTGGTTCAGATCAGGGGTCAGCAATTTTTATGAAAGTGATAGCTACTTCTTGGGTACTGATTAATGGGAAGAGCTACGTGTTTGATATGCACTTGTGAAATAACACGTTTGCTCAAATTATCCTGAATAATGTTGTCATACGGTGTTATTGTTAATGATATTCTTTTAAGTGAAGACAGTGATCATGTTAGTGACTTTGCACCATATTTTGCAAACTGATAAGTATCAATATGCCACACTTTTTTTCTATAGATATCTTTTGAGATTTTGTGATGATTGATTTCAACATTCCTAAAAAAATGACAATGTTCCATCACTGGTGAGCTATTTTTTGAACAAGCCCGCAGGCTACTTTTGGGGGACTACATGATGCCCACGAGCACCACATTGGGGACCCTGGATATAAATTGTTGCCATTTCTTCACGTTATGAAGCCCTCTTGAGTACTTACAACCATGTGAATGACAGGGTTTCCAGTTACTTGTGGAGACGGACTGGTTGGACTACGGTCACAAGTTTGGCGACCGCTGTGGCCACCAGGAGAACGCTGATGACGTTAGCGAGCAGTGTCCCGTCTTTCTGCAGTGGCTTGACTGTGTTCACCAGCTGCTCAAACAGTTCCCCTGCCTGTTTGAGTTCAATGAGGCCTTCTTGGTGGGTGTTCGTTATGCGCCATTTTGCCTTTCTAATGACGGTCTGTTGTCAGCAATATACCACAGACTTGCTTTGCGTTTTCAGAGAGGATGTGCACATTTTGTAGACCAGCATGATCATGCCATTGCATTCAGGTGGAATTCTTGATTTATTTTGTCCTTTTGTGCAGGTCAAGTTGGTGCAACATACGTACTCGTGTCTCTATGGTACCTTCCTGTGCAACAACGCTCGTGAGAGGGAGGCGAGGAACATTTACAAACGCACCTGTTCCGTCTGGTCCTTGCTTCGCACAGGAAACAAGAACTTTCAGAACTTCCTCTACATCCCCAGTCATGATATGGTCAGTTTTTACAATTTTGTAGAATTTTTCCATTCACTGGAAACCAAAACTTGTCTGTAATCACTTCAGTAAACGGCTTCTCCCATTGTACTGAGACGCTCTAAGGAGAGGTGTTGGAACCATTCAGCCGAGAAAATGCCTAACCGGCTGCCAATTCATTAGGGCTGCTACAATTCAACATTTGCAAAATCAATCCTCTTGGAGTTGCATGAAATTGAACAGACTTACCTAAAGCTAATTAATTTCCACGCATGCTAAAGGAGTTAGCATTTCATTGCTTCTTTGACAGTGGTCGATTCTTAAGGTGATACGTTGCCCCCTATTGGTCTTATGTGGCATTTTAATAGTTGTGGCTTATTTCTTACTGTTGGACTGCAAGGTGCTGCAGCCTGTCTGCCACACACGCGCATTACAGCTGTGGACAGCAGTCTACCTCCCCACATCCTCCCCTTGCACTGCTGTGGATGACTCTATGGAGCTCTACTTGTCCCCGGGTGTCACAGGGGATGAACTTGCCTCCCGTTCCCTTGACAGGTACATTTGGATGCGAATATCACATCGTAGATTCACTGTTATTATTTCCCCAATTGCATGTACTAAAGAAGAGTCTGTAAAACTTTTTCAACTCATAGGCCGAAGTATGAATATGGATTCTCCCCGGGGCACAAACCTGTGTATTATGTCCATTTCTAGACTTCCCAAGACCCGCTCTATGGACAACCTTCTGTCAGCGTTTGAGAACGGGATGCCCCTAACCCGGACATCCAGTGACCCCAATCTTAATAAGCACTGCCAGGAAGATCGCCCTGCCTTGGAGGCCTCACCCGCCCCCGACAGTGCAACTGTAGACTGCTCGGATGAAATCGCACCCGACGCTGGCGATGAGAAACTCCCACGTCCGAGTCCTACCAAGCCATCAGACGGCTCGGGTGCCGAATGTGGCGAGGATGCACCAGAGGAGCCGTGTCTCACCACTCAGCCTCTGCCTTCCCTTCCACTTCCTCCGGCCCCCCTAACTTCTGACATCATCCAGGCTCACACTCCACTCCTTGCTCCTGTCCTACAGCAAGCTTCAACACACGCAACTATCCCCACTCTTCCAACACCTGCGCTGGAGGCCGAGAGCCCCTGTAAGACTGCCGACAGCACCGCAGCGCCCGCTCCTAAACCGGAGCCGTGTTTACCGCTGAGCCACGACGCCACGCCACCCGCGGCCACCCTGCTCGGCTCCCTGCTCGGCAGCCAGGAAAGTTGCTTCCTGGAGTCTGCCGACCTCATGGCTCTGAAGCTACTCAAGCCACCGGTTCCCATGGAGGACTCCACCGAGACTCTTACGGATCAAGGAGAACTTTCCCACGCCCTGCGTCATCAGCAGAGCAATGGTGCCACTCGCAATCATTTCAGCGATGAGGAGCAGCCGGAGCCGCAGGTGCCAGTTGAGCCCCACAAAGAGGAGGCGACAGATCTCGTCGAAGGAAGGGATCAAATGCTAGCTGCCGCCGCATCTCCGACGGACCGCATCCAGGGAGCCGCTCGCCATCTCATCTCGCAGAGTCGGCTGTCGGACATGTCCCTAATGGGCCCCCATTGGGAGAGCGTCCAGGGCCTAATGCAGTCCGCTTGCGGCGGCGCCAGTCACTGCGCCAGCCGCTCTCTGCAGGCTAACGTCTACCAGAGTCGCCGACTCGCCTATAAGCTTCTGCGCTCGCAAGGCTTCGCGCTGGCCAGCGGTCCCCAGTGCTGCCGCAAGGAGGCTCTTTGCTGTCCCAGCAGCCCCGTGCAACCGGGATGGCCGTCTGCGGCGAGGAGCGTGGCAGGCGTCGGCAGCCTGAACGCAGCCGCGCTCGGCAACTGCGCGCCGGCCTGCCACCAGCTTCCGGCCGTCTCGTACCCCTCGCCCTCCGTCTCCAGCTCCCCGCTCCCGCCCCAAACGCCAGCCTACCTGGATGACGACGGGCTGCCGGTGCCCCTGGACGCCGTGCAGCAACGACTGCGTCAGATCGAGGCGGGCTACAAACAGGAAGTGGAGGTATTGCGGCAGCAGGTGCGACAGCTGCGGATGAGACTGGAGAGCAAACAATACAGCACCCCTCCCTCAGAGCCCGACATCGACTACGAGGATGATATCGTTAGTTTTTCTTTTTCTTCTTCTTCTCCTCCTTTTGTGACTGCCTCTCCTCACCTCCTTTGTGTCTTGCTCTGCTTTCAGACATGTTTACGGGAGTCCGACAACAGTCCCGAGGAGGACTCTCTGTCCACCCAGAGTGAAGACCGACTGTCTGAGGGCAGCTGGGATCGCGTGGACAGCAAGGACACGGAGGTCAGCATGTGTTTCGCTCCTCACTTTTCTATCTTCTCTCCCTCCCTTCTCACTAGAATTGGCTTTAAGCACCTCTAATCGTCTGAATGTATACGTGTGTAGGTCACGAGGTGGGTGCCTGACCACATGGCCTCTCATTGTTTCAACTGTGACTGTGAGTTCTGGATAGCCAAGAGGCGTCACCACTGCAGGTGGGACTTCACCATTTTTTCCTTTCACACAGAAAAATGATCTCTTATCAACAAAAAAAAAAGGGCTTTACTAATCTCTATATGTTCTCTGATAAAATCAGTGGCGTGGTTTCCTTTTTTGTTTCAATTGTTTTCTTTCAGTGCAGGAAAAATTACCCTGCCTAATTACATTATCCCGATGAACTTTAGTCGTCATACATCGAACACCCGCGTATTTGCCGTTTGGCATTTGCATATTCACCTATGCACAGATTATCTTTTAACGTGTACTGTTATCGGGCGGGGGAAAAAAAAAAGATCTATTAGCTGTTTTTGTGCTCCAAACGAAGATATTAAAGTATTTCTGTGGCGGCACCTTTGGTGTCAAAGAACTATGTTGAAGTGAGTTGATGCTCATTGAGACATATTGTGCTTGGACAAAGGAAACAAATCCACAGCGGTTACAGAAATAACGTGAATGTGACAAAGTAATAATTGCTGAACATTTTATGGAAACCAAACAATGACAATTGCTTTTGAATTGTGGTTCAACAGAATCATTTTTTAAAAACCAATCACTGCAATCAAATGCTTTTTGTGTCAAGTACACAACAAACGGAGAGCAGTAAGAAAACATGACCATTTCTTTCCTTCAAGTATGGCCTCTCATCTATTTTAAAATATGGCTGACATGTTTAAAAATAACACGTGTGTGTGTGTGTACTCTGCTTTACATGGAATTATTCTCTTGTCGAACTCATTACATGGAACTCCGGGAAGTAGTGACATTCTTATTGAGCTGGCCTTCTAAGGGCTAAAGGAGGCGAAAGGCAGTCATGAAGGGGGTATTTACAGTAAGAGAGGTGGCCGGGTGGGTATTAGTAGCCAGTGCCAAATATTAAACATCCTTTGATTCCAAGGCTTCCCTGACGCATACACACATGGACACAATTGTTGGTACCCCACTGTTAAGGAAAGGAGAAACCCGGAGTGGTCCAGGAGCAGCTTGAATCCGACTAAAGCTACAATGAATCCAAATTGTGGCGGGGTGGGTATTAGTAGCCAGTGCCAAACATTAAACATCCTTTGATTGCGAGGCTTTCCTGACACATACACACATGGACAACATTGTTGGTACCCCACTGTTAAGGAAAGGAACCCGGAGTGGTCTCAGGAGCAGCTTGAATCTGACTAAAGCTACGATGGATACAAATTTGATTAGAAAAATAAAATATAAACCAAAAGTTAAAAAAAAGTGACATTTTCTTTCCCTCATGTCTGGGGTCTCATACATTTTTTAAATATGGTTGAAGGCATTTAGAAACAGTACGTGTGTACTCCGCTTTACAGACTAAATATCGGGCACCTTCAAGGAAATTATTCTCTTAATGAACTCTTGAATCTCCGGGAAGTAGTGACATACTTCCATTTCATTGAGCCGACAAAGGGGATTCTTTGGCTAGGAAAAAGGAAGGTGCCTCCGTTTTCTCTGTAAGAGAAAGGGGGAATGTTACAGTAAGAGAGGCGGCGGGCGGGTATTGTAGGTTGTGCCAGACATTTAACATCCTTCACATTGCAAGTCTTTCCTGATACATAAACAGGTGGACCAAATTGTTGCTAGCACTTGTTAACCGGGGGGAAAAAAAGCCATAGTGGTCTCAGAAACAACTTGAATCTGACTAATGTAGTGATGAATACACATTTCATGAAAAATAACCAATGAAAATCAGATATTGCTTTTGAATTGTGGTTCAACACAATTATTTAAAAAAAATTAATAAACTGTGATACGGGCCTAGACAAAAGTGATACTACCCTTAACACATATTTTGTTGCACCACCTTTTGAGGCAATCACTGCAATCCAACGTTTTTTGCAACTTTCAATGAGACTTCGGCACCTCTCCGCAGGTGTTTTTGTCTTGCTCTTAATGAGCAAACTGCTCCATTTATCTATGTTTGAAGGGTGCTTTCTCCAGAAGGCATTTTTTCAGCTTCTTCCACAGATATTCAAAAGGATTTAGTTCAGGGCTCATAGAAGGCATCTCCCTCACTTCAGGATAGGCCAATGTTTTGCTTTTAGTTACTTTTAGCCATTCATGGGTGTTTTTAGCCGTGTGTTTTGGGTCATTTGCCCGTTTCATGACCTGTGACTTTGACACTGGGCAGCACATTTCTCCCTTTGAATGGAAATTACATTAACCATCAAATTATAACTTGATCTAGAATGTAAAGAATAAAACCGTTTATTTTATTTGTAATTTTCCCTTAAAATGAATTCAAAGAATTAAACAGTCATCAGCTAACAGAAAGCAGCATCTTGTTATGTTTTAGCCACAGCTGTTTTGATCCCCTCTCTGTAGGAACTGCGGCAACGTGTTCTGTAAAGACTGTTGTCATCTGAAGCTGCCCATCCCGGACCAGCAGCTGTACGACCCGGTGCTGGTGTGCAACACCTGCCACGACCAGCTCCTCGAGTCCCGAACCCGCGAGATCCGCAGCCAGCAGTTCAAAAAGGCCATCGCCACAGCCTCAAGTTGAGGGGAGCGTCTCCTGTCGGGTCTTGTCCTTCTTTGGACTCACCAAGGTGTCGCCCCCCCCCCACCCCCACCCCAACCTGCTGTGGATCTTTGCTTCGATGGTGTTGGGGAGGTGATGAGGAGATGCTGTCTGAAAACGGGGGTGCGGTGCCATTGGTGGGGGAGGGGCGGAAATATCCCAGGACAAACTCCTGGACAGGAGATATTTCGGCTTGTAGCACGGCAGCACTCTCTAGTGGTACCCCTTTTTGAGCCCACCTTAAGTACCGAACACCTGCACTGTCCATTATAGATGCCGTCGTCACACTTGAGAGGGACAATCGGTCGGCGACTCCAAGCCTTTACCTGGTCTACTGGAGGCTTTCTGCTCGGAAAGAAAAGAATTGCTGCTATTGTATTTAAAAGTCTAATTTTGTATTCTTATTTTGTGCACCTCTAAATGTCGTCGTATATTGAAGGGAATCCTGAGACCAAACTTGAGCGAGAGGGAGCGATCTGCTGTCGACTTTGCCATTGTATCTTTGAATGTAAAATGTGTAACGGGCAATTGGAGTGACTGCACGTGCGCGCGTTCAGTGGGTCCTATTTTGTGTTTTGCGAGTTAAGTGTATGCACAGGCAACGCGGGCGAATCCTCAGTGACGCCCGTGCGGCTACATTTCGGCGTTGGAAAGCTCTGTGGGACGCACACTAAAGCGAGCGATGCTGTGGGGTATGTTGGTATCGGAAGCGTGGCGGGGTGTGTTTCGGGACGCGGCATGTTTCTGTTATGTCCTCGTAGAAAGTCATTGAGGGTGTTTCTGGGAAATGACTGAGAATTTTCCAACAGGGTCTGCCATACCTCTGACTGAACGGCCCCCCAAAAGTCTCATTGTCCTCCTGATTGGCACTTAGAGGAAGAAAGACTGAACTAATGATTGACAGTTCCTTTTCTCAGTCGGGGAAGGCGGCCACAGTTCCCCCATTTACAACATGCTTGTTTGTGTCTACTGGATGTTCAATTGTGCCATGTTCATTTTTTTTTTTTTTCATTTCCAATGTTTTTCTTTCCATAGATGGCAGCAAGTTACTATTTGACTCCTCCTATGTGTTCATGATACAGATGTTTAGCTGCTAAAGTTTAACATATAGTTCTAATGATTTCACTGGATGATCATATCTCACTAAATTAGCTGACCTAATGATTTGGGTTTTTCTTTCTTTAGAGGAAGCTCGGAACTGTAACATACAACGTGAAATCTGATCCATGGTGGTGGCAAATACCGGTCATTTAAGTCTTGAATAACTGTTGTAAAGAATTGCACTGTAAAAGTAAATTCCCATTGGCGAAGATAAAAGATTATATGATTTATCTGTTTCCCCAGCTTGTTTATTTTACTTGTATGTATAAAAAAAAAACCAACAACAACAATGCAAAATGGTGTCTATGGATGGGACTCGGCTGCGCGTCACCACAGAGATGCAAAGGTAATGCCATAACGTAAAATATCTGTATACATGAAGTACATCAGTATGGTCATGAGTGCTACAGTCTAGTGATGTCACTGCAAGGCTAAGATTTAAAGAATCGGCAAAATGGACAAAGGTTATTGACTAAGGACAAATGTTGCCTGTAATAAATGACAGTGTATGTAGTGATGTCTCATCTGTCTTGTATACATTTACCAATTCGTATACAGTACACTCACTGGCGATACAAAAGCTGAGGTGACATGAGGTTATGGAATGCGTACTAGTACTTCCTAAAGTTTGGAACCACTAGTGGTGCGTGGCGAACATCTAATAGTGCAGTTGAGTCAATTTTGCATTTGTGAGCTTTGTGAGCTGTTTCTCACAAAATATCTACAATTTGTATTTACCTTGCGTGCAGTGAATTTTAATTGACTCATTTAGGTAATTTCCCCCTATATATGTAAGTGCATTGTTAATGTTCAAACGTGACAATGGCTTACAATAACATTAAATACACTTTTTGCTTACCATGGAGCAGTATTTATTTTTTTATTTTTTTTTTAGTGCCTGTAGTAAGCTAGTTTTTTATAACAGCGTAGGTTATTGTCATAGTTGTTTTCTGTTTATTGCCTTGAAGTGTTTTTCATTAAAAAAAAATGAAAAAAAATACTGTGCGCTGCGACGTTCATAGAACAGCGCCGGTTTCTTTTGGCGGTTTGTTTAAATTTTCATCTTTCCACCAGATGGCGCAGTTTCCACAGTAGTTCTATAAACTACCGCCACCTGTGCATTGGAACGCGGCTAGGGCACCTTCACCATATCAAGACGTCATTGCATGATTCCTCCTTCCTGATCCTCCCTTTAGTTCCTGAGTGAGTAAACTTCCTTATCAGAAGTCATGTCCATGCTGTCCACAAATGTGCCAAGTCATTCTGTACTGTCGAGAACATTATACAAAGGGCTCCCTGTGATTCAATATGTACAGTATTGTAATATCTTCGCCACGCCAAAGCCTTAAAACGGCGTCGCCCCTCCCTCCCCCCCCCCAACCCGCCCCCTCAAAGAAGACCACACATACTATCAGGCATTAATGCAATTTTTCAAATACAGGCTATACCTTCTTAATAAGAACTTCAACGTACTCACTAAACTTGATTAATAATTCAAGCCGAGGGTATTCGAGGTAGCAGCTGCAATTTCCATAAATTCATTGTCTTGGGTTTAATATGAAAACAAAAGTGATATTTTATTTGCCTGTGTTGGTTCTTAACTCATCACCTGCACTTATCAGCACCTTGATTGCATCATTTCGGCTCGACACACACCGTGATGCTCATTGATGGGAAAGATGCCCGTCGAAGGGGGCGGGGCCATCCTCTTCCTTTCCTGCGTGGCATGCTGATGGATAAGTATAAGACCCCCTGCAACAATGCGACCACGAACAAGTCATTGCGTTGCCTTCACCTCCGCCAACATGCAGCATCTCACCTTGGTGGCTGTCCTCCTCCTGGCATCCTCCTGGAGCCTCTGCGCTGGATCTGGTGGTGAGTCAACCTGCATGCCCCATTCAATCATTTATTCATTCATTCATTCATTCATTCATGGCAAGCATCTGTCTATTTGGGCTTGTTTATGAGTTTGTCGGCTTGCACATATAGAGAAAAAGTCGCATTTGTCTTTAATTCCCGTGTTGGTTCAGATGCCTGATTTAATTTTTCATTCGTGAAATGGAACCCTTTAATTGGCTTCCATATGTTACTTCAATCGTTTCTTTAACATGCACATATATTTTAGCGTTGTTAATGCTCATTGGGGGTATATGTAATATAAAGATATCATATAAAATAACTAATCTGACACATTGTGTAAAATCGATCAAATATTGTTTAACCCCTGATGATTTTTTTTGCATGCGGAATCCCGGGAATTTCCTTAAAAAAAAAAAAAAAAAAGGCAGTCAACCAATAGAGGAAAGGACCATGCACATGAATGAATGAATGACTTTCCTCGTACACAAACCAGCCCATCTTGTGCGCACCTGTACAGTACGTGATTGACGTGATGTGTCATCAATCATGTACCTTTCCTTGTTGTCCCGTATCCTGGACCGAGCCGGTCCAGACACCCAATGAGGGGGATTGCTTGAGATTCTCCCCTCACTCTCTCTCACCGCGCGTACTCTTTTGCTCTCCCTCGCTCTCGCTCGCTCTCGCTCGCTCTCCCTCGCTCCCTCGCTCTCTCCCTCCCTCTCTCTTTCTCTCTCCCTCCTGTGTGGTGCACCTGCGC
Source organism: Filicampus tigris (assembly GCF_054856515.1). Taxonomy (NCBI): domain Eukaryota; kingdom Metazoa; phylum Chordata; class Actinopteri; order Syngnathiformes; family Syngnathidae; genus Filicampus; species Filicampus tigris. The sequence goes on along the minus strand of NC_141233.1, from coordinate 11,902,983 downwards.
ATGAGCCAATGACATTTGCGTCCTTTCTGCGGCACAACCTTCTCACTTGGGTGCATCCCACCAAAGTCCATTTACTTTGGTACAGTACTCCAGCTGTAATGTGCGAGGTGCTATCTGGTCATTTCATATTTTTATCAACTCAATTGACAACAAACGCTCCATAAATGCGGTCTTTATCCCACTTAAAAATTGGAGTAGTTTTATGAGCGTTTTGTCTGCTATCAGAGATTGGTTTAATGGTTTAGTACTACTCTTTGCGCCACAAAAAACGTCTATTGTAATTCGCAGTGTAACTGCTGAATGTCCCCAATGATTGGGTTGCTATGCCTCGTTCCAGTGTTCAGTCTAGTTCTATTCTAACAAGTTTCTAAATTCATCTAGTATGAGCAGTTATACATATGAATCATGAATATTCTGTTACATTACGATACAACAAGAGAAAAACACGACATTGTGACAACTCATGGTTGCATGGGCATGCAAGCGTCATGCTACTGCAACCCTAGAAGTTGTTCTGCCTTATCGGAGGCCGTGGTATGGCGGGCCAGTGGCTGCAATATAAAATCGAGTTTGTGCGCTTCTGGTGTCTTCCTTGCCAAAACAACAATGTTTCAATACGTCTTTTTTCCTTTATTTCGACAGCCTCGCTCGAATACACACTTTCTCTCTTTTCTTCTTCGCTCATGAAATGTGCCGTGCCAAACCAACTCAAAAAGGAACAAACACTTAAGCAAAATTAAAAATAGATATATACTCGAAACACAACACTGCAGTATGTTAGAAAAACAATAAATACAAAATGTATGCAACCCCAAATATTTAAATTAAAAAAAAAAAAAAGAAAATTTGGCAACTAAATTATGTGTTACACTACTAAGGACGTCATCATTTATTTATGAATGTGCATTATATGTCACTGCTATTGTGATGAGGGATCATTTTACCGTATACATTTTATATTATGGAGTGCGCAATGTTGATTTAGCCTTTAAAAAGCCCACAGACCGATGAAACCAGTGCGCTCCTCCGGTTGGGTGGTGGGGGGGAGGGGATGCGGCGGGGGGTTCCGCTGTCGTGTGTTTTGTTTATTCCGCGTAAATAAAGCCAGTCAGCAGAGCCAATGCAGTATTCATGTCTCGGTTCGATGCTACGTGAGAATGTGCAGTTCATATGGTGCATGCACATTTCAGTCTCCCTGTCTTCCGTCTGAAGTCTCCCTCCGCGACATGAGATCGCAGTAGACCGGAAGTGTTATGTTGATTTTTTTTTTTTTTTCTTTTCTCCAAAATAGCACCGTTGTTTTAATAAAAAAAAAAAAAAAAAAACAATTAAAAGGAGAGGGGGCTGGGGCTGCAATTAACTGTTTGTTTTCCCTGCCGTCTGCCTTTTTTTTGGCCTCCAAGTTTCCTCGCATATACAATGACACCCTGTTCATATTGTTTTTCGCTTAGCGCCCGGTAGATTCATAACGTCTTCTCATTGGCCGAAAATTGTGCGGACAGCGATTTGATTGGCTGGACTCAACTGTTTTAAAGGCATTGTTTATAGAACACGCACAATGCGCTGAGCGTGGCTGTAGAGTATACGTAACCACTGCATTTACAAAGTTCATAATTAACAGGTTTTCATAATAATAATGTAGTGTAATATAACAAGGATAGAATGTATAATACATTTAGTAATATTTATGAAGTGTTAGGTTCCACAACAGGTGGATTTTTTTTTTCTGAAAGTGAAACTAAATTGCAATGCATGAAAAAATCCAAATTTCACACACTTCAAACCTAAAACCCCCCAAAATGTAAATACCTCAAAAACCATTTTTTTGAAATCAGAGTCAAAAACACGTTTAAGGATGCAAAAAACCATCTAGGATTAGAATTTGCTGTTGACCAATGTCATTCAAAATAAACTGCATTGTAATATTACATTCTAATATAAAACAATACAAGGCCCTTTGTAATAAACACTTGCTGTCATTGCCATATTAGTAAAATAAACAATCTCCAATCATTGCGAGTGGATAAGATCACACCAGGAACTAGATAGGTTTGACATGAATCACAATGCCTGCCACAGCAGAAGTGCTGGTGGGAGTTTGTTTTGTAGCAACCGTTATTGTGCCTGAGCGAGAGGAAAAGGTTGACATGGCAATAACTTCCTTTTCCAATGCTGGGAGAATTCATACAATTCTAACAACAGAGCTGGAGTCCCTCCCGCTATTTTTTTTTTTTTTCAATGGCAGAGTGTTTTTCATAAATATTTGATTGGTCGGATAGCTGCAGATATTTGTCTCTGGCTATATGGGAAGGCAACGTGCGCTCCGATTGTGAAATATTAATAAACTTCACCCACAAACCAACGTGTCCCCACTCATGTAAGAGATTGTATCTGTGTTTATTCTGATAGGAAGGAAAGATATTTGAGAATATAATAACAGATCCGGTGTGTTGGGCCAGTTATAAGAGCGGGGTTAAATATAGACGAGCACTTGACAGGTTAAGTGTATTAAAATAATGATGTGTTTTCGCTTTCAGACTGGTGTTATCAGTCCCAGTTCACCTGTGCGCTTCAATGCAACGGTGAGCTCGGTTTCCACACATTTTTGTCACTTGAGAAAACACCGAACGGAGAGCTTTGGTCAACTCTGAAGTGTCTTCGTGTATTAGGTCCAGATAAGTGGAACCACGCAAACGGTGCCTGCGCCGGAAAATCCCAATCGCCCATCAACGTTGTCACCAGAAAGACCTTGAAAGATGAGCGCCTGACTCCGTTTGAGTTCACCAACTACCAGCAGATTTTCAGAGGCACCATCAAGAATAACGGCCACTCAGGTGAGCGTCAAGTAGTGTGGGGAGGGGGCAGGTGGTGGGGTGGGGGGGGGCACTTGAGAAGTCCGGATGTGGTGCTGAGTTGTTTTCTCTCCAGTTCAAGTTGGAGTTCCTCATCTGAGCACCATCTCGGGCGGAGGACTGCCGAGCACCTACAAGGCCGTCCAGTTCCACCTGCATTGGGGCACCAATGGCGGGCCTGGCTCTGAACACACCATTGATGGGGAGCAGTACCCCATGGAGGTACCTTACAACTCATAGTCCAAAAAAAAAAAAAAAAAGACCCCCAAATTACCTGTGCTGGCCATTTGTGTCCACCTCTCTTGTATGTCGTCTTTTTTTTTTTTTTAACCATGTTAGCTGTGTTCAAGCACATGACATGTACATAACATTTAAAAATTTGTTACAATTTTCTGGCACATTAGGTTTTTCTAATATTTTCATTTTTTTTGTTGTTTGCTAAGTTGATGTAAACCTGAGTAATTGCTTGCTCTCGAGTCATGGGTGAAGAAACTTTGAAATTTTACAGAGAGGGGAAAACGCTGCCATCTTTTTTGTTTTGCTGCACAGACAAGGAAAAAAATTCCTGATGTGATAAACCGATCATGATTCATTTGTGTTATGTCCCAAAAATGTGTATTTCTTTTTCGTTCTTACTTTACAGTATTTCTTTATTTAAAGTCACTCTGATAGCGACACTGTCTAATTTTATTTAGTTGCCCCAAAACTATAATACAAGCACTGACATTAACACAACATTTGCAGTGCCTTGGCTGGCCAATAATATTCCGGACCACTAAAATAAGTGACAAAGTGACGAACATCAGCAATAGCCAAAATAATGTTTTGTTTAAACAAGCCAACGTACTTACCAAATAATTTTGAAGCTTTTACCGCACGGGACGATTATTTCAGTTAAATTATTTGATCTAATTAAGGGACAATTACATAAAGCTACTTAACATTCATTAGCCATTTTACCGATTTATTTGTTAGGGCAACTGTGAGGTGTTTGACGTTTAAGTCTCGTCACGCAAGCTGCGTTCCTTAGATTGTTGCAGCCATTGTTGAAGTGCAACTTTTTGTCCACCTCATGTTGAAATGTCTGCAGACTGATAAAGCTGCGATAGTTTTGTCGGTCAGTTTGCAGAAACACGCGTAAAGGCCAAAGTGGATAAAGTGGTTGCGTTGTAACTTTTTTTTTTGGTCGTGCAGCTGCACATAGTGCACATGAAGCATCATTACACGGATCTGATGACAGCACTGGCAGATCCAGAAGGAGTCGCCGTCCTGGGCTTTTTCTATGAGGTAGCTATTTGAATCTGACACTTTTTCAAAATCCCACTGTGGCTCAAGTGGAAATTCAGCCAAGATGAAATCTGTCACTTCCCGTTTTCAAGGTGTCAAACAGTGCAAACCGAAAGTATGAGTCTATTATCAGTGCTCTGCGAAGCATCAGAAACACAAGTAGGTGCTGATGTCCAATTAACACAATTTAAGTGTGAAAACATTGCCGCAGTCCTCATGTTGTCTCTCGCTCTTTTTTTTTTTTTTTTTTTTTTTTGCAGACTCCAATACCTCTCTCCCTTCTACCTCTTTGGCACAGCTCATTCCACCTGAGCACAACCTGACCTCCTTTTACCGCTATAAGGGATCTCTTACCACACCGGGCTGCACCGAGGCTGTGGTTTGGACCTTGTTCGAGAACCCCATCCCGCTGAGCTTTGAACAGGTTGGGATGTTTGAAAACAAATCATAAGAGGAACACAAATCGTTTGGTTTGACGATGCAGTGTTGGGGAGGGGAGGTGGGGACTGGGGGGCAGAATCGTGTGCGAGTTGAATGATCGCCGATAAACCGTAACTCTGTCTTCAGTCCTCAGAGAGTCATCAATAGATGACATGCTTTCATTTCATGTTTGCTTGACTCATTGGTTCCGTCTCATGAGGTTACACTGATAAATATAGTTTGAAGTCCTCTTCATAACTAATGTAAAAGACTTGTTTCACATTAATAACTCTTACATGCAACTCTTAAAGTTGTACTTTATTTTCAAAAACATGTATAGTATACACAAACACACCACATGGATACTGTATCTCTCTGTATAGTATAGTATAATACGATATAATATAATATAATATAATATGGAGAGAAAAGAAAAAAAATGCATGGTTTTCATTGAACAGCAACAACAGTGTGAATAATAGAGGTCCAAGCACAGAGCCCTGTGGAACTCCTATTAACATCTTTTTTTTCTTTTTAATATTTTCAAATCCAATGATCCAGTGTTATGCCAAAACCCACAAAGCACATACTGACCAACCAACTTTAAAAAAAAAAAAAAAAAAAAAAAAAACTTGATTTGCTATCTTCATCTCCTACAGATCTCTCTTCAAATACCAACACTTTTTGATATGATTTTCTCCTTCAGCTGCGGGCGTTTTCCGAGCTCAAGTTCCGCGACGGGAAACCAATGGTGGGAACCTTCAGGCCAGTGCAGCCCCTGAACGGCCGCCGGGTGTTCCGATCCGGAGGTGCGGTGGTCTCGGTCAGCTCCACCCTCCTCGCGGCTGCCCTGGCTTCGGCCTTGGGACTGTCCCGCCTCTATTAAGAGCAAAACACCTGTGCTGCACTGCGACTCTCATGAACATTCAACATCATTCTTGCTTTTGTGACACCATCAACGCATGGTTTCCAAAATGGTTACACACGTCGTAGTGCATGCATGACTCACTTGGGGGCGGGCAACCCCCCCCCCCCCCTACCCCCCTTATGACACACATGACAAAGGTGTTAAAAGGACACTTTGGAGGTGTATAAGGGTTCATAAGCATGCATGCATGCACAGTGAATCAGTAGGTCATACATCTGCCTTATGAATGTGCCATGAAGTACTCAGTGACAATTGCAGTCAGGGCAGGGGCCCTGATATTTTAAAGCATCATCAAAACCACTCACGCCCAAACACATCCTCATACACTTTGGAGTTCGGCCACCTTGAACAATGTCAAGCAAATTTAGTCTGTGCTAATATCAGCGCGAGTAGCTCCGGTCTCGTGAACGGGGCACGTGATGCCTCGTTCTCTCTCAATGGCACATGAGAACTGCACAGGGCTATTAATAGCACAACTGAGTCATAAAAACAAGCTCCGTTTCCAAGCCAGCGGTCAAACAAGTCAGTGCTTTGCCTTCTTTTTTTTTTTTTTTCCCCCCCCGCATCCCAAAGTCCAGGCGGATGGAGCGACGGGCAGGTGTCGCCCAGTTTCACTGTCAATGTAACTCTGAGTCCATGCTGGGGATCTTTTCCCACACTCTGAGGCTACTGTGACACCTGAAGAAAGATGTCGTGATGGCAAGATGGAGGTCGCACGATGAGCAACAGCAGGGCCAACTCGTGTAAGAAAGCAGCATATCAAAGTCGTTGAATCACGCGCCGCCCACGACTAAAAGTTGCACGGATCAGCACATCTCCATGAGAGATTGCGCAATCGAAATTCACACGCACCCTCCTCAAGCGTCCCTCCTCTCGTTTTTTGACTGCGACTGGGTCTGATGCACTGAACGCTACTGACTGTGAATTCCATCCCACGGACCCCTCTCTGATCATCCAGCGGGGGCCGCTTATGTATCCTGACGGGTGACGGGTGCCATTTTCCAGCCCCCGTTTGTTGTGATGACCAAGGAAGCTGTATATTTTTTCCATAGTTTCGTGATGCATTAACTTATATTTCTAAGCCGTTCTAATGCACATGATTCACATGTATTTTATGCACTGAATGTGTCTATTGATATGAAATGCACAGTTATTGGTATTATTTATGTATTGCAAACAGTCATATGTATCGAGTTGTATGCGTTTGAGGATGTCAACTTGTGAAACGTGTCATTGGTGATCTCAAGAATGCGTTACTGTTGAACAATAAACAACATATGCCTTTTTAATGAACAGCCTCTGTCAGTTTTGGCGTTACACATCAGTATGGCAATTACTCTCAGAACCAGTTTGATCTTTTATTAACCAATAATAGAACAGGGTTATTTCATTTATTAGAACTCCGTGCTGTACTAAAATTGTCAGCAATTGTCATACAGAGTAATTTTAGGACTGAGCTCCTTATGATATTAAGAAAAAAAACATTCAGGAAAAACAATAAGTGCAACTCCCATTCTGGTCAATAAATTTGTAATGTTTTTTTTTTTCATCAGACATGCAAGTAAACTTGTCTAGACATATATTTTTTGCGGTCATTCCGAATCTGCCCGTTCTTTTTTTTTTTTTTTTTTTCCTTTCTCTAGCATAATAGGTATTCATAATAATAATAATTATTATTATTAATTAATCAAATTAATATATTTAATATTTCTGAAGTAAGGCTTAGGTTCATCAACAGGTGGAGTTTTTTTCTAAAACGCTATAGCTATAAATTACAACGTATGGCAAAATCCGTATTGGCCAAGCTATTATTGGTCAAACTTAAAAAAGAAAAATGAAGATATTGCAAAAACCCAATGTCCCCCCCCCCAAAAAAGTAGACATTTTTTTTCTAATCATTGTCAAAATACATCTTTGTTTTCATATTTTATTTATAATATTCTTTTTTTCCAAAACAAAAGCAAATACAAAAAACACGAGTTAAACAAACAAAAAAAAGAAAGAAAACAAAAGAAGAAAAGCCCACATTACACAGAAAAACAGAAAGCACAATAACAACAAACAAGAAATCAATTCAATCTAAAATCATTTCAGGCTGGGTCACAATATTCCAAAAAAGGGTCCAAATGAATTAGAAACCATCTAATTTTCCTTGGTTAACAATACAAAATATTTTTTTATTTGAGTTCAGCTTCATTAGAGTTCGGCTCACCTGTTTTCTGAAGCTGAGCCATAATTGGTCGTTATCTGAGCCCTGAACAACTGTGATGTCATTTTCAGTCGACAGAAAGTGGCAAAATGGCCGCCCCCTGAAATATACAAAAATGGGTGGATTTTACTGCTTAGCTCATATTCCACAGTCGCAATATTAATCAGAATGCCGTGTTTTGACTAGTGGGACTGCTGGGAACATATTCTTATCAAGATTTTTGGGAGGTTGACTTCCCCTTTAAGTAATTCAGTTCTTCATGTTTTTTTTGTATATTTCTCACAGCCATCCCTTCTCTCTGAACACTATTTACACAACCGCAACCACACAAATCACACAAACTGCATCTTGTTTCCTAAATCCTATCTCCTTTCGAGTTATTAATTGCCCTTCCCTCCTTTTGTTGTTTGCCACGATTAAGAAATCAAAAGGCTCTTTGTGATGTGAAGATGCAGGAAGACATCAGCCTCTCCGCGAGACCCGTGCAGATGAGGAGAAAAAAGACAAAAACTTCAAGGTAAAAGCTTCCTGTTCATCCCTGTCAGGACTTCTTACCACTTATGTCGTGTCGGGGAAGACTGGGAATCAAAGCGGAGGATGTTTAATATCTGGCAGAAGATACAATAGGCACCCGCCACTTCTATGAAGATGTCCTCTTAACGACGGCATTCCCACAATGTCTGGCTTTCTCTTTTGGGGAAAACAGAGGCACCGTCCTTTTTCCTAGCCAAACAAAACTCTTCATCGGGACAGTAAATATGTCCCTCCTTCCTGGAGTTCCATGTCATGAGTTCATCAAGAGGACAATTTCACATAAGTTTAAAGGCCTCTACAGTAGTTTTTTTCAAACATCTTCTTGTCAGGTAATTAATTAGCATGTAAAGCGGAGAAGTCAGGGACTGTTTTTAAAGTGGAAGTCAACCCCAAATATTCTTTGAAATATGTTCTATGTACTAGTCTAAACGTGGCATTAGCCGTCTCAGCGGGCGGCCATTTTGTCACTTGTTGTTGACTGAAAATGACATCACAGTTGCTCACGGGTTAACGCGGAAGTCAACCCAAACATATTTTTTTTCAAGAATATGTTCCCAGCAGGTCCACTAGTTGAAACACGGCATTTTGATTCATTTTGCCTTTGTGGAATATAAGTTAAGCAGCAAAGTGCACTAGTTTTTAGCCATCTCTGGGGGCGGCCATTTTGTCTTCTGTGGACTGAGAATGACATCACAACTGCTTACAAGAACCAATCACAGCTGACCTGTTGTCTGAATCTCAGCCGTGATTGGTCATTACTCAGCTTCAGAAAGCAGGTGAGCCATGATCGGTCGTTACCTGAGCCCTGAGTAATTATGAGAGAGCGTATATATTGTAATGGTATTCTACTTTTCCATCCATTTCCAATATCCTTTAGCCTGTTCAAGGATGCGGGAAGCTAGCGCACAGCTGAATTTTGAGTCAACTGCTCACAGCCAATCACAAGGCACATAGAGAGACAGGCAACATCATCATTGAGTGGGAACTTAACTCAGCTGCGAGTGAGCCCCATTAAGTGACTCTGCTTTCAATATCAATGATTGAACGACTGACGGCATTGAGTGAAATTGCACTTGGAAAGTTAGAGTTAAAAAGCTTTCTTCACATCCAAAAAGGGGGAAACTTATTTCATTTCCTGCTGATGTTTGCTCACTCGTAAATGAATGACCAATACTCCCGATCTTAACTCGGCATGTGTATAAAGCATATCTATTCTCGGAATACATTTTTTGTTACAGTTTACCGCCATGTCTTCAGTCAGGTCCCCGTTCTAATATTGTGTGCTGTCTTTTGGGAGTCCGCTCAGGGTGCGCGACTTTGCACAGAAGCTTTGCCTTCCCGACTGATGACATGATATGACAGTGTGACGCGGTATGCAGCATTGTCACACAAGTGGCCCGACGATATGATTCAGCCCACGCCAGCCGCTATCACCGCTCTATGTTCGCGCCGCACTAAATAAATGAGACTGCGTCATATTGCAAGAGATTGCAAAAAATCTGCGTAAGGATGACTTTCTCTTTAGTAAAAGACTCCAACTTGAAACAAATAAGCGCCTGTCTCCAATCAAGACGTCCTTGTTTTATAAGAGTTTATGAATTAGCTTTGGAAAGCTGCATTTTTCTTTCATTGAAATGGACTCCTTCAGATTAGAGACTCGTCACTTGACAAATATTGCAATCGGTCACTGTTTGTGTAGTGGTTCGCTATCATGCTGACAACATGGGTTCAATTGCTACACAGTGAAGGTGTGACCGTAAAAGGTCAACTCTCTCTTTTTTGTGCCATTTTGATGACTGCTGACTAGTCCAGGGTGTGGATTTGCTGAAGTATACATGCATTTCAATCAATGACATCAACGAGGAAATGTTCGTTTATTCCAGCAGTTCGATTGAAAGAGTATCAGTTCATCAAAGTTCAAAAACACTTTGGAAAACCAATTCCTACCTAATTTCTCTTTCAAAGATTTTTCATTTTCACATTGGCTCCAATGTAAGTTTGTATTTTGCCTAAATGTTGAATTTGGGGTTGTTGTTATCCGTAAGCTATAATTGTCAAACAATTGGAACGAATACATACAATTGTCAAATTGTTTCACTTTTTAAACATTCGGCATCCGTTGCAACCTGATCATCCTGGAAAGGGGATTCCCCCATCTGTGGTCCCTTCTCAAGGTCTCTCACTTTTCCCCAGATGGTTTTTTTTTAGTTTTTCCTTGACCTCCTGAGAGTTAAGATCAGGGGATGTCGTGTATATGATCTGGTGCATATGTGAAGCCCTTTGAGACTTTCCTGTGATTAAGGGCTATATAAATAAATGTGACTTGACTTGACTTCTAATTTCCATGACCAAAGGGCAAGCCAAGTGGTTGTAACCATAGTTCTGTAAATGTGGCAGTTTCTCAGAGAGAAGATACATCAGTTTTCATTTCTTACTGAAAAACACCTTACTATACCCTTACCTCGTTCTTAACAATAAACGCCTTATTATACCCTTACCTCGTTTTTAGCAAAAAACGCCTTACTAGACCCTTACCTCGTTTTTTGCAAAAAACGCCTTACTATAGCCTTACCTTGTTTTTCACAAAAAATGCCTTACTAGACCCTTACCTCGTTTTTTGCAAAAAACGCTATAATTCAATAAACACAAAGGAAAAAGTATTTTATAATGTTTCATATTGATACTTAGTGTGAAACATGGGCCTGTTTGGATCAACATGCGTCACTAATTAGCTTGTCTCTAAACAAAGACAATTAGCTATCTGCTGCTGCTGCCACCTGCTGGTATGGAAGAGTACTACAAAGTCATAAAGGCATGATGCCAAGGTGCGAGACCGCACGAATTAGATATTTTCCCACGGCACACCTGACAATATCTCGCACACCAGTGTGCCGCGGCACAGACTTTGAAAAACACTGCTCTGGACTTTATTGGGGGGGTAAAAAAATCTCAGTCATTCTCGTGTTAATACATTTCATATGTTGATTTCGTTGATTTCAAACAGTCACTGATGGTGTACTGATTTGGTAATGTGTCCATACACCACATACACACAGCATAGAGTATAAACTGCTGCCTCCACAAGTTAAAATGCTTTTGAAGTTTTTATCGGCGCTACTTCCCGCCCCCGCCCCCCCCCCCCCCCACACACACACTCTGAGCTCGGTCGGTTTCCGCAAGTAGAAGCATAACAGTCAGTCCGGCCAACTGTTACACGTGCAGTCCACTTTTCGGCGAGATGTTGAGAGGCAGCCTCTGTAGCCTCTCTAGTTGCAAGGGTCCTCCCCTGGTTGTCATGGTAACAAAATCCAGGCTTACCAAGAGGCGGAATGAGAGCTGGCTTACTTGCACGAGACAGAGAGTATTTTGATGAAAAAATGCCGCAGACCTATTAAGACATTGTTTTAAATCGTAAACAAAAACGAAAAAAAAACGTTGCAGTCGAGACAATATTGTAAATAGATATAAAATATGTCACACAATAAGCAACATAGTATCCTGTGGATCACTTTCAACTCACGTTCTTTTCCAAAGTGTCTCCTTTTTGTGATCTCTGACCTTTTTCATATCTTTTCAAGCAATGTAGTGGTGTCCGCAGGTCAGTCATGTCACCTCTTCCCTCTGTAGCAGAGAGCGGTGACCTTCCGAAAGGTCCTCCATATATTATTACAGCGCCGTTCCCACGAGAACGGCTCAAAGCGCGCACACAAAGCATCACCTCACTTCTGACGTCCTTCCAAAAACAGGAAGGCAAAAAGGAACAGCTTCCATCTTCTTTTTTGCATCAGTTTCATTTGAAGGCTTCAGTGAACATCATCTGCGACTGAACTGATGCTCTAAACTGGCTGTGTTCGATGCTTACATGTCAATATAGTGAGAAAAAGTTTAAAGGCCGAAATGTCAAACATGCTTGACTTCAATGTTGCCACGAAAATATTCCCAGTTCACGGCACTGTGGGATGGTGTGATATAAAGGATATCTATTCACATTGATGACATCAAAATAATATTCTGTTTGTGGAATATGAATGAAGCCGCAAAATCCAGCCGAGGCGGCCATTTTGCCACTTGCTGTTGACTGAAAATGACATCACAGTTGCTCAGGGCCCAGGTAACGACCAATCACGGTTCAGCGCCCAGACGTCACATGGCGAAAGTCAGACAACAACTGCGCCGTGATTGGTCATGACCTGAGCCTTGAGCAACTGTGATGTCATTTCCTGTCCTTTTCCACAAACGCAATATCAGAATACCGCGTTATGGCTAGAACATTATTGTAAAGAAAATTTTGACTTGACTTCTACTTTCAAATAATGATCATCACTCATTTAGCGCACACACACAATCCCAACATTGTGCGGTCGTGGACACAGCCATCCTCTCAAATGTCGGCTTTAGCTTCATTCAGCTGTTTTCCTGCCCCGGGGGGGGGGGCTTCTTTCACCGCTGTTGAATTTGTGCTGATTTTGGAGAAAAAAAAAAAACAACAACTTGCTTATTCACTCTTGCTTGTCCCTTCAACGCAATAGTAAGGAATAATTGGGCTCATTGCACCTTGGCTATGTACATTAGTGAAAGATATTACCTTAAAACTAAAGAAAAGTCAAATCAGTGGACTGTCGGCAGTCTTTCAAAGGTCATCACCAGAAGTTCAAATGATTCCATACTGTTACTTCACAAGAGTTTGGTCTTCCAGCCCTCATCGTGACAAAGCCCCGCTCAGCACCACTCGCTCCGTCCTTGCCCTCTCGCTAAGTGATTCAGCCAACATGATGTTGCACATGCAGCAGCTTTTGTCAGCATCCAAAAAAAAAAAAGCTGCGTGGATGTTGATCCAGACGCTGATGCTGGTGGATACAGTTGCTGACGTGATACGCGTATGCAGTGGGATGTCATGCGGCCTAAGGACTTCAGTTAATGATCATTGAAATATTTGACAGGTAATACGAGGTCACCTCACCTGGGATATTTTCCAGCTCATTAGCGACCCTAATTCCAACAAAGCGCGATAAAGTCAACCGTGGTTCTTTATTGTATTTGAGGTGAACAGAAAGATACACACGCACACGCTGGCATACACAGACAGATGCAAAATTAATGAAAGATTTTCCTTTCATTCACGTTTTAGCTTAGTATAGCACGGTATCTATTCATAGCCGGCGATATGTTGAGGATTCGCTTCACTCTTTTCTGTGCATACTACACGTGCACAAAAGCAGCATTCATTGAATTTTTCTTTTATGATATCAATATTTTGTGAGTAATTCTAATAAATATCCATCCATGCAAGCGTTATTCTTTTGCCCATTATTGTCATTCCCACGGCCCTGCGTGCATTTTTGGAAGCATGTTTGGGTTTTCACCCCCCCGCCAGATGAGCGACTCTCAAAACATTAGCCCCATGGATTATTAATATTTATCATTTACACATCCTGCCCTCAATTATTCTCCACAATGGGATGAGATTTTGTCTGTAACTAAAAAAAAAAAATGAGGCAGTGTTTATTTGGGGAAATGAGGCATTATTCAGACCTCACAAAGAACTTTTTTTTTTTTTTTTAATACTTGACTCAGATGCTGCTGCCTTGAACTGGATGGCGAACTTCCATTTCACTCCAATGATTCACTCCGCCTTGATGGCGACACGGAGGACTTTTGCGACAGCGATGTGGAACACATCACGTAGACAGAACCAAGGCACCTCATGAAGGCACCTCATTAACTTTTATTCCCACCATAAATGGAATTTAATGAGATACGTTCCGAACGAACTGCCCGCGAGCAGGTGCGTCATAAATTGGGAGCGGAAACTGCCGCTATGGAAGACGGCATCAGTGACAATTACAAGAGCACACAACTGATAGAGGGGCTAGAAAATACTTTCAATATGCGGCATTGATGTGGCTGTTGTGCTCACCCTATTCTTGTCTTGATCAGCGCACACACACTGCCGTCACATTTGGAGGTGTTTACCATTCATTTACATAATAATTATTGTCCTCACACTCACTGGCCACAGCTTTGAACCAAATGCAGCAGCTGCACTCTAGACGCATATATAATTTTGTGCTAAGCACATCCGCGTCAGAATTCTGAGGTTGGGGAGTCTGTCGGTACAACAGTTCTCTAACACATTCCACAAGCACGCATTTTTACATTAACTGAAGACTCTGAATTATCCATAGGTATGAATGCCCTTTATTTGGCTGGCATTCATGGGGATAACTGCAGAAAATCGACGAATTGAAGTAATTCATCCATTTATCCATTTTCTATCGTGATTGTCCTCAATAAGATGGCGCATAGTTAATAATATAGTCCACAGTGTATTATTTATTTAGTATACTTAACACATTTTCTAAAAAAAATATATACTGTATATAAAAATTGACCTCAGGACACCGATATTTCAGTTTTTCATTTTCTTTGTTTTGTAATCTGTTGATATATCCTGTTTTTGCTTTGTCATCAGGCATACTTTCGCTTTTTGTACTACCTCAAATAAAATTACAAACTAAGTACAAAAGAGCAGATGAAGACTATTTGACATAAGACTCTCTGTGTGCCTCAACTGTCATTTTCGTGGTCCATTTTGGGTTGTTAAAGCGGAAGTCAACCCAAAGATATATTTTTTCAAGAATATGTTCCCAGCAGGCCCACTAGTTGAAACAGAGCATTGCGATTAATTTTGCGTAAGCAGCAAAATGCACTCGTTTTTAGCCATCTCTGGGGGCGGCCATTTTGTCTTCTGTCGACTGAAAATGACATCACAACTGCTCACAACGACCAAACACGGCTGACCTGTTTTCTGAATCTGAGCCGTGTACGGTCGTTGTGAGCAGTTGTGATGTCATTTTCAGTCGACAGAAGACAAAATGGCCGCCCCCGGAGATAGCTAAAAACGAGTGGATTAACACTTATTCCACAAACGCAATATTTATCAGAATGCCCTGTTTCAACTAGTGGACTTGCATAGAACACATTCTTGAAAAAATATGTGTGCGTTGACTTCCGCTTTAAAGCAAATAAGGCATAACATAAATTTAGCTTCAGGGGATGCTAGCAGGGAGGGAAGATGACTAGAACTTGACCACTCCCTTATGTTGATGGCAACCATACAAAAGAAAGGATCTTAGTTAACGGTGATGGTATGTTAAACAATGTACAGTAAGCACAATTGGAACGATAGAAAATGGTCGTGTTTCTAATTGAACCCAAAACACCATTCATGGAGCTTGACACCAAGGTGAGATTTATCATTTTTGCGCTCACCAAAGATTGTCTTCTTTTTTTTGCAAATGTTTGTTTTGCTGCAGACGGAGAAAGCGCAGCACTGAACTGTCGACCCCCACCCCATTGTGTGAACAGGGAGCGGGTCACCGTCTTGTCCGGACGACCAACAGGATAACATACTGTAGGTGATGAGTCTGTCTATAGTAGGGGGGGCGGACGGACGGACAGTGACATCACATACAGTCAGTCCATGGGGAGGATGTGCGATAGACACCCAGAATCTTGTTTGTTTTCACTTGGTGGGGAGTTGACGTGTTACATTGCGGGAGATAAGGAAAACAATACATCATGGGCTGATTTCACATTATTTTAATAAAACTAATACAAATATGGAAAATGGACACCTGACAGACAACAGAGTGTAAGTAAAGTGTGCAATCGTGGCCTATCAAGTACAGATGTTTCACCCTGGCGTGTTTATTGCTGGTGGTCTGCGCACAAGGCTGTAAGTTTCTCACGATTGCCGTTCTTTCCTGAATATTTAGCCTGCAGCAGACTGCCTAATGAAAACCTCAACGGTGACCACATCCGGCATCGGTAAGTTGGCTGACGTCGAAGCCTCGCTAATATACCACAACATATCATATATTGTAATTAGTGCTGTCAATTCTTTTAACTAATTAATTGCAAAATTTTCCATAATTGATTGCGAATATCGTATTTTTCAAGTACTATTTTTTACGAAGCTTGGAACCGATATTTACTTGAGTAAAATCTTGGAATTAATGTGGGAAAAAAAAAAGTATATTTCGATTCAAAGACTGTTCTAATTGCTTTCTTTGATCCTCGAATACGATTCTTTTCCAGTAAAATACAACAGTTGAAAGATACACCAAAGACGTACAACATATCGTATTTGAATTTGGCTTCGCAAATGATTTTGGATTTCTCCAATGAGCCGTCGAGCAACTTTTTAAAGTAAAACTACGTAAAAATCCGTCTTTGCGACCGTGACTCTCCTCTAAGTTTGGCTGCACAGTGAGCAGAGGTCAGCTGCTACAGGAAGTAAATAAAACTGAGTTAACTGAGTTAATTCTTTTTTTAGTGCGTCGTCAAATTTGAATTAATCTCCATAATTAATGCTTTAATATTGACAGCCCTAATTATAATATATGATAAGACTCCAGCTTCACATGACCTTCGTAAGCGCTACAGAAAATGGAAATATGACATTTGGGTATCGTTATATACATTGTGCATGCATGACTCTCTAACCCTATAGTGTTGACCCGGTTTGTTGCTGATAAACGGTACATTTCCTCCCATGTTCAAGGCGAAGACAAACAATGAGGAGCATGTTGTCTTGTCAGATAAGAGCACGGGTGAGAGTTTATCACGCTCATGTAGGGACGGTTTGTTTTAGCGAACACAAACAGGAGTGTAACATCTTGGGTTAAATGTTCTCTCAAAACATCAAACGATAAGTCTGGTGTTTGCCGACATTTTGTGCGGTCATCTTCCTGCACGATCCATCGAGCGGGTTCTCGGATTTGGGTGAAATTGCCAGGAAATCGGCGCATTTTCTTTCAACGTAGTGTGAAACTCACCTGCAGACTTTCCCAGAAGGTCATCAGGTGACTAATCTTACAAGTGATTCTTCTATTAGATATTGTAAAGTGGATGCTTGCCTGTCTGAAAACACAGGAAAAGCGTCGAGATGTAGCTTGTATGGCACAGACTCCCGAAATGACCAAAAGGAAGAGGTAGAGACGTTGTGTCCACTCTGGGACAATGGGAACAAACCTGTGTCGCGTCACGGCACAACCATTCATAGCGCGCTGCCGTTTGGCAGGGAGGTAGGATAAAGGTCAAACCAGTTCAGCGCAGGTCGTCTGCGAGGTGAGGCGCTCTTTGCAACGGGCTACAACTTGCTGCTACTTGGAGCAAAAAAAAAAAAAAAACAAAAAACGGCACGCTGGGCACCAACGTCAACGCGGTGTCCTGCATTGTGCTGGCACCGCCACCTGCCTCCACAGATAAGATCACGACGCTCATCAAGTCGCGCTCATTAAGTTGTTGCTGGCACAAGAAATGAGTAAGGAAATCCCTTGCGGTAATGCCAAGAACAATATAAAAAGTAGCCCGTTTGTAAAGGAACGGATCTGCATCGAACATGTAAGATAGGATCACTATTCATTAATGTACAGACATCTTGACAATTCATCTCTCGCCTCACTTTTGACGTCAGCCATTAACCCAATTCTAGGAATAGTTTGCATTTGACCTCATTTGAATGGTAAAATCACTTTGTGGAGAAGAGCAACAATGGAAAAGCGTATGAAGTGCTGTATCCTCTGCGAGGTGTGTCTGTACACGAACCAGAAAAGGATGTGGACTGAAAGGTAAACACCGTTTACCCGAGAAGACCTCCAAAAAGAAGCCAAACTACTTTGCAATCAAATGAAAACCGTTTATCCAAATATCACAGACGACATGGAGTGGCTTGGCTCGTGCCCAAGTCCTCTCCAGAGTTCCTTGGAAATCATTTTATCTATTCATACGGACCTTTTCTGTACCGCTTGTCCTCGTTGGGGGTGAGCCAGAGCCAGCTGACATGGGTGAGACGGAGGATCGATCGCCAGCCAATGACAGGGCACGTGCAGACAAACATACATTTCCACTGATATTCACACTTGTGGAACGATTTGGAGTCTTCGTATAACCTAATGTTTTTCGAAGATAGCGTGGAGTCATAATATCTCCACAGAGAGGGGCCCGGCCCGACCCCTGGTGGATGATAATGTCACGGTGCTTCCGGAAATGGAAAGTCAATCCGAACATATTTTTCCACAATAAGTTCTACGCAGGCCCACGAGATGAAACACGGCATTCCGATGAATATTGCGTTTGTGGAATTAAAGAGTTAATCCACTCGTTTTTAGCCATCTCCGGGGGCGGCCATTTTGTCATTTCTGCCTTAATCCTAGAATCGCCCCTGAAAGACACAATCCATTTACCCTAATTGTTAAATTTAGGTGAGCCTAACCCTCATTAGGGTATCGGGTGACAATTGTGATTCATGAACCGACAATTATGATTACCAGAGGTCTTCATATTGTTCTACTGCCACATATGAGGCTTGTGACGTCTCAAATCCAAGTCTGAGAAATGCCCGTTTTCCCAGAAGAAGAATTTGGGTGTGTTTGTACTCGCGCGCTCACAACAGCACAATGACAAAAGACTCCGCACACATCCTCTGTGTTTGTGTCTCTACCGACTTTCTCCCGCGATGTCGCCTCTGACTCAAGCGCCTCGCAAAGCAGGAAGAGGAAGCGGCATGTTGGATTGTGTGGAGGAGTCACTTGTACACTTATCAGAAAAGCTCCTATAACTACTTCTCTCCTGATGACACGATACGTCACGGGACAATATGAATAGGTCCAAAGACACAGCAGTGGGGAAATAGTTCAAATTTATCTCATTGTCTTCTCCCCGGTTGTAATTACGTTACATTGGGGAATGCGACCAGAGAGATGTGTTGGCCAGCTTCGCTGACGTGGACAGTGGGAACGCCGGTTTATTTTGTCAGCTGAAGACCCCCAAGGCGCTGACCCTCACCAGGAGAGCAGACCTCCTATCGGTTCCAACTGAAGCAATCGGAACAGCCTGTCCTCACACTGGTAAACAGCTCATATACAGTACGTTAGATTTGGCTTAAAAACATTTTTTTTTAAATTAAAAATGGATGGAAATTACGATTTATAATGAAAAACCACTTTAGGCAAGCACAATTGTCACTTTTCTTCTGTGGTGGTTGCCAAAGGTGGTCACGGGAGTTCGTTGCAGTGTTACAGTAAATTTTTTGTCCGCATGTTTTTTCGTGATAACAATCACACTAGAGTGACAAGCATATCAGAGTGACCCCATCCATCCATTTTCCATCCACTCATCCTGTTCTGGGTCACGGAGACCTTTAGCGTATCACAGCCGCGGGGCTTTTGAGCAATAGGCGGACTACACCCTCACCTGGTCGCCAGCCAGTCTCGTTTGATGTAAAAAATATGGCATTTTGGTAGGCACAGTGGTTAGCGCGTCTGCCTCCCAGTCAAGAGGTCTTGGATTTGAATCTTGGCACCGGCCTTCCTTTGTGGAGTTTCCTGCGTGCTTGCGTGTTTTACCCCCCCCGTACGCTGGTTTCCTTCCACATTCCAATACCATGCCTGTTAACGTAATTGAAGACTCGAAATTGTACATAGGTGTAAAGTCGGTGGGAATGGTTGTCCGTCCTTATAACGTGCCCTGTAGTTGACTGATGATCAGTCCAGGCTACAGTCTTACCAAAATCATCTGGGATAGGCTTCTGCTCACGACATCCCTGAATAGGATAAGCGGGACAGGAAATGGATGAATAGTCGTTTTGGTAATATTGAGACCAACTATGGATTTTTTTTTTTTTTTTTTGGGCCGTTTATCTGTTCCAGCCACCAAAAAAAAACAAAAAAACCGGTATGTTTTTTAATTAGAAGAATAGAACTCTATAAAAAATATACTTTGTAAAACCTTCCAGTTATGGCAGGTTTAAGGCATCGAGTAAAATTGTTCAGTGTTGAGGAAGTCGAGCGCAGCTGTTTTGTGGCAGCAAATCCCCGAACTCTTTGGTGGACACCCAACGATGAGGGATGCATCCGGGAGGGGCTTAGAGTAGAGCTGCTGCTCCTCAGTATCGAGAGGAGCCAGATGAAGTGGTTGGGGCATTTGATTAGGATGCCCACCTGGTGAAGCGTGACAGCACGTTCTACTAGGACGTAGGCCAAAGGACATCCCAGGGCATGCTGGCAGAGTCTCTCAGATGACCTAGGAATGCCTCAGGACTTCCCCGGAAGAGCTGGGCAAAGTGTCTGGGGAGGCAGAAGTCTCCCCAGACGCTTCCCCGAAATAAGTGACTTTGTCGCAGTCATGGAACTATCAACTGCGTTTCCTATCGGTTGTCCTGAGTTTAAAAGAAGGTGGTGCTTTTGGCCACAAAGGGTCCTTTATGGTGAGCCCGTATCCATTTCTTCCATCTTTCGCCTCCAGCAAATATGTGACCTTTATTGCAGGTCCAAACGATTTACACCTTAAGCGCCTTCTTCACAACGTGAAGTGTGAATCATTGCTGCGGCACCCGGCGGAACGGCAGCTCTGGTGCCCGGAGTCGGTCATTAAAGAGGGAGCTCTGCCTTACATAAGAACCGATTTAAGTCCTTCTACCGGGGACCGACTCTGTTCCGACATATTACATGCTCTTACACACACTCATGTGCAAGAATATAAAGACCCGACCGTACACAAACTGCTCCCCGGTGTTTTAACGATGCATTAATGATGATGACCTTCCTACATTATTTCAATCAGCAAACGTGCAGTGAGCTCTTTTGTCTTGCCTGAGGGTTGTTGCTCCCGTACATACATGTGAGGTGTATATTTAGAATAGCCGTGCATAGCGGAGGGCGTCGCGTGGGAGGATGAGTTACTTTTTAACACTGGGAGCGCTGCGAAAAAAAAAAAAAAAAGAAAAAACAACCGCGCATGCATATATATATATATATGAGCTCAGACATAGCGTAGATGCACCTGTGCGCACTGGTAACGTCGTAAAAATGACACACGCACACACACTACTCGGGAGGTAAACCTCAGATGCTCTGTCACGCCCTGCAGAGGAAACCCCAGCTAGTAGACACGACTCCGCGTGATGCTTCACTGATGCATTATTCACCTCGCCGAAGCCGATTCTCCTTTACACTTCACTCCTTTCAACGCCTCTTTTATGATGTTCAGAGTGCTTTCTGGGGACACACAAGCACGTGCGTGTAGAGTGTAGCCTGCCGGAGACGTAACTACCCGCGCAGGTTGAAACGAGCTCCATGAAATGAAAGTGAGCTATTTTAGTCCACCTACCGGAGCCTTTCAGTGTGTTGCTTTATCTTCTCTCCGGCAAGGCATGCGGGTTACGAGAGAACACTCAGCAGGGGGAAGCCCTCATCTTTTCCAGCTCATCAGCATGCATGCATTAATTGTTCGCACGTATTCATTATTCACCTCCCACAGCCAATGAATTATTCAGCGCTCGTATTTCCGCATGAGAACAGAGAGGGAAGATATGAACGCCGTTTGTCTGAATGCTGTTCTCTCCCTTAGGCCGAGAACCCCCCCCCCCCCCCCACCGTCGTCGCCCACCCACTCGTACACATTTTCACCACGGCACTGTGAGAGCAAATTGGGAGAAATTACCCAACTCCAATCATTGTGAATGTTCTTGCTTCAGGGAGTATTAGGGGGGGGGGGGGAGATGAAAAAATGGCTTGTTTTTATGTCTTTACTAAAATCCATTATTATTTTGTCTCAAATTGTATTGGGAGGGAAAAAAAAATCATCTCTGGCAGTTATGTTCGTTTGTAGATGCCTCTGATGCTAATGCCGTCATCAAGATATCGTCGCTGGACACTTACGTCCAATTTTGGAAACATTTTTAATTGTCACGTTAATGCGATGTTTTGTAATGAGGAAACGGCATTTACGTAAAAATAAGAAAAATTGCAAAAAAAATGGAGATAAGTGTTTTTCACTGGAGATTTTACTTAATGGATTGTATACAAACATTTGGGTCTGTGGACTGCCCTACCACTCTAGTGAGAAATCAAATAATATAATATATAATCCAATAATGTATGTAACGTCAGTCAAAAATGGATTGACTAACCTCATATTGGAGCGTTCATTTTTGGTTTGCCAAATGTTCGGGTTACATAAAATGTGACTACACTCAACATTAATGGCCACAGTCAAAACAAGCAAAGTGGGGTAAAATATGGAGCAGTCGAGATGATCACAGTCTGAGTCTTGGCAGAGGAACGCGTTGGCAGTGGGGCACAGCGGGACTTCACAAATGTCTTCCACTCAGTCGTGCATGCGCCCACACAATCAATCTGTCATAATATTGCGGCTCCTTGTATCCTCAGCGTAGCGATACACAACCGGTTTCTGCTTAAACCTCAGGAGGGAAATGTTTTTTTTTTTTTTTTTTTGACACAATGACAGTAAAGGCGTTTTCTTATTTAATGCCACAATAGATATGCAATAATGCCTCTTTGTGTTGATGTGAAAGTCTTACCAAACCATTTCCTGCATTCCTACCCTAGTAACACATTTACACAGCCATTTATAATGTTCAACTCAGAGCCTAATCTAATACGAGCTAATATTAGACACCTCCATCAGGTCGACTGCCAACTATGTGCTCAATTATGGGCTCATTATTTTCCGAACGGGTGAGACTGTGACTTTCACAAGTTTCATGATAATTTCATTGCTTTTGAGGTTGTAATGGCGTTAACTGACTGCTGACTGAAAAGCGTATTGTAGTGCTTCTCTCTACTTTATCGTTTGGGAACACGCGTTTAACTGAAAGTGATGATACGAGAGCGCAGTTACTCGATGATCTTTGTGTCATTACGCGGTGAATATGGCTGTTAAAAAGCACACTGCATAAAGTACATTTACAGAAAATGTCATGTTTTTTGTCTTATTTGTTAAGATTGCAATTCCATCGGCCCACGGGTGGGTTTTCGCGCCTTGCCCGCGGGACATTTGCTTTATACAGAACTTCAAAGCATTCCCGGACATGTTATATATGGTTTGAAAACTGTTTCCGCAGATTCGAAAGATACCAAACATTATAAGATACAATCACATCTGCAGGCTCGGCGAGCATTTAAGTCAAACAATCGCTAACACACAAAAAATATGGAATTCACCATTTCAGCCTCAAAAATTTCCAACACCATTTCATAATCCATCAAAATGATCATATCACGTCAAAAAGGGTCCATTAAAAGTATTCCAGTAATAGTTAGTCCACAGCAAGCCTGACATCCATAAAGCCAAGTTATTATTTTGTACATATTTTCCCTTAGATTGCGTTAGCTTCGACAGATTTAGCCACACGAGATTTCAAAACATAGACTGGACCTTATGTTTGATTGATTGCTTACTTGATCCGATAAACGAATTGGATCCGGAGTTCAACAACCGCCAATTAACAAAATACATGCGTTAAATAGTACCACCCCCTGCATATCGACGATTCGTCAGTTGTGTTTGCAGTCACTTAAAACTTAAAAAGATTCTGATAGTTGAAGAGAAAAAAAAATCAAAGTGTTATCTTCAAAAAGAGACCAAAACTATGCTTATACTCCAAATGGTTCAAGTATAGCTTCAAATTAATTTTTTGTAATCTCTTGTCATTTCTGCATGCTCCAACTCACCTGTGACCCTATTGAGGAAAAGTCTTTTAGAAAACAGAGGCATGGATATACCTGTAATCATGTTCTGGTACTGAAGAACAAGAGAAGAGACTTTGAACCAGGGTTACAATACTTTGGGATTTTTCTTATAGTTAGTTTTTATTTCGTTTTGTCTTTTGTTTTGTTTGTTTTTTAAGAATTTTCTATTTTAAGGATAACAACATTTTGTTAACAAATATTTCATTCAATTTTTGTTTGTTATTTTGTTAGTTTTCATTAACTATAACCTTGCTTGCAACATGTACAGAATAATCAATATGTCAAAACAATTTGTCTGATCATTAAGTCAGCAGAAAACCTGGTTGTTCTATTTTCTATGCCGCTTATCCTCATTAGGTTTGCAGGTGAACTGGAACTGAACTCTATTCCAGATCATTGAAACTAACAATATTTTTTCAATGACTATTGAATTCCTTTAGAATGAATTGGATTACTCATTGGCCTTTAATCAAAAAGAATAGCTACGTACACAAATATATAAAAGATGAAGCACACAGAAGAGCTATTTGGCATGTCAAATATTTAGGAATCACTTTAACTAGCTATTTGCATGTTGTTCAGGACAACTATAAATTACAAAACACGTTTCTGTATCTTGTGTATGGCTTATTTGAAATTTTGTGGGGGAGGGAGACAGATGTCCTCCAATTCTTGAACGGCCCTCGGCTCATTGCGACGCTGTTTGTCGCTTTTGCGCGTTGAGCATGTCGTCAATACAGATATCATACCTATATTTTGCAAACTGTAGCCATGACTTCTCGATTCACTTTGAAAGAAATGTTGCTGAGTGTTGCTGTGTATGTTGAACACGCGGAAATCTAATTAAAAGCACCAAAAATAGTCCTTTTATTTTGAGACCATTTGAAATGAATTGGTGGGAAACTGACTTGGAAGTCTTTTAGCACAGGAAATGAAAAGAGAAGCGACCATTAACCTTGCATTCATGTCAGCAAGATGTCAGGAGCATGAATTGTTTGGATGAGATTGTCCCTATGCGAAACACAAACCTGATTTAGTGGAGATTTAGAAGCCCTATAAATTTAATTCCACCGTCCAGTGCCAGAAAGCCCGACTTGAACTTACTTGAACATGTTGCAGTCGGTGGGTTTGATTATCTTTGGGTTTGGAATAGTTTTCCCAATATTCATATAAAACACTCTAGATTATATTATAAAGTCATTATGTTGATTTAGCGGTGGAAACAACATCTTCAGGGAGGGAATCGCAAACAAAACGTCAGACATGAATCTTAAAGTAAGCACAAGCTCAAACAAGAGGCCTATACGGTAATGCGAATCTCGCTCTTCAAGAAGTTTATAAACACAAATACGATTTACACTAGACAATTAAAATTACTTAGCACAGATCAAAAGGTAGCCCTCAAAGACCACATGTTCTAAATTAAGTTTTATTACCAGTCTGACATTGTGATTTCCCAGGAATGTTATAAAAGTGATCATTTGAAAGTGTAAACACTTTGGAGATTTCTATTAAAAAAATATTGTTGCATATTGATATTTACTGCAACCCATGACATGGAAAAGCCAAATGTCAGTACTACTTCTTCTACCTTCATTGGTCATAATTATTGTAAGAAATTATTAAGTCTTCGCATGGATATACTTAATTATTAATATGAGCAGATTTGTTATTAAAGAGGTGTGTGTTAAACTAGTAGCCCTTCACATTAATTGGTAAACAACAAGTAGCTGTCAATTTCCAAAAAGATTGGTAAGGCCTGAAATAATACATCAATCCATACTTTCTATACCACCTATACTACTTTATCCCTACTGACTTTGGGCAATCACAGGGCCTACATAGAGAAACAATTCTCAGTCACACCTAAGTCTTCAGGCTCCCGGTCAGCTGTAGAATAGATTTTAAAATGATGCTACTGGTCTACGAATCACCGAATGACTTGGTTTGATACCTAAAATATTGAAATACAAATAAGATACAAGTGTATATTACTGACCATTTGAAAACAACTTGGCTTGAGTGTCACGTGTAGTTCCCACGAATCCCTCCCAGCTGGTTTGGGCTGAGACTGGTCAACAGCCAATCAGGGCATACATTAACAGGCATAACTCACATTCACGCCTATGGACAATTTGTCTTGAAACACACGCACGTTTTTGGAGCACGAGCTCCAAGCAGGAACGTCTGAGTCCGAATTCGAACCCCAAACCTCAGAAATGTGGGGCTGACCCACCACCATCCTGCACATTGCAGACTAAAAAATGTCTAATTTCAAAAACTGGAATTGTTATTGGATACTAACAGTTCAACAGATCGCCTTCTGGCCATGAGGCACGGGGATACGGCAGGCTACAGTATTGTACACTTCGTAAAATGATTGTTCTTTTCGCTTTGTATTTGGCGCCATCTAGTGTCAAATTTACATTACTGCAGCGTGAATTTAATAGATCAGAAAATTCATGGAAACTCGAAATGACGAGAACGTAAGACGTAACTTTCCAATAAAATGTGTATTATCATGAACCATTATGTCACCATTACGTACTCGATTTACGAGGTGATTTGTTTTCGAGATGGCGTAATAGAGATGGCGTAATGGTTAAATTTATGGTTTTCATTTGAAAAATGTAATGCCTAATAGTTTTATTCATATATTTATTGTGATTATGGCTTTCTTTTGCGTTTATGTACAATTTCGGGTACTGCTCCGGTTTAAAGCGAGGACCAACATTGCATTTTTGTGATTCAACTCAAAAATAAACTTTTTAGGGGTATTTAGAGAACAAAAAAAATATGCGCAAACAGGTGCATGGACATAAATTTACCGTTTTAATTTTTAGGGTTGGCAAAACGTATAAGAATTAATTCAAACGGCATTAATGCAAATTTCAACAGTTAAAAATTTAAGTTTAACACCATACCCGTTTTAGCACATGTCAAATGAATGAGCAGCATGAGACTGTTGAGAAAATGTATATTTTCTTTAAAAGGAAATTAAACTTATTGGATTTTTTTTTTTTTTTTTTTTTTTACCTATAACGCCCGAGATCGCTGACGTATTCGTTCATTGGGATTTTAACTCACACCCTTAATACACAGTGAAACACGACGACGTCATACGGTTGGCCACTGCTGGATTAGACGCGTACAGTGTGGCTCGCCTTTATACACAGACACAACACCGCATCGTCAATCGGGAGATTCATTTTATGCGGACGTTTTTTTTTTTTTTTGGTTGTTTTTTTTTTTTCTTTTGCAGCCTACGTTGCTCAACGGTTTTTGGATCGGAACCGACGAGTTTGCCTGAGTGCTTGCTTATTGGAGTCTTCTCGTTGAGCTGCATGCGGGAAATGTACCCACAAGACACAATTCATAATTTCATTCAAAATAACGTTGTCATGGAGAAGCCAAAGAGGTAACGTATGGATACTTATTCGGCATTGTGGGGGTGGGGGTGGGATGGTGGTTGCGTTTACTACATACCCCTTTGTAGTTTTTCTCAATTATTATAACCACCAAAAATGTATAATATACCCTAGCTAGTTTGAATACTGATAAGATTTACGACATCTAGTTGTTTACATTTACACATTTGGTTGGGCCCCCGTGTGGCTCTCCTGAGAACATTTGGCAATCTTTTTGACAGTGTAATTTTGTCTGTGCACGTGTTTCCTTTTTTTTTTATTTTTTTTATTTTTTTAGTAGTTACCAGCCCACGGGCCACATGTGGCCCCCGACCACACTCTTTAAATTAAAAAAAACATGTGTTTTTTTTTTTTGTTTCAAATCAAAACAATTCCTCAGAAAATGAGAATGACTTTCCATTATACATATTTTAACGAAATACAGGTTGGTAATGGGGAAGAAATCATGGAAAAAATGGCGGGGGTGGGGGGGGATATTTTAAAAATCAGAGAATGTGAATCCGAGGGTGCCAAACTAAGAGTATGCTGCGGTTGACTGTCGTTTTAAGTTGTGATACCACCATTCGCCACTAGATGGTTACACTTATACCAGACTGCCCATTACTACAACATGCCTTTTCCCAGATTTGGAATGATGTGCGGGAAAAACGTACTTCAATATATTAACATTTTGAGTGAGTTGATTTTAGTGAAAAAATGCATAACATTGAGTTCTTGCACTTTATGTTGGTTTGCTGTTCAGCAGTTTTGTGTCATCCTTAAAAGGTCATTTTTGTTCGAGACAGCCCTCTGCACTGGAAAAAAAAAAATGACAGTACGTGGTTATTTTGTTATCTTGAAACCATTTGTTGTTGCGTTTGGATATAGACCTTTTATGCGTACAGTTAGGCCCCACTATATGTTAAACTTGTGCTTGGCACGAAAATAGGACCATTGGTGTCAAAAGTTTGAGAATGTACAGGATTTTGATCATTGTCCTAACGAATGATAAGTAATTACAGTACTAGTTTTAATAACAACACTTAGAGAATGGAGCAAGGTCAGTTTCGTCAAATGATGTCAAATGTGCTATTTTTTTCAGGTACGTGTCCAGTTCAAGGCAAAATAACGTAACAACAACAGTAATTGAGCTGCAGCATCCAGCAAACTACCTGACAAAGTTCTCCCTTGATTCAAAGCTGCCTGATAGTGAGTCTTATGACACGCCATTAAATCGCCATGCATTTTTGAGCATGTCTTGTTCTTTTCACCTATATGCTTTGTTTTCCAGTCAAACCACATGTCAGGAATGTGTTTTGTACCAGCGCAACAAAGAAGCCAATGTTGTCAGCGGGCGAATTTCTGCTCCCGACTGGCCTCCCCGCAAAAAGGATGTTTGCAGCCGTGCCAAAGGTGTCCAAGCCGCCTCTTTGTATTGTCGACACCAACAAGGGACACAGGGAGTTCCATAATAAACTCTCGGGACTTGTGCCTGTGTACAGAAGGAAAAAGGTATTTTTTCATGGCATGACTCTGTAGAGAACATTTACCAGGATGCAAGGAAATGATTGTAATCATGTTTTGGACGGGACTTTTATTCATTTACTTTTTAGAGCTTGATGTTTACTTTTGATATTGCAGGATTATGGAGAAGTGCCTGCATATCTGCTGCGGCGCAAAAGCAAGTATCCAAAGGCTCCGGAGGAAAACAGTCATATTGAGGTGACGGAGCCAGAGGAGCCGGAAATCAAAAACCTTACAGACCAGGAGTGTCGTGAGATCATTGAGGTAATTTAGGTTCTTATTGCACTAATGCAATATAAATCACATGATGTGTTTTGACTAGTGGGGCCTCAAAGAACATATTGCAATGAAACCTTTGGACTTGACTTCCGCTTGTAGTCTTTGCTCCAATAATTTTGATGACCTGAAAGTTTGATTTTTTTTTTGGGGGGGGGGGGGTTAAAAATAATGCTCTCTTATAGGTTGTGTATCGGATCCAGATGTAGATCATTTGAAATTGAAGCTTAAATTTTAATCTCCGGCCATCTCTTATTTTCAACGCAACCCAGGGATGAGCAAGTGGTGGACTGTGGCCACACTCTTAGTGGGCCCTTGATTTAAAAAAGAGAAAAATCCAAAATATTAAGAAATATTGGGGGAGGGGGGGAATAAAATCCCAAAATGCGGGGGTTGACTATAATTTTAAATTGTAATACCACCAATCACCACCAGATGGCAGACTTGTCTTCGTTGAGCTTATACTGATTTGATTTTTGTGGGGAAAAAAAATATACAAAATGAGTTTTTGGACTTAATGTTGGTTTGCTGCTTAGCGGTTTTGTGCCATCCTTCATTGAGAATTTTTATGCATGAGCCTTCTGCGCTGGGTAAAAAAATTCGTTTTGTTTGTTTCGAACACTTTGTTGTTGGGTTAGGACAGTGGATCTTTTATGCATGCATTAAAAATGTACAATCAAAAATGAAGCGCTGATGACAAATTGTGCCCCCCTCCAACATTTAAGTTGCCCTGATCTAGAGAAATAAAACCTGAATAAAATTGGCCTCACTGTTCTGATACTTTTGGTGGGACATATATGTCAAAAAAACATCCGCCAAAAGGTCTTTTCAGTCAAGCCACAAGAGCATCTCAGGAGGACCAGAAAAGGGCCAAAACCCTTCTGTGGTGGAATCACAAAAACATTATGTCACTTTTTGGTCTATCAAACAGTAATCATTTTTTTTCTCCACAATCCAAGGACCTGAAGAAGAAACTTGTAAAGCTGAACACAACCTACCAGCGCCTCCCGTTTGTCATAGACACGCCATGGTTGAAGAACCGCAAGACGCGACTGGAGAAGGATATGACACAGGTGGAGACTGACATCAGACTCCTCGGAACACTGCTGCCCAACAAGTAGCACGTGAGCCTGCGCCATCTCTTCTCCAAAAACGAGCATGTCAAAAGTCAGCCAGAGGCAGTCTCTGTCTGGGGGATATGAACTCCTTGCTTCACCTCTGGGCAATCTCTGTTAATATGAAAGACTGCTGTAACTACTGTTGTTTGAAATGTTATAAGTAACTTCAGTTCAAATGTGCCGCATGTGTCCTTACCTTGACCTTTTACCTCAAACTGAACGGTCCAAGTCAGATATCTGACTGATAGCAAAGGGGCCACTAACCAGACGAAGGACGCGATTGTAGTCATAATTAGGATCGATCCAAACAGATTTGTTATGAGTGAACTTAAAATGCTTTGTTAAGTCAATAAAGTTTGCTTTTACTGTGCTTATTTTTAATTAAGATGGGGTTGGGTTTGTCCTCAGTTCTCCATTAAGATTTAGGACCAATGTGTGGCACTTTGTTGCAATAGTTTGGGGAGGTACTTTTGTGGTCCTGCATGACTGGTCATATAAGGTATGCTTAGATGCATTTTGTGTGGAAGACCCCATCAAACACCATTTAGGAAGAACAAGGTCGGTGAGCTAAAATGACACCGAAACCACATATGTCGTTTTTCTCACTCTGGGAAGTTCACTGAAGAATGGAAGCTATTAGTCACAGTTTAGACCCACTGGCCAAACAGACAAAATGGCAACCGGTTAAGAGATGCTAGTCTACTTGCTGACTCCTCTAGAGCAAGAGACTGACCACCCACCCTCCGTAACTCAACATAGTCAAGAGGTTCACCACCGCACGCCGATGGTGTGCAACACAAAAATGCAGCGGTGCGATGAGAAGTTCCTCTTGAGAGTGTACTGTATACTAAATTAAATGTACATTTATAGCCCCTGTACATGTGAGTCTCCTGTGAAGAAAAAAAATGTACGTAATGTGACTGGCTTGAAAGTCGGAAATGTTTAACTTCATTGCACGTGCATCATTTTTTTTCCCACATGACCCCTGTCCCCCGCAGGGAACATAATGACTTTTTTATCAGCATTTTCTGACGTTTTTTTTTTTATTTCGATATCCTTGGCCCCCCCCCCCAAGGGGAAAAAAATCCTAGCTCTGTGAATGAAATGTCACAGTCATAATTTGGAGCATTTATTGGAAAAATCAGCATGTGAGCTCACTAAAACTTCTTACACGAAGGAGCGCTTCATCAAGGACGGGGTGTAGCGGATCTCATTGTAGCCTTCCTGCTCCTCTTCCTCCTTGGAGACCCTCCATCGGCCGTCCTGACCTGTACGATGAAGCCACGTCATGAGCACCAGCAGGGCCAGCAGCATCAGGCTCATGGACAAAGTCAGCAGCACCCCCTGCAGGATCCCTGAGGAACTCCCAGCCACTGCTGACAGGCACAGTGGTCAAAAGCATCAGTGTGGTGTGAAAGGAAGCAAAGAGGATTATGGGAGGGACAAGAGTAATAGTCACCGCTGTAGACGGACAGGTTGACGTAGCAGTTCTCCGTTCCCAGGAGGTTGGAGGCGGAGCAACGGTACAGGCCGGACGTTTGCGAAGACACGTTGACGATCTGAACTGAACCTGACAGCTCGCCTGACAAATAATTATAAGGTATTCAATACAGCACTTCTATGCTGGATATCTCAAAGATTGGGAGGATATATCATGACTGAAAAATGGGAAGCATAGTGCGCTTGTGGTGAGCTTGTGTGCCTCACAATTCTGAGGTTTGAGCACACCTGCGACCCTACAAGTGCTGTAGAACATGTTTTGGGGGGTTTTTTGGAGGCGGGGCTACCTATGTAAACAACACATTTAATACCTTTTTTGGGGGGGAAGGGTAGCTATGTAAACAACACATTTAGTACCTCGCTGGAGTTCCACAAAGCTCTGTTCTAAGGCTTCTACTTCTTGTTTCTGACAGCCAAAATAAGTGATTGTTGTATGTCGCCTACTAAATGCTGATGAAGACCCTACAGAAAATGTGCTTTTGTATTGTGTCACGGGTCATTCAAAATCAATGCTTTCTTGTTTGGGCATCGGCGAAAGTCCGAAAATGTCTTTTGAAAATGGTGGTGGAGCACTTAAAGATGGAATTTAAAATTTGACTGAAGTAACCTCTGCCATCTATTGTCTTATGTAACTCAAATGTATAGGCCACTGAAAACTGGAGTGGGCTTCATTTCACAACCACGTCTTCTGAAATCAGATAGCATTCAAAATGGCTAGGGTTCTTGCTCTTGTATAGAAAGTGTAACTGTCAGTGTTTCAGTGTGCTTTATAAGAATAAAGATCAAATTCTGACCCTCCATATTGATGGGTAGTGAAATTTCCTCAGGGTTGAGTTTATCCCAGCGGAGCTCTGGAGTGGGAATGCCCTCGGTAACCGAGCAGGACAACGTGACGCTGCCCCCGGCGTCCATGTCGCCGTCCCACTGGCATGTGGGCAGCGATGGTGCCACTGTGGGCATAATCAACAGACGGACGTGTCAACATTGATTGTTATTAGCATGCTAAATAAACCCTGACTCATTTCTTTCTTTTTTTTTTTTTTTTTACTTCCACTCTCTAAAGGTTATTTTCACCTCAATTTAGTTGTACGCAGGTGACAGTAATGGTGAAAAAAAATTGAGTTTCATCTTGATGTTGTTTTTTATATCACAAAAACTTATCATTTGACTTTTTTTTTATGCACTTTATAAGAGTGCATTTACCTAAAACAGTGAGTAGCAGTTCTCCTATGCCGGGATCTGCTGTCTCTGGAGGGTTGTTGACCATGCAGCGATAAATGCCAGCGTCGGACACGCGAGTGTCGTTCACCATGATGTCTGCACTCCATGGGATACCTGACAAGCATATGGGTCACCTTTTCTCAATTTGTCTAAGATCGAAAAAAAAAAAAAAAATCATGGTTATACCTGTAAAGCCCACCCTTCCAATGAGGGAGGGGTCTTCTATAATCTGGCCGTGATCATACACGATCACCTGCAAAATCAATGAAGGAATTGTTGCTCTCTGAATCGTGATGTCATCACATTTCTTCCAGGAAAACTAAGAATAAAGTGTGGGTGGACCTGGATGGGGGATTCCGGACTGGAGAAGGGAGCCATGGTCCAGATTATGTTGAGTCGGGAGAGGGGGCTGGAAGTGAAGAAGGAGCAGGGCAGGATGACGAAATCCCCTCGGACCACCTCCATTGCGGATTCCCTCATTGTCACCCTCAGAGCATCTGAGGAAAGAAATGAATGAGCAAGACGACTCACAACAGAGCCTTGTGGAACTCCAGCAACATACTGAATATAACTGATTAAAAAAAGGTAATTGTCCACATTCATACCCTCTAAGCGCCCGTGTTGCGAATGAAATTAAAGTCCACACGCTGTAAAATCAATGATGACGATAATCATCTTATATGATATTTTCAGTCAGATGGTAGCATGACTATTAATTTGAAGTCATAAGCATGAACGAAAATCAGTTCATATCTTGACTCCTGTACATTGTTCTTTGGTACAGGAAAACGGTGATCAAGTGGATCACATATAGGCCTATATAATTTTGGCGAAATGAAACGAAGCAGTCAAGTGAGCATTAAAAAAAAAAAAAAAAATGGTGCGTGTCATTGATCCACTTTTTCATGTCCTCATTTCCTTCTGATCCAGAAATAATGAACCCGCCCTCCCCCCTTCTCTCATCTACATTTTTGTGTATCTGTGTGTGTGCACGAGTTGTTAATTGAACGTGACAGCTCTGACGTGGAGCCAAAACCAATTGCAGGCGGAGTGGAAAAACAACCCACTTACGCACTCTCAAACATCCTCCCAGCATGTTCGTATACTAGCATGCAGCATACAGTATCATCCAGTGCTAAAATAATACTGGGATTAATTACATCATGTGACAACACCATAATATTAGGAACAGCTCCCATTATGATGCTATTCAGGCTTCAATTTAACAGCAAATTATAATCAGAGATGGTTTTATGTGTCTCTAAAAGTATTTTTGATGCTGATTGAAAAAAAAAAGTCTTTACTTTTTTCTATCATATGAGGTTTATTTCCATTTTTTGTATTCAAGTTAGACCTATAAAAGTTTGCAAAATAAGGATTTTATCATGCATTGCAATTTATAGCTATGACGTTTCAGAAAAAAATCCACCTGTTGCTGACCCTAACCCTTAATTCATAAATATTATTTAATATAATTGTATTTTACATATCATTATTATTATTATTATTATTATTATTATTATTATGAAAACCTGATGTGCCACAGAAAAAACAAAGGCAGATTCAGAATCAGCGCAAAAAATAATCTAGGAAAGTTTACATGCATCTCTGAAGTAAAAAGTTCGTAAATATTTGTTGACCAATGTAATGAT
Organism: Filicampus tigris; assembly: GCF_054856515.1. Lineage (NCBI taxonomy): Eukaryota > Metazoa > Chordata > Actinopteri > Syngnathiformes > Syngnathidae > Filicampus > Filicampus tigris. Next base: position 11,868,498 of record NC_141233.1, on the reverse strand, counting down.
TACGTAAAATATGTTATAATAATTAAAATGAATAAATAACAAAAGTGTACTTAATGGTTGAAAACAAATCGTTCTAAAAGATTATATGCAACTGTTGTTCTTTTTTTTCAAAGTTAAATAGAACTGATCAGTACTTAAAGAGGTAGTCAACCCAAATATATTTTTTTCCAGAAGATGTTCTATGCAGGCCCACTAGTCTAAACACGGCATTCTGATTAATATTGCGTTTGTGGAATATGAGAAATCCGCCTGTTTTTAGCTAGCACAGGGGGCGGCCATTTTGTATGGCTCCGCTTCGGAAAACAGGTGAGCTGTGATTGTATGTTATCTGAGCCAGGAGCAACTTTGATGTCATCTTCAGTCGACAGAAGTGACAAAATGGCTGCCACCTGAAATGGCTACAAGTGAAAAAAAAGAAAAAAATATGTTTGGGTTGACTTCTTTAAAAAATGCACTGAATTAAAGATAAAAAATTAATAATGATGAAATCACTGTAACAGTATGCAGTTCGAACATTTTCGCATAGTAGTACTCGTACCACATTTTGAGAATTTGGCCAAGTAAATAAATTCGTCTGTGACAGTGTCAATCAAGAGCCTGTATTGTCATTCAATGTTGGATTTTTGGGGGGGGGGGAAAGAGAAGCGTACTCACTTGTCCGCAGGGTCGTGAAGCACACGCACAGGGTCCAGAATGCGCTTCGTCCAAGAGCACCCATGGCTGACAGCAAGCAGTGTGAGAAACAAGCTGGCCTCTCTCCTTCCCCCCTCATGAGCCAAAAAAGAAAACTAGGCATGCATGATTAATGTATTGAGCAACGCGGCCTCACCTCACCTCTCATTGTCAGCTTGGTGGAGAAAACAAAAGCGGCATTATTATGACACAGGACATTATCAGGGAACACTATTAGGATATGTTATTCGTTAGTGCTGACTCAATAAGCGCAGATGTTTGTTCCATTACATTCCACATGCCACAACAAGCATCAATATTTATATGTTGTCATACAACGCAAGCCATGGTGAGGTGGCTGCAGGAATTGCTGGCAAGTGCTGGCTGTTTAGTGCAAGTGACAACAATCGGCTGTATTCTTGCTATATTGGTATGATCTTCAACCAAGTCAATAAAGTTCTTGCTCTAAGCTTAAATGTTTTCAGGGTGGCGGTCAGTCGAAAATCCCATCAAGAACATAGAGGCAGTGATACGCATTGATTCGACTTGGTAATTTGCACGTATTGAATCACACCTTTTTTTTTTTTTTTACCAAAAGATATTCAATACAGTCAGGACCTAACTTTTAATTGGCCTAAATTCGTAAGACTTTGATAATTAATTAATCATTTACAGATCTTGTTGAACTTAAAATTGTCAGAATTCCACACTGTCAACAGTAAATTGCAGATTTTTGCAGTACTCCATGAAAACAGAATGTCTTTGTGGTTTTTCAAAATAAGACATCTCCAAACATCTGCTTTTACTTTGAACAACAGTGATCAACATTTTCACCTATTTTCTGACATCTCCAGACCAATCCAGTAATAAACTGTTTCTGCACTGTCAATTTGAAGTAATGTCTTGTTATAGAATAAAGAATTAAATCTTATTTTTTATATACAATTCACCACTTAATAATCATAATACAATTGACTATTAAACAACATCTAGTTACAGTCCTGAGGTGTGCTATTAAATAGGTGACAAAAACATGTTTGTGACTCCTGGTTGCCAGGCAAATACAGCATGCGCATGGTTTTCATGTACAATAAAAAATGCAATTGATCAAAGTGCTGTATCTTTAAAAATGCATTTACAAAGTAGGATTGTAATAGCTTTGTATTTTTTCATTACTAGTTTTTATCCCATTTGGACTTGACTTTTTTTTTTCAATTCTGTTCATTTCAATTGATTTCTATTTTGCAGAACATGCATGGTTTCAGTTTAGTTTTTTTTTTTAATATATGGAGTATTTGTCAAATGCAAATAAAAAAAAAGTCACTAAGAAATGTGTAATGAAGTATTTGACCTTCCTTTCCTTCTTCCGTACTGAAATAAATACGCTTAAAATGAGCCCCGATAGCTCATGTATATTTTCATTCACAAAGAAATGGACATTTTCACTTTAATTATATGTAATTTGTTAGTTTTTGCTGGGTTTTTTTTTTCTTAAAGCATTTTTGTTTCATTTTATTTCATTAATGTAAATGGTTTATTCAATTTTTGTCTTAATTATTTTACAAAGACGCTAAGAACACACAAAACACATGCAATATTATCTACTGTATGCGTTTCCTTGGGTTACCGGCTTCCCCATATTCCCAAAACATGCAGTGTTTAATAAAAGCTCTAAATGGTCTATTGTTGTAAATAAAATACGAGAGTAAATTGTTGTCTGTCAGGCCTTAAATGAGTCTCTGAGCACACATTTGACCGCTCTCCATTTATTTAAAACACACATCCAGCGGTAGCTTTGTGCGTTTCAGCTGTGTGAAGGACAGAAGAGTTGACTGAGGCTAGAAAATTAACATGGAGCAGAAAGAGAAGACAGTTATTGGCAAATATGTTCAGCACTTCCTCAGGTGGGTAAATACATTTTTCGGGGGGGCTGTACAGATAAGAGTATTCTGATATACGGTACGGCATATACATTACTATAAAATGTACATACTGTAGTACTTAACACGTGTGAATATCGTGGCTGCTTTTCTCAAGCTTTTAGCCTGCAAACATAGCAGGGACACACTTTCGGTTTGCTTGCCTTTATCGCATTCACGCCAGGCACAAATCGTTGGGAGTAAATTTGATCTCTGATCGGACATAATAGTATAACATTTCCCTTTGCACAACATAAGTGTTTCGTGGCCTTGTATGCTAAGATGAATTACACCTAGGTTTCTCTTATAACACGGACTTTTAATAAATAGAGAGACAAAGGGAGAGGGACTGGAGATGGGAGCGGAGTGAGTTTGGCCCCTCCATCTTTCAGGGTAACAGGAAGTGACCTGCTGGCAGGCCAGCCAATCGCAGGAGGGTCCAGAGTGTTTTGCCCACCGATCGAATCGCTTTGGCGAGGAGGCCCGTGAGCGCGATCGGGGGCGGTTCGCCACAGTCCGCTCACAAGAGCATGGTGACGGGCTTCTCCAGGAACTTGCGGAACTCGGCGAGCCACTGGGCGCCCACCGCGCCGTCCACCACCCGGTGGTCGCAGCTCAGTGTCACAGACATCATGCTGGCTACGTCAAAACTGAAAAACAAAGCATAAGCCTTTAGTGGACAATACGGCCTTCAAATTTATAGTTTTCTTTTTTCACAAATATCACATTTTAATACATTTCCCTACATTTGCTATTTTATCCACCCATCTAGGATATGCTTCGCTTCTCCTGATACCAAACAAGGCGTAAAACTGTTCTTCCCCGAGCATTAACTTTCACAGAAAGACTAGAAATAATATATTTTTCCTTCACAGTTAGTTAAAATAAGAGCTTCCTCTTGGAAAAAAATTTCTCTTTATTTTGTCCCTATTGCACATAGAACCTCAATGGAAATGTACCTGCATTTCTTTACACAGTTCAACTGCAAATAAATAAATTAATACAACTGTATTACACTTAAAAGTCAAAAAAACACTGAACTGTACTTAGACAATGTACTGGATTAAAAACAGGTTGAAGTCACTTCAACTCCATGCACAGTTTCCACATTTAATTCAGTGTTGTTTTTTTAGTGTACCACTAGAGGGCGCTTGTGCACATGAGACACTGAGAAACAATGGCACAAAACCAATGATTCCTCCCTACCTCGGCTTTGCGGTGCTGATCATACAACATATCTATAAATCTACGATCCACGCATGCAGCATTTTTTAAAAAATATATAGAGACAATCAAATACAAACTTGACACATACCCTCTTTCGTTGTCGGCGGGCATGAGGCGCTTTTCAGAGCCTCCCACAGCGAGGATGCAAGACTGGGGAGGGTTGATGATGGCTGAGAAGTTCTTGATGCCAAACATTCCCAAATTGGAGATGGTGAACGTGCCTCCCTGGTGGTGGTGGCGGGGGGGGGGGGGGGGGGATATTAGCGTAGAATGTCAGACACTTCTCCCGTAAATTGCACGACTACAATTTGTACCTGGAACTCATGCGGCTGCAGTTTGCCGTCCCGTGCTTTGGCGGCGAGAGCCGACACGTCGACGCTGATGGCGGCGAGTCCCTTGGTGTGCGCGTTGAACACGATGGGCGTGATGAGACCATTGGCCGTGCTCACTGCCACGCTCAGGTCCACCACGTGGTTCCTAAAAGAGAGCAAACGTGCAAAGTTGGGAGGTACATTTGATTTATACAGCATTTGGACTCGCAAAGTGCTTTCCGTGGTAAAAAGACAACAGTTAATACGCAGTCACAAATAGAATTTGAAATGTTGGAAAGGTTTGATGGGAAATAACAGGAATTCATGCCTGGCTAAGCAACTTTTTTTTTTTTTAAAGTCTTCAGGAATGGGATAACATAACGCTATCAAGAGTCCTGTAATATTTTTTGTACTACAGGAATTTAGCATGGTTTTTTTTAAATGGTTGATTAAAATGTACGTTTTCCATGTTGTATCTATGTAAGCTGTCATTGCATTTTGTTCACGTACTAAACTTCTTTTAACTATGTAGACGGAAAAAAAAAAAAAAAATCTAACTAGTAGTCTGTGCCTGTGAGCAATGTTGAAGCTACTCACTGGCGGATGACCGTATCCATCCAAGAGGAGTTGCACTCGGGCACCTTGAGGCAGGCCAACGCACTGGCTTTGATGATGAAGTCATTCACACTGAGCTTGATATTTTTGGCTTTCACCTCCTGGCCAGCACAGATCACAATTGTTTGAGGTGATCTTGTCATTCATTCTGCAACCTCATCAATCGTCAGTCATCAGATCATCAAGTACCTCGTTGAGCTCTTTCCTAAGCTCCAGCACTTGGTCCATGTTGACATCTACAGAGAGGTAATAGTGGGGGATGGTTTGCTTTGACTGCATCAACCTCTGAGCGATGACCTGCAAGAGGTGGGAAAAAAAAAAAAACATCAACAAAGGAAATCAGATTGCAAGCGTGTGTTGTGTGTGTGTGTGTGTGTGTGTGTGCGTGGGGAAGCGTGAAGGCGAAGAAGCCAGAACAAGGCTAAGAAGGACGTAAAGCGGCTGCCCCTTTTAAGTCAGGTGTGTTTGCTCTCACCTTGCGGATGTTGCTGATAGGGATGTCTGTGAAAGTCCCGGCTGGCGCGGCAGGAACGGCAGCAGGTGCCGGAACAGCCGGAGCGGCGGCCGCAGCCGGAGCGGCCTGTCGAAAGGAAACAGAATGACATCAAAATTCATGAGGCTCCATTACACAGACGTGGATGCAACATCCGGCCAGCCGCTTCCTATCGCCTTTGGTTCCTTAAGAGTCGCAATCTCAATCGCGCAAGCTAATTGTAAAAGTTTAACTGAAGTGCAACTTACTGGTGCAGCCTTCGCTGGAACAAAACTGTCAATGTCTTTCCTGGTAATGCGTCCATCAGGCCCAGAACCTGAGAAAGCAGAGTACATATTCTCATCACATTCCTGTGGAGGGCCGTACTTGTGATGAATGTGGACTCACCGGTAATCTGCGCCAGGTCAAAGCCTTTCTCTGCAGCGAGTTTCTTTGCTAGTGGGCTTGCGAACACGCGGCCCTTCCGGGGCGCTGCGGCTGCGGGGGGGAAGGAGGGTGCTGCGGTGGGGGTGGCGGCCTGAGTTGGTGGCGCAGCGACAGGCGCTGCTGCCTGCATAAAGAAAGCGTTGGGTTACATCAGTTGAAGTATTTCTACAAAAGGTACCTTGACTTTCGAATGTCCAAACGTAGACGTTTGGAGAGCATCTGCTTTGAGTTGTGAGCAAAAATTGGACTTGTGATTCAATTTCCGCCACTAGATGGCAGCAGTGAATTTCACAACACGTGTCTGCCATCAGTTGTGAAAGTGGTTGGATATTGTGCTTGCATTTGCAGTTTGTTCAGGTATTTTCCAAATTTCTACTTTCAAACCATGGGTCGTCAGAAATTAAGTGCTGAAAACGAAGAAGCGGATGATGTCCAGGTGATGATGACTAAATAAAGATTGAAATCATAGAACAACATCAGTGAGGTGTGCGTGTCGTCAGCTTGGCGAAGTAGTAATGCTATGTACTATACTGAAGCAGAATTTAAAATGAATAAGAAAAAATATAATGAATAAAATAAAAAATAATAAAAATAAATAATAGTCTTTTTTGGCCCCTTAATGCTTACAAAAATGAAAATATGAATTTATTTGCTTTGTTGAGAGTGTGCCTTTGATATTGACAAACGAAGGGATAAAGGACAATCTCAGATAACAGAACAAGATGGACATGCTAACACTGTGCATGTGTCTTACTGGTGCTGGAGCAGGAGGAGGTGTTGAAATCTCTGCAATGCCTGTTTCGACATAGTCCTTGAAAGCAGCAATGTCGCTCTCCTTCTCTACGATGATGCAAAGCGGAGTTCCTAACGGGACATCGCGCGTCCCCTCGGACACCATTATTTTGGCCAGATACCCCTCCTCCTGCACCTCGAAACCTCAACGTGACACAAAGGGGGACACAATTGAGTACGAGTTGGATAGAAACAACAACTTCCGGGCCGCTGTGTCCAAGGACGTTCGGGCTTTACCGATGGTTGCCTTGTCCGTCTCGATCTCGGCCAGCAGGTCTCCCTCGCTGAGCTTCTCGCCAACTTTCTTCTCCCAGCGCTGCACCGTGCCCATCGTCATGGTGGGAGAGAGGGCGGGAAGTGTGATCTGCAACACGCACACGCTCGAAAGGTTCACTTTTACAACTATATTACAATTGACCAATCATGGACATATTCAGAAAAATATACTTTTTAAATTGCTTTTATTTGAATTGTTCTCTGGGGAGCCTGCCGGCCCACCCATGGATAGGAAAGTCCCCAAAGTAAATGTTTTGTTATCTGCCTATTTCTGAAAATGTGTAGTTAAGCGTGCCATTCTGAACCTCCACCCCACTGTTTTGTACTGTAACAGTGGTGCTAATTTGCATAATAAAAATAACACCCATTCCAAGTTCTTCCACTCATGACTTGTTGGCTAGGCCGAGCAAAGGTTCAGGGACACTTTCAAGCATCCGCACTATGATCCACATCCTCCACAGGTGCGATACAGCCTGCTACAATGACAAAAGCCAAAAAGTAAACGGAGCGGCAATGAGTTCTGTGGAATGCACAAATTAGCTTATCTAACAGTGCTGTTTTTCTTATTAACTTATTTCATTGCATACTAGAAATAAAACATACATATGTTTACATGAAAAAAAAATACAAAATGCAAATGAAAGGGGGCAAAGGGAAAATAAATTATGTTTTCGGCCCCACTTTAAAAGAGGGAAAAAAACATTTAGATTTCACAATCAAATTTCCCTTTCGCCTCTCGATTTAGATCAATCACGTGTGCTTGTGTACACGTGTACTTATACACATATTTGACCGCTCGGTGATTCATTGTGGTGGTGGTGTATAAAGACTAAAGCGTAATGTCTAAAATACTTCTGCACCTTGAATTTGTATCCCACAGCTAACCAACAACATTTCGAGTCACTTTAAGCGGCTCACCTTCAAATGTGTCGGGTAGGAGCTGCCTGGAGCAGCAGGTGGTGCACTTGCAGCTGCAGCTTGAGGAGGCGGAGGAGGAGGAGCCGCGGCGGCTGATGAAGAAGCAGACTTCAGCGAGTCCAATGTAACATCCTTAAATGCTGGAACGAGGTCTGGGCTGCAAGACGGACAATATAAAGAAGTGTTCAGTTGACTTTTTTTTGTTGCGATTGTAATTACCTCTCAGAATGTTCAACAGCAAGACAAAGAGTATTGCAGTGCTGTTTACCTGTCAACAGTGATGCAAATTACTGATCCAATTTCTACATCTCTGGTCCCTTCAGGAACAAGGATTTTGGCAAGATAGCACTCTTCCAGCATCTCAAATCCCACGGTGGCCTTGTCTGTCTCCACCTACAAAAAGACAACATCAATCATTTCTTTCCCTACATTCATACAGAGTACACACACGTCACACGATCTCCAAACCTCTGCTATGAGCTCGCCCTCGCTGATTTTGTCTCCCTCCTTCTTTTCCCAGCGAGCGATGGTTCCAGTCTGCATGGTGGGTGAGAGTGCAGGCAGCTCCACCTGTTTAACGTTGACAAACAGCACATCACTGAAAGCGCTGAAAAAGGATCGCCATGACCAATAACACATACTTCACAACATACCGGGTGATTCACAGCAGTTTCAAAGGTGATTTGTTAAGTGTCGATTCATATGTGGAGCGGGCTCAAGGTTTTCCAGAGGCTCATAGGAAAGGAAGGCTTTTCAAGGGCTTTTTTGTCCGACGCACAACTACACGATCAATTGTAGTCAAAAACACTTGATTATTAAAAAGGCGATCGTTGTTATTTCTAGTATGTACCTAATGCTGCATCGGACAAACATAGCACATATTCCAATATAGACAACTCAGAAGTGTCATAAATTTACCAAATAACACATGGTATGAAGATGCAACTACAACATAAGACATAGGAAGTCTGGACAATGCATTGAGTTGAGTCATAAGTAAACACTTATTAATTTGTCTGAAAATTAATTCTTATTCAATAAAAGTATCAAAAGTTTGGTCATCTATCTATGGCAGTGACGTAATGTGACAGGCAGGACAATTAATGTAAATGCTCTTCCGCTACCACCACTCATTATCATTTATTTCAGTTTTTACTTTTTGTGGCATTTTTCTTGCTGGCGTGCACGAGATTTTATTTTGATTTTGATCATTTAATGCAAAATATGTGCCTTGGTTCAATACAGGTTGGAAAACACTGTTAACCAGCATGTCATAGTTGTTACTTATTTCCAGCTGTCAGCTAAATGACAGAGTTTAAACCCACTTTTAAAACAAAAACCTCACAGGAGCTACTGTCAAATCTTTGCAATGGCAAAATATACATTGATTTGCAGTGTACATTTGAAGTTTAAGACGTGTAATGTAAGTTTCATCTCATGTCTCTGTGCTAGCGACGGAGGTCATGCTAAGTGAAGTGGATGCTATAGCAACCGGAAACCCGGTAACTGTACCTTCTGGTGCGGCGGCAGGCTGTAGAAACGCTCGCTCCGACAGCGAACAGTAAGCTGAGGACACCGCAGCAGCGCTCCCCTGTGACTGAAGCCCACGGTCGAGCATACTGCCCGGGAGCCGGCTACGCGGTGTAGCCGCCTCACACAGCCGGTTCCGGATAAGCAACGGGAGCTGATAGCAGAGGTGGCAGGCCCAGCTGGGAGGGCACCGGGACGAGGGAGCCGGGCGGACGGCCTCAGCCGCAGGATTAGACGAAGCATGTCGGAGCAATTGGATAACTGTACGGAGCTATGGTTAAAACAGTTACTTTACGCGTGCATGAGGAAAAACGACACTAATAAGCCTTCAGGTGCCACTCCTCACTTTCTAATGACCTCCTCCTGTCCAAAACACACCGCTTTCCGGCTCCCGACACGCACTCTCGTATCTTGGCTCAAAGTGTCGTAAAAACGGTTGTAACGCAAAATGACCGCCACCTAAATCGCTACGAAGCCAAGAGTGGGAAATACATAAATAAATAAATGTGTAGTGTTATTTTGTAGTAGTATCTAATAGTATCTCGTTATACAATCCTTTCTACATTTCAGTGTTAATTCCTCGCATTTTAGTTGAGCTTCAGCATTCACACATTGTCTAATTAATATAATGAACACGAATAGTGTATCATAAAAAAAATGCTATTCCTTTAATTTCCCTTTCAAAATATATAAAAATGCATAGATGGTAGAATACTGAATAATGTATATTTGTGAATAATGTGCTACTTTAATCATGCGCATTTAGAGCAGAAAAATCTCAACTGCACAGTATCATGCACAAAAAAGTGCCCGAATTATGTAGCTTCTGCCATCTTGTGGAAAAACAATTACACACACAAATGTGCCACAGCACAGTGTTTGGGAATTACAGTATTATGAAAGAAGAGCAAACTCAAAAAAATGAAACAATTGTATTTTTTATACGCCTTGGTTTTATTTTTTAATACACATTGAAAAACCAAATCCACTCATTTGTAAACGGTAAGTCATCATGTGTAGAATTAAAAAAATATTCAAACTGTACATTTCGCAGAATGTTATGGCATTCAGAAGGGTACATTAGATTGATGCATATTTCAATTGGCTTGTTGGAAAAGGAAACACACTGCAAATGGTAAGCATGAGTGTAACTTAAAGGGGTCCGCCATCATCCTAACATGGAAGCCGAGCACACACGTACACATTAACACAATAAATAAAGGTAAAGTTCCTTAGTTAGGTCCTGCTTTCTATGTCAAATTCATAGCACAGCGGCATTATTAAGGAGCACAAGCATTCCCATCTCATACAAAGGATTCTAGTCATCCTACCAAAAATAGTTTTTTGGGGGGGCGCGAAATACAAAACAAAAATACTATCTTTTTTTTTAACTAAACAGTATGTAAACAGTGCCATTCATCTGCATTTCTAATGCATATGAGTTACAACATGTATTCAACAGCTATTCACAGAAGCATGTCCAGAATGTTCACAAGCGAGGCAGTGAGCCACTTGAAACAAATAAACAAACAAAAACAAATAAAACAATATTAAGATGACATTAAGATAACGACGTGCCAATTCCAAAAGAATGTCCCATTATTTAATATGGTTGATAATACTGAAGACTTAAAATGACATGCATGTTGTAGGCCGAAGGATGAAATGCACTTAAACTAGCCATAGTTGCTTTAAAGACTGCAGTGCTGTGAAAACATGTTAGGTTTCGGAGTATTATTGAGACGCTGTCGTCAAGGCCCGGAGATAACAAGCACATGGTAACAAGGCACTGAGTTCTATGATATAATCAACATTTACACTACAGTGAGTTTAAAAGCTCAAATCTCTGACTGCTGAAGTATTTCTAAAAAGTTGAATCTCAAGTCGTCTCCTTCAAGGTTCCAGTTACATGGCTGTCTACACCTAAGAGGGTCTAAAAAGGTCAAAAGAAAGCACACAAACAGCTCAGCAATTACAGAAAAGAAAAAGGTGAGAATATTAGGAGAGCCATGTTGGTGGTGTTACCTGGATTCACCGTGGTCTTCCTCCACCCAGGCCACGATTTTGCCTTCCCAGCCAGGCACGATGGCTCCATCGAAGAAAACCTGTTCTCATACACACGGACGTACAGTATGGACACTGGATTTCACATAACAAATTCTATCGCTTTTATTGTTATGCTTTTGTCCCTCTCCACAGTTGTCGCTTACCTCCTCTTTCACAGTACCAAATTCCGGATCCAAGGCCTTAAAGTGGTATCTGTAGTTCCCCTCTTGATCCACAGCTGCCTTCACATCCTTGAGAGTCACCTCACCCAACCTGTACAAATGCCCCGCCCCCCATTATAACGTTCACATTTAAAATGTCTACCTTCTGGCATTTCACATGCACAAATATGCTGACGACAAAACTCAAAACACCTTTTGGGTATGTTGATCATAGAAGGTGTGGGCGATCTTCCTGTGAAGTACAGTATCTTAGTAGACGATGTGCTGTTGGACTGACAAACCTCTGCAATGAAACAAATGGGACATTAAGTAAAGACTCAAAATGCGTCGTATGCCTGAATGTGTTTCACAGAGGAGCACTAATTCACTCTACTTACTTGGCCAAGAGTCACAGTCACTGTTCTGGCCTTTGCGTCTGGGAGATTTCCCTCTAACCTGTAGTATGACGATACATGTTGAAGAAAAAACAAGCACAACAACGACACTCTGCAAGCATTGCCGGCGGCGGGATTCATTTTAAAATCGTATTGGATTTACCACGCTACAGAACTAGAGATGTGCACAATCAAGTCACAATCAAGCATTGTGCGCAATCACATTCTTATCCTAAGGGAGAGATGTCAGCGTAAAACAAGGGTGTCAAACTCATTTTTGTCGCGGGCCACATCGTACTTTCTGTTTTTCTCAGAGGGCCATTATAACTTGAAGCCATATAAATGCATGATTGCCTTATATTGTTACTTATACACAACAAATTGACTGATAACTACTTTTTGAAATCAAAGACAAGTAAAAACTGTTTGGGCAAATATTTTTAAATTTTAAAGAGGGGATTGGTAAAAAAAAAAATCTTGCAAAATCTCAGATCTCAGCGTTGTTAAAAGTGAAGACAATCTGAAAGAAACAAAGTCCACCCGTACGATTTGCCTTCGCGGGCCACATAAACGGATGTCGCGGGCCAGATCTGGCCCCCGGGCCTTGAGTTTGACACCTGTGGCGTAAAAGGATGCACACTAAAGTATTAATTTTTCAACTTCTGTCACGGAACTATCTTTAAAAATACAAGTGTGGTAAAAGTGTTCACAAAATCCAAAGTTCTGAATTCAAAATGAGCTCTCGGGTCGAACCTCCTAAAACAGACCAAAAACACACCCTCGTACCCGGTGTGTATGTGCGGCATGCAGTCTATCGATGAGTGACACGATGCCCTGCTCCAGGGTGTCCAGTGTGTGGTGCTGCGGGTCGTGGGCTCTGAAGTCGTTCCTCAAACTTCTAAGTGCATCTCTCAGCAGCTGAACCTCCTCTGCCTGCAAATAAGGCACAACCACACGCACGCGTTATATTCACCGACAATAACATTAGCCACAAGCTACCAAGATCCAACGCAAGAGCTCAGAATATGTCATCGACGCATTAAAAATGCTGCGTACGATTCGCTATATGGAGCTCTAGTATCTGCTTAGTCAGTGAATTGGATGATTCCATTTTTGGGGGTGGGTGGGGCTGGGAGGTACCCAAAGAGAGCCCACGTAAGCATAGAGAGAACAACACTCCATATAGGAAGGCCGGAGATGAGATTTCAGGCAGGTCAAATAATAGCAAAAGGTAGCTGTCATCTCCGTAACAACAGAAAGTGGGGCAGTGCCAAGGGCAAAACGGAGGCAAAAGCACTTACGCTTGATATGGAGGAAGCAGGATTTCCAGACAAGTAATAGCCATTGTTTTCAGTGCAAGGGGAAATCTGAGAAAACTGAAAGTTTATAGTTAAATACGCGCCGGATGTTCAGAATTTGGTAGCAGCGCAATTAAAATCAGTATTACCTGTTGTAGATCTCTATTCATTACTTCCTGCCTGATGCTGTTTTTCTCTTTTTGCAGCTCACTCTGCCAGAAAAAAAAAACACACTCCAGTTAGAGGACAAAATGCATCTTGTTGAGCGTGACGACTGTACCTGCTGCTTTTGGCTTTCTTCAAGTTTTTGTTTGAGCTGTTGCAAAAGTCTGTCCTTCTGCCCAACTTCCTTCTACAGTAACAAGGAAGAAAAGAAAAAGGAGGAAAGGTTAATAAGGTAAAAAGCCAACTCAAAGAGGAAAAACAACAACCAAATTCACCGTAAAAGAAGCCATCAATCCAGACCATAAAGTAAGAAATATTCACTGAGAATAAAGAAGTGTTTTTACGTAATGCCATCAGAAGAAAGCATGTTGGACAACAAAAGGTGTTGGGTTACGTTAGTGCACACCTTGCAGTCACTCCACAGGCGGGTACATTCCTCGAGCTTCCGCTGTAGCTCGGTCTAGGGGAAATAGCATTCTATACTTGCAATCAAAGCTTAAATTGAACACGGCGGTTATGTTCGACCAAAAATGTATTTCTTACCTTCTGATTGTTAAGTTCATCCTTAGCCATGCTGGCTCGGAGCAACTCTTGCTTCAGCTGAAGGATGGACGCCTCCTGAGTGCACAGACGCTGCTGCTGGGCCTCCTGGAATTTTCATCACATCAATAATAATGACCTTCATTTTACGAAGTTAACACGTCACGCACCAAACATTACAACGAAGCCATCGAACTGTAATGCGTTGTGTAAAAGTTGCGTGCATCTTGCCTTGATTCCTTGGAGGTTTCTCATCTCTTGCTTGCAGCTCAACAGCTCCCTCTAGATCGGCGAGTTAAATACGAATAAATCTGACAATCGCTTGTTGAGAAAAAAGTAGAAAAATAAAAAATAAAACATACCTTCAGCTCCCGGGATTCCTCCATACTCTGGTCCAAACGGCCGCGGACGACTACCTGGAAAGAGAGCGACAACAAATGGAGGAGCGTGAGAATGCACAGAAACTGACACCCGTGTCGCCGCTCAGTGTGTGTCAAGAGAAAGAAACGTGATCTGTGCAGAGCACGGAGAGCTCGGTCGGGCAGGAAAAAAGAGAGGGAAGACACGGAAAAGAAGAGATGATCCAACAGAAGTTAAAAAGTTTGAAGGAGAAAAAAATGAACGGATAAAAGGAAGTAGAAAAAAAAAAATTGGGTGTACCAGCCGCTGCTCGGGATGACCTTCGTCTAAACTGAAAGACAGGTCTTGCTCGTCCTCCGGCAGAGAGCCTTGCAGCAACAGGGCCTTAGGAACACAAGAGACATCCTTTGACATCGGGTGGTGATGTGAGAGAGTCTTGGAATCATAACTACCTACACTGAAAAAGGTTTCTGATGAATTTACTCAATTTTATTTTGTCAAGTGTTTGCACGAAATACAACCATCTGGATTAAGATACGTTTTTTTTTTGTTTGTTTTTTTTTCATTTTTTGAAGTAAACTATACATCTACTACAACATTTCAAATTTCCAATAAAAATAAGCTTTACAGATGCAATGCCCGCAGCATGTGTTGTGACCTGGTGGCATACTGCCATAATAAAGGTGAAGTACACCCACCTGGTAGCTCCAGCAGTTATTTTTATCCTGAGCGGAAAAAATGTTTGTTTGCGGTGAGGCCCTTTTTTTTTTCTTTTCCTTTTTTTTCAAACCGTAATTAATTGGAACGCAGCGTCCAACTGAACAGAGGACTCTATTGAGGAAATACTCAAACACAAACAAAATATCTGAGCTTGATGCACTTCCAGTGAGAGTTTCTAGCAAATGGGGTGTGGCTCGGCTGGTAGAGTGATCTTGAGGTTTAGAAGCTTTGTCAAGGAAAGAGATGTTACTCCCCCATGAAATACAGTAGATCTCATTAAACATTGTGCGACTGGGTGAATATTTTGACTTTGCATATCCGATAGGTAGAATGCGCTACATAAGTGAAGCTCATTTACAAGTTTGTCTATTTAGGCTGCACCAGACTGTACATCAACACTTGAGGCCAACGTGACTGTCAAGAAAAAAGCCATTCAAACAGGCAAAACACAAACCAAATGCCTACCTGCAAAGCCGCCACCATTTTACGTGTCTCCTCAACCTCCTTCTCCAAAGTTTCACCGATGGGATCTCCCCAGGTTGTCTCCGCTACGGTAACAGACGGCTCAACTTTGGGCCCATATAGACGCGCACCGATTAATCAGGACGCACAAATCTTGATCGCACGTCTTGACTCCGAGATGTGCCGCTTACCTCCGTTCTCGATATGTGTGCGCTCTTCTTCCTGGCGGTCTGCTTGAATGCTGGGTGGAGCTCTGGGAGATGGTAAAGGACTCACTGAGCTGACACTCGAAGGAAAAAAAAAAAAAAAAAAAAGACAAAAGATATCGCGTGCAAGTAAATCACCAGGAAAAAAAAAAAGTACTAACAGGTTGCTAAAGCAATACAATACATAACAGCATGTTGTATTTTTAATACAGTTCAATCCAAACACACACTAATGCCATCTGGTCTTACCATTTAATCTGCGTTCCCCCCATCTGACTGATCTGCGCTGTGTTCAACCCAGATCATGCTAATTTATCATCTTCCACACGCTAACACGAGTACGCACAAATACCCACACGCCCTCTGCGTCTTGCCAGTCACATGCTACCATAGCAACCGACGCGGCATAATCTGCAAAAATATATCGCCTAATGGATGCACACACAATGAAATGGCACAACTTCTAGTACTGCGGCACAAGTCGATGCGATCCAAAAAAAAAAAAAACCTTTATCGAATGAAAGGGCACCAGAATATTAGAAACGCCTCTCAATGCGATGCACTATCAGTTAAAAAAGATCGGACATGTGACTGAAGAAGATAAAGGCTGATTATTTTTGTTCCCTCTATCATCTGCCTCAGAACACGCACGCGCACACCATGTTACTAACCCATGCTCCATCGGGCATGACACACATACAAATAAATGGGAGACTGTAGTCTACTGTTCTCTTAGTGTGGAGAAGTAGGTGTTAAAGGCGGCAAATAGACATTTCTTCGCATTAACTGCAGGCAAAAGTTGGTACATTCTGCCCCTGATGTGAAAATAGCACACAGTTTCTTGGCTGTCATTTTAACGATGTGGGACATTACAGGCCACACTCTCTGCAGAAAAATTCATTTGACAATAAATGTTCAGTGTTAAATGCGGAGAAATCAAGAAAATGAGAGCTCCTTGAGTTCCTCAGTGAGCAGATTACAAATTTTGCACGTATTATTGAATATGTAGCTGCAGGCAAATCAAACCGTCAAACTGAATCACATCTGAAATGTAAAATGTACCATTAGAAATAAAACGAATTTGAAAAACAAAACAATTTCAAAACAATTTATTTTATTTTATTTTATGTGTTATTATTATTTTTATTTGTTTTGCTTTGTCTTTGTTTTTGTTTTGGAAGAGTTGGAAATTATAAGAAAAAGGTAAAAAAAAAACCAAAACGAATTTGTGTGTAAACTGCAAGAAGGACAAGGGAAAGGATGTTTATTGCCAATGTTTTCTAAATTTGAATTTCAACGTTAGTTGAGCCTTGAGACCATGATCTGTTAGTACACATATCTAATTACCTGTCGGTCTGTGCATTGTCCTGCTCGTCTGGGGTTCCTCTCTCATATTGCTTCACCAGTGCACGAACACACACGCTCTTGTCCACCTCTGACCTCCAGCAACTGACAGGTGAGCCACAAAGGAGATATTTGAAGTAATTGTCATGCTTTTTAGCAGCAAATGCAAAGAGCGGCCACATCTTTGGGTACACCTGGACAATCAAATAAGACGTGACAAGAGCTACAACATCAAGGCTCGGTTTGAATGACAGTCACTCACACCTTTGTTAGAGTATTATTGTGGTTGCAGTTTTCATGTTGGGAGGTGTTTTTAGTAATTAAGGCGGGGTATTTTGTAGCACTATGACAAGAGTTTCCCTTTTCAACAGCACTAGTTCCCTTTAGGGTCACAGGCGGGCGAGAGGTGGGCTACACCCTGGACCAGTCGCCCGGATTGACCCTAGATCATGCAAATTAGCAGACATGCTCACTACTCGCCACTTGTTGCCAAGCACGATGTAATAAAGCAATAAATCTAAGGGATTAGGATAGCAAAGGTCTCCAGTTTGACTTTGGAGGTTGTATAGCTTTTTATACATAATTGCGCCCACTGTACCTGTGAATGCGTGACGCGCTTGCAGGCAGTGAGGCGTCATATCGGGCTGACGCCAGAGTAGCAGCCGCACCTTGCGCAAGTGCCACCGTGGACAGAGGGTTGTGACAGGGTGCGACTGTTGTTGAGCCCCTCCCACCTCCTGAGGCAGCCCTGTGATTGGCTGAGGGCTTGAAGTGAGCAGCCAGGGCCAGAATGATCCTCATCACAGATTTCAAGTTACCTTCAACAATGTCTGCAGAAAGAACATGGTATGAATCATGAATTAAAGCATGCACGGTGTTTTTAACATATTTAACTTGGATAGTGATACAGATAATACCAATTCCAATGAAAACAATTCTGAGTCTATAGAAATTGTCTATAATACGACATACCTCTTGCTGAGATGTGAGGCATGCGGATATGTCTGGAGGAGATGAACTGCAGCACTTGCTCCACATTCTTCCGACTTTCTTCTTTGCATTGAGGAGCCACATAAACACCCTCAAGCACTTCCCCAGCTGCCACAAAGATCATGTAGGAAATAACATGGTGATACAAATAATATGATGTAAGCAGGGGCCATGAGGTTCATTATATTTGTTGACAGTGGGACATCTATTTGCAAGTGCAGAGTCGCCCCCTAGTGGTCATCTGGAAAAAGCGCCAAGGTTTACTCTGCAGTTGGTCCTGATCCTACTGCAAACAATTTGATCTTAATTAACATAATTATTTCTGAGTTATGTAAGTAATGCTGAAATTGTTTGCTTATAAGGATCTTGGCAAAAGGAAAAAAAAATATTTCCAGTTTGCCCACTAACCGGTCACAGCTCAACTTTCATTCTATAATCCAGTTGCGTAAAAATACTAGTTATTAGGTATTTCGTGAATGTTGCGCATGTAATTATAGTACAATTCTATTTACACACTGTTTCAACTATCCGTCTGTTTAATAAATTTCATATTTACACTGCCTTTTGGTGCTTTTGCCGTCAATTACAGTATTGCATTCTTCTTCATAAATTATTTTTCCATCTAAGAACCTTTTTCCTGTACAATTTCATATAGTTAGTTATTTTTGGGTTGGTATTATGTTTGGATATTGTTAGAGAATATGTGTAATTCTTTCCAACTGTGCACAGTAGTACATATAACTGTCTGTAAGCTCAATACACTTTGTATTGTATGTATGATTTGAACAGATAAATTTTGACCTGTAAACCATCAATGATTACTACCAGAGAGTTCAATTAATAGCTTCCAGAGAGTGTCAATCACAATTTTGACAATGTTGGTTTATAAGGAGCATATTAATCATTTGAAGGGTTGTAGCCTTGCAGCTACTCCATGATGTATGTATATAAATATATTGTGCAGGAGTGGATTTATTTACCAACTATTTCTATGAGCTGTACGAGAACCACTCCATCCTGCAGATCCCTCCTGAGGTCAGTGATGGGCTTCAGTCCAGATTTCCTCTTGAGCTGAGCGTTCACCCAGGAGATGTAGGTGGCCAGTTGTTGCTGTATTGAACAACATGGGGGAAAACACGCACACGTTACGGTTTAGTAGTTAATGTCGAAAAGATAACACGTATGTACCTAATGGGACACACGCACACAAGGCAGAAAAAAACCTAAACGGCCTCCTTTGTTTATCATGCCGGCCGACAACAAGGGTGGGGGCGGGGTCAGCCATCTGTACCACAACACCAAATCCATTTTTTAAATTTCATTTTAAAAGAAATAATTCAGAATATTTTCAAGGGTTTCAGTTGTGTTAAAAGTCACACTTTGCATGAATTTTAGGGGCTGCATTCCATTTTTTACGAGTCCCGTCTAATCACGTGACCACCGTTGTCCAGGATACACAACCCACCCAATGACACCACATTACAACAATTTTACTTGTACATAGTGCACCTTTTAGCCTATTGTGTGCATTTTTTTGTCTTGGTAAACTTACTCTTGACAAGCAAAAAGTGACGTATCTTTCTGTACAAAACTGTCTTGTTTTTTGGGGGGGTAAACTAACGACGTTAAACATTCATTGCATGCTCCGTATATTCAGATCACATACGTTTGATTCTCTCAAAACGACAGAGTTATTCATGTAATAGTAGTTTGCTCAAGCTAACACCCCCAAAGGGGAACCGGACTACCGTTACCTCGTTAAAGCCTCCGTGCAGCACCTCATCAAGCAAACTTCCCCGAGAAAGTGAGGCGATCATCTTTTCACTCGAAACCCCATTGAAGCCAGCTAAAGAGCCGGCTATCTATTTAAGACTAGAATCTCACGGTTACGGACGAGCCGTAACATCAGGCTAACTTAACAGCGCGGTTAGCGGTAGCCCTCCAAATGTCAAACATCGTTTGATGGACGGGAGGAGGAAACGAACGCCGTTAGTCAAGTTAGGCAACGACGTCAAGTCGAGCAGCCCACACAACTTTGTTTCCACTTCCTGCTTTAAAAATAAAACAAATCAGACCACTTCCGGCAAGTGGTCGATTACAATTTCCTATGGTGACGCAGATTGAATGCTACAGTATTACAACATTTTGCACTCAAAGGCCACACATGCTTTTTAAAATATATGACGTTGGTGAAAAAAAAAAAGAAATTTGCACAGAATGATAATCAAAACTAAAATTGTGTTTTATTACCATAAATAGAAATTGTAATGAGATATTCATTCAAAATAAATGAAAAAAAAATGCTTACATATTAATTGACCAATATGAGTAAATGATAAATTAATAAACAGGATACACAGTATTGAGTCTGCGTGAAGGTTGACAGTTCACAGTGATGTACAACAGCATCCTGTTGATTTCTTTTTCAGTGTCAGTCAAAATGGAACATAAATCAATTATGAGCATAGCTGGAAAGTTCAGTGCTAATTCAAACAATAATTCACTAGACAACTATCCTCAAAGCATGCCTTTGTTCGCTGAGTTGCGACTAACATTCATGGTAACTGCGCACTTTTTATTATTTGTTCTATTCAAATAAAAAAAAAAACAATACAAACTGTGCAGCACAGTCATCTAGTGGTCAGCATGTCTGGCTCGCAATTCTGAAGTCAAGGGTTTGAACCTCTGCTCCAGCCTTCTGTCCAGCATTGGCTGGTCGGTTGTTCCAATACACATCATCATCATTGGACTGGCATTGGGAATTACTGTTCATTTCCTTTCTCGATCCTGAGCTTGTTTAAATTGCCGCGGGCAAATAAAAAAAAATTACTCATTAGACATAACATCTTATATGCATTCTTAACAGAAATGTCTGTTATCCTATTCATTTTTTGAATTCATTAAATGTCTTGGAAGTTCCATTCATCCAAATGTTCCCGCTTGCACCGGAATGGCTTCTTCACTGCACCGCGACCCGAATATGACCTGAAAGGAAATTTACATGAAAGTATTACACACCAATATACACATACGTCACTATAGGAGGACAGTTAAGTATTTTGCATTGCTTTTCTGTCATGCATCAGAATGATTGAAATTAGAACTTACATTTTTGCTAAGTTGTTTGATCTAACATTTGCAGATAAGGGAGGTAAATGTTTCTGGGTCCAGGAGGAGAAATATACATTTTTCCATCATCCGATATAACATTTTCACCAAACTCACACAGCTGAAACAAGGAAGAAAACAAACTTAGCCCTTATGTACACACTAGTATTTATGTACAAACTATTAGTGCGTGCTTGTTACCTGTTTTTGTAAAAGTTTATGAGTCAGACTTAAAAGTTTGCTTTGTGTGCTTTTTAGGCTACTAAGACGCAAAGTGGCTCTAATTAGAGTCACGCTGGATCCCGGTGGCATGCGAGTCCGCCCGGACAGAAGGCTCACGGCTTCCTATAAACAAACCCAATAGAGTAACTGAGGTGGTTGTCTAGCAACTACGCATACACATTAACATTCTCAACTCAAGTACTTATTTAGCATATGGAAGTATTATTTCTAATCTTTTATTTCCATTTCGTAATTGTAACAGCTTACAACATTAAATGTATCGTTACGGCTACTCTGCTCATCACTGACTTTGTTCTGTTCTCATGATGTGTTGTGTTGATACCTGCAATAGTGACAAGCCATCATCTCCCCTGCTTCTTCGTGATTTTAATTGTGAACCTTCAACCAGCAAAAGAGCTTGAGTGTCAACGTCTCCCAATAGAGCACAGTCCTCCAGGCTCTGCTTTAACACTTGAGCTGCCTTGTCGTGAAGCTTACCTTTAAAAGACGTTTGTTTACGCTACTCACAAAAAATGAGGGGTATCAGGCCTTTGGATCAAATTTCAGGATGAACTTTTTAATCTAACATGTCATTCATCCTGAAATTTCCCCAGAAAGCCTAGTATCCCGAAGAAACCCCCACAAAATAATCAGTTGTTCACAGTATTAAATCTGTCTTTAAGTTTGTTTTAGAGGTAAGAGCAGTCAAATTCCTGTTCTCATGTTTGCTGAACAACTCAACTCCAAAAAAAGATTGAATGTGAGACAAAGAAAGCACAAAGACAGACCTGGATTAGGAACTGTGACATCGGCAGCCTGCACGAGAACACAACGGAGCAGTGCCACGCGGAAACGTAACCACAGAGCACCTCCGACCCTTTCACTGGCCTCAACTGCTCTCGGGCAGTCGTCATGCTGCGTGCAAAGTTCAGTTCCCTGTTGACAGAATAGAACCCAAATTGCCACATGGATTCTTGCGCCGTATACTTTACGAGATCAACCATTCTTGTCACGTTTAGCATTAAATCTATTTTTTGCCTAGGCATTCTTTCCAAATATATAACAGACATGCGACCTGTTCAGTTTCAGTTTCAGCAAGTGGAAGCTCAGTTGGTTTCTTATGATCCGGTACGGATTCTTTAAAGTCCTGCAGTAGCATCAATGATGAAACTGCCATGTCAGAACTGAGGATGTACAGATATGAAACTAATAACTGGCATGATTTATAAAACATGAACACAAACTTAAAGCGGACGTCAACCCAAAGATATTTTTTTCAAGAATATGTTCCCAGCAGGCCCACTAGTTGAAACACGCCATTCTGATTAGTTTTGCGTTGGTGGATTATAAATTAAGCAGCAAAATGCACTCATTTTAGCCATCTGTGGGGGCGGCCATTTTGTCTTCTGTCGACTGAAAATGACATCACAACTGCTCACAACGACCAATCACGGCTGACCTGTGAGGGCACTTGTGATGTCATTTTCAGTCGACAGAAGACAAAATGGCCGCCCCCAGTGATGGCTAAAAAAAACCGAGTAGATTAACACTTTTTCCACAAACGCAATATTTATCAGAATGCTCCGTTTCAACTAGTGGGCTTGCATGGAACATATTCTTGAAAAAAAAAGTTTCCACTTTAACACACGCACAGAGTGCTTCTACCTTTGCGCAACATGTCCTTGCTGCAGATAAAGGTTGGCTTTGAGAAGATTTGCCTCTAGTTTTAATTCCATGTTCTCAATGTCACTGTAGGAGGGACACGGGAGATTCTCCAATATGAAGTCCAAAAAGAGGGTAGCTGCTTCTAGCAGTAGGTACTACATCAGAAGAGACGGATGACAGATAAGGACAGGGGAACGAAGTGAAGCAAAGATTGGTGAAAAATTCTTACCTTGATTTTTTCAAGAGTGAGGTTCTGCTGGGAAGGAAATGCCCTCCCTCTTGGCTGTTCCTGCTGTTGTTCCGACTCGTCGGTGTCCATTGGGACTTGTTCCTGTTCTTCTGGTTCCACTTCGTCGTCATCTGGCACTGATCGGATTTCCAAAAAAAATAAATAAATAAAAAGATTTGATGCTGCGCAAATGAGCGCTGCACAAAGTTTAAACAGTATCATCCACTTTGCAAGATGTCACATAACTGTACGAAAAAAATAAATAAAAAATAAAAATATGTATTCAGACCTGGCTCAGGTGGGCTATTTACAGAGCTACTGAGGGCCAGGATGAGTTGAACACGTGCAAGGTTAAATCGGAAACCTAATGAGGACCCATAAAGCATGCTGACCTCTGGAGAAAGTTCACAGCTCACAAGTTCCTCTAAAGCCTAAAACAAAAGTCACATAGTAACATCTATACTGAGTGCAGAAACAACAAATTAATTTACTGAACGTGGACGCAGTGATATGAATTCCATGAAAATGGAGCAGAGACAGTACCTGAACATTGTCCAGGAGGGACTTGTTGTTACAAAACTGCTTTTTTGACTGCTGAACAAGCACATTGTATTATTTAATCATTATTTATGAAGTTGCACAGTGCAGTTTAAAATTCCATGTGACAAACGTTACCCATCTGAGCGGAAGTCAACCCAAAAGTGTTCTTGACAATAATGTGTTCTATGCGGCCTCATTAGTATAAACTTGATGTCTTGATTAATATTGTGTGCAATACGAATTAAGAGCAAAATCCACCCGTTTTTATCCATCTCAGGGGGCGGCCATTTTGTTATTTGCTGTCGACTGAAAATGACATCACAGTTGCTAAGGGCTCAGATAAAAGCCAATCACGGCTCAGCTTCAGAAAACAGGTGAGCCGTGATTGGTCGTTACCTGAGCCCCGAGGGTCTGTGATGTCATTTTCAGCCGACAGAAGTGACAAAATGGCCGCCCCCTGAGATGGTTAAGAACAGGTGGATTTTGCTGCTTAACTCATTTCATATTAATCATATTGCCTTGTTTCAACCAGTGGGCCTGCATAGAACAGATTCTTGAAAAAAAAAAAAAGTCTGTATGGGTTGACTTCCTCTTTAAACTAGGGCTAAAAAAAAACAGTAACAGAAAAGTGAATGTGAGTGCTCTTACTTGGCGAGACTCACGAATGATGTAGCGTCCATTAGGGAGAAGAATCCCCGCCCCTCTTGAGAGCTGCTCTGTCTCCTTTATCGCCTCAGAGAAGAAGCACAGTTCAGTGAGCGCTCGCACCTGCAGTAAATAGCAAAAAAAAAATAATAATAAAACACATTCAATAAAATGAGCAGTCAACTAAAACTTCATGCTCACCTTAAGTATTCTGCTTTCCACATTGCGTTGAACATCTCTGCACACTGTCCCCGCAAAATGCTGATAAAGTGCCAGCATGGGTAGAAGCTGAAATTAGAAACTTTATTCAACACTGTAGAATTATACATGTACTGAATACACCATCAGTTACACCTACATAATTTAATGAGATTATTAGGCTTGTCCCATTCATCAACCAATCAACAGGACGCAGTGCTACAATCTCAATAACTAGCATACAGTACTGTAATGTATAATTAATAGCTCTCATCAAAACTGAGCATTATCATCTTTCTGAAGACAGAATTTTCATACAGATCTTATCGGATTGTGCACATGCAATTCAAGTCGTCTTATTAATTGTGTGTCTACTGTTATGTAGTAGCCCGCGATGAACAGCCATTGGCAGATGAAGTTCAAGCTGCCGACAGTGGCGGCGAGATCAGCCCTGTGGGGTTCTGAGAAAAGGTTGACTCCGGGGAGTAGTTCGTCACTGATGCTGTGTGAGGCGTACTGTAGGTCATCCAGGGGATGGGCCAGGGAACAGCACAGCACACACTGGGGAAGGCGGAGACCGTAGATGTACGTATAGTCACGGTGAGGGCGAGAGTCAAATCAACCAATAATTTACCTTGAAAAGGTGAGCTGATAAGAGACAGCACTTGGTCCTCTGGCTGATATCTGAAGTTAGAATATACCTATACATATAACACACATAGCTCAGGTGTCAAAGGCCTTTGTTGTCAACAAGTACAAAAAAAAAAAAAAATGTGAAAATAAATTTTCATATTAAAAAAAAAACACTTTTTAATAACTCCCACAAGAACCTACTGTGCAATTTTAGCAGTGATCACAGCCGCCTGTAGACACCCCCAAAGGCCAGCCTGTCTCAGAGTTTGTTGCAGGGTGCCGCCCCCAAATGACACCCAATCCCATTTATCGATCACCGCTGAGCTGTGTAAGGCAGCATCAACAGCTTTACTCCAGCAAGAGTTTGCCATCCTACACAAAAAAGAGAAAGGAAAAAAAATTCCAGGACAATGAGGAAAATAAAAGACTTGTTTCAGCCAGGGGCGGAGCTATGGGTGACCCTGGGTGCGCACAGGCCCACCCAGATTGACAGACTGCCCACCCAGTGAGATTCATGAAAAGAAAAAAAAAATGAAATTATTATTCAATTATATTTTAATTTGCGCTTTGTTGTGTTTTTATTTTATTGAATATTTAGGATGGCATAATTGTGGTTATCTAAGGAAGATCTGAACTTCATATTCGGTTTGTCATTTTATTTGAATATATGATGGGTCGGGACAGGAGGATTGCGCTCAGTGAGAGAAATATTCAGGCCCACCCTGATTTTTCCAGGCCCACCCATTAGCCACGTTCTGGCTCCGCCCCTGGCTTCAGCATGAATGTCGATTTCTGACCGTGTGTTTAAGTCGTAGTAATACAGATTTCCCATTTCATGCAGAGCAAACACGCTGAGGGATTCTTTGTTGTTGGTCTGGAGATATTCTGCAAGCCATGAAAAGAAATATCCCGCAAATTGTTTCGATTCATCGGTTTTCCCGAAAACACACGACCGATCTTACTTGTGGAAGCCAAGTATGTCGAGATGACTCTGGGCATGTAGTCAGGGCTGACAGGGACATTGTAGAGAGTGTCCGGAGTAATGTGGTCTTTATTAATCAGGTCCCAAGGCTGGATGTTTGGCGTGGTGATGAGTATGGGATTGAAGTCAATCAAGTCTGATGTGATCTCACAGCACTGCTCACTTTCAAAGCCTGGTTGTGCATGAGCCAGTAGCAGCAGCAGTAATGATCTGCTATAGCGGAACACTTGAAGACAATGCGGTATTCTTTCAACAGCTTGACGGTAATAGTGCAGCGTGTTCGCCACATCCAGGGGAACACACACAAGGGACTGAGCGTGCTTCATTTCGGCATCTTTGCGACACACAGAGCACATGGAGAGATCACTAACGCAATAAAAACAATGGCTGTAACTACAGTTTAGTATTCGAACCTATGAGTTCAGTTCCTTCATTCGGCGTGAACTTCGCCACAGAGCTTGTTGACTGGTTGGCAGAGTGACGGATCCAGCCGCTGAACAGCTGACACCGCGCGTAACTCTTGTACGTTACCTAAAACATAAAAGCGTCACACACTGAGAACAGGAGGCTTTGAAATGCGGTAGAGCCATTTCCTGGCTGACGATGCGCAGACACGTTACCTCCTTGCCAGTGGCCCACTGAGTCTTGACATGGTGTGGCTGTGGGACTTTAGAGCCTCCATTAGTACGAATCCTTTCAAGGAGTTTCCTCTGGGCGAGGACCAACAGGGGAGTCACTGTCAAGGCGTATCGTTCGCTAGGACGACACAGTTCAAAGTCACAATAGTACGTGAATTGGTATTCTGGAGTACAGCGTAGTATACGGTAGGGATACAAGTAAAAATTCACTCAAGCCCCCATTCGATTTTCAGTTCCCGATTTTCGATTCGATTTGATTTTTAAAAAAATCGCTACCGTGCTTGACTCTGTGCGCTAGTGCGGATCTGCAGCCATCCACAAACGCAATACGGAATGATGTTTGGTGCAAGCGCATAATTTGATCTACACATTCAAAATGTGCTAAGCATCTGGAATGAAAAAACATTTCAAGACATAATTTTCTAGATGGATTCAATCAACCTGATTTCAAAATTTATCAAATCGATTAATCTGGACGGATCGATTTTTCATCGATTTTCGATTAATCGCTAATCACATCCCTAGTATATCGGATACAAGACCTGGTGCATTGTGTCATACAGATGTGCTTCTGATATTTCATATCAGAATATATTTCTATTTATATATATTTCTGTAAATATTAAGATTTTTTTTTTTTAGCTCAAAAGTGAAGTCAGAAACACATTGAGTAAGATGCAAATTTGTCTAAGTATCAAAACAGAGTTTTTTTCAGAGAATGAGCTTTTTTGTTCAGCACATTTTTCATGTTTCAACACAGCTTTCGTTGTCGTCTTCAACCTCGAGCATAACATTTACCGGGTGTACGAGTTGAATATGAGGGCAAAGTGTGCCAGGCGCTCCCATTTGCCGTTGTCATGGAGCAGCTCCAGAGTGCGCAACACTAAACTGTGCACAAAACGCATGTCCACTTGGGTGCAGTCATCCAGTGGAGCTGAGAAGCACAGACTGAACTCTTGTTCTTCCTCAGTCACGCTGTCATACAAACGCCACAGCTTGAGATGGCAACAAAGGGCTCGGTTAAAAATGGATGAGGCAAAAAGCACGTCAGTATCGTTTACTGACGCAACATACTGTGACACTTACTCCCAGTCTGCTTAGCATGTCCATGATAAGATCTGTTGCGAGCACTAATAGAGGGGTGAAGGTGCTGTGCAACTCATGTGTTGTAACCAGGAAGGGAGGTTGAAGCTGAGAAGGTGTCTGATGTAATGCAATAAGTCTGTTGCTTTCTTCCCACACAGTGTGACAGACCTTCTGCAAATTTGTCCAGTGACCTCCACGGTGGGCTAATACCTGGAAAAAAAAAAAAAATTAATGTGATACGTGTCACGATAAAAATAGTCACACTGAACTCATACAGTACTGCAAATTGTTATTTTGTTTTTTTAAAGGAGGCTGAGGCAGAGTAAATATTTACACTTACATTTTGAACTTTTTATCAGATTATGAATGTTGTTAAGATTAACATGTCCACGCTGTCATTTAAATTATTCAAATATAATTATTATTTGTAAAATAATCAGTAATACAAATCTATTGTTTTTTGGAATAGTTTGTGAATTAGTTGCCATTAAAGTAATTATAAATAATAAAATTTAACAATAAGCATGCATTTTATTATTAAAAACAATTCTGTTCGATATAGAAAAAAATAAAAAAGTGTAAAATAAGTTTTAAAAATGTATTTTATTGATATAGTTGGTCATTTATTTATTCTTCAATTAATTATAAATAATAAATAAATAAATAATACATCATATTTATTTATTTATTTATTCAAACCCAATCTAAAAATGTCCCTGCAAATTTAAAAAATCTAATGTGACCCTTGAGCAAAAACGTTTGACACCACTGTTCTACGTTAACAAACTGTACCATGGCCCTGCGTAGATGTAAAGCAGCTTTTTCCAGCGACTCCATCGGTACGGTTGTTGGCTCCTCTGACTTTTGAGGGGGCTCCTCCACCTCCTCGCAACTCTCCATAGTATCCGAACTCTCCTCTAGGTGGAAGAAAGCAGAAGCAATACTTTCTCTATTTCAATTAGTTTTTCATTGTCTCACCTTTACCTACCATTTTTATCACACTCTTTGCTAGAAGTGTCATCTGACAGATCGGTGTGCGACACGTCTCTCTCTGAACTAACTTCACATACGGTGGTTTGCTGCTCCTCTAAGTTTCTCTTCACCAGAACACCAGAATTGGCCAAAAAGAAGATGGAGAGATTTAAGTGGCTGTACCTGAAACATACACAACATACATGATTCAGTCTGTACTCCGACACAATCCAATGAGATCCAATACAAATATAACTACACTATGATTGGAGGCAATAATTGCTCAACCTAGCAAGGAAATTGATTTAAAAAAAAAAAAGTGTTTTATTTTAACCCCTCTCACATGGTAACCTGTACTAGTTATGTAAACGGTATGATACTGTACGAGGTATGTTGAAACCTGGATTGTAGGGATCCTTCATGCAATGGGTGCAGCTCCTGTTCGAATAGCGTAAGATGTGCCTGACCGATACTGTAATTGATCTGAGATCTCCACACTCTTTCCTCGGAGCACCGCCTCCTCAGCTGAAGCCGTCTGGAGTGCCGTTCCACGACGGCGTTCATCGAGGACAGCAGCCTCTCTACCGCCTTCAACTCCCTACGCAATAAGAGCACTCCACTCAGACACATGTTGGATAATCAATAAATGCGACACGTCAAACACAGTGACTGAATGCAGTCTACCTGACGGTTCTCGCTGTCATAAGGGCTCCGCGTCGGAGCTTTTTACGTTTCTTTGAAGCCTTTTTCGTCGTCTTCTGTAACAAAAGAGCTTCATGATCATATTACGAAGGCATGCTGAATTTTTTTTTTTTGCCGAATGGAACTCCATTCAGTATCCCTTTGCGCTTTTTACCTGTGATGTTTGGCCTTCTGTCGCAGTGGTCTCATTTGTTTCTTTTTCACACGGAGTGTTTTTCTCTGGACATTTGGTGGACATTATCATTTCGTCATCCCTCCTGGCAAAGGCAGAACCATTTGAAAACGGTTATGTCGTTATCACCATAGGTAAAATCGCTATAATTCATTGCAGTCAAGACCAAAAGCAAAAATATTTATTTAAAGAAGTCAACCCAATCATATTTTTTTTTCAAGAAAAGGTTCTCTGCAGGCCCATTAGATGAAACATATCATTTTGATCAATATTGTGTTTGTGGAATAAGAGTTAATCCACCACATTTTAGCCATCTCTGGTGGCGGCCACTTTTGTCACATTTTGTCAAGTGAAAATGACATCATAGTGTCTCAGGGCTCAGGTAACAACCAATCACAGCTGAGCCACGATTGGTCGTTATCTGGGCCCTGAGACACTGTGATGTCATTTTCAGTTGAAAAACGTGACAAAATGGCC
Organism: Filicampus tigris; assembly: GCF_054856515.1. Taxonomy (NCBI): domain Eukaryota; kingdom Metazoa; phylum Chordata; class Actinopteri; order Syngnathiformes; family Syngnathidae; genus Filicampus; species Filicampus tigris. Next base: position 11,838,363 of record NC_141233.1, on the reverse strand, counting down.
GCCCCCTGAGATGGCTAAAAACGGGTGGATTACCTCTTATTCCACAAACGCAATATTAATCAAAATGCCATGTTTCAAGTAGTGGGCCTGCATAGAACATATTCTTGAAAAAAAATTTGGGCCAGACATTTTCAGACCTTCTTTCTAACATTTGAAAAAAAAAAAATGAAAAAAATATAAATTAATGGGATTGAATGGCTTGACTATAAAGACAAATAAATTCGTCAATGGCAGTGAATGAGTTAAGTGAAAGAATGATTTGCAAAAACTCATACCTGGCAAGAAATCTAAATATGGTTTGACCCCATTGTAAAACAAGATCAAGTTGTCCTTCCTCTAAGGCTCTCTGAAGTAATAGCGCCGAAATCTCCACAAAATTTGAATGGCTGCCGAGCTGCATCACTATGACAAAAGCACAAGACACGCAAAGCTGAAAATAGGAATTGTTGATTTGAAACACGCAGCATGATGCGTACTACTACATACCGATTCGGTAAGCATGCTGTAGAGTGCTCGTGAAGATCCGCTCGCGCAGTGTGGCAGTGTCCTCAGAACCACTCAGTGAGGGGGAACTCTCTGTGGAAACATGCATAGTGGACATAATCTCATGATGCAAGCGAAAGAGCAATTGAATATTCTTATGACATGCAAATTTGAGTTCAATTACGTGCATTAGCTGACCGTTTGTGCACATTAAAAGTGAAGAATACAATGGAACCTTCAAAATAAAATGTTGCAAAAATGTAGTTTGGAATTCACAAAAAAATATTCTGGCAAAACAACATCAGCACAAATATTAAGATGTGCTTTTACGCCTGCCTCGAGACAAAAATTCCAGCAATAGCGAATAGTTTTACTTTATTTTGTTGTTGAATTTTATAGTGGAATGACTTCTCTTTATTCCAGAATGACAGTTGGGAATGTTTAAATCAGACTTATAGCGTCGGAGGAACAGTTGCATGTTTTATGATGGCACCCGTTTGAGTAGAACAAATTATTCAATTTACATTATTTCCTCTGGAGTTTTTTTTTTTTTTTTTTCAAAATTCAAATACCTTGATTCAACTTTACAGGTTGAACTGTAATATTTTTAAAAATAGTTTATTACCAATTACTGTGTCGGGATCTGCCTCAGCTGTTATGACCTCCTTGAACTTCCCAAATAGTACCTTCAACTGAACACATTTTTTCATTTCTTTCTTCACTGCAACAGGATCATCTGCCTTTGACTAGGGAACACACGTACACAAAAAAAGACAGGAAATGGATTGAAATTTGAAACTTTGATGGATCTTGGAACTTTCTGAGAGTTTGAAAAACATAACAAAAAAAATAAATCAACCAAAACAAAACACTTCTCTTTACCGACACACGTTTGCAAGCAAGTCTAATGAATCGCTCCTGGGCATCAAAGACATCTTGGAGGAGAGCATGACCACAGTCTATCACCACGGAGGCTTTCTGGTGCTCCTTCAGTGCACGTAACGCCTGGCAATGGAGGAAAAATTATTGTCCGAAATATATTCCGGTTTCAGATTCATGATCCAGATTTAAACACTGCTTGCATTTCCGGTGGAGTTTTAGTTTTAGTTTTTTTAAACTCTGCTGGCCGATAATAAATCAATTTGAAACTGTGGAAATCAAATCAAAGATATGTGAAAGTTTAACATTTCTGTCATTTTGAAATTTTCATTGACTTAAGAAAACTACATGGAGCTATTAAAGTTCAAGTTTTCCTTTGTCCTTTTTAAGACATGCTGACAATCCCGGGTGCTGCCTGAACTTTTTGTTACAATTTGATAACAGAGATGTATACTGTCAAAAATGTCTTGTAATAATGATTTTTTTTTAAAAATCACCATTATGCAAACCTGAAACATTGTTCAATAAACATGCTTAAAGACATTACAACAAAGTTAAGAGTACATTTTTCTTTAGCTTTTGCCAATACTTCCCTTTTCACTGAAAATGAATATCGGCTCCAAATATCGGTTATCCACTAATAATCGTTATCGGCATCGGCCCTGAAAAAAGCATATCGGTCTATTTCTAGAACATACCTTGGACAGATAGTTAGTGATGCAGGCAATCATGTGCATAAGCGTCTCCACTGTGTTTTTGGACCACTTTTGTTTGAGGTGAGCTTCATTCTCCTTCAGTACATTTAAACATTTGGTCAGCAACTGAAATGAAACACAATGCAAATTAAGTTTTTTCAAAAAAATGTTACACTGGGGGGGGAAGGAAAAGTCCAAATGACGTTTTACCTTTACTGCAGGATCGCAAGGGATCTGATGGAAGATGAACGGAACCAGGAGGCCATAACAGCTTATAACAGCTTGAACAGCAGAACTGCTGTCATTTAACCACATCGCCAAGTCCATGGCTACCAGCAATCGTTCGCATTCGGCTAGTCTGGCTTCCTGTATAAACAACACGCGCAAATAAACATCCACTTCAAATGGATAAATGTTCACAAGTGCTTTCTGATGTTGGAGTGAGTGACTCCAGCATTTATAAAGTCTATTGTACACACCTGTTTCCAGACAAAGAGTCCACAGATGCTGCCTGAGTCGCAGAGGAGCGATTGCTGGTGAATGTTGATGTCTGTCTCAATGAAGATGGACGTGAGGAAGAGCTGACACAGGAGCGGGGACGAGCATTGCAGATACTTCATGTGCAGCCTTTAAAGAAAATAAGAGGCGACTGAGATGAGCGAAGAGCAAACTTGAGATTTGAGGTTTGATCTCCTCACGCTATTGAAGCAAGGCTATCCTGTGTTTTGTCGGGCCCACTGTCAGGGAGGGTGAAATGGTTCCATAATTCCTTGCACGCTTTCTTTGCAATGTCAAATTGTTTGGTTTGAAATGCCACCTGAGAATAGAGGTGGGGAGGAAAAAAAAAAAAAAAAAACCTACCGTCATTCTAATGGCATGGTTTTGGTAAGTGGGTAAAAAATACCCGGTGGGGAAAGTGTACCTGTGCCAAGTGAGCCCACGAGGAAAGCAGCGACTGCGGCATGGAAGTCATCAGTGGGAAGGTGGTCGCTCCGATGGCGTTGCCCAGTAACTTCCCTTGGCAGGTGTATGCGGCTAAGGCAAAAACGTACCTCTGGTTCGGTTCCAGCCTCTCCACCTTCAGCTGCCATTCGCCGCATACAGCCGGTACCTGCAAACAGTTCGTCGTTGCAGCGTGCGAAAGCATCGCTTCTTTAGATGACATCATCTGGAATAAATGGCATACCAAATTTCCAGTTCCTGGCAGGCTGCAGTCTCCGAGGCGGACTTTCAGGTCCATGCCCTCAGCCGCACGTCCACATAGTTGGTACCAGCACACCTTGATTGATGAAGCAATTAAATGAGATTAGACATGAATTGAGATGCATTGTGTCGCTCATGCATTTGATGACGTCACAGGAAAATAAAGAGGAAAGCCTTACTTGTTCCTCCATGTGGTACGGAGCGGGAGCAAATGTTAAGGAGCGGTTGGTGCGTGAGATCAAGATAGGACGAGGTGGAGGGATTTCCTTTTCTTCCTTCATCACTTTGCCTTTACTTTCAAGTGAAAACTTTGGGCTGTTGGCGATGTACAGTTTTCTTTCTTCTATCGCTGCCTTCTCTATTAAAATACAGGCTTCCTGATGAAAGTGATAAGAATGGGTGTTATTTATTTAGATTGTTCGCAAATATCAGTACGCAGCGTGAGATGAATCCTCATTCACGACGCACAAAGTACAAAAAGTTAAGGACATTCAGTTGACACTTCAGTATGAATCTAAAAAGCACTGCAATCTTTACATGTGCGCCTGTTTTGACCTTTTCTGCACTTTAAACTTTTGAATACGCTTTTTTTTTTTACACTACTTGCTGTTCACTTGCAAAGGAGCTAAATGGCAAAATTCACAATGTCATTTTTGATCAACGAATCAACCAACACATTTCCAAGGGCATCCACTTCTGTGCCTTTCTGTGACTCTTCCAGTCTCTATGTATCCCCGTTGCGACCTTCTGATGACATTCTGAGCATAGCTGAGAACACCCTAAAGACTGGCTTTTTTGCCACTATACACATACTCAATGAGACTGAAAGCAGCTTCTTTTCTAGAGCATCCATCCTGAAATGTCAGGCACAAGCTAAACATCCTAATATCACCTAACGTTCACAAGCTGAGCCGTGATTGGTTGTTGCCTGAGCCCTCATGTGATGTCATTTTCAGTCAACAGCAAGTGGCAAAATGTGTTTTTAAAGGTATTGATTGCACATTACAAATAATGACGTTCGCAAATTCATTATACACAAAATATATATATTTTTTTTTACTGCTGAAAATTGAAAAACGACTAAAGAATCTCTTTAAAGTAGCACCGGGCAAGAAATCGACCTTAATAAAAAAATTTGCACAACTCTTTTGATGAAACATTGACTTACAAGTACAGTAGTTGAATGGGACTTCATGCCCTGAAGGGGTCTTTATCGTTTTTACTGGCACAAAGCAAAAGCAACTTTGAGGAGGATGGGATCAACCCTGGCACAATAAAAAAAAAATCCAAATGTCCTGAATTGCTTTACGGCATACTCACGTCCTCCTTTCGCTATAAGGACGGCTCAGGATTTCACGACACTACGCGCTGGCACGCATGGGAACTGTGGTTGATTTTTGTCAAAACACTACCGCTTTTGTCCACACGCTGCCGCCATAATCAACAAAAACTGACATATGACACAGTGTTGCTTTAATGTTTTGTGCATGAGTAGTGTATAAATATTTTTGTGTAGAACCTCTAGAAGACTCCTGGTTACACTGGACTCATTTGACTTCCTTCCATCATACAACAGCAAGGACTTCTGGATCAGGAAAAGTGCTTTAGACACTTTGTTCTTCTTGATCTTGTCCAAAAGATCTGATTCCGTCACTGAAACCGTCAAACAGTGCAAGCATCTGCAATTGCAATACTTATTTAGCGATGCAGCAAATAGACTCACCTGCATTTAAGTGCATTAACTTGAGCGACGCCCGATGGTAGATGATGTCCAGCTCGAGAAGAATGTCTATCGCAAGCATGGATGTATGAGTAGACTGGTGTGCCCGATCCCTTTTAACATCCGCCTCGATTTCTTCCTTTTGCTTCTCGCTTATTTCAGTATCGCCGTTTCCATCTCCCCTCTTGGAAAAGAACGAGAGGACAAGCACAGCATCCAAACATGAAGACTTTTATATAAAAGCAAAAGAGTGCCAAACGAATACAGGAGTTTGCCTTTGAACAGTACGTGCCAGCAGGTAAGTAATGTCAGGGGGAGCTGCGCCATCTTGCGGCATCAGTGTGACCACACGCTTGACCAGAGCGTGGAAACCCTTTTCAACCACCATGCACACTTTCTGAAGAAGCTCTATACGGGAACCCTGCAAAAAAACAAAAAAAAAAAAAACAGTATCTTACATTATATTTTATTCTATTCTATTTATTGATAAAAAATGCCGTTCAGTACCTTCAGCAGAGTGAAGCAGTGTTTCTTTTCACTACCGACTTTGACTTTAGTTGGAACTATGGAGAACAAATACCAGTTTTTGAAATTAAAACATCGAATACATGTGGAAATGACATCACCGCTTTCTTTTCAGGTAGCAATGAGGGTCTGCGCCATATGAGCCGGAAGAAAAGGAGTGTGCTCACTCTGCTTAATGCGATCAGCCGCACTCTCGAGCAGTAAGACCAAGCTGTGAATCATCTCTGCTGTCTTTATGCAGTCAACCGTCGCCAGGTCACAGGCAAAAGCCACCTCGCACTGCATGGACAGGCACCACGCCCACTGCACGGGCATCGAGACAAATACATGTATCAAGTACAAAATAAATGATATGGCAAAAACACTCTCACTGTTCATGTTTGACCTTGTCACGGTCCTGTGTGTATTCCGGGGCTTTCATCTGATCCATCTGAATCACCAGCTTCAGCTTCCCCCAGAGAAAAAGCAAAACATCCCAAACTAGTTCGACGCCTGGCTGCGCCTCCTACAAATCAACACATGCTCTTTATCCAAACCATGAGGATATTCCTCAATACCGATCCACAACTTGGGTTAATTTAACCCAACTTTCTTGGTTGTTTTTGCAGAAAACAATCAAAAAATGTTGTAGTTTTGTACAAAAAAAACCCAAAATGGGCTGTTTTGTACATAACAATGCAAGAAAGTGGGTCAAATTGATCCAATTTGTGTATCGGTCCATTTTTGCTAAAAAATTGTGTTATTTTTAACCCAACTGTTTTTAGAGTGCACACATACATATTAATGTGACTAAAAACACACGACATGGCATTAATATAAAGTAGTTAAACGTAAACTTACAGGGACAGAATCACAAACTGCTTTGTACAGAGTCTCTGTCAGGCCAATGATGCTATCGAGTGAGCCCCTGTATCTGTCTGCAGAAAACAGTGATGAACAAGACCAGGGAGTGATTTGAATACAACACAGTGATCAGAAATATGTTTGGCATAAAACATAATTTTGCTTTTGACATATGTTTACATGGGAGGCATCACCCACCAAATCTTTACCATCAATTAGAAAATGTCATTTACAGTTTGTTTGTTTTTCATACAGAAATCTATTTTATTTCCTTGGGATGTAAATGGCATCGATTCTGTGAAATGGCCCGTACATATTTTGCCTTGGCTCATAAAAAGTTGGGAAACATTGCACTAGACAATCACCTCTACTACCAGCGACGTCCTCTCTAAGGCGCCTTCTGTGGGAGGACTTGAGAGTGATGAAACCATTGATCAAGGCGAGCTCGTATTCGGCCTTCCTGAATGCAGGACCTTCCACAACCTGACACACAGAGACAGCGTCCATACACCCATAATGAGATTTTCCTCTACTTTTCCATAAAACCGGAGAGGCAAAGAAGAACTCACAGACAAAATCTCCAGCATCATTCGTGAATGCTCAACGAAAACGTCTGGTTGCTTGTACTGAATCATGAACTTGATGAACCGGACGGCGGTGGGGACGGGCACTTTGTTTTCCCCTGTAGCAAAACAACACGACAACACACTCACAAAACTATTCGCTGGCTGTTGAACATGTATGAAAATGGAAAAAAACAAAAAAACAATGACACTGACTTACCTGTAATCGCTAATTCCATCAGAGTTGATGTTGTGGATAGCGCACTAAGAGGTACACAGGTCTGTTCTTGACGTTTCTGTTCACTGGTACTAGCCACTCCTTGATAAAACACAGAAATCGCAATTACGATCTCACCAGCTACACTTTCTCTGTACTAAATTGTGCTTTGCTTTCCTTTTTTTGACCTACCAGATAATATACTTATACCAGAGGCAAAGAGCTCCAGGACCACCTCCTGCAGCTCTAGTTCTTCCGGCAACCTTGTCTGCAATGGGCGCATGGAGCTGTCCCAAAGTGCTTCACAGATGCCCAAGAACTGTGATGCGCTGCTGTCAAAAAGGCCCATCAGCATTCGCTCCGTGGCATTGCGAGGCCACGGTATCTACGGGACATTCAGACTATTTTAGTTCATGTTAAAAAAGGACAATGCCAAACAATAACAAAGCCATGACAGTTAATTAAAGGATCTGTATCATGCAGACTTGTTGCTCCAAGGGTGAAATAGTGACAAATGGTCAAAAGAAAAAACACTATTTTATTGTCAACATCTCGAAGCCAAATGGCTTGCAAAATCCCAGGGATGTTCAAGGTAGGAATGAAAATTAACAGGAATTTATGGAAGGCAAAATAAAAACACTTTGCGCTTGACTTTTGAACTGAATGTTTATGCCAAATCTTTGCTTTACATTTGGAAAGTCCTTCGGAGTAGTTTTGCTCTTGATTGTAATCATGTGTTTGGGTTTCCTCCTGGTCTCAAACACAGCCCGCTTGAACATCATGACAGCCAGCTGGAAGAAAAAGAATTTATAAAGCCGACTGATTAAAAGCAAAGTCCAATTTCATTCAAATATTAATTTAAAATGCATCATTAGTTAAGCTGCAGAAAGAAAGAAAAGAAAAAAAAAGTGGTCATTAAAACAGTAAAAACATATATCAATACAGTATTTGCCTCTTATCCCTTAAATGTTTGATTGCGAAGCAAATTGCAACTAAATTGTATTAACATTAACAAAGTATGAAAGTCGTCTAATGCCTTGATGGAAGCTTCCCTGAAGGCCATTTGGGTCTCTTTGTTCGAGGGACCACCATTCTCCTTATCCTTTTCCTGCTCTGCAAGGTCATTGATTTTTCCAAGTGCTCTCCTGGCAAATTCCTGTGTTCAGCATTCAAAAACACAGCAATACAAAATTAAAAGAAGACTTCCTTTTTATTGGGTTTAAGCACTAACAAAGATAGTTGAGGTGGTCCGAGACTGTCATCATTTCGGTGGGTTTCACCTCTGCCTGTAGAGAAGCCTGGTTGTCATAGTAACAGTGACAGACAGTACAGTAGAGTTTGACAAGCCAAGGCAAATGTTTAATAGTCATGATGGGCATGGCTGACTCTAAAGTGAGGCTTGCCCACAGAAGGTACTCCAATGCCTAGAACGGATCACAAAAAGCGAAACGTGAGTGAACTGGATTTTCAACTACCGGTATATAACAACGTGGTGCTTGATGTGAAAGGAGAGTTTTTGGTTTGACGTATCTTACACGGCATACCTTTCCGCTATGATTCAACGCCATCAGGTAGTTACATATTTTGAAGATGTGCAACGTTCCTGGAAAAAGGCAAGCAATGGAAAGACAATATAAGTTTTGGCCTACTGGTAATCTGCTTTACCGAAATAACTTACTGAACAATAAAGAAGAAAACTAGTCTACCATTATAAATTATCCAGCAGAGGTGCCTGTTCTGCTGAAAAGCCTGCATCATTATCCTGATGAAGTTCAGCACATGCAGCAGTTTCAAAAGCCCCTTCTGGCTGAGAACCATGGGCCTTTTCTCCAACTCAAATATGCACAGTGCACAGCCCAACATCGAACGGACCTACACACACAGACCAGGAGCCGAAAATAATACAATTATCAGCAATGATACTACATGGCAACACTTGTAGTGGCGAAGAAGAAAATTAATCAAAATACAACAAAAAAATACCTTCATGATGAAGACATCTTGGTCTGTGTCAAAACCTTCAGGAAAGAAGCAGCTGATGAAGTGGTCCACATCTGTAATGTCAGTTATACTAGTTGAGCAGAACTGAAGCAGGTGTAGACTGTAACCTTGCGATAGAGCCGTCTGGTACAACTGTGTGGAGATGAAATGAATAAATAAAAATAACACAATGACTCAATACAGGCAGGCAATTAGACAAATACCTTTAATCCAGTGAGAAAATCTCCAATCTGCAACATGCGCTCCTGGTACAATTTAAAAGGCAGGCGTGGTTTGAAGTTTCGCCAGATCTCTGCCAGCAGTGTGATCCTTCCAAAGTTATTAAAACAAAACACTCAATAACATGATGACAGTGGCAGCAGGACACCTCATTATGACAGTTTCACCCCCTTTGAACAATCTGTTGTGTTCCATACATTGAAAACGTTTTCCCAATACAAGTTGTGTGTCATCTATTGGTAACTTTCTAAGTAAATTTTCAAATCATACAGTACAGTCAAATTGCTTCCAATCTTTGATTTTACTGACAGGTAACATGGCCCATAACCCAAAGATGTAACTGGCTAATATAACTAAAAACCAATACTGTTTTGTTTATAATGTTGATAATTTTGTTGAGAATAAGCTAAAACAAAACATAGTTCAAAAACATTGTGTCTAAAAAATGCCGTGCTACTTATTTAGAAGTTAGCTAACCTACCCTTTAGCATAAGAAACATTCTCCTGGCAGGTGGACGACGCCCGTTTCATTACTGTCATAAACGAGTTAATGTCTCTCTCAAAAGATACAATGACCGGGTTTCTTTTGTCAATTTTGCCATAATAGGTCGCTGGTAAATCCATCGAGGCCATAATAATATTTTTACCCATCAACAAGCGTGGGTGAAGGCATATCACCATGGTAACGACGCTAACTAAAGCAAAGCCAAACACTTGTCAGTGATGCGTTAAAATGATCAAAGAAAGTCGGAATTTTTTAAACTTATGATGTCGTAGTTACATTTGTAGGGATAAAAAACACACTCAAATGCATATTGCGAATACAGTGCGTGGCGTTTGTTTACACACGTTAGTTCTTGTGCACACGCTAGTTGACATAAATTTGGTACTACCACCATGCGTGATGTGTCTTCAAGACTCTTTTAATGTATTACGTGAAAACACTTACCTCTGTTCTTCAACAAATGGTTTTCCGCCATGACCCCAATAAACGTTTTTCTCACATAGTTGGAAACGAACTAATTAAACTTTAACGATAAATAATGTATGCATAAATGTATGTAAGTCATCTATTTTTTTAAGGGGTTGTTGAGATACACTAAAATCAGACTTGGCTAATACAAAAGTTATATTATAAAGAGATGTTTATAACTGACCATTAGCAGTCATTTCTTTAATAAATGTACCTGATACGTTTCCATGCACACTTTTTTGCATATTGGTAATACATCAACATATGTTATGACACACTTGTTCAAGTTTATGGTAACAGTTCAGCTCTGGAATACATCATCAATAAATACACATGGTATTAAAAACAGCTGTTGTTTTAGTCATTATGGTTAGTCAGTCACTTCCTGTCAATGTCAATGTCAATTGGCAAGCCATGTCCAACGGAATGGAATGCTTAGAAAAACTGCAAAGCCCAAGGTCAAATGCTGATAGCCTCACATTTGTCCGAATGATGCCTAAATCAAAATAGCAATAAAATAAGTGTATAGTGACTTTTGGGATACCATGTATTGAAACCTTAGGTATACTGTATTTACTGCTTCATCAATATCAGTACATTTGGTACATATTGTAGATTTCAGATTGTACATCAATTCCACTTCAATTTACGATATACTTTGATTATTTTCGGCGGATTAGTTCCTCCCAACGAGATTAATTGAGGGGTAAATCCAAACGTTTCATAACTCAACAAATATGCCGACCACGAATGGAATGACACACCGAGACGCCGGCACAAATTTGTACAGGACTTCACATTTGACGTCTGAGCTCACAGCAAAATGATAACACGCTTTAGCTGCCACCTAATGCAGCACCGTACAAACTCATCATTTCCCATTCAAGCCGCACATCCACTTTGCTCGCCGTGCTAAAGCTTCTGGCACTCACGGGCCGGCAGCCTAATGCTCTGGCAGCTCGTCCTCATACAAACACGTGCGCATGCAGGGATCCAGACGGGGGCATTTCCTGGGTAGAGAACATAGGCAGCATCAGCAGTATTCCCAGCCAATGTCACCTCATGACCGTGAGAGGACGAGGGAGAGGGAAAGCAAGAGGGAGGGAGAGACGGCCAGCCGCCGCTGGGGAGATGAAACAATGTGGGCATTGGTGGGACAAACTGTTGACATCATTGTTCCAGAAAGATCAGCCAGTTTGGCAGGGTCACTGTGCAAGCGGGCTGTTATGGCGGGGTGTGTGGGTGTGTGTGGACGGAGTCGCTCAGGGTGGGTTGGGAGGGGAAAGTGCTATAAATGTGCTGCAGGAAAGCACAGCGGGCACCCATCTGAGACCAAGTGTCACCCTCAGACACCCCATCGCCGTTTCGTCTCTTCCGGATACTCATCATGGATATCCCCATTCAGTATCCCTGGTACCGCCGGGCCTTCCCATATCGACGTGGCGACGTGTCCTTCGTCGAGTCTCTCAGCGACTGGCCTCTCGTCTGGCCTTTCCCGTGGTCCTTTGCGTGGCTGCGCCCCGGTTTCATGCGCTGGTTAAACTGGCCTGAAAATGGACACAGTGAGGTAACGTGCCCAAAGATTCTTCATTTTCCAGGCGCTAACGTGGTAGTAGAAACCAAGGCTTCTCCGAAGTCTTCCTAACAGGTGTGCCGTCTAAACCTATAGATGCACGCGGAAAAGGATCGCTATGTGATTTATCTGGACGTGAAGCATTTCTCACCGGATGAGCTCAGCGTCAACGTCGGCACCGAGTTCATCACAATACACGCCAAGCACGAAGATCGACAGGTTGGTGTAATTCTCACAACTCGTCATAGACGGACCGAAGTCCATACGGGTGACTGTTGTGTTCCCGACTTTCTAGGACGACCACGGCTACGTGTCCAGGGAGTTTCTGCGGAAGTACAGGCTTCCCGCCGGAGTGTCGTGCGCTGATATCACCTCCAGCTTGTCGTTCGACGGCGTGCTGACAATCACCACGCCCAGGTCTTCACCTGGCCCCGAGCGCAACATCCCAATATCCTGTGAGGATGGAACAGCCAAGCAGAAAATGTAGAGCGGAGTCGGAGTGCCTCTGACGCAGTTTCACGATACTAATCCCCACTACTAAATCCCGCATGTGTTTGTATTTAACCTGTTTTGTGGGCAGTTGAGTGCACGTTTAGGTGGGTCAGCCATGTCTAGATTCCTGCAAAGAGCCTTCTAATAAACCAGTATCTAACTTACTACTATTGTCATATGCCTGCAAGACAATTGTGCTTTAAACCACAGATTGATATTTAAAGTTAGGTTAAGAGTACAATTTCCTATCAGAAATCAAAAACCTGAGCCACCTTGAATGTAAAAGTGCTCTTATTTTGAAGTTGCCTTCAAAAGCTCTAAAAGAAACTTCCATGGAAAGCAAAGCTTCTATCTATGCCAAAGGTGATTGCAGCGGTGCTTGGATGAGTGGGAGTCTGTTACTTTGTATGTGTTGAACATGGGACCAGGTCTGTGCTCTGCTGAGAGGGAGGGGGGAAAAAAGGGGTGATGGATGGATGAAGGAAGAAGAAGGAGATGCTGTCATCCTTTTCCACAGGGAAGCAGGGCCTTGGAGTGTTAGGGATAACTTGTATTTATGTATGTGTATGATGTGCGTGTGTGGCGAATCCCAAAAAGAGAGTGAGAACGTGCTCAATGATGATCCCTATCATTCTTTGCAAATGCTAAATATCCCCTGGTGTATTAACATAGAATAAATGTTGGAAAAAAAAATAACATGAATCTGTCTGCGTTTCATTGGTCAAGTTCCCCTTTTTGATGGTATAGTACAATGCCTTTACGTTTCAGAGAGGAGAGACCCATAAAAGTCGGCGATGCAAAAATACAGACACATAATTCAGTCGATTTTAAGGGTGATTTTACAAACTGTTTATTTTCTTTCATCTTAACAGTATCCACTGAAGCATTGGTGCAGAAATTCAATTTTAACCGCAATACTTTTTTGGGCATAAGATGCTCATATAAAATAAGGGTGCCGCTATGTTCCTCTTTTAGTTGAATAACATGTCACAAAGTGCTAAATGAGAAAGGTAAGCCTTATCTACTGCTTGCCAAATACTGAGCCTATATTTGTCTCTCCTTTGCCTTTTTACTAGTTGCACTGCATTATACACAACAATGTTTTCCAATACATTTTCCCATCTCCTAAGGCCACCGTTATTTTTGAAACAGCTCTCATTATGATGCAGTAAGTTTCTACAACAATGCAAACTACAATAATAACTTTGCATGAGATTCGGCAGGTGTACCTAATGAAGTGGCTGTTGTATAATCTTGCAATGTACAGTAAATGGACGGCAACTTGATCACTTCCTTGCTGGATCCCATTTCAGTTACAGTAAAAGTCCCATTTCTGAAAACAAAATCAAAGTGCAAAAAAGTGCGAAGTTGGAATGCGCGTGTAGGTGTGCGCGCGTGTGCTCGTGTTCACTCACGGTCGTCTTGACTTCTGTATTGGCTGGCTCGAGCGCTTGAACCTCCTCCACCACAGTGCTAGGAAAGTGACCAATACGAGCCTCCTGTCCTCCATAATAAGAATCCTGAACCTGGGATGTGATGTGATATAAGATTATTATTTTTGGGAGTATTAACATTCATAGGTCGGGAGTGCTAATCATTATGTGCAAATGATATGAAACATGTAAACAAAGGGTACTGGCACACACAGCCGAATTAAAGGCGAGATGTACATAGCCTATTAATTCTTCATCTTACTAACACATCCTGGGCTTAGTGAAATCATTTTTCTTGTCTTTATTTTTCTTAAGTTACTGGGCCTTTTCTGTTCATGAGCAATTGTTATTTTTCTTTCTTTCCTCTCAAGCTGCTCCTCCTTTTAGTTTGTCACAGAATTCAGTCTTTTCCTAAACTTGCAGTGCCTTATCTGTGCATGACTGAAAACTTTATTTTTCTCAAGCTGCTTCACCTTTCCTCTTCATGGCTGAATCTTACTTTGATTTTTCTCACGCTGCTGCCCCTTTCCTATTCGTGACTAAATTTGATTTTTATTTCTCCCTCCACTTGCCGCGCCTCCCCGAAGTTGCTATAACTCAGGGGAGACTATCGTCATATTTTCTCCAGGTGTCCCAACATGTTTTTCTTTATAATGTGATCTTCCACTTTTTTTTTTTCTATTACTCACACTGCCTGCCCAGAAGAGGTTGCCAGTGTCCTGTAGCATGGCGTAGACATAAACAAGCTGCCCCTGTCTGATGGGGATGAACCTGCAGTCGGCAGGGTGATAGTCCTGCACAGCACGAGCTATCAGGATCGCATCTGCGGAGAAATAATAGAAATTCATTCACAGGGGAGAAAAGAAGACATCAATCGACAACTCTTCACAGTCTTATTAGAAAGATGTGCGTACTTACAGCTACATTCCGAGTCAGCACACAGTTTTCTGGCAGAAAGTTTAGGCATCTGTCTTCCGGCATCAGAGGTTGGCAACAAAAGCCAAAGTGAGAGAAATAGAAAGCATTTGCAAGGCATGTCTGCACCCACTGACCCACTATGCCCTCCTTCTTCTTCTTCTTCTTCTGAGTTTATCCTTTTGTGGGAGATGTTGTGATGGCGCTCGCTATTTGTACTTATTTGTACTCCCACCCCACCTCATCCCCTTGCGTACGACTTACACAGAAGTCCTTTGAAAGCTTTCAAGTAGGTAAACAGGATGGAGGGAGAGGAGGAGGGGTGCTGCGGAGGGAGGCGTGCAAGATTCGACAAACTCGTGCTTGTTTTCGGACTTCTACCCTGCCCCTTTTTTCCCCATGCCAACTTGGCTCATTGCACTCACACTAGAGTGAGTATTCCTCTGAGGCCATCTCTGGGTTCTTTCCTTCCTTGTTTAGCCACTAGGTGGCAGAGCGTTTTTGCTGCTTTTTTTCCCCCTCTCTAGATCTTCCCTATACCGCTCTCTCTCTCTCTCTCTCTCTCTCTCTCCCTATCAGTGTAAATATCCAAGAGGTGGAGCCTCTACCTGTATTTACATACTGTATACTGCACTGCCAAGGGAACTAGCTGAGCCTCTCCTGAGCAAACACACACTCACCAAACAGGAAGACTATTACTCTTTGGCGTGAGAAGCCTGCGGGGACGTTCAGGTAAGATATACTTTTTTTTTGTTTTTGTTTCCTGATTTCTACATTGAATAAAAGGACAACCTGAGTGACATCACATTCCAACATTTTAAACATTGATTTAAATATCATGTCACAATATGTATCTATGGCTTCAGTTAGAGGAAGATTGCAATGAGAAATAGGACAAAATGTCTGGTGTGTGACTTTTTATAATGATCAAAACTAAATGCATCTTATTAGGCATGTGACAATACAACCCTTTCAAAGATACGTTTTGAATGAGCAGTTGCTTTAATTCAGTGTACAGCTGCATTGCATCATTTTGGACCAAGGGGTGCATTTTAATATTTTGGTTGCATTGCATGACTACACGTGAGATGCAAAATATTAGAAACCCCTTGTACACACAGTACAATAGCTCTCAAGTGGGATCTAAAGATTTCTGTTGACAGAAACTATATCTTCAAAAGACAGAGTCATGAAGACTTCTCAATCAGATGTGCAGGGATGAACTACAGGTTTACTTTGTGGAACCTTTGTTGACTTTTAATGACGGGTTAGGAAGAAACATTGGAGAGCATTAAACATGGAATTCAGGGAGTGGATCCAAACAATGACGTTAGTGGATCTGGCATTTCGGTCAGA
Organism: Filicampus tigris; assembly: GCF_054856515.1. Classification (NCBI taxonomy): domain Eukaryota; kingdom Metazoa; phylum Chordata; class Actinopteri; order Syngnathiformes; family Syngnathidae; genus Filicampus; species Filicampus tigris. Next base: position 11,822,273 of record NC_141233.1, on the reverse strand, counting down.
ACATAACAAAAGAGGCTGTCGGGACAAAAGAGAATGAAAGATTAGATTACTGGAAAACAGCCAGAGGGAACCCTCATAACCTCTTCTGACCTGTATTTACAGTTGGATTGGGTTCATCATCTTGTCCCAAACAGGGCCGGAAAGGTGAATAACACCATCATCGGGACCATCTGGACTACAGTGAAGAAGAATAAACTAGGATTAATTGGATTACAAATTTCCAGGGAAGATTTTCATCTGGTTTGCCCAACTACCTGTCAGACTTGTGACGATGTTCTCCAACTGACTACTGAAACCCCAAGACCATGTTCAGCCCCAGGAAGAGCAGTCTCCCTTCCCCCAGCCTGGAGGATTCCTTTTTCCCGCTCTCGTCTTCCTCGTCCATATCGCTTTCCTTCAACCTCCCCACATCCACGCCGGATCACGGGGGCATCGACAGCGGGGGCGGCATAGAGACGGACCTGATTCTGGCAGCTGAGCTGGGACAGGCCCTGCTGGAGAAGAATGAGGAATTGGCCGCCGCTCTGGAGGAGAAGGAGAGGGAGGTGGAGGTAAATGTATGATGCACTACAGTGCTGTATAATTTTAACACAAAAACACATCTTGCGGCGTTTGCGTCAAAATATTCAAATGCACTGTTTAAATTGACCTCACCTACTCGGTTAAATGAATGTCCATCTGACATTTTCAACCAAAACTTAAGTAAAGGTCTATTTTCTTCGCTCTTGCAGTAGATGTTACATTGTGTAAGCGGGTCTAGTGAATTTGCTAAGTGTACATGAGTATCGGAAATAACGACAGAGGGGGAAAGAATATGACAACAACCCATTACCATTTCCATCTGCCCTCTTAATGATATTCCACTGACATGTGACATAATCACAAGCTATATACAGCACTTTACTAGCGAACATCAAACATCATGAAGTGTAAATGCAAACTTTTTGAGCGCTAGACTTGTTACAATTTTGAGGAATGAGGAATTTGAATTTTTATACCCAAATTTAGGTCGCCTCATTTGGCTTCTCAGAGAAGCTGGAAATGATTCTTCCCCCTAAACTTTTTGTTTCTGCTCAAAGATGCAAGTCGAGTCGTAAACTGCTATAAAATGTCATTTAAATCAAGAAATTAAAATGTGCTTTTTCTTAATGTATTTGTTTCAGATTTTTTTTTTTGGTAAACGCATAGATCACATTAACAATTATATATATATATATATATAATTTGGGTGAAAAAGCATCCATATCACAGGTGGGGAACTTGCAATGTAAATGTAAAATGATTTTACAATCTAAATTTGTTTTAATAAGATACTATTTTCCTGTTATTTTCAATTGCGTTAGTAAAATTACATGTTTTAATAAACCCCTATTATCAAATATGTATTTAAAATAATTAATTTCATAGTTTTTGTTGTACTTACCAAGAAACAATTAATTTATTCAATGTGATAAATTATTGTCAAAAATTGTTTGCTAGCGATATAAGGTAGCTGTAGCATAAACCTGATATTGGGAGGTGGTACGAGAAATTTGTCAAGGACTGTATTCGAACTATAATTACATTATTGTAACTATGGTGTATTTATAATTAATTTAAATATTGCAAAGAAAAATCTATAAAGAATAGAGTTCGCACTTCCTGTCCCAAAATGTTGCGTTGAATGTTTCAGACGTTACAGCAGCAAAAGCATGTTCTGCAAAGGAGGCTGGAGATGAACGAACTGGCCTCCGGACAGAAGGAGGCCGAGCTGAACGGAGACTTGGCCGCCTTACGTTCCGAACTGGACCGCCATCACATTCAGGGGCGGGACCGACGCAGGGATGAGAGCGAACAACTGATCCAGTTATCCAACCATAACCAGCGCTTGGTGGAGCAGCTATCAGAAGTGTGTTTTGCGTAATCACCCATCGAGCAGGTTTCAATCCTGAAATCTCAATGACTGTTTCGATGATGCAGTAATGTGCTAAACTTAAGAGCCGTGGAATTCACAGCGAGCGCAATGCAGGCAAACCGGTTCGGGGAGTCTCTATTTCTTTGAAACGTCTGTCAACTTTTCCCCTCTGACATTCCTCTAGGCTGTGACGCTGGAACATTCCTTGAGGACTGAGATTCGCACCCTGAGAGAGGAAATGGACGAGTCCTCCTTTAGCCGGAATATCAGTTCCACACAATTAGAAAACACACTAGCAGAGGTATCAATATCACTCTGACACTTTCATAGCATGCCACACACACAAGAGGCCTTTCTTAGAAATACGTGGACGAACGTTTTGGATATGTTATTGGTTACTAGAAAAAGTAAAAATGGAAGAAGTTGATGTTGGACCTGAGAGAGGGGTCTGGCTCCTAATCTCTGTAGTTCAAAGTGGTTGATGGGGTTTAAGTCGAGGTTCACATCCAAGCATGCCACTATGGGCCTCCTCGCTTTTTGCACTCGGGCACAGTCATGGTGGAACAGCAAAGCACCTTACCTAAACTGTTCCCACACAGTTGGAAGCATAATTGTCCACAAGATTCAGGTGGAAACAATAAGCCAACAGTTTAATTGAAGAGGTGTGTCTCAATACCTTTCTGCATTTAGTCTGCAGAAATAAAATAAACAGAGCTGGGAATCGCCTAACCGCCACCGCGTTCCGTCCTGCATATTCAATCGACCACGTGGTCCCGGTCCACGCCTCGTCGGCGACAGCCAATCGGCGCCGAGAACGTAATCTTCACTTCACAGGCAGGCGCCGCACGAGCAGACGCGCCGGAAAACAAAGAAGCAAAATCAAACAAAAACAGACACACACACACACACACGTGCGCACAGCATGGTGAGCGGTGAAATAAAAAGAACATGGGGCACATCTCATTGCGTGGTACACAGCAGGGTACACAACAGAGTTTTATTTTTTCCTTACTCGGCCGCGTGTCAGGAGTGTGGCACCTGCGTGTGCGATGTGGCACAGGTTCAGTCAGTTCTGGTTAACTCGGTCCGACGGGACCACGTGAGTCGGTTAAATGTGCAGACGGGAAATAGGCGATGCCCAGCTCTGGAAATAAATGCATGCTTGATTAAAATATTGCTCACAAACAAGTTTCTATTTTTAAATCATGATTAGTTATGTCATCATAATTTGGATTTGCATTGCGCTTTTTAAGGGAACAAAACATGCTTCACAAATACTCAATACGGGTAGTTAAAATGTATCTTCATATGAGTTTGTATTCATGTTTCTAAAAGTACATTTTCATGCTTAACTCATTCACTGCCAGACATTTTCAGACCCTCTTTTACCCTAACGTTTGAAAGAAATGTGAACAAATTCCTGGGATTGAATGGCTGAACTATGAAAAGACAAAATAAATACGCCAATGGCAGTAAATAAATTAAGGATTTCTTTTTTTTTAAATATTCAGGGAAGCAGTATCATTCATTTTAGTGGGGAGGGAGTTCCGCAGGTGCCAAACTGAACAGTTTCATAGCAATTCCAACTAAGTTATTGGAATGTCTCGAACAACCTATGACCCTTTGAAAACAAACAAAAGAAGGACCTCCTTGGCAGTGAGGCTCGGCATCCATCCTTTGTCCACTGGCCTTTCCTACAGAGCCGGGTTCTGAAGGGGCGCCTGTGTCACATGGAAGCCCAGCTGAAGGCCTCCCAGGAAGACAGCGACAAGCTGCGCTCCGAGCGGAATGACCTGAGGGAGAGAGTGACCGAGCTTCAGGTGCAGCTGAGAGAGAAAGAGGCAGAGGTAAACGGCTAGCTTGTGACTGGGCGCCCTTTATCGCGACGACGCGACAGGAAGTCAATCAACTCCCCACTAACAACAAGCCACTAACACACAAAGTCGGTGATTGTGGTGTTAGATCTTTAAGTGGATCTCACACTCACCGCGCGCGCGCGTGTGTGTGTGTGTGTGTGTGTTTGTGTAGCTAGAGCAGGAGCAAGGGGTGGTGTTTGAGTTGCGTACCATGAATCGCTCTCTGCAGCAAAATGCCCTGAGCCTGGGAGAAGAGAGCATCCTGGACATTAAACACACACGACCTTTGTCACTGCTTAGTGAAATTCAGCAATCCCAGGTACATACAGTGCGCGCACACACACACACACACAAAGGTACCACTGCTCCTTTTTGTGCGTACTAACCACTAATGACCCTACTCTTTCCTTTTGTTGATTTTAGAAAGCGTTAACCGATGAATACCTGAACTTCCAATATTGTGACTTGTGTATGAAATATGTACGTCTAATATGTCCATCCCCACTGACTCCACTCTCTAGGCCAAAGATGCCCTCCTAGCCCACTCCGTGGCACTGCAAGCAAGAGATGATGAGATAGTAGCACTGAAAGAGGAGGTCTGTAGCAACTTTGCGCAACCGACCTCTATACACACGCGCACAACGAAACACAAAGGTTGACTTGTGCGTCTGCAGACTCAAAAGCAGGCTACGCCCTGAGCTGCAGGTTGCCAGTCAATCACAAGGCAATTACAATTGAGGTATTGATTTGGAAGAGAACACATGCTGGACACACAAGTCAGCTATGTGAACCAGTACAACAGTGACTCCCAAAATCTGTACTGCTGTACACTGCAAAGTATCTCACTTGACTTCATCTGTCCAAAAATAACACTCTATATAATATTGCACTTGAGTAAAAACATAATTCTACAAAACGTAAAAAAACTAAACATTTGAATTATTGCTGCAATCCAATTCTCCTTCTTGTCTGCCGCCCAATAGGCAGGAATACTACAGTCATGCAGACAAAGACATAGAAGAAAAGTACTTTAAGTGACTCTGTAAGACAAAGTATGAGTCACGTTTCATAGAGGATAAAGAATCCATGCCGGTGTGTGTTGTTATACTGTCTCCATGTGTATATGCATCGCTTCTAAAACCACATCTATCGATGCAAACTGTTAATGTGTCATTGGTGTTTTGCATTTTTTTTTGTTAGCAATAACTCATTCACTGCCAGACATTTTCAGACCGTCTTTTATCCTAACGTTTGAAAAAAAAAAAAAAAAACGGACAAAAAATCTAAATTAATTCCTGGGATTGAATGGCTGGACTGTGAAAAGACAAATAAATTCATCAATGGCAGTGAATGAGTTAAGCAAAGCGAACTTTCCGAAGGAAAGGCCGTGCGGTTGTTATAACAGTGTAATTTCCTTTGTTTTAAATTTACTTTGTCAGTAAGCTTCAAATGGGAGTGACATTTAAGAGCCCCTCTTGATGAATTACCATTTGCCATACTGCTGTTTTTTTTCTTCTGAAATGACTTTAATTGAGTCCACTGCCATCATAATTCTCAGTAAGTCAGGTCACTCATATATGAAGGCACCACAGTACAAAGTTGATTTAAAGATAAAATGCAAATGACTGATAACTGTATTTAGGCAGTGAATCTTCCGCGTACACACTTTGCGAATCACTCAGCTAAGTGTTTGGTTTTGTAGCCAGTCTACCATAAAGAAACAATTTTACTGCCATCATATAGAGTAAAACCCCAACATACAAAAGTGCTCTGCAGTGTGTAAATCTATAGCTGTGCTCCTGTCAAAATGGTTCTTTGTCAAGTTCACATAAGCAAATGACCATCAGTGTAGATTAGATAAAGGCCATTTTCACGAGAGGATCAGTTTTAATGCGTTCTACAGAGAACTTTTTACAATATCCCACATGACTAAAGACCGATGTTTACAACTTCTCAGTTGCAATCCCAACAACAAGAACTGGAATTACTGAGGGAGGAAATCAAACCATTCCGAGGCAGTCCTGAAGCGCCAAATTATAGGTAAAGATACACACCATTTCCTCCCAAAAAATATTTGTAATCTGGTACGTTCATCAAATGCGATGCTGATTAACTCACCGATGTGCAGTTCGTTGGAGAGCGAGTTGGTCATGGTGCGGCAGGAGAAAGACTTGCTGACCCATCAGCTTCTCAACACCATCCAACACAAGGTGGCGCTGTCCCAAGAGCTGGATGCATGGCAGGTACGGTATGTCTGAAATAGACTGACATTCTATCTGTCTCAAAGTCATTTGATACAACTCTTGTATTGAATCTCATTAGACTGTGTGTACCTAAGGGAATGTCCAGTTAAAGATTCTTATTCCCCCCCCCAACCCGTCTGGCAGGAGGACATGCGCTTAGTAATCAATCAGCAGGTGCTGCAGAAGGAGGAGGACAGACTAAAAGAAGTTGAGCGAGAGCGAGGTAGCATAGGAGGACTCCAAAGAAGCAAGTCTTTGAAATTGAAAGGCGAAGCTGGAAAAGGATTCTTCTCATCTCTTTTCAAAGACAAATAACAGATGGGGACCAAAAAATGACTTTGAAAAAAAGGACAGAGCATCAAACTAACAATTTTATAACTTAAGCAATTGTATATATATTTGTATTTATGGATGTACAGTAAAGTAATACTTTCAATTTTTATTCATTTGTATTAAAATGTTATTTGTCATCTGTTTTTTTTTTGGGCTGTTTCTTGCTTTGCTTCATAACATTTTTAAGCTTGATTTAATATGACAATACAACCCTCTTTATACTTTGAATTGAACTGAAAAGAATGTTTCTGTAAAGTCAATACTGAGCACACATTTCAAAAATTTTGAATGAATAACTCCTTTCATGTAGTTTGAGACTATTTAAAAAACAAAACAATCAATAATCAATTCATTACGTACAACTAATGCAAGAGTTGCAGCAAAGCAAAGAAAAAAAAAAAAAGGCCTTTGCAAAGTAAGGTTTTGTCAAAGGGCTATCATTGAAAACAAATTATGATTGTTTTGTGGTGTAAAACTTCACTACATCATACTAAGAGGTGAATTGTAGCTGCAGCTCCTGGACTGGAGATTTTGCAAATGTAACTAATGTTATGACCCGTGCGTGGATAATAAGAAGAAACAAACAGCGTTATATGATAGAAATAATATACTTTAATAAATTAAGTCCAAAAATGCACTCCCTTCTACTCCCTCCCTTGTTAAATAACATAAATAACACAATCAATACATTAATAATGATTGGAGCGTGCAATAGCGCATGTTGCATGATACAGAACAGTATTGCGCATACCTTCCATACAATTCATTACTTGGTCCTCTTCAGTTTTATGCAACAGCACTTTTTGTATACTTTCACACTCCGACTGAACACACACTGTTTTTGGGGCCTTATGTCCAATTCAAACCCTCTATTTTTGCATTATTTTATGTGAAAATCTGTCTTGGTTAATGGCAATTCAAAATTGCTTTATAAGTTTTATAATTAAATTGGAATGATTTTATTCAACGATGCAGCAAAGTAGCACACATTCCAGTGAAAATATTAAAATAACATTGTTTTCTTTTTTTTTTTTTTACAAGTATAATCTCCTGTAACAAAATGTCCGCACTAGTAGTCCCTCATATTTGTGGTAGTGCCTCTCAGAAAGTCCAGCTCATTATTTCTGCTTTATAGGAACGTCAACCAAATAAATTAATGATCCCCCTTGGTTTCAGAGGTAGATTGTAAGAGACGATGCACTGATTTCAGGAATTGTTCTGAAACTCAAGACCACGATACCGTGGTATTTCCCGGAGCCGACTCACCTTGAGGGAATGGATCATGATGAAGCCATGGAGGCAGCTTTCTGCTTTTTTTTTTTTTTTTCCCTGACACATCAGCTGTCAATGTCAAATGTCACTCCGGCAAGAAAAAAAGTAGACTATTGTCCCACATTGACGCCAAGACCTACTTGCAGCTTGTCACCGCGGTGGTTTACAAAGGCACCCATGATCAGGGTGGCAGGGAGCGGGCTGAGGCGCTTCTCCAGCACGCCTCCTATGATGCAGCGACTGTTAATCATACCTGCAAGCACACGACACAAAGGTATCTTACGTTTTGCTTTTTAAGATGAAAAACAAAACTGCTACAAATAAAAATGCAGACCTCGAAAGACCATGTTGGCTTCTGGTAGTTCCATCTGGTACCCAAATGAGGTTGTGGTCTCCTGAGTCCTGGTACTGGCTTCAAATTCCACCCCTACTTGAATCTAGTGAGCCCGCAGACCATATAGATACATTGGTACAAAAAATACTTACCGGTTCATTAATTATTATGACATATTAGATCCAGTACCTGCTTATTTGCTCTATGATAGTAGCTAGCATGGGCACCTCCTTTCCCAGCATTCAGTGTTGCCACCCAGTTCGGTCCTGAACACAAAAGAGGGTGGAAAAGTGCTGCGAGATCCACCGAAAGCTGATTCGATATTACGGCTACATTTACTTAATGCACAAGGAATTCCCACTTGAATACTGTCCAGCCAGTGTGAGGATTCCACCTTCTTCTGCTCTGCCTCTGTGGTAAACCAGCTCACCTCCTAACACCAGACTAGAGGACACACTCTGCAGAAAGTGAGCCACTAGGATAACTGCTCGGGGAAAAAAAAACATACATAAAAACAAAGGAGATTTTTTTTTTTTAAACGGAGAAACAACATCGAAGTTTGATAGCACACAGATGCTCACCACTGCAAGCTACATCTATAAATAAGGACGCACAAATAACACTTTTTTTAGACAGTACATACCCGTACTGGTATACACGTATGTAAGCACACACCGATGCCAAGTGCCGATAATTGATAATGCCAATATGCCTTGCAATTGTGACGAAAATGTGCCTTATTTTAATCAACTATTGTTCAAAAACATAAAACAAAACCTCCTAGAATATGGACTAAATTACTCAAATATAACCCTTTTTACAGTAACAACTTGCCATTACTGACAATTTATCATCCAATTGCATGTGTTTCAAACAACATTTAATTTTTCACAAATTTGTAGTGTGTTTCAATAATAGAAATATTCGAATAATCAAATGCAGGAGTAATTATGTACTGTAGTTCGTAAATAAAAACAGCGCAGCTCAGCTTCTGACGAGCGGATGTTATGGCTAGCGATATCAAACTTGTCACTAACCGTAATTTTTTATATGTTGTTACATCCCTTGCAATTGCATGTGGTTTTACTATTACATGTACAACAATGACGATTGACACATCTTTGCTATTCGTTCATATAAATTGTGCAGGTTAAAGTAAATAAGTATCTGGTCTCACCCGATTCTCTAAGCACGTCTGGATTAGCTACCGTCACAGCAGCAGTGAAGTCACTCCCCCTGTACTCCGTTTCAAATTGCCATGTTACAAACTGGGACTGCTGGGTCTTAAAACACAATGAAAGTGTGGATCATTTCATGTTTTATGGCTGAGCAGATTGAAATTTACAGAAGAGACAGAATGAAGTGTTTTTTTTGTTTTTTACCTGGAAAACGGATCTGGCTCGTACACGCTCAGTGAGATGCAGCAAAGCATGAGCATTCAGACTGCCTGAGGAATCCATCTCACCAATTAATGCGGGCGCATCCTGGAGGCAGATGATGAAGGATCAATATGCATCTTGTGTGTGTGTGTGTGTGTGTGTGTGTGCCTATACAATGCATACACAACCACAATAGGGATTCATGCTTTACTTTGTCTTTGCTGTAGTCGTCAGACTGCAGGTGCTCCACATGGAATCGATAGTACGAAGGGCTGACGGCACTGAGGTGGAGGGTATGACTGACCTGAAGACAAACACAAGCATGACATTTAATATAAAGATACATTTTAGCTCACAGTCACGGCTACATCTGAACACAGTTCTAATAACATCCAATGAGGCTGCATATAACATATTGTAAGTGACGAGCATCACCTTGAAGAAGCTGCTCAAAGTTTTATTGACAATCATCTTGACACCTTCAATCTGCTGAGGAAACACATCTGGGAGGAGGAGAGGAAAATGTATCAGAGGAGACAAAATCAATCACTTAAGGGATACTTGACTTGAATGCCAGACATATTTCATTATAAGTCAATCAGAAATAAGGCATACTTGTTTTTATCCAAGGCGTTTCTTGGATCATTATTCCTGTTTAGTAAGGTAAAGATTTTTAGTAGTAGAAATTGTGTTTCGGGCAAACCTTTGCAACTCCTGTGTAGGGAGTGAAAGCTGCCTGGGTTAGGTAGTCGCCCATCTCTCCTCTCCCAGCGTGGCGGGCTATACCAGTGAGCAGGATGCGCGTCCCAGCGAGAAGAAGGAGGGTCCGTGGAAAAAGGCCAGTTCTGGTGGCCTGGACCGGAAGACAAAGCCAGAACGCTGCCCATGGGACTGCAATGCTTCCTGGAAGAAATAAAGGCACTTTAAAAAAAAAAAATTTTTTATAAACATCTAATGTGCACTTACTAGTCATAACATTAAGGACACCGCAATCGTTTTATGAGACTTCAAACAAGAGCTTCATCGAACGTGATCCCTGGGGTGTTATATATTCATAAGCATTTGTATGTAGTATTTTTATCACTTGAATGTGCAGGTGTACCTAATGCTGTAGCTGGTAAATGTACGAGGAAGATCATGACACCACCTTGTGTAATTAAAATAACTGACAATGCAGATGAATTAAAATTGCTGACGCCGGAGAAATTTAATTGCAAACGCTGCCACATCAATGTGCAGCATTGAGTTAAGCATGTTGTACTCGGGTGCATCGGTACCGTTAGCTTGCATGACCTTAGCATCTTGTAAAAGCGGACGCCTAAATTCTGTTTTAGTTGTGCTGGAGTCCTTAAACCGGAATAAAATACCTTAAATTCCTGGGAGAAACCGAGCGTGATACATTGGAAACACTGCCAAGTTGAGTGAATATGAAGAGCCGCTAGGAAAAAGATGAAGGAACTGATTCTCCAGCTGTTTTGTGTCACCACATAACACGTCGATAAGAAACATGACCAGAACTCTTTCACCTGGTGGACCTGGTTTATTTTTTTTTAATTATATATATTATTTTAATTAATTACAACTCAAATTTGAAATTAATTGTGCAAATATATGTTTTCTTAATTCTTATTTCTAAATTTAAAAAATCAGTGTGAACAGCCTTGTTTTTGGTCGGACTACTATCGTTGAAACACGTTATACGCACGCAGGCTGTAGGTGAGATTAATCTTGAGCTTTCGCGTCCTGATCGCCACCGCAAATCACGAGAAGGTCAGACGTTTTTAGCCACAATACGGGAAATCTCATTTTAATCACTGAAACAAAAAAAAACACATGCCACTTAATTCTTTTTAAAATCAAACTCCCACGCGCGCATCTTTTGCAAGAAGGGGAGAATACTTTTTAGAAACCTGTAGGATCTTTTTCTTTTTCTCCCCCTCATTCTCTCGCTTTGTGATCCGCTGGCTAATAGATATGTCTCGTTCGCTGTCAATATTGCTAGTGGGTGAAGGGAACTTCTCGTTTTCCGCTGCTTTGTGCCGCTTCACATCTGAGAGGAGCGTCACGGCCACTTGTCTGCAGCCGCAGGACGAGGCACTGCGGCAGGAAGGCGCATTCAATAACATGCAGATCATCAAGGACTCCGGTGAGGATTTGGATTGTTGAGCCTTTTAAATTAGTGCAGCGTGGTTTTGTTGCCTATGTTATATTTTGTAATGTCTTTTTTTTAGGTGGAAGGGTCCTTTTCGAGGTAGACAGCACAAAGCTTGGGGAATGTGCATCCCTGCAAGGGCATTTGTTTGACCGTGTGGTCTTTAACTTCCCACACTGCGGGAGAAAGAGTGGCGTTAAAAAGAACAGGCAACTTCTCAAAGACTTCTTTCTCAGGTAAAATTGTATCCCAACGAGTGAAACCAATAGATACAGGTTTTACAGCCATACTCATATACTGGCTGTCATTTAAAAAAAACAAAAACAGTTAAAAGTTTCATTTTAACTGACATGCTCATTTGGTTAGAAATGTCAGGAAAAGACGACTAGAACATTTGAACTTTATTTGGGGTTAATTAGAGGAAGTTTGAATGTGATTGTTAATTCTGAGCACTGTCACACCCCAATAAGTATACAACAATTCTACAACAATTCTATTCAATTTAATTCAACAGTTGTACAGGTTATGGGTCATACTAATGATTATAAATCACCTTGATATCCATGATAGATAGATAGATAGATAGATAGATAGATAGATAGATAATCCATCCAAATGTCCCTTTTGTGTCATTGCTCCCCCAGTTGCGTTCAGGTGTTAGCTGAAGATGGGGAGGTTCACGTTTCCCTGTGCAACGGACAGGGCGGGACGCCGGCCGACCAGCCTAGGCGAGAGCGGCACAACAGCTGGCAGGTGGTCGCCATGGCGGCAGAGGCACGCCTCATCCTCAGCGACGTCCGCCCTTTTGAGAGTGACAAATACCAGAGCTACAAGTGCACAGGATACAGGTAAGACTTAAAGGTGAGTGTTTAAACAGACAGGTTGTTCACTGAATATGGGATTGGAAGTTGTTTCAATGTCAGATTCATTTTTCCCACAGGAGTCAGGATAAAGGCTTCCATTTGGAGAATGCTTTGCTCCACGTGTTTACTCGCAGCGCCCCCTTCAGCTGCCCTCAAGTGTTTAAAATGGAAGAAACTGTGGAAGGAGAAAAAGTCCAGTACAACATACCAGCAGAACTCAGTGACTACACGTCCCGGTATTATAACCTGAATACTCTTTCTCATATTTTACATCAAGCGTGTGTGTGTGTGTGCATGTTAAAAGGATTACATGGAAACTAATGAACAGATTTTGATGACATTTTTCCAAATTAACAATTTTGATTTAACTGAGTTGTGTAGTCATGAGCCCCTGTAGTGGCGGCACAGAAAATAGATGGAGCTCCACCAACTGCATTCAAGTTGTTTACTGCATTCCTTCTCTCTCTTTAGGGGCTTTCTCACCTCAGATTCTCTCCATCCTGTCAAATTGGTGCAGGATTTCCTTCTCGCAAGGCTGCCGGAAAATTGGTCGGTCTCCATGATGACAGAGACCCTTCCTGTCCTCATCACAGCCAAACAGTTGCATTTGTGCTGCCCCGACATAGACCGCACATTCTTCTACTGGATTCACGCCTGTGAATCCGCAAATGAGTCGGAGGTTCAGGTTAGAGAGCCTTGTGTTGCCTCAAAGCAAGTGGACAAGGTGTTGAGTAGCAAGGGAGTAGATGGAATAAGGTCATTATGCTCTCCCGATGTTGACCTTGAGGGTGAAACTGCTCTTTTTATGTTGCGTCCCTCGCTGCGCCCCCTGATGGAAGCCCTTGTTGCTAAGAAAGAAGATCGGACCAGTGGCGAAACAGAAACGGACAATAAACATGTTAAAGGAATTCATCAGGAGCCTAGTGGGCACTGGAATGGTGTGACGAGCTTGCTGTTTGGCATCAGTGGCCCGGTGTTCCGAAATGTTCCGGTCAACCACTGGGCTCTGCCCGTCTTCCACGAGTTCCTCTTCACCGGTGTTCTCCCTAAAAAGTACGAGCCAGTAAAAGTTCTTGAGCAAACTTTGGGAACGCTGCTCGCACCCTATGGCGTCTCCATGGTTACCAAGCAGGAAGGCCTGCATCTGATGGCACAGCCAATGGGTTTAATCGGTAAAGTACTCACAAATGATGTGAGTGACGTCAGCCCGCCAGTCCTCAGCATGACTGTGTCTTTAAATCTGGACCTCCTCGCCGTGCTCATGTTCTCACTCCCAGACTGGCGTCTGCTCTGGTCACGTGACCCGCGCTTTTCGCAGCAGTTTGTCATTCAGCCAACGCCTGGGACACCTTTCGCCGCGTATTCCCTGTTCCCGGAGCTCTTCAGCTTCGACATCAGCTTCTGGACGGAGATGGCGTGGGAGGAGAAGAAATTCTACGCGCTGGTCCGAGAGGCCTCCTGCGGGACCGCGGAGCATGTTAAACTCATTGATAAGTTCTCGCATCCGGACCTGAGCCAGACCAGCTACTGCTACAGGCTGGTTTACCACTCACACACACACGCATTGTCACACACACAAGCCCTCCAGTTCCACAAACGCTTGGAGTCATTGCTGTCCTCATGCTTGGAAGTCACAATTAGGTAGCGGCTAATATTCCTCGCTTTGGCTGCTGAATGTGATTTATTTTGAGACAGTTGTAATTACCTGCAATTTAGAATCCTAATGTAAGTCAAAGGTTGTAAAACTGTTTTTAATACGTTTATTTTAGGCTACGTCTTTGAGCAAGGACTGTTGTGTGCTCAAAAGTGAGATTGAGCAGTGTCAGCAGAGTGCTCTAAAACAGAACTTCCCACCCTTCATTGATCAAAGGCATATTTCCCATTAGAAAAATCTCACGGCACACCAGCAAACAAAGTATGGTATACTGTGCCTGTATATACTTAAATATTGATGTGTGTCTGTAGTGGTGGACATGGAAGAACTTTTTTTTTGTGATTACATTTGGTAATCACTGTTCTAAAGTTATTTGGTACAAATTATAGAGGAAATGGAAATAAGACAACATGCCAGTGTTTTATTCATATATTTATGAATCTGTTATTTAATATTTGAGTTGTATGCTCAACAAGAGACTTTGAGCGAAAAATGATGAATGTAAGTTCAGTGCGTTGTGCAATATATGCGAGAAAACAAAGAAGTGGCTTTATAGTGTGTATTAAAAGTTTGTTTGTATAGCAACGTTACATCCAAAAATTGTAAATTACGCCACGTGTTTAAAGCAAGGAACAAATGCACACAATGCAGTGCGTTATGTAAACTGCACTACTGTACATAGTCCTATGTTTACAATAAATGAAGTATTTGAAGTGATTGCTATGCTTGTTTTATTTCAGAATATGTATACTGTATACAGTACTATAGTCAAAAGTTTGCAAAACACCCTCTAATTCAGTGGGGTTTTTTTTCATTATTTCAGTTTCCTGAATTGTAGATTTACACTTGTCATTGAACATTGCGAAGAAATGTTGATGGAATTATTTGGTAAGCAAAAAATGTCAATCAAAACATTTTTTATAATCAAGATTCTTAGAAGTAGGCACTTTTTGCCCAGATAACTTTGCACATCTTGGTATTTTCTCAGTCAGCTATGATGTGGATGACGCTTGTGGCTTTCTGTTCACAGCTGTGCATCATAGAGACAGATTTAGCTTGAATTTCTTGACCTCTTAATTTGACAAGGTTTCCAACCTTTTGACTGGTACTATATGATACTGATGTGTGTTATTTATTTTAGTCTTTGTGTCAGACTTCACATAACAGCTACAAAAAGAGGGTATTAAGGATCAGCCACACTTCAACCACACGCATTACCTCTTGTTATAGTTAATTATGAAAATTTATAGGCATATTTAAATTTCAAACAGCACAAATCATGTACAAAGTTATGTTGTCAAAATAATTCCTAAATTATTTAGCAATAGACATGAACACTAGTATTGAGATTTCATTGTCTATTGTCAATTGTTTGATTAATTTTCGTTTTCAAAATAAATGTTTTAATGAATTCGAGCATTAATGTGCAGAAAAACGTTTGAATGCAAATGCGATGATGGTGTATGTCTCACCTATCGACCAATCAGAAGCTCTCGTCCGTGTCCCAGTGCCGGTCACGGGCCGAGCATTGACGGAAATGAACGAAGGGCGACTCGGAGGAGGCTCGTCAGTAAACATGGCGGCCAAGGCGCTCCGTCAGCGAAGCAGAAGAGGCAGCAGACAAGATGCGAACAACGTCAACGTCTCCACAGATGCTCGGACGCCGAAAGAGGAGAAAGCGGGTGAAGACAGTAAAGCCACAGAAAGTCGGCAAGAGTGAGTACGAGGCGGGGATGAGAGACAGTAGACACGTCGCTGTTGTCATGTCCATCTCCGGGTTGACTGACAGCTCGGGGAGGGGAGCTAACAAGCTAGCCTGCTCGCTGCTTTGATACCAATTTCACGACAACAGCTATTAATCTCCGCTAGAAATGCATATTTGCAATCATTTATACCCTCCGCCGCGTTTCCGCTTTCGAAACAATTGCACTGTTGACGCCAGTTGGTTAGTGTCATTCATTCTCTACTGCATCATTTATGACACATACCGTTGCCACATTTTACTTTACACGTTTACTATAAAATATTGCATCGTATCATCATCCATTTTCAATTTTGTTTGAACGTGAATTCATTTTTATGGTGACGTGTCACACTCAGGTGAGAGTTCCGTTCCGCCTCTGGGATTTGATTTATTTTTCCTTGTATCAACAAACATCTGCTCATGTTTGTTTCCTGACAGGAATTACAGTCGCTTGGAAGGGTTGGAAGTTTGCTAGTTAGTAAGTGCAAAGTCGGCAATTTGGCAACACTGACCGAGCGTTTGTTAAATAGCTCGGCTACATTTTCAGTCATGTTGTTGGTGCAAGCCATGCACATAAGCAAGGACGCGCTTCGAACTACAGATCATTTCATTCATGCTGGTACAGAAGATGTCAGTTGGAATCGGCTCCAGCTCAACTGTGACCATGTTACTATAAGTGCTACAGGAAATGAATGAATGAATGGCTGGATGGATGGTTTGTGTTGGTGAAATGAACCCTTATGAAAGTAACTTCAGGTATTGAAACAAATCTCTATGTGCATGTGTTCATTTCATAGGTCAATAAGTCGTGGTGGGCAGGTATGGGCACCGGAAGGCTCGACTGCTTTTAAATGTCTGCTGTCGGCACGCTTCTGCGCAGCTTTGCTTAGCAACATCTCTGACTGCGATGAGACCTTCAACTATTGGGAGCCTGTGAGTAAGGAACCAAAAAAAAAAAGATATTCAATGGTGACATATTGTGACAAATGGACCTTTTAATTGCTGGTGTATAAAAAAAATAAATAACTGGAGCACTTGCAAATGTGAAGTTAAACAACCAAGTAAATCTTTTACCAGCTTATTTCTGAAAATGCGTCTGTGAGCGAGCAATTCTGCGCTTCCACGCCACTGCTGCATAAATATATTTGCTACTTCTCTTTCTTGCTATGTGGTTGATTTTTTTTTTTTTTTTTTTTTTTTTTTTTTTTAATCCGCCTTGAGTTTTTAAATGTCGGTAATAGTTGTGATGACTCTTTTCTGACAGATGCACTACCTGCTTTATGGCACAGGGATGCAAACGTGGGAATACTCGCCGCTGTACGCCATCAGGTCCTATGCTTACTTGTGGCTTCACGCTCTGCCGGCCTGTTTGCACGCCCATGTACTGCAGACAAGCAAGGCAAGAGTTCTACATGTGACATCACAGTAGAACACATGCAGGAGCTAACCCACTGTTTCCCTTTGCCTCGCAGGTGTTGGTGTTCTACTTTGTGCGATGTGTCCTCGCGTTCTGCTGCTGTGTCTGTGAGCTCTATTTCTACAAGTGAGTTCAGCAGCACTGAAATGTACATAATGGGTCATGATTTTTTTTTTTTTTTTTTTTTTTAGTTACAGCTAATGAAAACCCCAAATTCACCATCTGAATAAATGAGAATTTTACAAAAACAATCCAAACGGTGAGGAATTTGCCTCCTTAAACAAATCTTCGTATGGGTTTAAAGACTGTTTATAATACCAGTTTCCCTTGTTGGATTGAACTGTTGAATAAACTCATCTATTTTTTTTGAATAGAAACAATCTGTCAATTAAACTAATACTTAAATAATAATAAGCTTGAGTGCCTACCTTCTTCACTGATTTCATATTGTGAAAGCACATTATCCATGATTATTCCTTAACCTTCCACCCTCATTGCTTGCCTGCTCGAACTCTCACTTACTTGCACCGAATATAAGAAATGTTATTTTCTTTCCTTTATTTAAACTAATTATAATAAATAAGGGCTCCTTCATTTTTTTTAACCTTATCTAGCTTCACCAGAAGAGCAAAGTATGATCGCTATAATGGAAACCTGAGCTTATTTTAATGGGTGCCGTTAGATTACGCAGGTGTACCT
Organism: Filicampus tigris; assembly: GCF_054856515.1. Lineage (NCBI taxonomy): Eukaryota > Metazoa > Chordata > Actinopteri > Syngnathiformes > Syngnathidae > Filicampus > Filicampus tigris. The sequence continues at coordinate 11,804,433 of NC_141233.1, read as the reverse complement.
AATGAGCTGTCCGGTGCGTGAAGGTACGTACGTGTTTTGTGTTGTGTCCAGGGCTGTGTGTAAGAAATTCGGTTTGCACGTGGGCCGCCTGATGCTGGCCTTTCTCGTCCTGAGCACCGGAATGTTCTCCTCATCCGCAGGTGAAGATTCATCAGATTTTTATTTTTGGTGTTTCCGGTGCCATGATTGCTCGTCCTTGTTTCCGTCTCTTCCGCAGCATTCCTGCCCTCCTCCTTCTGCATGTACACAACGCTGGTCGCCATGACGGGGTGGTTCCAGGACTCCGCGCCGTTAGCCGTTACGGGCGTGGCCGCTGGCACCATCGTTGGCTGGCCTTTCTCGTCTCTGATCGGGTACGGTCATCGAGCGGAATCCCTGCTTATCCCCTGTAAATTCAACTCTAATTTTTGTATTTAGCATTTTGGTGTGTTTGCTCTACAGGGTGCCAATTGCTTTTGACTTGCTTGTAATAAAGAGGCAGTGGAAGAGTTTTATCACCTGGTCCGCTGTTGCTCTGCTGCTACTACTGGTAAAAAAAAAGAAGAAAATTATTTTGAGCATATTACATGTATAAATTACTGCAAAAATCTTTTAATCTTTAATGTCCTTTTCCAGGGTCCCTTGGTAGCAGTGGACTCTTTCTTTTATGGCAAGCTGGTGGTGGCCCCTCTCAATATTCTACTGTATAATGTCTTCACACCGCATGGGCCTGATTTGTATGGTAATTAACACACACTGCTACTGTATATAAGCAGTGGCATCATTTTTTTTTTTTCATAGCAAATTTCATGACAAAACTAATCAAAGGACAGAAAGCAAACGTTCAAGCTGTAATGCCTTCTTTGGACTATAGAGGGAGCCTGCACCCAACAATACAACTTGAGCGATTTGAAGTGGGCGGCATATGGCACTAGTTTTAGTCTTCAAAGTCCAGAGGTTAAGGCTTTGAATATCCATTGAGCTTTCTAAACTTCAGCTTCTTCCCACATAAGTATTTTAATCTTATCAGACTTTTCATTAGATACACACACCCACCCCCTAGCAAAATCCAATCGGTGAGCTATATTAACAGCCTTTAATTGTGTGGTGAGTGTGCGTATCATCAATTTTGAGATATTCTCAAATGTGTATTTAACAGATTTTCTGAACCTAAATTGCAATGTTGACCATGTTCCGTGTGGGCTTTTTCTTCCTAGGTACAGAGCCATGGCATTTCTACTTTGTGAACGGGACCCTGAACTTCAACCTGGTGTTTATTCTGGCTCTCTTTTCCCTGCCACTCACTGCTCTCATGGAGACGCTTCTGCACAAGTTCAATGGTGAGTGAGTGAGTGAGTGAGTATACGTTAGTGTGTGCTAGGGCCGGGAAATTAATCGAAGTTTAATCGCGATTTCGATTTTGTCTTCTCTCGATCTTTCAAACGTTACAATTGAAGGAATACGATCAACCCATTAGGCCTAAAGCGCCCGGCTGAATTTTAAAATTGAGTTTTCCAGAAAACACACATTTCCACATACTTTCATGCAATAAATGTGGAGCTATCTGGCTATCAAGCAACCTGCTCATGTGGTTGCATGTGTTGTGTGTTTTCTGCAGTGCAGAACCTGGGCCGTCCCTATTGGCTGACCTTGTCCCCCATGTACTTGTGGATGCTGGTTTTCTTCACCCGGCCTCACAAAGAAGAGCGCTTTCTCTTTCCCATCTACCCTCTCATCTGCCTCAGCGGCGCCGTGGCCCTTTCGTCGTTACAGGTGGATTTCCGCTCTCGTGTCCGCAAACGGCGACGACCCTTTTCGCGCTCATTTCTTTTCTTCCCGCAGAAATGCTACCACTTCCTGTTTCAGCGCTACCGACTGGAGCACTACACGGTCTCCTCCAACTGGCTGGCGCTTAGTGCAGTTGCGGTCTTCGCTGCGGTGTCACTCTCCCGCTCCGTTGCCCTCTTCAGAGGTGGGCGTGTGTTCATGCGTGTGGACGCAGCTCATAGTGTGTCGGGTGTCCTGGACTTTTGGGGTGCTCTCTTTCTCCCTACAGGCTACCACGCCCCCCTGGACCTGTACCCCGAGTTCCTCCGCATCGCCAAGGACACGACCCTGCACTCGGTCCCCGAAGGCAGACCGGTTAGCGTGTGTGTGGGCAAGGAGTGGCACCGCTTCCCGAGCAGCTTCCTTCTTCCTCACAAGTCAGTAGTCATGATTCCAACAGCGCACCTCAATGTGTCAAGACCCTAAAAGACTCGCTATGGGCGTATGTTGAATTTCAATTTAGTCCATTTATATCACGGTTGAGACTTCAGGGGCAGCGCGGTGGACTAGTGATTAGCGCGCCCACCGTGCAGTTCTCAAGTTCAATTCCAAAAGAGACCACGGTTAATTCCGACCTTTCTGCCTTGACAGGTTGCCAAAGTAATCGGAACAGGAAGTAAACAGAAAGAGAGCAAAGTTTGCTGCTTCGAGCGCAAACTCCCCATAGTAAATATTGCAACGTGACAAGTATTTACATCTCGATAAATTGGAATAAAGCATTGTAGAAAAGTTGATTTATATCCGTAGTTTAGTTCAAATGAACAGCCACTGAATTACATAATGTAGAGTTTTGGATGAGCAACTGTTTTGATCTCCAGCTGGCAGCTACACTTCATCCAAAGTGAGTTCAAAGGTCAACTCCCCAAGCCGTACGCTTCAGGCCCCCGGGCCACGCAGATCATACCTGCTGATATGAATGACCAAAATCTGGAGGAGCCCAGCAGATATGTAAGACGCGCTCCCCTCCCAATCCTCCAAGCCCTCCCTCTTAGAATCTCTATTAGCAGTCGGTGACGTGACCAAGTGTGTAATGTCGGCTCCACGCAGGTGGACATCCGGCACTGCCACTACCTGGTAGACCTGGACACCGAAGAAGAAACGCCACACGAACCACGCTACGCAGCCAACAAAGAAGAGTGGAACGTCGTTGCCTATAAGCCTTTTCTCCAAGCTTCCAGGTGCTCCACTTTCAGATCTACTCACCGATCTATGACACAATTAAAACACATATAAATCCATGTGTATTTCAAATGTATTAGAATTTTGACCTTAGTTCAGCAATATACTGTCACATTTGAAAGGAAAGCCCCATTTCAACTAGTGGGCCTGCATCGAACATATTCTTGAAAAAAAAAAATGTTTGGGTTGACTTCCACTTTAAGCCTGAAATTTGCATGTATTTCATCGTTAAATCCTACAGTAAATACAAAAAGGAAAGTACATTCATCTCAAAATGGCCGTTTTGTCCAAATCCTAGATCCTCGCCGATCTTCAGAGCGTTTTATATCCCGTTCCTCTCCGAGCACCACACCAGCTACAGACGCTACGTCATCTTGAAATCGCGACGGCAAAAGCAGCCGCGAACGCGCGGCCACGGCTGACCTTTGAACCTTGGATTGGCTCAGATACAACAGCATCCTTTCCCTTTGACTTGACACAGCTGCTGCGTGTAAGCGTGCGTGGGTGTTTTGAATTATTCGTCATAAGGGATGAAGATATGGACCCTTTAAGGACCTTGCATCTATTCGTGGGCCTGTGTGAGTTTGTCTGTGTGTGCATGTGAAAACAATTCCACGGGGTGTTTACTGGCACTAATCATGTGTTTGTGTGTCATTGTGTCAAACGTGTTATTTGAACGTCTTCCGATTGAAGCCGTTCATATCTGTTTCCGGAACCTCATACTGAACATCAAAGTGTGTCTTGAATGCAAAAAGAGTCTTGATTAAATCATGTCATGTAAATGTTTTACTAATCGTGTTTGGTGCGATTGGTGAGAATGAACGGAAATGGTTAATTTAATATTGATGGGTAATGTAAGAAAAATGTGACTGTGGACACAATCATTCAGTTTTTAATTAAAATAACAGCAACGCCGTCTTGATTTGTTTATTTACTTAACAAACATACAAAGCACTGTAGACATGATCAAGACATTACACACCTTTACAAATATCAGCAGAGTTGAACATTCCTCGATAACATGCTGCATTATTAACAAGCAACCGCAACACTCACAGGCATTATGAATCAAAATGGATTGATTCACAAGGAAATTGCAAGAAGCCATTAATGAATTCCTGATTTACGTTTGTGATGCTTCATAATTATACAACATAAAAAACAAGCACTTACTCGGTGTGTTAAATGAATCCAATGAACATTGACAGGCACAGCACATCAGAGACAGGTCAACGGGTCATGCAAATGCCATGCGCACTTGTTTTTTTTTTTGTTTTTTTTTAAGGAAATTGGCAGAAACCGAATGTACCATGCTAATACTTTTGAATGCACAATGTCAATGTGACGTTTGAGGTCTCAGTTCATTCTACATAACATTGTCTGGTACTGTATACTGTTATTAAAAAAAAACACACAATCTGCGCTTTATGACGTTTGTTCAGTGCATGCAACACTACAATGTTTAGTCTTTTCCAGAATGCCAACATCAAATCACAGATTTTCAAGAATGAAATGTCACAATCGAATGGGATTCTAGTTGACATTAATGGCTCTTGATGGGGCGTGAGTATAAAGTCCCATAACATTTTTCTAATCTGTGGCTCCTGTCTTGAAGGATATGCAAACTCCGCAACGGAAGGCCTGAGATTAGAACCCGAGACCTCGACGCAGACATACTAACCAGTGACCACTCTTCCATTATGCTGCTTCCCAATGTATTTATGATTATGATTAAAAGAAACATAATTTGAAATATTTCATGTCAAAACTAGTATGTTGCCTGTGCTATTCATCCTATGTTGAGTTTTTGATACATCTCTTGAACTGGATCTTAGCATTATCATGTGCAGGTGTACCAATTGAGGTGTCCGGTAAGTATATACAATGCATCAGAAAAATATTCAAAGCGCTTCACTTTTTACATTTATGTTCCAGCCTTATTCCGAAATAAAATATTTTCCCGCAAAATGCTACCGATAAATTCTTTAGACTTATTCCTTCGCCTGTGTTCTAATTGGACTGTTCCTTAAATTAACAGGTGTGTGCCTACCCATGCAAAACATTCTACCAGAGGCTAATTTGACATCTGAAATACTACCGTGCGCTTTCAGCTTGTTTAGTTTAGATACATAGAGGTAGAATTGAAAAAAAATCCCTTAAAAAAATACTTACACGGAGGCGTAAGCAGGTAGGACGTCCTGACAACTAAATGAGACAATTGAGTGCGGTCAACAGATCAACACTAGGCTCAAGAAAACACAAAATGCTTAAAAGCTATGACGGAAAACACACACCAAAAGTATTTAAAGGCAACTAAAGTGTCAAGACTCAATAAAAACGAAAATAGTAAGCACTCACCACTTTTAACCAAACGTACGACAGATAGGACAAAAAGTTAAGAAATTCCCGCCAAAACACTTATCGGCGTTGTGCGCGTGTGTGTCTTTCAGTGGTAGGACGTCTCGACAGGTAGGAAGGAATTTCAGAACACCGGGGCTTCTGGCTGCCGCGGGTGCTATAGAGCGCCTCGTTGTTTGGAAAAGTTTCAGTGGGATCTATTCCAAATGTGCAAAAAGTGAAGCACTGTGAATGCTTTCCAGATGCATTGTATTGCTTATAATAATAGCATATCCAATTGTTTAGCTCCATTTACATTACCATTTCAAATCACACGCATGCAGTTTTTTTTTTTAACACCTACGTCCACCATCAGACATAACTTTACTGTGCGTACACACTCACACGCTCACATACATAATCAGTACTTCCCGCTGTGAAGCCAGTGTTGTTCATTTAAGTATCTCCTCCCTCCGTCGAGATTCAAACCACTTCTGTAGCTCTCCAGCGTGGCCTGGTAGGGTTTACGGTTTCCGTACGTTCCCAGGATGCTTTGGTAAGAGTCCCCGTTGCCATTGTTGCTGTAGGTCTGATACAAGTCCGCCTTGACCGCGTGGCCCCCGGGCGTCACTTTGGGCTCGTAGAGGTCCCTCTTGGCCGCAATGATGTCGTCAAACAACTCGTGGTCCCCGTACGCGCCGCCGCCGAAATGCTCGCTCTTGGTGGTGCGGCGGCCCAGACTGCGGTCGTAAAACTGTCCAGGTCGGGCCAGACTCTCGTCGATCAAGTCCCTCTTCGCCGGGCGGCCTAAACTGCTGTTGCAGAGGTCGCGAGTACCCCGACGGCCCAAGCTGAGGTCGTTGAGGTCAAAGTTGAGGAAGCAGCTCTCGGTGCTGGCGAGAGTCACGAAACCGCTCTCGGTGTCGCGGCCCCCCAGGTTATCGTAATCCCCCGTGGGGGTGTCGGGCGACGAGCAAAGAAAGGACGTGTTTTTGGTGTGGGGGCGCCCTGACACCAAGTCGTCGTCCTTCTGGGAGCGAATGACATTGTAGACGTCAGTTGTGGTCGGGCTGGGTCGGGCGCTAGGCTCTGTCCTGGGCACTTCTGACTTCTTCTCTTTAGTTCGTCTGTGGGAAGCGGAACAGCATAACCTCAATCAGCCCCTAAATGGTAAAAACAGCTAAGCAACGCTAACTTCACAGTTCACGCTAACTGATTGCTGGTCAAACAATTAGCTTCATGTTGTGCATTTAATTAGGACAAGTGTTTCATTGTTTTTGTTGTATTGTGCTAAGATTAGAGATTTACTCGTCGTCCAAAAACTTTGTCCATTTCTTTGTGCACTGTAAACAAAATGGATTTTCACTCTCAGGGATGATGAGGTCAATCAGAGTATTAAACACACATCAATTTAGCATACCGCCTTGTTTTTCCAACGCTTCCTCTCCCAATGCAGGTAATTGTGATTGATAAGCATCCAGTATTGACATTTGCGTTAATGTTGAAGACTTTGCGCGCTCTGCCTTGCACGCGCTCGTCTCAAGATGGTTCCGGTCATTGATTGGCGGGTCAAAGTTATCGGATCCTCACCGTGCAACAATCATTTTGAAGCAGCAGACACCTGTCACTGTCAGCAGCAGCAGAATGAGCGGAATGGTGGGGATGATGATATAGATCACATTCAGGGCTAAGAGAAAATGAGACATTGCATCACGTGAGCATTTCGCTGTAAGCACCAGAAACATCGTTTTTGTTGAGTTAGGTCTAACAGCTCTTTTGAACTAATTTTGGGGGGTGGAATCCAAAACTGAGCTCTGTTTTTTATTTTTCTATCACGTCAAGTTTTTGAGATTTAGGATCCCTGTTTTCTTGAAAAATATGAAATAAATGTGCATGTATGTAAATAAAACACTAAGATGGAAAAGTTTTGAAAACGAAATAGAAAGCCCATGGTTGCAAAGTTTTGAGAAAAGCCAGCACTAATCCTCTTAATTGCTACTATGCTCGCTTTTCTGTTCGTAGCTATTGACATGCTAACCAGTCGCCCACCGTGTCGCCCGCGGACAAATATAAGGAAGGAAATTCTGTGAATCGGTGCATTAACCTGTGCTCTTTGTGTTGTGGTTACTTGGATTCCATGGCACAGAGGAGGGAAAGATATCTATAACGACAAAAATGCAGACTGTTATGAATAACTGGCTAAAGTTGTTCGCTTTAATTACACAATAGTGCAAAAAAAAAAAAAAAAGAAATAAAAAGAACACCTTTGCCTTTTACCTGCGTGTGTCGAGTTTGGAGGAGAATTATCAGCAGATTTGCCTAGTGAGAACAAAAAACAATAAGCAAAATGCATCCTGAAATCTTTCAAATAAATGCGTGAGGCATACCTGCTGTGTATTTGCAGATGAAATTGTGCTTGGTTTCACAGTTGTCGTCATTCCACTGGAACATGTAAAGACCTCCCAGCCCTGGTGGAGCAGACGGCTGATGATACATCACCACGCACACCTCGTAGCCGCATGATGGCTCATCCCAGTGCCAGTTCCTGCACGCGCGCGCACACACACAGAGCCACTGTCATTTATCTCAAAACTGCCTCCACACATTGGGCTCACTTAGATAAAAACCAATGCGGCCCTCCAATAAATCTTCTCTTGCTGGGGTTATAATGTTCACTTTTACTGTAATTGTTTAAGAGAGAGCTATTGATCTTGTTCAATGGGCATTTTGGGGGCTGTCATTTGGAAGTGGTGCAATACCATCATTGGATATACACTGAGAAGTATATTTAAAACGAAATATTGCAATTCCATTAGATGGCGTGTGTGAATGTTGATAGAAGAGAAATGAAATGAAGACGAGGGCCTACATTCAAGCAGTCCAATGGGCCGGAATGGACACTATGACTTTGCAGCTCCATGACATCATCTCTGCGTTCCTGCAGGGGCGGAGCCATGGGTGGGCCCGTGACAGACTGCCCACCCAGTGAGACTCACAAAAAAAATATATATACATTTAAAAATTTTGTCAATTATTAAATTATTTATCTATTTGTCTTTGGTTGTTTTTTTTTTTTTTTTGATTGAATATTAAGAATGGTATAGTTGTGGTTATCTAAGGAAGATCCGAACTTCATGTTTCAGCTCTTCAGCCCCACCCAAATCCAATCTCCAAACCAATTTGTTGGGTCAAAACAATTAACCCAACCTTAGGTAAAAGTAACCTGCAATCTGCTCAAAATCCACAGCTACCCAGCAAGTAGATAGGAAAACAACCCAGCATTTTCTAGTGTGTATTTAGGGAAGTGCAGTACAGCTAAATGTGACATTAATGCCAATTCATTGTTTTAAATATTCCTAATTCGGGTTGCAGTTAAGATGAAGCCTATACCAGCTGCAAGAAGAGCACTACACCCTGGACTGGTCTCCAGCCAAGCGCAGGGCACACAAACAAGCATTCTCACTCACACTCACACTCATGAGCAATTTTGAGAAAGGGTGTCCTAACTTTTTTTCCCCAAAGGCTGCATAGAAAAAAATGCAAGGATGCAAGGACCGCTTTGGCATTCTTCACCTTTCATTTACTTAACACACTAAAACCAATCCATCAATGCTGGTAAAGATCCGTCCTTCCGCTTTCTATGCCACTTGTCCCGTTCAGCGTCGGGTGACCCTGAAAATGGTTAGCAGATGGCTGCCCTAAATATGACCCACCTAAATGTCGACTTTGTGCCGTCCAGCCAGCTGTACTGCGACGAGCAGTCGCTGGTGCTGGTGCTGCTGCTGCTGTCCTCATCTCCATGGTTACGCCGCAGCCCGATCCAGAAGTCTCCGTCGGACAGCCTCAGGTCCGCGATGAGCTGCTCGATGATCTTCTGCTCGGACGCCGACTCCACGCTGAGGAGCTGGCCGCCGTCCCGGCGGCAGGCCAGGTCGGCCTCGCCGAAATTCAGCCTCCGCCGCAGCTCCGAGAAGTAGGCCAGCTTGTAACACGGTCTGCCGTGACCCGCCTTGCACACACGCTGACCTGCACGCAGGTACACGTGTGAGCTGCAATTGACTCATTAGAATCAAATTTAATCACTTTTTTTTTTTTTTTTTAAAGTTACGTGTATGTAAAATTTTCTCTTTGAGGCAAAACTGAATTCGACATGTCTGCAAAACATAAGACAGTCCAGATGTGAAATGGTAAAAGGATTTGCCCATAGACTTTTCATTTGTAAAAATTCAAAGAATTTTGTGTGTGCGCGTGTGTTTGTTTTCGATGCCACCAGAGAAGAGGAAAAGCTTAATGATAACCACGCAACTTTGACATGGGAAATGTTCTGGCTGCTTAGCACTACAGTTCAATAAACATCAATTACACACACATGCTAATACGTATATTGCACACTATACATCACCTTTAATTAACTATCTGGATCGCATGGTGAAAAGATGAGTAGTTTTACTTTTGGTTTTATCATACAGTAATGAACTTCTATTCATGCTTGTAGGAATGTAAAAAAGTTACTCAAAAATTTGAGCTAATTAAGTTATTGTGATGGAATAATTTAATTCAACTGACATTATTTCCTTTTTTTTTTTTTTAATTATTTTCAATTTGAACGGCTAAGCCATAAAATGGATTCCGTCCGCGCCGCTGTTAACGTGTTTGATACTGTGGATGTAGTTTGCACCTTGCTTAACTACTCGGGAGGGACAAAATAGTAGAAACAGCTCTCACTACGATGGTCTGCAGTTCTGCAAACTCACCACATTTATCACCGCATTGATAAATATGATGCAAATAATTTGAATCACTGGCTGCGTCAGTCAAACCTGAGCGTTCTCCTTTCTTTGCAAGTTCATTACATCTGATACATTACACACATAAGAACTATCTGATCAAGTGCGCAGAGAGTGTGTCACGTCCGCACATTCGAGACTGCCTACCTCTCGCTTCAAATACATCCGCTTTAGGTCGGGCGCCAAACATCCAGCAAGGAAGTCGGTCGTGAAGAAAAAGAGATCCACAAGTGAGTGTGTAGAAAATGCTAGGAATGATTTGCGTGCGGGACTTACCTGTGATGAGGCTGGTGGCACCTGATGGATTGAAACATAAAATCACGAGGTGACAGAGGATGGTCAGCCGATCCATGGCTTCCGGCGTCTGACTTTTGACTGCAGTTGCTTAGTTTGTCATATCACTGTCACAAAATAAGCGCATCGTCAGCCAAAAGTTGACAGAGCGATTCAAGCTTCAAGTGTCCCAAAAATAATGGAGTTGAAATGAAGAAATAAAGAGTCAGGTCTTCTCCTGTGTGTTGCAAGCTGATGTTTGTGTGCGTGGGTGTGTATGTGTCAAGAAAGGAGGAGCGAGGAAGAGAGGATGAGAAGGGGGCAGCGCGTGTTAGGGAGGGGGCTGTAATCTGTTAAGAGCAGTCTTAATGATCGTCAGAAGAGGCGGCATTGATCGCACAGACATCTAATCACGCAAGTGCTTCTCATTGTAAACGCTGACACGAGGCAGATTTCACTCTTGGCTTTATGACTGGCGCTTTAGGGTATTATCATTACAAAGGTGTTACATGAAAATGATCTGCTATAATTTCATCAGGCCTGATTTTTGGGGTCATGTGTGCAGTGTAGTGTATGCAGTGTTTTAGTGAAAATTATTATTATTATTATTTTGAAATATAACAAAGCAAACTTTGAGCTTTAATATAAAGTGGGAGTGAACCCAACATTTTTTTTTCGACAATATTATGCGCGCCCACTAGTCTAAACACGGCATTCTGATTAATATTGCGTTTGTGGAATATGATTTTAGCGGCAAAATTCACCCAGTTTTAGCCATCTCATTTTGTCTCTTGCTGCTGACCAATCACGGCTCACCTGCTTTCTGAAGCTGAGCCACGATTGGTCGTTATCTGAGCTCTGAGCATCTATGATGTCATTTTCAGTCGACAGTAAGTGACAAAATGGCCGGCCCCTAAGGCGGATAAAAAGGAGTGGATTTTGCTGCTTAATTCGTTTCCGCAAAGCAATATTAATCAGAAGATCAAGTTTAGACTAGTGGGGCTGCATAGAAGAGATCGTTGTAAAGGAAATTTGGGGGTTTCTTCCCCTTTAAGATTTAATTCGGCTTCTCAGAGCTTGCTGATGAGCTGATCATTTGAATGAGGTGTGTTGGAGGAGGGAGACATCAAAAAGAGGCTGGATATGGGGCTCTTGTGGACTGGACACATATTATCTATAGTATAAGTACAATACATTACAAGTGCTTTGTATATTTTCATACAATCTTGCTTTGGATCTCAACAAAATGTTGTCAACGGGTCTTTTTATTAGATGAGGGTCAGATATCAAATTGCAAAAGCACAAGGACAAAAGCTAATGCTCATTTTTTTCTCCCGAAGTTTCACATGCACATAACGTGCACAAGCACTTGTCTGACTATTCCTTTCAAGTTGATTTTGCACCCCAAACTCACACGTCAATCCATCATTGGGACGAGCCAACATTTTTTTTAACATTCCTCTCAAATTTGCCAATCCGATAATAACAAGGATCAGCAGCTATTGACGCTCGCTCGCACTTTTCTGAGCACAAACGGAAGAAAAGGGAATGTATGCACTTCCCGATGGGAGTAATTTCTAAAATGGCCCATAAGGTTGATTTAGGAGCAGCAGAGAGACAGATCAGCCGAAGTTTGAGGAAGCGGGATGCTTCATCAGGAATCTGCTGTGTGGGCTGGTGGGGAACAGGGACTACGGGTAGAATTGCTGGAGTTGCTAATCCCGTTATGTTTGATTGATTCCAGTCTGGGGTTTACATGAGAGGGTGTCACGTTGAGGTTAGCAGGTGGACTATAAAGCAGAAGACAAGTGGGTTGGGTAACGGAGCCCTTCTTGTTTACAACATCTGAGAGCAGGAGGAGCTTTCATTCAATTAAGACTCCCGCTCTCGCGTGCTCTGTATCGGGCCATCCCGTTGACCTCCTCTTCCCTCCATCCTAATTAGTTAAAGGGAATACAGATGAATGCACCCGTGGGAATGCTCCCGTACATCACCGGTCGCCCACACACACACGCACAAAGCGGGTGGGTGGTACCCCGTGTCAAAGAAACTCAGACGGAAAATTCACCACATGTTGGACATTAAGCCAATAGGGAGAAATGCTAAGTGAACTTTTTTTCCCACTGAGTCAAACCATGACAGCATAATGGTCAGCTGATCAAGTCAAATAAGCTCATCCGAGGCCATAAACCTGCCTGCATCTTTCGTAATGCACTGCAAGGCCTCGTAAAACGCACTCACACACACAAACACAACAATGACAAGCACTGCTGATTTGCACCACAGAGACAGACAAAACTGTACCCACCAAAAGTACTTTCCACTAAATTAGATTTGAATAATGCGAGCTGGCACGCCACCAGATGTGGTGTCCGCAATGCGTAGGTCCGAGCAGACAAGCTGGAAACAAGCTTCGACTCAGTGACCCAAAAGGAGAGTCGGAACGCTCCATCAGCAAGCGTAAAAGGCTTTTAATGGAACCTTTTAGTAACTCCACAACGCATTCATGTTTGCAGTTTGACAAATGACCAGTTGTTAAGGAAACTGTTGAATATGATGAACGCAGTGTGACGTACTCACTCAGCAGCCACAGCATTAGGTACACCTGCACATATACAATACTGCCCCTTTAATGAATAGTTGTTATACAGTATTACAAATACATACTTACACTCTGTACTTTAGAAGCGGTAGCAACATATTCTGCCTTATACTAGGACTAATTTAACTTTTGTACTTCAGTAAAAAAGTACAAATGAATTTTTAATACACATTTACTTTTTTTTTTACTACAGTGTTACTGTTTTGATACCTTGGCACAAAAAAACTTCTTTACACACAAAATAGTTTGTCTTTAGTAACTGCTATTGTTTACAGTAGTGCGTATTGGCGTGACTTTTATGCTATTGAAACACCACGCTAGCTTAGCTTTGCTAACGTGAGTTGAGCAACAAAAAATACTAAATCAGCCAGTGCTACCAACAGAAAAAAAATCCACCTTACCTTTAATTGTGTTACTGTTTTCAGATAATACTGTGAATTTTGGAACGGCAGAAGCTGGTGTTTTTTTGTCTGGCCCGGGCCCCAAACAAAATGTTCTCTGCATCACAATATTTTCTCTTTTTTGTTAGCTTGCATAGCTAGCACTGGCTCACGCGTTCATGCTGTCAAAACATGCTCCTATAGGCTTGCTAACATTGACTAAATTGACCAACAAATTGGAAAAATGCACTTTACCAATGTTTTTTTCAGATAAGAAAAAATATGTCAGAAGCTGGTGGTTTTTAGGCTGGCACAAGGAGAAACGCATTTGTCGCAAGTTAATCATGGAATTTACCATATAAGAGAGTTAATGAACGGGGACTATATTTTCTGAATCAGTTCCCGCTGTCGTTATTACTTCCTGGTTCATGTTCCTACATGACCCTGCTGTCTCCTCTTCCCCCTTAGGTGGTCTTTTATTGTGGCGCGGCTACACACCTGTGCAATAATTATACTTTTATAGTATCTTATTAGAAGAAGTACAGATTTAGACAGATTTTGTGACGAGTATTTGAGAGAAAAAGTCATTTTGAACATAGAAAAAGTCCTAGATTTTTTTTTTTTTTAGTTCAGCTCATGAAAGATGGGAGCAAAAACAACTGTTCTGATACAGTATTTTTTTTTTGTTCAGTGTATGTTCTGCTATTCATTGATAAGATCTCCCTGCAATTTGCATGTCCTTGTCTGCTTGCGTGGGATTTCTGTGTTTTAAAAATGGATAAATAGCTGTTTGACTGCTAAAACGGGTAACATTTATCAGCATGAGTATGTAACAAAAAAGACCAATATGTTCAAAATATACTGTAATACAAATGAACATAAAACATTAGATCAACAATCGAAATGAGACTGCTACAATTCATGTTAGCTTTATGCTAATTATTGCTACACATTCTATGACATAAACCTGCTGCACGATGCATTTTAAAATCATATTCAAACCACGACTTTGACTTCATATATGTTTTCTATCTTGCTCACAATTGTATGCCTGAACTCAATAGCAAAATACTATATCGGCTTTACATTTACTAAAAACATGCATGATGATATTGATGTGAATTCCTTTTCTCCCATTCGGATAAACTCTAACCACAAATCAAATAACAGCATTTTTGGGACGATTCAGCATTTAGCTCTTCAAGAACTCTAGTGGTGCATATTCATCCTGGTTGTCGTTTCCAAGGATCGATTTGAGGAAAGGTACGACTCTGAAGACATTGATATGGAAATCTCGGGAGTTCTGGTCTGAGTCGACGACACCGCCGCCCTTGCACAAATTTTTGCTTCCCCAGCTGACCACTCCAATCTGGAAAATAGAATGAATTTGTCCGTTTAAAAAAAATATTCATCAAATGTGTTTTTGTCCTCATAAATACAGTATAAAGTGGAACGTTCTTTAGTTACTGTACAGCAGAGCTTGGAAACGCACTCACACTGTATTTAAGCAGAAGTAAAAGTCAGATTCAATTGCTTTATTTAAGTGAAAAAAGTAAAATAAAAAATAAAGGTATAAAGTATAAAGGCAAGAAGTAAATTGAATACATTTTTACTCTCAATTATACTGTATACAATACCCGTTTTGATAACTATGCACCTAACCTAAACATATTTCACCCTAAATATTGGGTCACGGGTTCCAAATTGTAAAATCTTTAAGGATATACCGGTACATTAAATCATATTTAGTTCATTTGTGAGGAAACAAAAAGACAGAAAGGCTTACCTGCACTGTGCGATGCTCGTAGTTCTTGAAGACAGCTCCTCCAGAGTCGCCTACCCCAAATGGCAATAGTCAGTGGGAAATACAGGTCTCAAACAATGAAAAAGCCATAAAGTTAGCCTACCTGTACACGCTATATGATCTCTGAATGGAGCCAGACCACCAGTGCACAGGAAGTTTTCCGTCACGGGGACCTCTGCTTTATTTGCTGTGATTCCCGGTGCCTCCAGTGCATGTTGAATGCATTCATCCCTCTGCGTCGGGCAAGGTCAAATCAGATCAAGGGAACTTAAGAGGGAACAACTGGCTCAATTTGTCAACAACTCACCTTATCGCCAAGTTTAGCGTGCACATGTTTTTCATCCACCCATTTGGACCTGCTGCGTGTCAGGAAAGTAAGTTTCTCCATATTCTTTAATAGGAGACGCTCTGTAGTTCCAGACCACAACATTATAGAAAATTAAGCATTACTGATTTAAGGATAAGGATATGTAGTTAGTAGAAAATGAATATAATTCTGAATGTAAAATATGACCTCACACTTACCACTGAAACATTTTTCCATGGTAAAAAGTTAGCAATTTTCACATCAAATCCACCATGTTTCTGGAATGTGTTGCTTAGTAACTTCACTTTGGTTCCCCCAGATATTTCTCACTATTTTTGGGGAATATCAGGTTGATAAATTCCTCCTGATGTTTTTTGTTTGTTCATTTGTTTTATTAGTAAAAAAAAAAAAAAAAGAAGTGTAAAACTTCACAACATCCAAGTAACTTTTGATCACCACTGTTTATGTAACATGTTTATGTGTATAAAATACGAAGTGCTCTTATATAGCCTTGCACCATATGCTGCCCAAAGCGCTTTACTAATGAGAAAATTCATATGCAATATCTGATTAGTTTTTTTTTTTTTTTTAAATCAAGGGGCTTATCAGCTTTTGGTCACCAAACACTTAAATTCCTAACTCGTACCACACCTGAGTAAATTGCCAAATGATGGCCGCAGATTGCCACTGCCAATTTAGAATTTAGCATCATTAACTCTATTATTTAGTTATTTTAATAACAGATTTTGTTACTTCAGTTACCTTGTTCTGCACAGGTGGATTCACCAACCAGTCGTAGAGCATCACTGGTCTCCTGGGTGCAGGGTATGCAGATGGGTCTAAACAAGGAGACAAGACAATGTTGCGATCGGTTTCACAAATGTCACTTTCTCAATCGCTATCGAATCACGTCGTACCTGACCAGAGTGGAGATTTTCACAAATTCAGTAAGTTGGATTAGAGCCACGTCGTAGTCGTAAAACTCCTTCACACCCTCGTTCAGTTTAGCGCTAATGTTGAACTTTGAGTGTAAAAAGAAATTCTTAACTCTTTTTGCTGTCGGAGCAAGAGAAAGAAATAGGAGCAACTGAGTTATCGGACACAGTAAATCCCATAAAAAAAACAGTTGCCCCAAAAATCTCAGTTTCTACAAAACAAATTTCCATTGATGCATTCCACAAAAATAAACATGAGATATGGTAGGTGAACCGTGATGTAGCGGGGGAAACAATCCTTTTAGAAGACAATGCTAAATGATGAAGGGACACTAGGGGTCATCTTACTTCTGCCCTGTCCATCATCGATGTCGACCGTGATGTGTTTGGGCAGATCTTCAAACGTGAAGCAGTGAGCGGCGGTCAAGACGAACATGGGCGTCACCAGGGAGCCCATACACTTCATCACTCTACCCCCGTTCTTAAAATATCAGTCAGACACAAATTAGATTTAGTCCACAAAGGCACCATGGAAAAGCAAATGGAAAGAAAAAACTGAAAAAGTCTTTATTTTGCACCTGGACAACAATCAACGCCGCCCATGGATAGTTCTCCCTTTTTTCAGTTGTGACATAATCTTTGTGAAGACCACATAAGCCTTTGACTTCATCCTCATCTGAAAGTGAATCAAAAACTGAGTGTCAACATTTCATTCAATACCATTACAAAAAAAAAAAACTTAAAAAAGATGACATCTTTAGCAGTCAGAAAGGAGCCCTTTTGTCATGTTAAAATCTTGTGTATAGCTCCAGATTAGATTTAGGAAATGATCACTTGGCTCAACACGTGTCCTTCGATGAGGCGAGGACTTGTGGAAGCAAAATACATAAAAAATCAATCCAAAACCCACCGATAATTTCATCAAATGTCTTTTGCAATTTTTTGATGTCCTTCATCCTGAAGTAATGGTTGCCACCCGTGCCCACGACGAGAGGCTCCAAGTCATCATCAAAGATCTGCGCCCCGATGGCGAAAATGTAAATGTCTGAAAGGATCATGCAAAATGAAGAGCATCTTTTTCATTTGGACTGGACTCAAATTCATTCGTGCTAACGCCTACTCACCCAGGTACTCTGCTCTCAATGGCTCTTTCTGCCTATAATTGGGGTCCATGTATACCAAATTCTTTATTTTTTCAACTGTAGCCTCAGGTGAACCACCCATGTTGTATGCACCTGTGTGTGGATTAAAAACACTTAATCCCTTTTGGTAGATAGATTTGAACAAATAACACTTTTGATCTTGAAATTTGACTCAAAAGACGAATGTATCCCTAAATTATTCGGTGGCGATACTGTAGTGTATATTATGAGTATTTCTGGCTTAACCTGGTCAAACTCTTTCAATGCTGCCCTCAGGCCTTTTTGTATGCCATTTTCTGTTAGCCTTTTATCTCATAGTTAATTACGGGTACAATCCATCGTTATTTATTTTGAGTTATATGTATAAGTGTTTTTCTAGACTATATTGGACTCCGACAATATACAAGTCAACCCAAAAATGTTATTTACAATAATATGTTCCATGCTCCTAGTCATGTTCCTAGTCAAAATGTGATATTCTGATTGATATTGTGTTTGTGGAATACAAATTAAGTCCACCTGTTTTTATCGATCTCAAGGGGCGGCCATTTTGTCACTTGCTGTCACCTGAAAATGACATCACTGTTTCTCAGGGCTCAGGTAACAACTAATCACGGCTCAGCATCAGAAAACAGGTGAGCCGTGATTGGTTGTTACCTGAGCCCCGAGCAACTGTGATGTCATTTTCAGTCGACAGCAAGTGACAAAATGGCCGCCCTGAGATGGATAAAAATGGGTGGATTTTGCTTCTTAACTCATACTCCACAAACGCAATTGTAATCAAAATGCCTTGTCTCAACTACTGGGTCTGCATAGAATATATTGTAAAGAACATTTTCGGGTTGACTTACCCTTTAATGGAAAAAAAGAAGGTTTTCTACCGAACAATAAACACAGAGAAAAAACATCTCAATAAGATTGACTCCAGGTACTATAGCACCATGCTAAAAATATCCCCTCTCATTAAAGTGCTGCAAATAGTGTGTACATATTGAAACGGACTTCAGAGGTGAATGACGTTACCGTCTGTAAAAAGAATGATGACGTGACGGTGCTCCTTAAAGCCCTCTTCCCCTGTTCGCTGCTTTATTAGCGCCATTCGCTCCAAGAAGGTCATGAAGACCAAGTTGAGATCAGTTCCGGCTGTGTTTCCATCTTTGAGTGGGGAACAACAAACACACTAAGAACCTCAAAGCCAAGCAGTAGAATAAAACATTTTCAAAAATAGGTCTGATTTGTTGTGCACTCACTGCCTATTTTAAAGTTTTCCACTTTTGTCTTCAAGACGTTCAGTTGGACTTTTCCGTCCAAAAAATCCAGAATGTCGACAACTTCAAATATTTCGGAGGAGAAAAATACTATTTCATAGTTTGGAGAGATGGGAAAGGATGAAATCTGTGCAGAGGGAAAAAAGAAAAGCCAATTAACTTTAGTAATGAGCAGACAAGTGCATGCAAATTGCCGGGAAATATGTTCCTCATCCTCACTAATTGCTTACGTGTGTTACTTTGTAAATGAGCCATTTATCTGCCAAAATAATATCCTGCATGCTGTACTGAAAACATGCCAAGGGACTCAGGCCAAAGAGCACTAGCCAGGATTATGATGCGTACATTAATTCATTATGAAATGCACTTGTAATGGGACGCTGCCCTGACAGCTAAATGGAATCAGACCCTGTTTGTACACGCTATTTGGACAGTGAGCCAAAATGTGCTCCTGAAGGTGTGCCAGGCACTTTGCTTCACACCAAACATGCTGCAACTTACGTTACATGACTTTACTGTACGAGATATTCACCTGTGTGAAATGAATTTTCCAATACCCGCAAATACACAAGCCCTTTTAATATTTAAAAAAAAAAAAATGTGCAAAAAAAAAAAAGAACATTTCAAATATCTGCAACTGCATTCTTTCTATCCACAATTGTCAGGTCAGAAATCTGCTGCGTCATTTTGTCTAGTCATTATTCTAGTTCAAGATATCCTTAATACTCCTCAATTCACATGTCCCTTGTCTGAAATCCTAAATTAAGTTTGAACTAGGCGAATTGCCATTGTAGATGCGTGTAATTGATTTGTGACTGTCATTTCAACAAATTACAATTACATATTAGAAAAAGTCCAAAGTCAACTTGAATACAAAGCTAATGAAATGAAAAGAAAGTGATGCTGCTGCTAATCTGTCAAGCATAACAGTCACGTGTATTCTTATTTTTCAGAATGTTGGCTGATTAATTAAATGTGGTACCCACTAAGTCACTAAGGTATTTTTGTAAGTCAGCATATTTGCTGATTGTCCGATTTAAAACAATCAGCAAAGCAGTCACAATGTAACTTGCGTCTCTTAAAAAGGGCACATTTGCTGACGTTCAGCATATTAAAAGACATGCCTGTTGTAGGTATCATCGAGATAATATTTACAATTTTCAACATACACACTTGTATTATACTCGTTAAAACTTGACTTCGCAATGTTTCACTTATTACAATCAAGGGGGGAAAAAGTGATTTTTATTATTGTTGTTACCTTGCTGATAAGCTTAGTTACAGTATCCCTGGCGTCATTGAAGTATTTCTCTTCAATGCTCTCAGAAATATCCACACCAATGTAGATGTTGAGTGTTCCCGTTTTTGAAATCCGGATTTTTCTGCCCTCCTGTGTGTCATCTGCATGGTTACAAAGTCAGAGTTAAAGAGTTACTACAGTATAACAATTGTGTTCCAGAAAAAATAGAGTTTTAACCATGCGCAGAGCATAATCATGCTGTCACACTGTAGCTTTTCATTTTATTGTGATAAATAAAACACATCATTGGGCATCATTACACTTACCTGTGGGCTCCAAAGTGGTTAGGCTGCCTTTAATTGCGCTGCCAAACGCCTCGGAAACCTCAAGTGGAGTATCATATGTATAATCGTCTGAGGAGGTAAAAACACCAAATTAATTACGGATGTTTTTATTACCATCCCCCACTCGTTCACAATGCTTTTAATCATCTGGCAGTGTTAATTACAAAACCAAAAGGATACACATATTTGGTATGTTGCGAAGGCTAAAACAAGGTATTTTGTACACAGGGTATTAGTCAGCTAACTAGCTAATGAATCACTATCAATCAGCAATTTACTGCCCATGACCTCTTTCTGACGCTACTATTGAGCCTGGCTTACTCAGAATGTATTGTGTCATTTGAGACTCGTATCATGATGTCACACACTAGGACAGGATGTTTCGAACATGTACAATTACTTCTGCATTTTCCAACAAGGGGTTGAACACGCTAATGAAAGAGCATAGGCCTGGTGGGCCAAAGGACCTAGCCCTTTACTTTATGCCGTTTACCCGTTATACTCAAATACCAGCAAGTCACGTAATATAAATATAATATTCTTATAGGCAGAACAGTGGACTCATGGCTAACATGCCTGTCTGGCTGTCTTAGTTAAGCTATAGGAAATACATTGTTAAATTAATTCACTGTCATAGATACAGTCAATTTGGATAAGAGTTTTCAATTTTAAAATGTAAAATTAAAAAAAACAATACTCTAAATTTACTGGGTGTAGAAATTGTTTGAGGCTGGGTGAAATAAGTAAAATATTTTGTGTGAGTGTGGCAGTGTGTGGCTTACAGTAGCAAGCTGGTTCTGTGCCAGTCCACTGGCCGTTCTCCAGGCACACTCGCTCACTGGAGCCAACCAGAAACAGTGTGCCGCTGCAGCTGTATTTCACTTTGTCGTCTAGTCCGAATGAATTCCCGGTTCTCAAGGCGCCAGCTGGGATCCCGGGATCGGCACAATCACTTCCTGCTGTGTGTGATCATTTCAAATGCACCAAAATCAAATAAAAATACAGAACACTAAACCTGACACAGTGGAACTGCCAAAGAGGAATGCAATCTGATTTATCAAGCAGTTTGATAGATTTTGCCCATAGAAAATAGAGTAAAAGGGATTTGACCCCCCATAAATTTAACCGTTGTCACACAATTAAGTTCATAACTGTATTTTAAGAAAAAAAACTAATACACAGTAAAACTACTCACCATTTAACGATCACTGCCAGACAAGTAATGGAAAAGAAACAGGTACGTGTTCATACGTTTATGTGTGTATACAGTAATACATAGTATTATAGTGCAGTGGTTTTCAAATCTCTTAGTACCACCTAAAAAAAATATGTAGCACACCAAGTACCACCGTCATGGCTAACATTAAAATAACAACATTCAAATGAAAATGCAGTAGAATAGTTGGCCCAATTATTCATCAAAAATGATATGGAGGTTGAATTCTTGTAAAGTTGATTTAATATTCTTGTAAACCACTGCAACAATATGCATCTATGGAAATTAACCCTGCGCTTAGATATTGGAAAATTATTCAATTGAAATGGACAGCAGATAAAAGTTAATATTAACACAAATAAAGGTTTTAGAACAAACATTTCAAAGTAAATACAACTAAATCTACTGAGACAGTGATTTTTTTTCACGTACCACTAGAGGGTGCCCATGTACCACTAGCGATACTAGCACCACATTTGGTGAATCGTTTATATAGTATACAAATACTCATAAGAGATTGGGGCGTGCGCAAATAGCGAAAATCTGTGCGGAATTGATACCACCCCTCCTGATACATTTTAAAATTGTGTTTATTCAACATAGTCCTTCGATGCCAAGACAGCCAAAAGACAAAAACAGAATAGGCAAGTTTTTCAGGCAATAGCGGAGGTTACAAAATAAATTAGCAAATGCTGCGCGAATAGGCAGGGGGAACAGCAAGCATCATAAGAACACATATTGATCTGTGCGGTTGCTTCATCAGTATTTGCCGTTTAGGAAATTAATAGCCAACAGAAAAACAACACTATTTCTGTCAATGTGTCAGCTCATTTTCGTGGTAGTCATTTGCCATTCTGCTTTGATTATTGAACATTAGCGTATTTTTGGTAAGATTACGTTTGTGTATGTAATTGAGTCATTGTATTGAGTAGCCAGAACTTTTGTCATTTATGTCATAAATTCAATATTTGGTTCTATTATTATCATAACACTTCTCTTTGACATCACTGGCACCCACCTGAGGTTAAAAAAAATGCCGATGTCTCACCTGATATTGCTTATGATGGTTTTAACTTTAATTTGGCAAATATTCCCAGCAAATGGTTGAATTGACCACTTTAGAGGTTCCACTGTGGTAAAAAGAAAAGTAGACTCACAGTCACGGCTGCAGATAGGAGTAGAGCCACTCCACTTGCCGTTTGGTAAGCAGACCCGCCTGGCTGAGCCTCGCAATTCGTAGCTGGAGTAGCACTCATATGTGGTCTCATTGTCTGCAAAGTATTTCTCCTGAGGAGGATAAACGCTACCGTGCATCAGCACGAAGGGGTTCGGGCACTCAACCACTATACATAGACAAACAGGGATTCCGATAAATTGTGAGAAGAGTGAGGCACTGGGTGAAAAGCGTCATCTTGGTGGTACTCACTCCTGCACGTCTGAGGTTTAAAGCGTTGGGGCTTTTCGCTCCACGTGCCACTGAGCAGGCACACTCGCCTTCTGGAGGGATATGGATAGAAACCCTCAGGACAATGGTAGACCAGCATGCTGCTTGCATTTAGACCCTTGGTCAGTGTGTAATGACCTCCCTCTATTTGCATATTGTCCTCGGTACAATCGCAGCACACTTCTCCAACTAAAATGAAAAACAAAGGTCACTCGGGGCATTTATGCACACATACAGGTAAAGTTATCATAAATCTGAACACAGATTGAGAGGCTGGGACACTTCAAAATCTAAAAAAACACGTTTGATCAATCAAGATTCTAACGCTGTAAAATGTCACATTACACTGAGCTCACCTATTAGGAGACACAAAAGTGCCGCACATCCAATCCACTGACCAGAGAGCTGCATGTTTGCAACTTCAACAAGCGAGGAACCAAAAAATGAGATGTTTTGCAGGAGATGGCCTTTTATCATCTCACACAGCGATGAGCCAAAATCAAGAAGTTACTTATTAACTTTAGGACAAATAGAATTAGATCAATATTACTGTCAGAGATGACAAGGGACTTTTTAATGTTGCACTATATCTCATAGTCATATTCATTTAGGTTGAAATCGATTGGTGCCGGTCAAAATGAAAGTAAAAGTCTTTTTGACTGGAATATCGATCAGTAACTCTTATTTCTGTGTTAAGAAATGGAATTTAATATTTGGATGAATGAAACTTCAATAGTGGATAATTGGTTTTTAGTCTTGCTGTACGAATGCAGTCTATCGTATATTATTGTATCAAATAGGTCATCTTTTCATTCTGTATTTCCCGCCATGTGAACAGAAAACCAAAGTACACTATCCCAGTGATTCCCAACCAGTATGTCGTGGCACATTAGTGTGCCATGAGAGATCTCTTCAGGTGTGCCGCGGGAAATTAAACAATGTGTATTATTTTGACAAAAATATATAATATTTTCTAATACATTTTGGGGGGTTAATTTCCATGTACAGTAACAGGGAAAACAATGAAATGCTCTTCCAATAAATGACTGCAGTTACATAATTAACCTTTTTATGTACTTTTTATGAATCATTTTGATAAGTGGTGTGCCGTGAAGTTTTTTTCCGATTTGAAAGATGTGCCTTGGATCAATAAAGATTGAGAAACACTGCACTAGCCTCATCATTTCCCAAAAATGGAGGCGTAGTTGGGCGAGGATTTGTTGACACACTGATCCAGGTATTGATCGCACACCACGCAGGTTCAACTGACCCTCCAGGAATTCCCAGAGTCCTCCTCATCCGGTGCTGCAAAGTAAAACATGGAAAAAGAAACCAACCATTTAAAAACTGACAGGTAACGCAGGAAGTGAAGTCCAAAAAGCCCATTACCTAACCCTCCCAGTCCTTTTTGAGCATTTCAGCAATGTATGTGAGAGTATTTCAGAGAGTGTTAGAGGTAATTCCCAGTGAATTATGTACCTGACGGTCTCTCAAATTATGAGAGAAATTACTGTTTTCCATGTGATTGTTAAACGGTTAAATTGTTTTTCATACATACTTGTCTATTGCACCTTTGTGATAACGTTTGGAAAACTGAAATACATTTCTAAGATTAAATTATAACATTTTATCTTACCTTAAGGAACTTGTATTAGTAGAGCTCAAGCACCCAAAAAAATAATTAGGGCTGGATTTTTCAGACATGGGAGTATGAGAGCATTGATAGGGACATAGACAAGGTCAATGTGTCAATATCATATATACAATATTTACAACGCTAGTTTTTCTTATATCTTGTGTGTCCTTTATTCCATTGGTATTTTTTTCTTTGAATAAAAACGAAGCAAGAATTATAGAGAAGTTTCTCTGTTGTGCACCCGATTTACCACAATCATAAATAATGGATGATTTGCGCAAAACCCAGAACAAAAACAACACACACGCACATATGCTTTTAATCCTTTGCAATTCTGCAAATTAATATAAAATCATGCTCAATATTTTATATATTTGTTAAGTAATGGAAAAATAATATGACTAAGGTTGGAAAGGAGTTTAACAGGGGTGGGGGGACTAACAGGGTGGAATTCACAACACTTTTATTAATATTAATTCATAGAATTTCCTGGATTATTTACAAAAAAATCCACCCTGGAAGATAACAGGGTGGATTTTTTTTTTTAATAACCTTTGCTCTATCAATTAGTGAATTTTAGAAAGCGGTTCAGATAATGGATGGATGTTCACAAAAGAATAGTGTATTGGTAAGATTAAACAAATTAGTGATGTTTGTTTTCGGTGAAGTTTACTTTCATAATAATTTAGCCTAACAGGGTGGAAATTTCCGGGGAGATTTTCTACTCACCACTTTGCTCCTATAATTTCAAGCGTTATGTTGTATTCGAAATGCGGATTCATGGGAACATGTTTTTAAATGACAGTAAATAGGTTATAACAAGGGGGAATCTAATATTAGGCACACAAAATAAACTATGAAAATGAGGAGAGGAATGGAGGAAACGAAGGCTAGTCATACACTCCAAAACAAAAGACTTTTGTCATTTTTAAATCATTATATGTAATTTCACAATGGGTCTGAAAAAGTATGGTACTGAATCAGTTAAAGTAACTGCTTTTATATCGCACGAAAAAAGCAAATCTCTTTCATGCCTTTGATATCTTTCATCCCTTAGAACCAAGAAACGTCATAGTCCCACCTCCGACCTCTCCCTAAAAAAGCTTAGCTACATGTTTACAAACGAATGCACCGCAATGAGGAAGATAGACGGGAGCAAATAAGCGGAAGCGGAAGTGGCGACACGGCGGAAGTAAAGGTTCACAAAACAACAGCGCGCCAATCTGGTCCTCTGCTGACTTACAACAGTGGCTTCTTCTGTGTGTGTTACATGCGTCACCTAAGCGTCAGTTAGACTTGGAAACTTGGGAAGCACTGCTGGATTTGCAGGTACGTGGCTGCTAACGAAGCAATGCAAACTTTATTTTGGTTGTTATGCTACAGATGATGAGAATATTATTATAGCTTTCGAGATACGAGTGTGTTCATAATGTTGGTTTCTGTTCTTAGTATGGCGGTGCCGTTTGTGCAGGACTGGGATCTTGTTCAGACACTTGGTGAAGGAGCTTATGGAGAGTATGAATACTTTCTTGTTTGTCACCTATTGCACCATTAATTAAATTCAGATCGTTTATGAACATTTCCCCCAAAATCTGTGCCGTGGTGGACGATAAAAAAAACAATGCTCTAACTGC
Source organism: Filicampus tigris (assembly GCF_054856515.1). Classification (NCBI taxonomy): domain Eukaryota; kingdom Metazoa; phylum Chordata; class Actinopteri; order Syngnathiformes; family Syngnathidae; genus Filicampus; species Filicampus tigris. Next base: position 11,778,099 of record NC_141233.1, on the reverse strand, counting down.
ATGGCGAAAGCCCATTTAAGTTTTTATTGTCCTCCAATGATCTTTATGAATATGCAACAATCTATTAGTATTTAACTTTTACTCTTTCCCTCATGGTCGCAGATGAGTTGGAGCTCACTTTTTGGCAGCTAACGCTAATAACAAGGTCCATATAAACAAACCACTTGCACTTGACAAGTTAGAAACTTCTTTTAACCTAATATGTTTTTGTAATAGGAAAGGCATACTGGAATAATGATTTAGGTAAAGTGTATTGTGCCCAACAATTAAGAACAACTGTTCTTAAAGATTGATTATTTGGACTTCAAAGGTAAATAAAACTGACCAATACTTGGGCAGTTATTCTTTCACATACCATTAGAGGGACCCCCAGTACCTTACTCTGAGAATCACTTCTGTAGATTTTGGATTTTGTGATGTTCCTTTCTGTGTCCATGTGGTTAGAGTGAGGCTGCTGGTGAACAGACAGACGGAGGAGGCGGTCGCAGTCAAAGTGATCGACACCTTGCAGGCTAAAGAGTGTGCGGAAAATGTCAAGAAGGAAATCTGCGTGCACAAGGCAGGATGTGACCTCCGATGCAATCCGTGAAGCATTTCAGTGAAGTCAATTGATAAGTCTAGGATCTATTTTTGCCCTGTTTTTTTTTGTTTTTTTATAGATGCTGAAGCACTGCAACATTGTGCGGTTTTTTGGCCATCGTAAGGAAGGAACTACCGTCTACCTCTTTTTGGAGTACTGCACAGGTGGCGAGCTGTTCGACCGAATTGGTGAGACGCAGATTAATTCGAATTAACTAATTCTAATTTTAATTAAACTATAGAGTTATTTCGAAAATGAGTTTTTGCAAGCACCGTAAAAGCTCTCCTCCATTAAAAGCCTACAGTACATGAACGAGTTAATTTACTACCGGTTTATTTTGTAAAGGCAGCTCTTGTATCAGTTGTCATTACATTGTGCATCCACCTATAATAAACGTATAAATGCCGCCAATCAAACATCTGTCTTTAGAGCCGGATGTTGGAATGGAAGAGAAAGACGCTCACAGATTTTTCCAGCAACTTGTAGCTGCTGTGGTGAGAGAAGCACGTTTTTATCTGTGTTGATTGTGTGACCTCCTTGTTTCTGCTATGAGTGAATCCTCACTTGATGCTTGTTGCAGGAGTACCTCCACAAAATTGGCATCACCCACAGAGACATAAAGCCAGAGAATATTTTGCTGGATGACAAAGGTAAGAAACTGTTACTGCGTATGAGTATGCAACTGCCTCTGGCCCAATTTCAACTTGGATACGCTCTAACTCACCTTCCACCATCAAGACGACAAGCCCTATAAAACAAAAAAAAATGGTTGCATGTATTCGTCTAATTTTTATCTATTGTGGTTTGGCCTTCCAGACAACCTGAAGCTGACCGATTTCGGCCTCGCAACGATGTTTCGCTTCAAAGGAAAGGAACGTCCGTTGAATCGTCTCTGCGGGACTCTCCCTTACGTCGCCCCAGAGCTGTTGAGCCAAACCACGTACAAAGCTCAACCTGCAGATATTTGGTCTTGTGGCATTGTGCTGACTGCAATGCTGGCTGGAGGTGAGGCCCCCACCGCACACAGTGGTGATGCGCCCTGAAACCAATTGAACCGTGGCGCAGTGGGCGGGGTTCGGCAGCTAGATCTTATGAGTGGCTGACCACTTGTTTGAGGGCTGTGCAATTAATCGAAATCAATCTGTTAGAAGCGAGATAAAGCCATTTGCTACCATTGCCAAGCCATACCACCATTTAAGTACATTACTGTATAAAAAGTCAGTTTTACAATAAAACCTAACTATATTTGTAATTTCATATGTACCAACATATTTACCCCCCTCCCCTCCTCCCAGAACTGCCATGGGACCAACCCGCTGAAATCTGTCAAGAATATTTGGATTGGCTCAACAAGAAAACCTACCTGTCCCCCTGGAAGAAAATACAGCCAGCGCCTCTCTGTAAGACCTCAATGTGCAAATCATGCATTGTCCCCTTTGTGTGTCACTTGGTCTTCTTTTTGTCAGGTTTTTTGTCCAAGTTATTGTTGGCTAACCCAGAAGCGCGCATCACCATTGCGGACATTCAGAAAGATCGCTGGTTCACTCAAGGTAGGTCTTAAAGGACTTTTTTCCCAGAATAATGTATGTTCTATGTAGGCCCACTAGTTGAAATGCAGCATTCTGATTAGTATTGCATATATAGAATATAAATTAAGTAGCAAAATGCACCCACTTTTAGCCATCTCAGGGGGCGGCCATTTTGTCACTTCTGTCGACTGAAGATGACATCGAAGTTGCTCAGGGGCTCAGATAACGACCAATCACGGCTCACCTGTTCTCTTCCGTTTTTAGCTAGCTCAGGGGGCGGCCATTTTGTCACTTCTGTCGACTGAAGATGACATCGAAGTTGCTCAGGGGCTCAGATAACGACCAATCATGGCTCAGAACAGGTGAGCCGAGCTAAAAACGGGTACATTTCTCATATTCCACAAACGCAATATTAATCAGAATGTCGTGTTTGGACTAGTGGGCCTGCATAGAACACATTCTGAAAAAAAAAATGTTTGGGTTGACTTCCTTTTTAACAAGACAGTTCAATTTGCGTTTACAATAATGATTTTATGCAGGTGTAAAGGAGCCACACGGTTCATTAAGCTCTGGTGCCAACAAACACCACCGATCCGATGTTGAAGTCGTACCTCGAGCCAGCAAGTAAATATTTCTTTTCTTTAGCTACCTTTTTTTGTGTGCTCCTAATGCCAACATTAAGGTATTTATTGTCTGTGCAGTGATGACAAGATACAGTTGTCCAGCTCCCAGCCCGACCTTGCCGTAGGAGGTTGGGAAGCCATGCTGCTGATCGGCCAATCAGACGGTCAGGTCAGCTTCTCTCAGCCGACCAAACCCGAGCATATGCTGCTGTGCAGTCAGTTACTGGCAACGCCGGGAGCCAGTCAGGTGACTCCCAAATTCTTTAATTCTCCTCTTTCTCTTTGTAATCTAGAGCAGTGTTTATTTTAAATATTTTTAGTTCAGCATTATTGTACAGTCTTACAGAAGAAGGAATGTCGACAGGTGTTTAGGAATTGTCATTTAATTTACACAATATTTGGTGACCTATTTTTTTTTAGCTTGCACTTCACAATTACTCCATGTATTTGGAAAAAACAAATACTAAAACTGACGCCTTCATTCTCAAATCTCTCCTTTGTGGACACAGACACCATGGCAAAGATTAGTGCGCCGAATGACGCGTTTCTTCACCTCCGTCAATGCTGACACCTCTCTGACTTCGCTAAAAGGTGCCTGCGATAGCCTGGCCCTCTGCTACAAACTCACCTGCAGCAATCAGGTATGTGTACGCAAGTGCTTTATTTGCCGTGTTCATTTTAATTAGATTACTTGGAAGCACATTAGCAAGAAAATTAGGAGTATTAATCTGCAGTAGGGCTGTGCAATTAATCAAAATTCAAGTACAATTACCATTATTACACTCCACGATTACAAAATTGGGATAATCGTAAAAATTAATATACATTTATATCAACACACTGTTTGTTTACACAAGGAAATCAGATGTGAATTGATACATTTTCACCTTTTTTAAATTTTATCATAACACATTTTATACATTTTGTGTGGTCCAAAAGGAACTTTAATTTATTTGACTTTACATATGTTTAATCATTTTGTTTTCTTTAAAAAAAAAAAAAGATCTTTTGAATAATGGTGATTTCAATTGTTGCTAAAATCATGATTAATATTTTTTTTTCATAATGGAGCAGCCCTTATCTGCTGTCTCATAATTCATATTAGTGTGGTCATTTTTGTGCAGTTGCTATGTCTTCTACAGTATAGTCTCTCACTACTCGGCAGCAACAAGCAGAGGGCGCCATTAGAATGCTGCTTAAACAAGTTGCAACAGCACTCAAAACAAGCTATGAAAGGAAAACAAAGTGGTGGAAAAATGGAGTGAGGTTCCCTATGTTTGTGTCATTAAATGTGTGTCTGCATGCTCATGTCTGTCTGCATGCGTTCAAGTGTTCGTTTGCATGCTAATGTTTGTGTGTTCCTTTGTGTCAGCATAGGTGTGCACCCAGGTTATTACAATTAGTGACTTTTTTTAATTTTGCACTCAACAGGTTTTCCATATTAAAAGAAAACTAACACTAAAACTAATAAAAACTAAACACAAATAAAGTGTTTTTGAAAAAAAAAGAAAACTAACAAACCTGTTTTATAAACTAATTAATACTAACCGAATGCAATCAACTCCAAAACTATTATAACCCTGTTGTGCACCTGTTTGTTTGGGGAGCAATGTAAATTGCCACTCAATAACTGTTTAACAATATGATATTTGTCTGTCAAGAACTAATTTACTAATCCATGCCTTGTACCAAATCATGCTTCCCATCCCCGCAAAACTACCCACCTCCCAGTTGTGTTAGGCCTACTGTCAGGTTTAGTTGCGTTCTCCACATTTACTACAGCTTTGTTTCTTATCCGTACCGTGGCTGCCGTGGCAAAAGTTTTGAAAGTTTCAACATCTCACCGGGCGTCCATGGCAATCACGGCTTGTCACATTTACTCATCCAGTTGTGGTCTGAAAAGGGGCCGCCAGGACCACCTTGAATAAAGCGTAAACGTAGCCTCTCTTTGTTGTACGTTGCTGTGGTCGTACAAGATTCCCTCTCCAATTAGCAAATGAATCTACTTCCACCTTCTTGGCACCCTCAATGTTTACATTCGTCGGTAAACCAATGTTAAGATTTTCGAACATGGAATGTATGTGTGTTTATTTAAACACATTTTAACCTCTCTTTGTCCCTCAGGTGACTGTGAGCACACTGGACAAGCGCAATAACAAACTCATTTTCAAAGTCCACTTACTTGATATGAATCAGAAAGTACTTTTAGACTTCAGGCTGTCCAAGGTGGGTTTTAGACTATAATTTAGGAATTACACGAAACAGAACAAAAGGTGTCATTTCGTCATCATTTTGTGTGTTCAGGGGGATGGTCTGGAGTTCAAACGTCTCTTCGTGAAGATAAAGCAGAAGCTGGGCGACATCATCTGCACTCAGAAGATCACCTTTCCTGGCACTTGATTGAGGCCACGGGTGACGGGAAACAAACATGAACTGACATTCACACTGAGAGTGAAGGAGGCCGTACCTGTTTCTATGGAGATGTTAATGTTATATATTTCAGTGTTCTCGTTTGTTCTGTTTTGTGTTAGTCCTACCCACTTCCTGTTGTTATGTTTTGTTTTTAGAAAAAATACAAACATTGTAAATCAACAATCCCGATAGAGATTACATCTCTGTTAAGCCTCTAAGAAGACCGTTTTATTCTTGCTTCAAGTTCCTGTGCAAAATCTTAAATAAATTATTTTTTAAATGTTCATGCTAATCTGTGTTACGATTACAATGATTTTTTTAAGAGGATTCAGACTGTAAATTTCAGGCTTAAAGTGGAAATCAACCCAAACTTTTTTTTCCAAGAATATGTTGCTATGCAAGCCCACTAGTTGAAACGGGGCATTCTGATAAATATTGCATTTGTGGAATAAGTGTTAATCCACAAATTTTCAAGACATCTCTTGGGGCGGCCATTTTGTCTTCTGTCGACTGAAAATGACATCACAACTGCTCACAATGACAGTCACGGCTCAGATTCAGAAAACAAGTCAGTCGTGATTGGTCGTTGTGAGCAGTTGTGATGTCATTTTCAGTCGACAGGAGACAAAATGGCCACCCCCACAGATGGCTAAAAACGAGTGCATTTTGCTGCTTAATTTATATTCCACAAATGCAAAATTGGTCAGAATGCCGTGTTTCAGCTAGTGTGCCTGCTGCGAATATATTCTTGAAAAAAATATGTTTGGGTTGACTTCCGCTTTAAGAAGAGATAGAAAAAAAAAGTGATGTAAGCTTGAAAGCTAGGACTTTTATGACTTTGCGAGTAACATGCTTTAGGAGCCAGTCGCCTGGACGGTGATGGTGACATTGACGGGTTCATTGTCCCCTGTGGGAGGGGCTTGGCCGGCGGTGGTCAAGGGTGAAGCTGCCCGGGGTATTCTCGGACCTGGATAAAGAATCACAAACAGCAAATCTGGTTTTGTATAACAGCGGGAATAATACAATGCATGATACAACTGCATAGAAAGAAAGTGAGTATTATAAAGCTTGTTAAAGCGGAAGTCAACCCATACGTATTTTTTTCAAGAATATGTGCCCAGCATGCCCACTCGTTGAAACATGGCATTCTGATTAATTTTGCGTTCGTGGAATATAAATTAAGCAGCAAAATGCACTTGTTTTTAGCCATCTCCGGGGGCGGCCATTTTGTCTTCTGTCGACTGAAAATGACATCACGACTGCTCACAACGACCAATCACGGCTGACCTGTTTACTGGATCGGAGCCGTGATTGGTGGTTGTGAGCAGTAGTGATGTCATTTTCAGTCGACAGAAGTAACAAAATGGATTGCTAAAAACGAGTGGATTAACACTTATTCCACTAACGCAATATTGATCAGAATGACCTGTTTCAAGTCGTGGGCTTGCATAGAACATATTCTTGAAAAAAAAATGATTTTTTGCGTTTACCCACTTTAAAACCTTAAAAAATTATGTGAATGTCATACAAATATCTCCCATTTTGAGCATTTACAAAATTAGTTGAGGGAATTCTGACCTTTAAAAGATATGGCTGCAGATGTAAATCTGTCAATCAAATTTTACTCACACAAGCTCATTCCATCCTGCCAAATTTGTACAGTACATTGTGACCGAACATACAGTGGATTACTTGTTCTGTTGATTTCTATTGAGCAAAGCGCCGGTTATCATTAATAACTGGCAAGTGGTGCCATTGTCAATCACGTGACTTATACATTGCGCATACGTGCTTAATTTAGCATGCAATGGGCTTTTTTTGACTTCACGGCTTATGTCGAGACTCTCAATTCTTATCGTGCAAGTGAGCGCCGTGTATATATTTTTTGTGACATCTAAGCATTGCGATAAGTATGTGTTTTGTTGTTCTTGCCTGGGCCGGCTGAGCTGCCAATTTCTGGTACTCCGCCCTCCGCCCCGTTGACCACCTCATCCTCTGGAAAGTGAATGTTCTCCCTCGACTGGCTGTGACGCCTGTGGGCGGAAAACGTGAGAATCCCTTCAAATAGTTATTCAAGCCAGAATGAACCCTACTATTTGCTTATGGTACGTATACTCACAGGCCAAACAACATGTCATGTAGTCCTGTGAGAAGGCAATAGGGGAAATTTAAATTCTTCACGTTGACCTCGGCTATAGCATTCACTAATGTGTGAGTGAGACTCACGAGGGCTGTTGTTGCGGTTGCGGAAAATGAACACGAGCAGCAGCACTGTGGCGATGGCCGCAAAAAGCATGCCGCCTATGGCTGCGCCGATCACAGCAGGGTAGTTGTTGGAGCGTGGCTCGGCTGCAACACATCACATTTTACACATTGCAACAAAGCTTGCATAAAAATCCGAGATGCATACATACAGGGTATATATTTGTCGTCTTTCAAAATGTTCTGATTAACATAGCTTTTCCCGACTAGGCATGGGCTGATATAGATCCTGAAGGTATGATATCTGATGGGGGAAAAAATGTCCTTTTTTAATATTTGGTTAAATAATAACAGCATTTTTGCATTTCACACAATGTATTTTAGTTTTAAACAAAATATAGAATATTTGGAAATATGCAGAACAGTATAGTCACAATGTCCCTTTTAATTTTTTTTATTTTTTTTAAGGACTGCATATTAATCAGCGTAGCAAAAAGGCATTCCTGTATATATGCTGGAGTTAGCACAGTGGATATCTCTCGTCTTCCCTTGTTTGGTGTGTGTGTGTAACTGCTCACCCCTCCCCTCTTTGCTCAACCAAAAAGGAAGAGGGGAAAAGCTGCTTGCCTCTGTCATTAACTTAAAGAGGCGGCTCATTTAGCTCGCAATGGTCATCATCTCTGCAAGCAGCCAATCTGATGGACAGTTTTAGCGTTTTTTGTAACCTTGACTTTTTAAAACTGCGGTAAACAGTCAAACTGGCCCATGCCTATTCTCAACACAATTTTCTTTAAAAAAAAAAATTAATTGAGTCGAAAACTGCTGACCTATAATGATTATAGTTGTAAAATTCTGGGAATTTTCAAAGTGGTACAATTTCCCAGGGAATTAACAGGAATGTATTGGAAATAATTATTTAGACAAAACAAAACACTCAAAACTAACTAGCAATCACTTTATCACAAGATTAGCTGCTAACTGGTTTAAAAAAGGAGGAGCACACACAAAGTGGAATGATAGGAAAAGGTCAGAAGGCAAACAGAAAGCGAGTGGTGTGTGTGCGTGTGTTTGTGTGGGATTTAGTGTTGAGTCTTTCACCTGAGTAGATAAAGAAAAAGAACAGTGTTAAGTCTTTACATCAGATTAAATCAATCACAGTCTTATTAACAACATCTGCACTCAATTTAAGAAAATATTACACATTTGGAACCAGTGCCATGTTTTCATTGGCATTGTTGGTAATGGTAAGATTGCACAATAATAGTCTTTGCCAGGGAAATAATATGGGGCAGGTGTCAAGGAAGAACATTTGGTGTGGATCCAAAATGTTTGTTGTCACTGTTAAACATTGCAACATGAAGGGCATTTTTTGTAATTTTTTTCTGTGATTTTTAAAGAATCCTATAACATGTAGAGACAGTCATCCAGGTCATGGTAATACAACAGGACTTAATTTGGTTTAAAGTGACAAAATGGCCGCCCCCTGAGATGGATCAAAACGGGTGGCTTTTACTGCTTATTTCTTATTTCACAAACACAATATTAATCAGAATATAAAGTTTAGACTAGGACACATCATTGTAAAGAACATTTTTGTGTTGACTTCCTCCTTAAACAATGAAAAAGTCATATAGTTGCCTGTGATTCAAATTCCTACTAACAAATATTATGCCAGATGGGTAAGGTTATTTATGAAAATGTGCTATTGAGACTGTTTAGCCTGGTATATGTTTATGCTCTACTGAGTGCCGCTCTAGTATTTGCTCTTCAATCTACCTGGCGTTTTTGCAGCGGAGGGGTGCCCGACGGTTCTGTGGTTGAAAGTTATGACCCGGAACTGGTAGTTTGCGGTGGGTGTCAGCTTGCCCACAGTGTGAATCCTGACATCGGGATCCTGGATGAAGTTATGGTGCCAAACTGCAGCACTGTTCCTTTCCTCTGTTCCCTCCGTTGAGTCATTGTTGCTTGCTCTCCTCCTCGGCCGCTCGTTCACCCCTCTGTGCTGCACGACGAATCCGGTCCAGCCTTGTTCGGCGTCGCCCTCCATCTGCCACTCCAGCTCTACCTCGTTCCGCAGGCGGCCGATGTACATCACCCTGATCAGGGTGGCATTGGGTGGCATGGGGTGCTCTGAGAAGGAGACAAATTACAACCAATCATTGAGGCTGAGTCTAGGAAATATTATTTGAAAGCATCTTACTCTGAACCACTAGTGTGATGTTGAGGTCGGCTCCTCCCACCGCGTTGCTTGAGGTGCACCTGTACTCGCCGCTATCCTGAGTTTCATCCGTGTCTCGCACGGTCAGGTTGGCCCACGCTGATGTCCGCAGTAGCTTGTACTTGGACGTGTCCCGAATGTCCGATCCGTGATTATTGAACCATGTTATCTGGCTGGTGGGAAGGTAGTTGGCCCTCAGGTTGCAAGACAGCTGCACGTCGGTCCCCTCGTACACGGACACAACCTTGCGCTGCGTTAGCAACACCGGGGCCTCTGTGAGTGGAAGAGTAGTTACATATTTTAGATTTACAGCACATAGCATTGCTGCAAGTGCTGGTCTCTTGAGCACTGACCCAACGTGAGCCCGCAGGTCTTAGTTTGGGCCAGAAGTGGATGTTTTGCATGGCAGACGTAAGGTCTTCCACTGCGGGCAGTGCCGTAGCGGATGTTCAAGATGTTGGAGTTCTCTTCTCTGGGTGTGCCATGGCCACTGGGGCCCTCCCACCACACCAGAGCATGGGGTGCCCCGCCATCCCATGAGCAGGACAACATCAGATACTGCTTGTTGGTTGTCACGTAGGCTAAACACACTGGTTCTGAAGGGGGGAGATCTGGTGGAGAAAAGATTCAAGGCTTGGACAGCATCTTACAAAACCAATCACATTCCATTAGTCATCTGTGTCTTATATACAGAACCTAGTGACAATTAGTCTCAGATTTCTGATTATAGGGTTCAAGTAATTAAGTATCGATCAGGGGAACATGGCTAATGGGTGGGCCTGGAAAATTCAGGGTGGGCCTGAATATTTCTCTCACTGAGGACAATCCTCCTGTCCCGGCACATTGTACATTCAAATAAAATGACAAATTGAATAAAACGAAGTTCAGATCTTCCTTAGACAACCACAATTATGCCATTCTTAATATTCAATAAAATAAAAAACACACAATGAAACAGAAATTCTAAAATAATTTAATAACAAGTTACTAAAAATTTAAAGTACTATATATTTTTTCATAAATCTCACTGGGTGGGTAGTCTGTGAATCTGGGTAGGCCTGTGCACACCCAGGCCCACCCATGGCTCCGCCCCTGGTATCGATATCCTCCCGAGCTGCAACCATCAGGGGTGGGTGCAAAGAATTGAAGAATTGAAAAGAAGACCACCCCAGTGACAAACCGGTGTTGACAAATTGCACTCACATGCCCGCGTGCTGCACTCCACCGATTGTTCAAGTGCTAGGTGGGAACCCGCACACGTAAACAAGCTGCTGTTTCCAGCCAGGTCTTTGGACGGCAGCAAGATGTCGCTGTTGTGCCCTCCGTCTGCCTTATCATCACCTGCACGTCTCAAATGTTCCGCCCAGTGGACCGAGGCGGAAGGGAAACCGCCAGGCCAGGAGCAGCGTAGTCTCAGGGAGGTGTGATTCATGGCTGACTCCATGGAGCAGGAAGGAGAGCCGTCTGGGGGATCTGTGGGGCAAAGAGGCAGCGTAACAAGGCAGTGAAGGATGCAGAAAGTCAGCGAAGACAACACTGGCAATGCTGGGCATACAGTGAACCCCCGTTCATCGCTGGGGATACGTTCCAGGTCCATCCGCAATTGGTGAAAATCCGAGATAATTAGACAGCATACAAATACATATCTTAATAGCTTTACCCATCCCACACGTTACAGGTTAGCACACACTTTTCAAACATATTGTAAACATATTCAAATGCGCACACCAACAAATCAAGCATACAATTTAAAGGAAATGCAGTTTCCGCCAGTATTGGACGGGAAAATAGTCAAACACAAATACAAAATAAAAACACCCACAAGGAGAATGCAGCGGACACAACACTAAACTAAGAGTGTGCTACCATCCCAATGAGCTGATGTCACTCACTGGACCACGCCCCTTAAGGGCATGTCAACAAGTGTGACCTTCAGCCTAATGACACTTAATACCAGTTTATTCCTTTACATTTTTATTGATACACTGCTATTTTGCTTTATTTAAAACCAAATTAAAACCACAACCAAACAATTTTTCTGGAAAGAATTAATGGCATTTCGACGAGGAAAATTGTTTGACTACTTGCTGGGGTGTCCTCAAGGGCCGCTTTCCTGCCCGTTTTCCAGCTCTCCTTGCTGCAACACAGCTGATTTAAATGATCAGCTCATCAGTAAGCTCTGAAGAAGCTTGGTAGCGATCATGATCTTTTGAAACAGGTGCGTTGCAGCTGGGATAGATGGAAAACAGGCAGGACACCGGCCCTTGACGACCGAGTTTGGACACCCCGTGGACTACAGTATATGAGTAAATTAAACTACAAACTTGGCCATGGAATAAATTAAACCCGTTTATCAAAGTATCGTTTTACTGTATACTATACAAGGCCATTAAAAATATTGCTATAAACGGCAGATTTCCACAATACAGCAGGGATTTATCAAACAGAAAAGTAGAGAATTTCCACAGTAAAATTTGACATGAACTGCGATATAGCGAGGGAACACTGTATCAGCTAAACAAAAATCGGGAGAATGGCAAGCGCTGGTCCTTGCAGGTGACCATTGCCACTTGCCATTGCCACTTATCATGACAGCAAGTACCTGCCAAAGCGTACCGTCAAGTTCCCCGATGGTCCAAACGGAAGAACCAGTCTGGAGGGCCTCCTTACTCATCTGTGTGTACGCGTTGTTTTTTGGAATGGAAGTGTGCTGTGTTTTTGATTTGGAAATCTTTGTGGATATAAATGGAAGGGATAAAGGAGGTTGTCCGATCGAGAAAGATATCAGAAGAGGTGCAAATGACAAGAGCGGGAATTGTGAAGATTGAGGATTTGTCTTGGACTGTAAATGACCACATTGCTTTGGTTCTTCCTGCTACCATTTACAGTCCCGAGACAGAAGGGCGCAGGCAAAGGTTGCCATCAAACACGAGGCTTAAGTCCTGTCGGCGGCGCAAAGTTTAGACTCACAGTAGACAGTCAGGCTGATTGTTTTCTTGGAGCGCGTGTTGAGGTAGGTGTTCTGTGCCAGGCAGGCGTAGTCGCCCGTGTGCATGCGCAGGACCTTGGTGATGGTGAGCTGCGGCCCGGTGTACACCTGTGAGTTGTTGTACAACCATACGTACTGGCTGGGTGGGTTGGAATGAGCTTGACACTGCAGAGATACTGTCTCTCTCTCCAGGGCCGAGTAACCTCGCTCGGTCAGCGTGTAAGGCGTCACCTCGATCTGGGGAATGTCCGGACCAACTGGGGGAAGAAATGTGGTTTTTTTTTTTTTTTGTGGTTTTTTTTAATCAGTGGACACATTCAAAGTGGAGTTTCTCACCTAAGTTGTTAAAATGTCTGAAAAGTACAAGGTAGCTAATGTTATGTGAGAGTGTTATTGCTGCCTATTAGAAAACAGGATTCCATTGTTTTTTGCAATTTAAAATTGTTACACAGTGGAGGTACCTTGAAGCATTATATTGCATGATTTTGTTAGAGGAAATAAACCCCACATTTTTCTTTACAATAATACGTTCTATGCAGCCCCACTAGTCTAAACATGCCGTTTTGATTGATATTGTGTCTGTGGAATATGAGTTAAGCAGTAAAATTCACCCATTTTTGTACATCTCAGGGGGTGGCCATTTTGCCACTTGCTGTCGAGTGACAATGACATCACAGTTGCTTAGGTCTCAGATAACAACCAATCATGGCTCAGCTTCATAAAACAGGTGAGCCGTGATTGGTCGTTATCTGAGCCGTGAGGGTCTGTGATGTCATTTTCAGTCGACAGTAAGTGATAAAATGGACGCCCCCTGAGATGGCTAAAAACGGGTGGATTTGACTGCTTAACTAATTTTCCACGAATGCAATATTAAACAGAATGCTGTGTTTAGACTAGTGGACAAGCAAAGAATATATCGTCAAGAAAATGTTTGGGCTGACTTCCTCTTTAAGACAGTTTTGTTCCAGAAAATGATCTCTACTCACAGATAATCTCCAGCCATATCCGATCAGAACGCTCACTGTTGACTGCGTTGCTGGCCAGACAGCGGTACCAGCCCGTGTGGTTACGGTTCACCTCCGTCACGTTCACCACGTCGGCGTTGCCCTGCGCGAACACCGAGGTGTTTCCGTGATGGTTTTCTTGTTGCCACACATACTGGATGGGCCCTGTCCCGTTATCCAGATTACATCGCAGCCATATCGTCGATCCTTCCACTGGAGAGCCATCGCTCACCAGGAGGTGTGGCTTTGTTACTGGAACTATGGAGGCCAAAAGCATCCTTATTGTCTCTACTGGTAGTCAAGTGTAACCAGTATTACCACTCAACACATGTTTGATAACCGGCAAGTAAAGGAGGTCTTGAGTAGAAGCAGCTGTAGCTAAAGTCAAACTGTGGCTAAACTAAGATAGGGAATCAGCTACCTGTGCCAACTACATTGGCTGACTAGGTTTCTTATACAGCAGATATTTTAAAACTGTTGCTAGCCATCCACGTAAATACCGGCTTGTCACGTTAGCCCATGTTGTCTCAGGGTCGTACCTTTTTTATCCAATTCCTTGACTCCATTTACATTACTATTACTTAGCTATATGCTAACTGCTACATCACCATGGTGCCTAATACTGCCTATGATTAGTAATACTTCAAGTCAAAATATTTCTCTTGGACAGGAGTGGCCAACACACTGCTCCTGATCTTATCTGTCACTCTTAAGAGGTTTTCCTGTTGAAATAATATATGCATCAAACACTGCATCATACTGAGCTATTTCTAATACTCTCACATGGAGCTGGATGAGGTGACCAAAATATTAGAACTCGAATATAGCACATCGACTATTGGCCTTACCTCGAACTGTGAGATGCACATAGTAATAGTAGACTACGGCCGAGTTCTCTATGTCATAGAACGCCTGGCATGTGTAGAGGCCCTGAGCAGCCACGGGTAGTTTGTCGATGCTGACATCGGCACTTTTCAAGATGACCGTCACCTGCCCGAGCATGTGGGCCAGCTTCTGGATCCTGGGACCTTGGCCCAAGTCATACACCAACGCCTTGAAAACTTCGGTGCCGGGTTTGGTGAAGCTCCATATGTACATGTCAGGTAAGGTGGACCCACACTCCAGGATCACGGCTTTGCCCACAACACCGTAGACGGTGGTATCCTGGTAGACCACCTCCCCATTGATGGGCTGCGCTGGGGGGAAAGAAAATACACACACATGCATGTGCAAACGCGTGTAGGAGAGACAGTGGTGTTGTGTATCACGTGTTCAGTTACAGGATTAATTGCAGTCTAATAAACTCACCTAGACATTGTTTTTGCCACATAGTCACATAGCAAAATATTCATCGCAATCGTATAATTAACCAGCATCGAATAATGATATTGCATTCGCATGAACACTGTTCTGGTAACTTTCCATTACATTTTCTATGTAGTTTTACAGCTTTTTATGGTAAGTAACGATTGGTTAATAACTATCTTTATGTTCATATGAGAGGTGTGTATTTTTGTATTTAATTATTTGATTACCATGGGCATGCCGTTCTATTTTGTTTTATGCAGATTTTTTTTGTTTGTTTTCAAAGTTTCTAGCTATTACATCTGTTTCATTTACATACATATACATTTATTCCTTTTTTTTTTTAAGAAAACGGGGATCCTATAGTTAAAATATTTGACGTGATAGAGAAAAACTTTCACTTTTACTTTTTTAAATTAAAACAAGTATTTGGTCTTTCTTTTACATTTAATATGTTATGAAAGTCCCGAACTGCATGCCTGATGTTTCGAACAAACCGATTTTGACTCAATCCTGGTTAAAATAGAGAGTCAAATCACCACTGAATATCTTTTTTTCCCAAATACAAATAATACAAATACAAATGTACAAATAATCAATTGGGGAAAAATACATACTAGAATTCAAATGAATTACAATCAATTCAAAACTAAATCAAAGTTCATATTGAGCACTACCTAATGGACAGCCAGATTGCAACACTTGAGTTTGTCATCCATTCAAATCCCATTCTACAGACATTCTACATACTTACAATTCGCAGAGTAAAGCAAAAAGAGCAGCCCTAGAAGTTGGGCCAGCATGGTATCATCATGATCTTCAGTCCAGCAACATTTTTTCCCCCACAAAAATAGACAACAAGAATTATCTAAAGGCCAGCCAAAATGAGTTTCTCTTCTTCCCTCGGTCGCATCCAGACGTTTCCAGAAGAATCCAGTTGCAGGCACTGACTTTGAATATCCTGAGAGTAGGGAGGGATGAAGTCAACTGATTTGGGCTCAATTATTCATGTCTTTTTCCTTTCTCTCCATCCTTCTATCTTTCTCTTGTGGGGTTAGAATGACGCCGGTGATACTTTGTGCTCATCAATTATACAAGGCAAGCCCACATACACCTGCACATTACACTAATGGCCGCCACGCAGGGTCGCAACGTGGACATTCCTGCACACAAAACTCATATTTTTTATCTTGGCCCCAATCTGCTACGGAGGATACGCACAATTGGGATTAGAGGGGATTTATATGTTTGATTTTCTTTTGCTCTTTTTGTTTCAGGATAAGGGGGCCCAACAATTTATGCGAGGACCTAAATCGAACAATAAAAGGATAATCTGCTGAATGAGATCGCTTTCCCCCGCCTTTAATCTTCTTTGGGGAATTGAACAAATACGTTTTGGAGAATTTCATTTCGGAGGTCGTGTGGGACCACAGAGCAGAATAACCATAACTGATGAGATTTGGATTAGACTATATTTTTCATAGCAGCCACGATTGTTCTTTTCCATCCCATGTTTAAGAATTTCAATATGATTTGGAGGCAATATCTAATCTTGCCATGAAGAATTATCCTTAAAGTCATTGTGAGTTGAAGGAGAAAAAGAGGGGAGTGGGAGGGGCAGGTAAGGTGAGATGAGTCTCTCAAATGAATGTAGGCCACTGATCAGTTTCAGACACTTGGCAATGACTACATCCATTGCGCCGAGGCTCAATTTATAAAGGGATAAATGCACTTGCTGGACACTTTTTTCACCCCACCGCATAATCTCATAACATCCAATACATGAACTGTGTCAGGAATGTTGTTGTGTTAGGTTATGTTGTACTACTACCAGGGGCGGAGCCAGAACGTGGCTAATGGGTGGGCCTGGGAAAATCCGGGTGGGCCTGAATATTTCTCTCACCGAGCTCAATCCTCCTGTCCCGATACATCGTATATTCAAATAAAATAACAATCTGAATAATATGAAGTTCAGCTCTTCCTTAGACAACTACAATTAGACCATTCTTAATATTCAATCAAATGAAAAACACAATGAAACACAAATTCAAAAATAATTTAATAATGATTTACAAAAAGTTTAAAAGTATTTTTTTGAAATATTTTTTCATGAATTTCACTGGGTGGGCAGTCTGTCAATCTGAGTGGGCGGGTGCACACCCAGGCCCACCCATGGCTCCGCCCCTGACTACTACTGGTTTAGCATTCCATAGCAAGCTACCGTATGAACTAATAGTCCCTTCAAAATGAAAGCTTCGTAATTATTTGCAACGGAACAGTGTTATAGAAAATGAAAAGATGGATAATTCCACTCAACCTTTTTTTAATCCTCACATTTAAGATTTAAGATTTGTGAAGAGTTACAACACCACAGATACAAGTCCCTTGCTCATTTTTTATTGAAATGCTAAAAATTCAGTTCATCCAACAACCAGTGTCAATGAATACTAAAACAAACATAGCCACACATTTTTCTATAAATGTCCAAAAAAAGATAAAACTCCATCAATAAAAATGTCTTGTCAAAATACAAACACAATAAATCAGGACATAAAAGGTGAGGTATGCTGGGATTCAGCGTTGGAAATGATCAGTGATTACAGTGCAGGATAAAGAGAGTGATTATTAAACATAAATTATGTAACATATTTTTTTTAACTTTTATTTCCATGTGTTTTTTTTTTTCTTACAAAAAGATACCATTTTAGAGGATCGATAAACGGGTTCGCCACATTAAAAGTTTCCGTTAGAAGTTAAAATTTGTCATGGACAGTTTTATAAAACAGGTAATTTGGCAGAGAATATTCCCTTTAAAAAAAAAAAATAGGTGATTAAATAAAATATGGGCCACAAGGGAAGGAAATGTGTTGAAAAAGTGGACCAAAAAAAAAAAAAAAAAAAGAGTCAGAATTGCTCCATTGCTCCCCCAAGTGTTGCAGACAGTCCAAAAACAAACTGCCAAGTTGTCCAAGTAGACTTTTCCATCCTCCTCTTGGGAAAAGTTTGTGTTGTTCTGTTTCAGATCACCGTCAGTTCAGACGTACTGCTCTTTGGGGAACGTGTACGCCCCCACCCCCGGGGGAGGAGAGGACTGGCCCGGCACTGAGGGGTACTTAAAGACGGCGGAGGAGTGCGAGGGTGGAGAGAAGGTGTTCTTGGACGAGCAGGTGCTGCTGCTGCTGCCCGTGGTTGTGGTGGCTTGTGGAGAGTGGTAGGGATGTTGGGGCAGGAAGGACAGAGGGGGGTTAATGGGGGGGGAGTAGGGCTCCGGGTAGTCCTCCTTGTTACAGGCCAGTCTGTAGCTCACGTAATCCGCAGTGTTGGGAAGCTCCTCGTAGAAACGCCCCGAATGCTGTGGAAAGGTGAGGAGAGCTCATGTTTTGTTTACGTGCCACGAGATCTTTGCAATGTAAAATACAATATAAATCACTGCTCTAGATAGAACATCTAGTTTACTATGAAAAATAAATATAATTCAAATAAATACAATGCACAATCTAAAAAGATCCAAGGCAAAGGATGTATCCTAAAGTCTGCATTTATGTACATATACAAACAGTGCTTGCAGACATGCCTCACATCAATTTTTTTTTTTTTTTATAATACAATTTTTTTTTTTATAATTGTCTTTGTAAATGCTAATGTGTACCTCATTTGATGACCAATGAGTGCACGTATACCTGAATATCCTCCGCGGGTCTTTTGCGTATCGGCTGGGACAGTTTCCTTGATGGAGAGTTGTCTCTGAGCAAAAAGAAAGACAGTAAACAGTACAATCAGTGTAGTCAGAAATATCGTGTTATTGTTGTAAAAAAAAAAAAAAACGTGTTTTTATTTCAGTCTGTGTGCAATAAAAAAAATACTGAGCCATTTTCTATAGTGCTCAGTGTTCACCCTCATTAGGGTCAAGGGTCAGCTAGACCCTATCCCAGCTGAAATTGGACTGGTCACAAGTCAATCACAGGGCACATGAAGACAAACATCTATTCACACCTTCCAACCCTCTTGTTGTTTAATGAAATTGTCACAGAAGAGTTAACAGTACATACGAGGCGTCATCCTTTCTGCTTCTGATCTTGAGCACCAGCACTGTGATGGTGATTCCCATCAGCACGCCCGCCGCCAGCAATAAGGCCACCACGCTGATGACATCACCCGTCGCTATCTGCGGTAGCGGCTTGTCTGCAAAGAAACCAGACACGCATGTATCAAGATCAACTCTGGGTCTCGAGACGAAACGCAAAGTGGTCTCATACCTATAACACTGACTTCCACAAAGCCCGATCTGGTCCCGATGCTGTTAGTGGCATCGCACACGTATGTACCCTGCAGATCGTACGTAACCGGCCCTTTAAAGATGAGGACGTTGTCTCTTATCTCAGCGCTGCTCGGCATGGAGCCGTTTATCCTGAAGAAGACACAGTGAGAAACTTAGTACGTGAAAGATTTACTGGGATAGTTTCATTTTTTTTTTTTTTTTTTAATCCTCTTCACTCACAGCTTCCACTGATAGAGGGAGACGGCCGGGTTGGCGTCAGCTTGGCAGCTCAGCTGGACGTTCTCTCTGTTCAGGTACCAGTTTCCATCGTAGCCATCCACCAGAACATCGGGTTCATCTGGAATGTACACATGAACAATTAGGATTTGTCTAATTTTGACATTGTTTCGACACTGAATGTTGATGAAAACATGGTGATGATTTACAGTGAACCTTCACACATTTATGACGTCTGTTTGGAACTTATCTGACAAAAAGCACAGGACCAATGCAATAAATGTATTACTTTAGTGGCATCTTGATGTAATTTAATTATGTTGAAGTGAGTTGAGGAATTTCATTCAAATAAAAATAATTGTTAATTATTTTGTGGGACCCCAGTTTGAGAATCATTGCGCAACACACCCCATAAAAACACACACATTTTAGTGTGACTTACACTGAATATCGAGGGTGACGCTGTCTGTGAACACCTCGTCGTTGTAGGAGGTGACACAAGTGAGCGTCTCCTTGTGCGTTTCCCTGCCGGGCACCAGAATGTAGTCGCTCTGAATTGTGAAGGTACCGTCTGAGTTTCTGTACTCGCGGGTGGTCACTTCACCTGGCACTCTTGTCTCCCACCTGTACACAAGGAGCATACAAGCGTTAGCTAGCTAGTAGTAGCTAACTAGCTAGCAAACTTTATACAAATTTATACATTTCGGTTTGTCCTGTAAAGTGGCGGTTTTTTTTTAGGGAGCATAAAGAAATGAATATGGAGTAATGGAACAAAAACTACACGAGAACTTGCTTTGGCTGCATGCAATCAGCTTGTGATGTTACCACACTGCCTCCTTGAGGAATGGATCAGTAAGGTGTCAGCCATTATTAAAAGAAACTGTAATGTATTGATTTTCAAGCATTTTTTTAATGTAAGAGTAACGGCCACAATGGGAAAAAAAACAATATGGGGGTTTTAGTTGTAATCTTAAGAAAATAATTTTAAAAACATACAATATTTATCTATTATTTTATTGGAAATAAACTATTTTACACTCAAAATGATTTGATTTCATGCTCACATTATTATCCCTTTTTATTTAAAAATGTAAAACTTTTAAACTCAAAAAACCTTAATATAGTAGTATAAAAGTAATTCAATTTCAAAATTAAAGTAATAATCTTACATTTTATATATATATATATATGTATGTATGTATATATATGTATGTATATATATATATATATAAATATATATATATATACATATATATAACTATCTATATTAAACATCTAAATAGATCAATAACAAATAAATAAATAATAAAATATATGATGTAATTCAGCCTTAAAAAAAATGCTAAATTAATTTGAAAGTGATCAAATGAACACACACCTGATGACACCAGGTGGTTTTCCATTGGCAGAGATGCACGTCGCCACTGGCGTCTTCAGGTTGGATGCACGAGCCACCAGCGTGGGCGTGGACAGACTCATCTGAGTGGTCGGACGAACTAAACAATGATATGGCGAAATATATAGCATTTACATGGAACTGCCCATGTAGAACAGATTGCAAATTCTGGTTGAGAGACGACAATGTTAATTAATGAAGAATGACTGTCAATTTAAAAATAGCACTGCATAGACTAATATTATTGAGGACATACATCACAAGACTATTCATTGATATATTCATGATAACAATTTACTGTATCATTAAGATATTAAATTGCATTTTGTCCGTCCATTCATTTTCTATAAAAAGCAGACTTTGGGCAATAGGCAGACTAGCTGTTTGTCTATATGTGGTTTGTGATTGGCGGGTGACCAGTTCATATTTGCAAAAAAATGACCAAAAATGCTGTAATTCGCATTCCAGGCCAGTAGTTGCCAATATTACGTTGTATATGCGTTGTATATTCTTACCATATACAGTCAGGTTGACCTTGTTCTCCCTGTTGCCAGCAGGGAAGGTGGTGTATTCACAGATGTAGGTGGCTTCGTCGGACAGACGCAGAGAGGAGAAGATGATGGTGGTGTCTTCAAGGGTCGGAGTTCGACGCCTCACGGCGGCGTTCTTGAATGTGACGCGGTCCTTGTAGGGCGGAGCCACAGACACTCCAAGGGACGGATTGGCGATGGCCATATTCTGCTTGGTACCGTTCACCAGTTTCTGCCATGTCACCTGGGAAGGCACAATAGGCAGATGAGATACACTGCCTTGGGCTTTTCAAATTGAGTCCGAAAAAAAAAAAACAATCCCAAACTTGAACAATTCGTAGTTCAACATAAATGAAAGAATATTTTTTGATAAAATGCACATTTTTGGTACATTGTGACAAACGTTTTTTTAATTAGAAAACCCGAACACAACTATGTGATGTTTTTGTAACTAAACAATCGTGAATGGAAGCCTTCTATTGTGTGTCCTTCGAAATGTGATTGCCACAACCTCTCTCTTGCCCTGCGGAGGAGTAGGCGAGGTGATAGTCACAATAAACTCGTCTCCTATGCTATGTAGAAAAACATCAAGATAGCAAGATGCAGAGTGGGTTGTCTGTTTCTGAGTATAATCTGAGTGTGTTCTTCTTGGTATTTGGATCAGCTTCCTCCTCTTAAATCAAGGTATAATAAAGAGACTTTTTTTTACTTGTTTTACCTTTAGGTACTAAGATAATAAATATTCTTGAAAACACATCTTAATCACACTTTATCTTCATCTCACACAGACAAACAGATAATTCCACAACACTGCCTAATTTTCGAGATGATTTCATTAATATCGACTTAAATGTTTATTCAGGGCCCATTTGTGAGCTGAGGTGCTGAAGTGAACAAGTACCTGGGAGATTTTGACAGGCGGCGAACTGTTGATGAACCGGCAGCGGAGATCCACCTTGGAACCCAAGTACCCTGACTTCCCATCATCCATTTCTACAGTTTGGCCATTGCCTCCTATAACACAAGAAAGAAGCGGACACACATATGGCTATAAATGTATATCCTGATTATGATACTGTATATTCTAATATCATACTATTTTCCCTTAAACTTACATAAAACGAATGGCAATTTTTCTCTTATTCTGTATCAACAAAACATATTTTATATTTTTTTAAAAAAGACAATAAAATGGGGAAAAAAGATTAATGCAAATACCATGAGGGTGGTTACCCTAAATAAGCTAACTCAATACCCCACATATCAAAACAACGATGTTAGAAGTTACCAAAGGTGTTTTTATGGCACACTACAATATATATAGTTTCATTACACAGCTTTCCACACTATTATAATAAACAAATGACGTATTTTACCTCTAAATGGGAGTAATATTCCAGACAATACAATATGTGTAAAAGGGATTTGCATGGTCAGCGCAGCTTATGTCAAAGGTGATAGCATCGGACAACATGAGAAGGGCGCTTAGGTCAGAGGTTATGGATTACAGTAAAGTATAAATAAGTGCGATTTGTAAAGTACTGTCCCCACTACCTGACTGATCCTCTGGAACAAATCCACTCCAGAGCCTCCGTCATTTCACCTAGTGTACTTCACTCACATGTTTTAGTGTTGCTGCATGGCCAGACAGAATGAGTAAGTCTGTGAGTGGGCTTACTTTTAAGCAGCTAGCC
The DNA here is from genome assembly GCF_054856515.1 of Filicampus tigris. Classification (NCBI taxonomy): domain Eukaryota; kingdom Metazoa; phylum Chordata; class Actinopteri; order Syngnathiformes; family Syngnathidae; genus Filicampus; species Filicampus tigris. Next base: position 11,755,122 of record NC_141233.1, on the reverse strand, counting down.
GTCTGATTGATTCATAATGCAACCTCGCAGAGCACAAGGATGGCACACTGAACAAACAATGCTCCAAACAATGGCTGCTCCCATTCTCATGCACGCACAACAATCACATAATATCACACTGTTTATCTCTCGTTGTCATCCTATGAAACGTCTCGGACATTCCAAGTACGATTTACTGTACAGTATGTGTGTGTACAAGGCATTTTACAAGGACAAAAATATAAAGCTCAAGTTTTAAAATTGAGCAAATTGCAAACTTAACCTTCAACTTAGTGCATTAGTGTTTGGATGAATAATGATAAATGATGATGATGATATAATATATTTAGGATAATATATATAAGATATATATATAATTACTATCATCATTAAGTGCTGTACTTTAATATAACAGCTACATATTCACATTAGCTATAGTTCAGCATGCAAGTTTAATATTTCCATTATCTTAATGGAGGCTTATTGATGTGGAGCCGACATGACATTTTGCTCTCATTTCTGACAAGGTTAAGCGATTAATAAACACCCCAGGCAGAAATTGCTGACATACTCTAAGCTCCGCCCTCTTGTGAAACCACAATATAATATTACACCAGTAATCTCATGTCCGCAAAAAGGGCTATTGTGAGTCAGTGACCACAACAAGAGGTGCACAGTCGAATAGTTGCTCGCTTATTTAGCAACACCAATCAGCCCCAAAAATGGAAACAGCTCTCATGTGGCAAAATAATAATAATAATAATATATAGTAGTATATTGTTGACTTAATACCACTTTGACTGTGTCAATTAAAAATTTGCATCTTAACTCATTCACTGGCACTGGTATTATATTTTTTTTTAAAGATTTTTCAAACATTAGGGTAAAAGAGAGTATGAAAATGTCTGGCAGTGAATGAGTTCATGAATACAAAATTGATTGCATTAGTGTGATTAATATTGTGGTTTAATGTGAAATATGTTTGTTTGGCTTCTTGCAAACCTACATGTTGTGCATACTGTATGTAATATTACATTTGCTATCCAGTGTGTCTACATTCATTTCACATTCTCATGCAAATATAATTCCCAGTTCAACCTCAGCCATGCGTGTTTTGTCACACTAATAACTTGAATTGTATTACAGCATGCCTTATTCCTATTGTGGACTGAACAGAGAGAAAGCAGTTTGTGAGAGTGGATTACGGCCTTTAGCAATATTAAAATGCATCTGTATGATGAGAATTTATGCATTTATTGAAATATACAAGTCCTTTCTCCTGGGGTCATTATAAGCAACTTCCATAGATAGGAGACTGAATTGTGTTTATGAACGCATCCAGGCAGGTGACTGAGTAGGAACACTGAATGACGAACCCCAAATTTGGGCCACATTACCCAACCACATACACACACTGAAAGTTCCCTTGTGATCTGTTTTGTGCTGATTAGAGGTTTTAGATGAAGCACAGTGAGTGTACCTTGGTCCACACACACACGCACACTAACATACACACACACCCCACGTCTCTCTTTTTCACTTTCCTGCTCTTCAACCAGGTCCATTCATTCATTCTTCCTTTGTTTAAGAGGATGGGAAATGACCTCATGAGCCACAATGACCTAAAAACAGCAGCAGCGATGGGAACTTAACACAACAATGGCAATGTTGTTTTACTTTACACGTGCAACACACATGGAACAAGTCCTACTAATTGAGTCCAATATAGACATATGCACAATTACATGAGCTGTTGCATAAAAAAAAGGCATCAAAAACCAATTTGGATTATTTAACCTTTACCCACAAACTAAAATTTCACGGGTGGCATTGTAGCTGGAGGTGGAGCCTTACTCAAGCTAATAGTTCAAAATAGCCGTTAGCACAAAATTTCAGGCTTCTAATAGAAAGCAAAAAAGCCTACTAGAACATCTGAACAACTGACTCTCATTTAACATGAGTTTGAATGTGACAGGTTAATTCTGAACACAACCGAATCCCCGGGTATTAGAGGGTGTGCACACTTCTGCAACCACATGATCACAGTTGTTTGTTGCATTTATGTATATTTTTTAGGTTGTGTTGCACAGGTTATTGGTCACATTGTTGGTTGAAAAGGTTGAGAAACGATTTATCGTGGTGTATTTTTTTTTATCTCACAAAATCTGGCGATTGAACAGGGGTGTGTAGACTTTTTATATCCGCTGTACATGGATGTGAGAAGTCTAGGGGATGACAATGCAATCTAATTGGATTCTTAGTAAGGGCTTTAGGCAATGCCATGACATCATAATTATGACATCATTGCCGGTCTTTACTATTATCTGATTTTTGAATGCGACCGAGTATTTATTTATTTTTTTTCAAAATACCAGCATCGACAAAGGAGAAGATGAAAGAGAAAAGACAGAATGAGGGCAGATTAACTCTTCAATCTCTGCACCATCAAATCTGTGATTGATCGCGGATTAACACGTTGTGTTCATGTGGAATTTACTTTGGAGGAACCTGACGCACAATGAATACTGTCTAACACAGAATGACACACACATCAAATTAAAACCTACGTTTAGTTTGTGACATTGACACATTTCCCACTATGGTTCTTATCTCTAAAAGCAACAGATTGCACCACAGGAGCAGCATATATAGCAAAAATGAAAACACACTCATGACATCCACTCTACTAAATTACATCCCTTGCATGCTTCCGTTTTAAATGATTGAAATGAAGTTTTTTTTTTTTTTTTTTTTTAAATCACAACATACAATTTAATCTGTCATTGTTGTAGAGTGCCTGTGTGCATGTTTGCATGTAATCTGCGCGGCGGCATGGAGTGTGCACTTGGCCCGTGTTCAGCGAGGCCAGCTCACGGGATTAGCATGACTCTTGCTGCTTTTTGGGGACATGAACGCAGAGAAGGAGAGGAGATGAAGAGTCACGATGAGTGCAAAATGTTAGCGGAGGATGTCGGAGAGGACAAGTAGGAAGACGGATCGCTCGTCACTCGTAAAAATGGGCCTGCAAAACTACATAGAAGGGTGAGGAAGAGGACAAGAAGGGCTGTGCTGGATTATTTTAGTCTGGGTGATCCAACAGTGGATTATGCTGAGATGTGATTTTGCTTGTCGGTCTCCAGAGGCAAATGATTGCAAAACAGAAAGTGGAGGGAACGAGCATAAGTGTGCACCAAGCAGGTGAAGACGTTTGTCGTCTGGGATTTGGCAGCGATCGCCTCACCCTGCGCGTGCGGCTCTAATCCCTGGCCTTCAACACATGGTACGCACGCACAAACAGAGAGGGGAACATACACATGTAAACGCACCAGCAAATTACTGCTCAGCTGGCATGGAGAGGGCTTTATCGGCGACTTTGAGTGAAAAAAGCAATCAGAGCAGATGTCACAGCAGCTCAACGCTGCCGTACGTTGCCACTATTGTCATTACGTAACCATCCCCGCCTCCTCTACCCTACTTTTTTGGGGATGCCGCCGCAAGTTTGACACCATTGCTCCATTCATTAAAATGCATCGGAACAGTGTTTGTCAACCACACATTCGTGTGACCACAGAGGTCATCAGGTGCGCTGTGGGAAATTCTCCAATTAGAAATTATGATTATTATTATTGACCGCAAATAATGTGTCTTTGTTCAGCTATCAATGGCAGGGACATATAGTGATTGATTAATTGCTCTTGCACTAGATGGCAGAAGGTTCAATTAAACCGTGGTATGCACCTGTTGCCATTCATACAACAAAATAGCTTCTTGTTCAGTTGAACAGACCTTTCGCACCGGGTAAGTAAATTTATGAGTAAATTGAGACAAGATGATCCATTACAGTGCTTATATACATTTTGTGCCTTTTTTAGGGGGGTGGGGGCATGCAATGCAATTCTTGAATGTAAAGCATGTGCCGTGACTAAATAACTACACTAATGCAGGGGAGGCAAAATAGCCAGTGCAATTACTGAAATAAAAGTCCAAAACAACAAATTCTTTGGAAAAATACACCTCTAAAGTTTCACCAAAAATCCAATTACGAACAGCAATCTCGCTATTGTTTAGCATTTTCCTTAGCTTTTTTCTTCTCGTTCCAAAAGAAGAACTTCCATCCCTTCCATCCATCTGTCCGTTTTTCTTTGGCACGTGTTCTCATTAGGGTCACGGTTGAACCGGATAGCCAGCCAATTGCAAAGTAGATACAGACAAACAAACAAACATTCACGCCTATTGACAATTTTCTTCAGGGAACCTAACATGTTTTTAGAATGTGGAAGCAAGGTGGAATGGAGGTTAACCCACACAAGCACAGTTACAACATGCAAACGCTACACAGGAAGGCCTGAGCCAATATTTGAGGTTTTTCTGGGGTATGCAAAATGTGGCGCTGAAAAAACGAATGTTATTGACATTACAGCAACATAATTACCGGTGTGTAAGCAGCTATTTTAGACAACAATAAAATGTTTTTTTTGAAAAAGTCAGTAGATTTATTTTAAATTAACTATAACAGGTGGTCACAAAGAAATCTGATTAGTAAGGGCTTTTTAGTCAATGCCATGACATTATTATTGTTACAGTGTTTGGGACTGAGCCACCAGAACAGGGTGAAAAGGGAGAAAATACATACTGGTGGTAACTTATGGAAATGTTTTTTTCTCTGTAGTCACACCTCCCATGATCAGCCTATTCAACTGATACTGAGCATCAACAAACATACACACTCACCATATACAGTAGATTAGGAACACATATGCAATCAAAAGGGATGAAAAAAGATAGATAGATAGATAGATAGATAGATAGATAGATAGATAGATAGATAGATAGATAGATAGATAGATAGATAGATCGATGTGGATCAAAACAAACTCTAGGTGTAATAGCTATTATTGGTAATAAAAAGGAGATGGAAATGTTTACCTGACAAAACGTAAGTAGTTATCAAGAATATCCAAAGTGTCGTATGTTCCATGCCCAAACCACCTTTGCCAGTTTCCCTCCTTGGTTCAGTTCCCAGTGTGTACTTGTGGTCTGCCTCAGCGGCGACTTTTTCTGCTTCTGCCGCTCCAGTCGAGCCTCTTTTCCACCCAACTCTGAAGGTGGAAACAATTTGTCAAACTCGCAGCATGAGGTTTGAGTGCCCCCTTCTCCCGCTCGTGTTGTGATTTGTCCGTGAACCGGAGGCGCTGCAGTCGACTCGGCTCGGCGGGGATAAAGCAGCTTAACGCGTGGGCAGATTATTTCCCAGATAGCCTTCCAGTCCCCACCGACAGCTATCTGTCACTGCCCAGGGGGCCGTGCTGGACACCACCATGCAATCAGCACCCCCCTCCCCCCACCCTTAAAAATTGAGAGAGAGAGAGAGAGAGAGAGAGAGAGAGAGAGAGAGAGAGAGAGAGAGAGAGAGAGAGAGAGAGAGAGAGAGAGAGAGAGAAAGAGAGAGCGCACAAAAGAGCAGACAGCGTCACTTCCAATGAAGTCGAAACCATTCATGGTTCACTATTCACGGATTCAGTAAACCCCATCCTCAGCTTTACAATAAAATCTCACCTAACTGCAGTTCTTCACATATTTTTGTGCTCTCTCTCTCTCTCTCTCTCTCTCTCTCTCTCTCCCTCTCTCTCTATCTCTGTCTCTCTCTCTCGCTCTCTCCATCTGTACTACGCTAAAATGCCACAAGATGGTGCCAAAGCCCAGTCTAATAGGGTAAGGCAGCACCAACCTTTTTCGATTGAATTTTTCTGGCAATTTCATCAATACAGTACTGAAGCAGATATTGGGACTGATTTCTTATTGCCATTTTTTTCAGTCAAAATGTTATAACACTTACGGTTGGATCACATTATAAATACTGGCCATTTGTACCTAATTTACAATAACCATAATTTAAAAACCTCAATTTGTAGCTAAATTTAAAATAATAACAATACAATGATAAGAATAGATTTTTTTCAATCAACGTGTTCACCTGTGGAATGTCCCAAACAGAGTTTTTGAGCATTCCTCAACTGTACGAGTCCTTTGTTGGTATATATACAATGCCCGCGGATGCTGTTCTCCTATCGGATGGCAATGCGCATTTAAGGTTGCAACTGATTGGTCAAAGTCGAGAAAAGCATACAGTTCCATATAAAACTCATCGCATGTCTTTGTGAAATGAATACTGCATGTTCCATTATTGTGATAATGATACCTTTTCAATATACTGTGCAGCCCTATTTCAGGATTTGCAAATCATTGTTTTCTGTTTTTATTTACATTTTACACAGCGTCACAACTTCATCGGAATGGGGTTTGTTAATGAAAATAATGAAATAAATATAAATTAAACTGACATTCAAAAATGCATTCGCTTACTGGGATCTGAATAAGCAAATTAAGTAAATTATAAGGAAAATGGCATAAAAGTCAAGATGTACGGAGTGTCAACTTGTCAAAATAACGAAGTATTGTACATAGCTAGAGAAAAAAACATTCATTTCAGACTCTGTACGTTTTAACTTTGACACAAGGAGTTACATCATCACTTCTTAGCTTTTTGAGTTAGCTGAGAGGCATCATGAACAACGTTATCACAATAAAATAAATAAATACTATCGCTAGAAGGCAGATGTCACTTAAACGAGTGTGTAGAAGCCTTTATATACATTCGCTTGCGACGAGCATGAAATGGGGATGACGAAAAGTAGGATTTTACATTATATTAAATGCGCTTTGATGAAAAAGCAATGTGGCTCACGTGTGAGTCACATGACCAATCAGCTGACTTTGCGACTTCCTTAAGAGGAGTCGGTCGGCGGACTCCCAGCTGATCCGCGGCCACCAGCGGAGGACAAGCTCTAGAATTTAACAACTTTTCTTTTCCCACGAGGCTTTTTTTTTAAGTCCTCGCCGGGGTGAAAACAACGACGAAGCGCCCGTCTGCGTTAGCTTTAGGTACCTGCTAAAAGTTTGCTAGATCGTGAACACGTTTGACCTTCACTTGAAAACCACTCTCCCGTGTTTGTGTTTGTTCCACGCCAGGACGTACAAAGGCTTCCGCGAGAACAATATGACACAGCTGCCCTTACCGGAGCTCCGCTACGGGCTGCTGACGTGCGCGCTGTTATTCGTGCTGCCTTTGGGCGCCTCGTGTCACCCGAAGCTGATCTCAGGTCAGTCGAAGATGGTCACGGAGCGTTTCAGCCTGCCAATGTTCAGATTCAACTGGACCAGCATCACCTGCCGCACCTGTCGAGTCCTCTTCACCATACTGGATGTGGCGCTCTTGGTAAGGCTGCAAATACACAAATACTTACTGTACTTGAGTTGGTTTATCAGGTACCTGCACTTTACTTGAGTATTGATTTGTTTTGTTTTTTCTGCTGACTTTTCTTTTGCTCTCTATCCTACTTTGATCGATTTTTTTTTTCTGCTGACTTTTGATTTGCGCTATAGCTTACCTTTGAAAGTAAAGGTCGCAGACAACGTGACGCTTTTTTTTGTTTGCACAATTGACTTGTGTATAGACTAGTGTGCGTACTTTTGCAAATGCGCTGCAAATAATGCACCTTTGTTCCTTTTATCTAGATCAGCAGTCTATATAGCCCCCCAGAATCTCTCTGCTCAATATTCTGTATAATTTGACTGTTCCTTTTCAATAACACTAATGATAATCAATGACAACATAATATAGAATAAAAATGACCTGTGTATCCACTTATTGTCATTCATTTAATCAAATAATAGCTTTGTGTTCAATTAACTCGACCCGATTTCACAAATTTGTCAGTTTCAATGTGTATAATATACTTGTTGTTTCAATGAAACACTGTTTTAGAGGAACAAAAACACGGAAATGTGGACTTATGTAATTCAAACACAGCGTTCCTGTTCACATTTACTAGATTTTGAACGTTTATTTTTCTATTTTTTTTCCCTCGAGGTACTCCAACTTTCTCACTCTAAAAACATACATGTTAGGTTGAAGACTTTAAATTGTCCATAGTTGTGAATGAAAGTGTGAATAGTTGTCGTTCCCCCTCATAAAACATGTCTTCTGTGTTCATCACGAGATAAGCGGTGTTTAGTGTGCAGTTCTCCAAAACACTCAGGTATTACTTTTTTTTAAATTTAATTTTATTTTTTTTGACGCTTGGTTCCACCCTCATCCGTGTCATTTTTTAATGTCACAATAGACAGCCATAATAAACAGATACTTCTCGTCTGGATTAACTTTAGGGTGTGAAGTATTCCTTGCGGTTTATACAGCTTTATCGAAAATATTTTCATGTGCTTGTCGAAATGAACTGGCTCGATAAAATAACACACATTTAGAGGATTGTGATGCAGCTCTCGTATTTGATTTCACTTTTTTTCTCACTGTGATGCAGCTCTCGTATTTGATTTCACTTTTTTCCTCACCTCGCCCAGAGCGACGTAAACGAAGAGCGAGTGGCGCGCGCCGTGGGCGATGCCTGCATCCGCCTGCACCTGGCCGACGAGCAGGTGTGCCGCAACATCACCGAACTTTTCCGGGACGACTTCATCCGGGCCTTGCAGGAGTCCCTGCTGTGGCCGTCCGAGGCGTGCGGTCTGCTGCTGGGGCCTCCCTGCGGCAAGTTTGACATCTACGCCTCGTGGAACATCACCTTGCCCAAGGACCCCAAACCTCCGGTTACACCGCCTGCGCCGCCTAAACCCGGCTCGCCGAAGAGCAGAGTGCTGTTTCTCACGGACATCCATTGGGACAAAGTAAGCCTACTTCATTTGGAGGAAGAAGTAATCAAATCCACCGAGCATTTGCATTGTCACTTAATATGTGTTGCATTAAATTAGCTATTCCTAAAATTTATTAATTAGAATATATTTATATTTTTTTAATTCATTTTTTTATTGTAAAATATTGTGTTTAATTACATTTAAATCAATGAAAAAAATAAGAACAAAACTGATTTAAGTATATTTTAAAATGTACTCTAACAAAATTGAAAGGAGATTAGAATTATTAATAGAGCTAAATATATGGAACCAACAAATCTATTGTTTATTAAACTAAATTCTTTGAAATTCCATGATTTAGTCGAACTCCATACTGCACAAATAATGTAGACGGTGCATAATCAATCATCATCTGTGCCGCAGTATTCAGAATTAGTTTGAAAATAGAGGGATTAATTATGATTTGAGGGGAACTTGTGTCCTAAAAAAGACAATACAAGGACTAACATAAAGCGGAGATGTGTTTCTGTTAAAGGTGTCCATTTGTAGAACAAGTATGAAAATGTGTAGTTCTATTTTTTTCTTTTAAAAGAATGTTCAAATTTTCAAAGTATTGACGAAATGTATGAAGTAGAGGAGTGTATAAAATTGTGAATTTGGTTGGTTTGACAAGGGTGATAAAAAAAATAAATCTTTATAACCAAATTCTACTTTGTGAGATGATAAATTTTGCGGTGGCATGTTGTGGCCAATGATTTTATTTGCTGAAATAGACTTTTATGTAAAAAGGGGTAGGCTCGATAAGCTGAAGCTCCATTCTACGCCTTTTCGATTGGCTTGTTTTCTTTGAAAAACAACGTATAGACTTTTCTGTTCTCCTATTGAATAAAATAACCAACCGACCATAACTCCGCCTGGCTCACCTGTTCTCGTTTAAAAATCAAATGTGGACTTTTAGCACAGAAGTTTTCCCTCTTTTGTATTGGATCAATGCTCACTTTTCCATTTAAGAGCAACAAGCAGAAATGACCCCAAACATCACTCCTTCACTTTCCCTGTGCATTATTGATGTGCACAGTTTAGCACCCTCAAAAATGACTAAGCATCTAAAATGATTTTGGATCAAACTTCCCTACCTCAAAGTTGACTTCCTGTTGTAATTCCTTCTGTTGTAGGTAGCAAAGCACTAGCCCTCTGCTGTTTTCTGTCGTCTTATTAAGAATTCTTTTCAGAAATTGGCACACAACATGACGTACATAGTTGTTGAATTTTACACTTGATGGGTGGGCAGGCAGTCAAGAGACCCAATTACGGCGTGTGTACTCAAGCAATTGTCTATCTTCAATGACAGGAGTACGCTAATGGTAGCGTTGCCGACTGCAAGGAGCCTCTGTGCTGCCGTAATGACTCCGACTCCCCCAAGTGGCGGCGCAGGGAGGCGGGCTACTGGGGCACATACAGCAAGTGCGACCTGCCGCTCAGGACGGTGGAAAACCTCCTGGAAAATGTCGCCCGGGCCGGGCCCTGGGACTGGGTGTACTGGACGGGAGACATCCCGGCGCACAACGTCTGGTCCCAGACCAGGAAAGAGCAGCTGTCTGCGCTGACCGTCATCACCAGGCTCATCCAGAAGTAAGAAAGCTGTCGGAACATTCAACAGGGTTGCAGTTGGCTCCGCTTTAACCGAACTGGTCAACTCTCCTCTTTCTGTCAAGGCACCTTGGGCCTAAAGTGACGGTCTACCCTGCTATTGGAAACCATGAGAGCACACCGGTGAACAGTTTCCCGCCGCCTTTCGTTCACGGCAACAGATCCTCCGCCTGGCTCTATGACACCATGGCTGACGAGTGGGCAGAATGGCTGCCGGAGCAGGCTTTGAAGACGCTGAGGTGGGTCACAACAGGATCCAAGTTGAAAAGCCCCCAGCTGGACACAATATACAACTATATAAAAGTATGACATTGACATAAAACAATGACTTAATTCTCGACCCATACTATTGATATTAAGCGTACTTTGTTGCAGGAGCCTTTACTCATCGCATGTTCTCTTTAGATTTATTCTGACATGGCAATGATAGAATATATTCCTTTATTTGTGCCTAAAAAACCCCACATTTGATGTGTTTACAGATACGGCGGATTTTACTCAACGGAGATCCAGCCGGGCCTGAGGCTGGTCTCCCTCAACATGAACTTCTGCGCTCGCGAGAACTTCTGGCTCATGGTGAACTCCACCGACCCCGCCAACCAGCTGCAGTGGTTGGTCCAAGTTCTCCAGGCCAGCGAAGACAAGGGGGAGAAGGTGAGCAGGAAGTAGGAAATTGTACTTATTGTGAAAGCGCTTTTTAATGAGGCCAAAGTCGTTGGTCTGTGTGTTTCTTTATGACTCAAATTGACTTTCTGTGGGCAGGTTCATATCATTGGTCATATTCCACCTGGTCTGTGTTTGGGCAGCTGGAGCTGGAATTATTATCATATTGTCAACAGGTACCTCAATTAAAAAAAAAATGGAAATAATATGTTGAGGCTTGCTTGCATGCCCGAGAACAAAAGATTAGTAGGGCTGAACAATTTTAAACAATATACTAATTGGGTGTCTTTTAACCCCTCATTAATACGATTTTATTTTTTTTCAAATTTTGTGTATATATATTAACAATATTGTAAATTTGGAATGGAGGGGGTTAATGTATTACACAATGTTCGATTTTTAAGTCGACTTGAAATGTGCCATAAAAATGCATCACTGTGTTGTAATTGAGGCCAGCCAATCACAGTAAAGTGTTGTTGTTTTTCCAGATATGAAAGTACCATTACGGGTCAGTTTTTCGGACACACACACTTGGATGAGTTCCAGATGTTCTACGACGGGGAGACACTGACTCGGCCACTCGGGGTTGCATTCATTTCTCCCAGTGTGACCACCTATGTCAATTTAAACCCGGGTAAGCTTGTCATAGCTTCCGTTTTTAATGATGTACTACTAATGTATTGATCATCTAGCGGCTTGGCTAATGGATGGAATTGATCTTTCCAGGTTACCGCGTCTACTACGTAGATGGGAACTACCAAGGCAGCTCCCGGCTGGTTCTGGATCACGAGACTTACATCCTCAATTTGACCGAGGCTAACCAGAAATTGGGAGAACCCCAAGAGAATCCCAAGTGGACTTTGCTGTACCGCGCCACAGAGGCCTACGGTCTCTCCAGCATTTTCCCCTCCGACTTGGACGGGCTCGTGCGGGGCTTCACCGGGGATGACCGTCTCTTCCAGAAGTTCTGGTACTTCCGACACAAGGGACACGTTTCCGAGCCGTGCAAGGAGACGTGCAAAACAGCCATCTTGTGCTTTTTGCGAAGTAGCAGATATGACTTGCTGCAGCAGTGTGACCTCAAAAATGGTGTCAAAGTGAGGAAAATTCTGTGTTAGGCAAAAAAGGTTACGCGAGGAACTTTTAGTTGCCTGCTGCTGGTAATTCCAGAGGAATGTCCATGGCACGTCAAAATGGGTGTCGCCATGCTTTCATTTTTGTTTCCAGCTAAGAATGTCTTCTGTTTACTTGAAATGTGACTGTCTGGTCACTATCAATCTCAAATGTTGTCTCTCTGCACTTTACTGTTAGAAATTCCAAATATTCACACACAATACCGTTGTGCTGTGCTTTGACACACACAAGGTCCATTTCCGTCATATGTAGCTTGATTGCCTGTATAAATTGTCAATAAAATACAAAGTAATTTGTGAGTAAAAATGATTTTGGTACATGTGGGTTTTTATTTGTGAAACATGAGTGCTGACAATGAGTGGATACAAAGTGGCATCTCAAATTGTCAAACATTTAAGTAGTTATAAATGAAACAACACTACACATTTTTATTAAAAAAAATATAGCTTAGTTTTAAAGAAAAACATTTTTTCCAGTTGAACTACTGAAGTGAAACGCATGTGTAAAACCACAGCTAGAAACATTTGATGTGAAATTGGAAATTTGTCAAATAGGATCTCCAATCTGTTCTTTTCAAACTTGCTTGAATTAAGTCTTTAATACTGTATTTTGACTTCCATGTACTGAAACAAGGTAATCTGAATGTCAGTACAACAGGAACACAATTTGACCAAGATCTCAGTCTTTTTTTTTTTTTATCTTATGCAGATCAACATAATATTTGGCTGGTGGGTATATTGTATGTTGACATTTAGCTTCAGTTTTTATGAGCACTCTTAAGTATTTATTTTTTATTTCCGGTTCCAGGTTAAAGCAAATAGGTTACTCTTAAAGCGGAAGTCAACCCAAACATATTTTTTTCAAGAATACGTTCACGGCTGACCTGTTTTCTGAATCTGAGCCGTGATTGGTCGTTGTGAGCAGTTTTAGATTTTGTTGCTTGACTCGTATTCCACAAACACAATATTAATCAGAATGCCCTGTTTCAACTAGTTGGCTTGCATAAATCATCCACCCATCCATTATCGATACCGCTTATCCTCACAAGGGTCGCGGGGCGTGCTGGAGCCCATCCCAGCTGTCTTTGGGCAGTAGGCGGGGGACACCCTGAACTGGTTGCCAGCCAATCGCAGGGCACACAGAGACAAACATCCGCATTCACACACACCTAGGGGCAATTTAGAGAGTCCAATCAACTTACCATGCATGTTTTTGGAATGTGGGAGGAAACCGGAGTACCCGGAGAAAACCCACGCAGGCACGGGGAGAACATGCAAACCCCACACAGGGAGGCCGGGGCCGGGATCGAACCCACGACCTCTGAACTGTGAGGCGGACGTGCCAACCAGTCGAGCACCGTGCCGCCTGCATAAAACATATTCTTTAAAATGTTTTGGTGGACTTCCTCTTCAAGCATACATTTAGCAATGAAGTGGGTATTTGGAAAATGTATGTGGTGATGACACAAACGTGTGGGCTTGTGACTTGCTTCAATGTAGATGACGCTATTTGCAGTAAAAGGAGTATGGCACAAGTTTCTGAAAGGAAACCATTATTTTTCACAACTTTTTCATTGGAGCTGTCTGGTTTTGCAAGGTTAGGAAATGCACGCTTAAGCGATGCTGCAAACAGCAGATAGCTACTAAATAGGGCTCTATTTTTATCTAAATGCCGCTTGACAAAGAGTTGGAAACGATTTCACAGTAGAACTGAAGATTAATCAGGCCTGCATTTATTTATTTTCCCCCTTGACACCAAAACATGAGACTTTACTCTTCTAGATGTTCTTTTAATGTAATTCTTTTCTTGACTTGTATCCCCACTTGCACCAGTCTAATATTAAGCTGTCATTCTTTTCCTAATTTAGACAATTTATTACAGTTAATTCTCTTTACCACTGCTCATTTGAAAGAGGAAAAAAAAAGCTCCTTCATATGCTAAAGAGCATTTATTATTACAATAACTACTACACATCCAAGAACGTTATGGTGACACCAAAGTCCTCCTTGTACAAGTCCCACATTTTGGGCTTGTGGGGATTGTCCAGTTCCTCTCTGGGTAAAAACAGCCTGCAGAGACATCATCAGACAGCAGTGAGACACTTGAACAGTCAACATAAATCAGAAATATGATTACTAGAAACGAGGGTGTTCATACTTGTTATCTGATATGAAGGAGGTATTGAACCAGAAGTAGAAGGGAACGTCTTCATATCCTTTAGGGATACCCTGAGGACGAGGAATTTGGGAAAACCGACATGGGAGAGTGTCAAATATCACATATAATAAACAGCAAAAATGATGTATAGGAGGGTGATGATATTTGTTACAGTGTGATTAACTCTTTTAGAGCCGTTGAGAGGAAAAGTCAACGGGAATCCGAACGAGAAGCGCCAGTATCGTCGGATACATTTTATTGTCCACGCTTGTGGTCCCAAAGTGTAAAAACACTCACAGCGGTGGACTCAAACATGACCTTGACGTCTCCTTGAACCTCAGGTCCATTCTGGAGGCTGATGACTGCTGCATTGCCGCCCACGTCGGGAAACACCTAAAAACCAAAACAGCCACAGGTGAGTCTCTCAGCCACTCGCGAGCGATCCCACTTCAGAGGACAGCCGATGACTTACCGTGCAGTTCTCCTGCGTGGCGCACACACACCGAAAAACGAGCTCTTTCCTGACGATTATCTTCACCTTCAAGTCGCTGCCGTTACCTCTGCCCACACCTGATGACGGAAACGACCGCATCATTTGAACTACTCAAAAGCTCTCCGTCAAAACTGAACACCTTTAACATTTTTCATTTGCATTGCACAGTTCATGTTGTGTCCTGTGTGTGTGAATGTTGTGTTGGACCTGCTATGGAGTGGATGCGGATGCTCTTGATCCTGAGGCTCTTTGGAGGAGGAGGCTGTCTGTTGAATTTAGTCTTCATCATCTCGTAATAGCCCACGTACCTGCTCTGGAGTACACACACACAAAACAGACTAAAAACATCTTCAACTAGAAATGCTTGAGCGCATTTGGAGGCGGTTTATCCCGATAGGCATCTTCCAACCTGGGAGGGCGTCTCCACTCCTTGAAACTTGGAGCTTCGACTCTTGTCCGTCCTCCTCTCCCCAAAATACTCCAGACTGTCCTATTAGGCAAAATATAAAATTAAATGAAAAGCCGCCGCTGGGTGAAGACGTCTCGCCTTACTTGCACTCCTTAGTTCGCCTCACCTGTGCACTCTCAAACTGGTCGCTGTCAATAAGCCACGTGCACACCAGAGTACCAGTACGACCTGATACAAGAGCAAAAATCAGCGTTTATGCACATGTCAACTAAGAGATTGCTGCCTTGCTCAAAAGAGGAATCACCTTTCCCTCCTTTGCAGTGAATAGCGATGACGTTCTTGGGATCAGCTGACATCCACTCCCTCACACTAGCTGTGTATTTCAGCATGTCCCTGAAATGCACGCTCAATATTAAAATCCAACATTCATTCAATAGAGCGCAGACAATCCTAATTTGAAATTTGGACTCATTCACTCTTAATCTGATATCTTTTCGCCATACTTCTTAACAGGTGCTGACTGTTGTAATTCTTAGGTTTGCTCTGTGGTTTTCAATGTAAATTTGGAAAGCATCATTCATAGCCATGAATACAAACAATTTGTATTATTAGGTGGTTCTTTAATGTTTGTTATTTTTCTGACAAATGGCTGTGGAAATGGAGCCATTTTTTGCAATTACATGTGAGATGGTAAAAATGAAAGTATTTCAGGGGTCTCCAAAAGAGAAAAAAATAGCCCCTAACACCCATTTTATCAGCCAACACAAAATTTGGTGGACATGTCTATCATGTCAGGACCCATAAAAAAAAAGTCAGCCATTTTAGTTTGAAGCAGCCATTTTCATCCAAATAAGGCCCAGTCAGAAGAAGACATCCAATATAGACAATCCAATGCAATATTGCCAAGCTCTTTTCATACAACACCCTAGGTGGGCGGAGCATAGCATCCGAAGTTCGATAATTTTGTGGCTGGCTCTGCCATGAAAAAGGAAAAAAAAAAATTAGGAATGTTTTTTGAGTCATTATTATGGTATTGCTAAAGACAGAAAGCCATTTGTAACACTTCAGATTAGTCAATCATTTCTAAAAATAACAGACCCATGTGAAAACTCACCAATACTGTAGTATTTGAAATGTGAAAAATGACAAATTTGGATTTTCTGTGCTAGAGTCAGAATATGGTACAATTTTGTCATTTAGATTTGTGCTCGACTCAGTAAGAAACTCACTCTAAAGAAGGAACGTTGTGGTCATCGATGAACACCCGTTCAACGCTGTAGTGAAAAAACTTGGGGTCGTAGCCTTTCTCACCTGCCAAAACAAACAATTGAGATGTGCCTATGTTGTTTTTTAACAGTCCTTGAGATCTCAACATGGACCAAAAATGTTGAACGCTGACTTACTGCAAAGGTTGTAAACTTTGTAATGACCTTCGTGTTTAGTGTCAAGGAACCGGGCCACCTCCTAGAAGAAAACAGACGAGACAAGCACTTGGAGAATAACGGGAGATTTAATAAAAACGCAAGGAGAAATTTCAAATAGAACCCGATGGCTTTAAGAAGTGTCTACCTACAGTATTTCTCGACCTAGTTATCAAGTTATCATTTGCCTCACGCAACTGCCCCTCCCGACCACAGGCGTCTGGTTTTGCCTCACAGAAAAGTGAGAATGGAAAATCAGAGGACGAGAGAGCGAGAAAATAATTCTACTTTCTTATCCTTGTATTAAAACAAAAGATTATATGAGGTTGAACATAGAATCAAGGTTGTTATAGTTAACAACAACAAAAAAAAAACTGTGACACCACAGTGATTCTTATCTTAACTCATTCATTGCCATTGATGAATTGACTTGCCTTTTCACAGTCCAGCCATTCAATCCCAGGAATTTATTTAGATATTTTTTCAAACATTAGGGTAAAAGAGTGTCTGAAAATTTCTGGCAGTGAATGAGTGAACAAGGGTGTTAAAAAGTGGTCCGATTATTGATTATAAATTGCAACAATTGTGTACTGCACATACCTTGATTGGGTTCCTGTAGAAAGATTGCTTGCCAGATGAAGGGAAAGACATGGCAATCACACGATCTGAACAAGAAAGTCAAGAAAAAATAAATGTAAAAAAAAAAAATCATGATCGCAACAGGCTATGCTGCTTTTACCTGTGACATAGGTAAGGTCCAAGTCAAAGCCGTCCTTTTGGTAGCGCCGCTTGTTCTCAGACACCTGAGAAGAATGGAAAGAAGCTAACATCTTCCTTCAATGTCCTACTTGCACACAGCGACAGGCACGATTACCATCCTCCTTGTGACCTTCTCCAGCTCTTTCTTCTGAGCTGCCAGCCTGAACAGCCTCACCAGGATGATAATTCTCAAGAAACGGAGAAAGGACACCACCCTGTGGACGAAGTAACATTAAAATGGAGTGATTAAGAAAATACGGCAAGAGCTACTGCGCAGTTGGTAATGATCTCATGAGCACAGGTTTCAGGTCAGCTGCGCAGGCACTTTTTTAAGTCTTTTTCAGAATTTAATTCCGTTGTGAGAACGACAAAATAATCCGCCATCAGACACTGCATTAGGTACACCCACACAAAGCAAATCATCATTACCAAAATCGAATGTAAGCACTTTCAAATAGTTTTGAAACTTTTCAAAACAGCCAACCGCTAGATAAAAATGCATATTTACTGTAAATAAAATGCAATTCATGTGAGCAATAATTATTTTAGATGAGCACAAATAGATGGCATTGCAAGTATTTTAAGTTTTTATTTTAATTCATTTTCATTTTAAGCAGCCAGTCTACTTTCAGAAACTTAATGCTCTGAACTGCACTGTCATTCTACATCATGATGTCTCTAATATTTTGATTATTTAGATGCCTTATGGGGGCAAAAATACATGTTTTATAAATCTTATAATGAGATACCTTAGTCAACAAGATAGTCAAAATATAATAAAACAGCATCAGAATATTGTCAATACTACTTTATTAATCAATATTAAATAGAAGTGAAAAATGTATTAAATTTCCATGAGCAAATGATAAATGTTAATATCTCCCATGAATCAAAACAGACACTTTTGTGGGTCTCACAAGATTTCAGGTGTACCTAATAGAGTGTCTGTGAGTTTATTTACAACTGATTGTGGTATTATATTGCACCTTTAAATCATTCAAATCGGCTGAGGGGGAAAAATATTGTACTGAGTACCTTGGAATGAGGCTGGCACCAGACAGGTCTGTGAAGGTGTAGCTCATGGTGACCACCAATGTGACCAGCACGACACAGGCGTCAATGATGTTCAATTTGGAGCCAAAGTAAACTTTGAATCTTAAACAAACACACAAATAAAAAAATGTGGCGTGATAATGTCGCAATGAAACGCGTCCATTTAAAAACATCCTAGGAGTCCTTTTCCTGGAGGCCATTTCATTTCCGGCCAAACTTCCTCCTTGCATTACTTCCTCTTCAACAGCCAATCACGGCACACTTTGTATTTTTAGGGAGTAGTTTGCATGTTATGCCTACCCTTCCACGTAGACTCTGAGGAGGACATCAGCCAGGAAGAAGAAGGAAATAACAAGGGATACCGTCTCAAGAGAATTTCCCACTTCTCTGCTCCTGGCTGGCAGGGAAATGTCCACGATGACCAGCACAATGTCAACGAGGATCAGTACCACTCCGAAAACACTGAGTGAGGATAATATAGAATGTTATTCTTCAAAATAAGACAGTATTGAGTCTAAAATTCAGAAAGATACTGACCGGAATCCAAAGGACATAACAAAGGGGGCAATTTTCTTCCGGATATTGCTGAAAATTGGATTAAGATATTTTATTATCATTTTAGTGCATATTAATGGTGATTTGGAGCAATTGTAAATCCATCCATCTATTCTCTGTTCTTCTTATCCTCACTTAGGGTCACTAGCAACATTGCTGCGGTAGTTATAACCCTTTAAAAGAAAAGTAACCCAAACATTTTTTTTTTAAGAATATGTTCTATGCAAGCCCACTAGTTGAAACAAGACATTCTGATAAATATTGCGTTTGTGGAATAAGAGTTAATCCACCCGTTTTTAGCCATCTCTCTGAGGGCGGCCATTTTGTCACTTCTGTTGACTGAAAATGACATCACAGCTGCTCAGGGCTTGCTGCGAACATATTCTCGAAAAAAAATATGTTTGGGTTGATTCCCCTTTAATAACTGTAAAGGCAATCATTAATACGTTTGAAGTGCTGAAAGTGTGTAATGTGCAAAAGACTGAAGATAATTTAGTCCTGGATTGTTGTGATATAGCCTTAAAAAAAAAAGACCACTGAATTAACTTAATCTGAACATGTGCATCGGTTGCACATATATATATATATATATATATATACACAACACATATGTGTTAGTTTAACACATTCCCATCATGTACAACTGGAAATGAAGGACAACAGTGACGCTGGTCCAAGTTAGCTGGCCTCACTAGTGTGTACCTGTGGTGTGTCAAATTTTCAGACTTGTACCTCAAGTCAATAAAAAAGAAAAAAAAGGTGGGCAGAGTACCAACTCACATTGCGGAGGCTCAAACTCCACACACAAAGGCCAGAAAAGATTCGAACCCGGAGCCTCACAATTGTGAGGCAGACATTCGAACCACTAGCTACCACGTTTTCACACAAGATTTTGGTTACACCTGAGATGGACTATTTTGCTAGTATTTGACTTTTATCGGTGCCATTGCACTTGCAAGTATAAATAAAAACAATCCAATAATCCATTGCGTAATTTACTCACTGGTACATAGTGTCGGGTTCCACAGCATCATCGCGCCCGTTGTCAATCTCCACTTTGGCATCATCCATCATTGCCACACTTCTAAAAGTCACCAAAAAACATATTTGGTTCAAAAATAAGTGACACATAAATCCGCTCAAACATTAAACCATGCAGTAAAAAACACACTCATGCGCATTCAAGGTTAATCTTTCCCTGAAGGAAGTCATGTGTTTTTTTGTGCATTTTTTTTTTATCCTCACCCATTCACACCTGAATCCGAACCCGGGTTGAAGTGGACCGTGGTCATGACTTTAAGAAAGTTGTGTTGCTGTAAACCTGAAGTTTCTAGATGAGGCAAAGAGCAGCGTGCAAAGATATTTACAAATATACTTTCAGCGTGGATGCAGAAAAGGACGCGCAAAATTGCGCGCGTGAAGAGCACAACGAGGTGGTTAATTAATGAGGTTAATTAGCAGGAAGAAAAGTGGCACAAACCATGCAGGACACGAGTGCAAATCCCTCTAGTTCCTCTCTTTGGAACTTTCAAGTGTCTCCTTGCTTACCGTTGGCATCGGCATTCGGGAGAATCACCGGGAATCGGTCTTGTGACTCGTCGTGGAGTAAAAGGAAGACGGTTCAAAGGTTAAACGGATGCTTAGTGTTCTACTCATTCACGCCTCTTTTTTTGTGCGAACGTAGCGGTTTTTGTGTTTGGGACTTCCTGGATGTTTTTTTTTTTTCCGCCCCTCATCTCGCTGTTGCAAAAGTTAAGCCACCTCCTTCTCCTCCTCTTTGCCACATCTGCTTTTCATTACAACTGCACAAAAGTACAAAAATAGGAGATTGTTTTGAACATGCAACGAATGATGATTAAGAACAAAATGTCTATCCGATTATTTTGTGTTAGGCACATTATTAAGCATTGGCAGAATATTTTTCTTTTGTTTAACAATTGTATGTAATTGGAATGTGTGCCAAAGTGTTTGGTTGATGGTGATGTTTGCATGTATTTGTTTACTCTTTTTTTTTTTTTTTTTTTTTTTTTTGTTAATTTCTAATTTGGTTTCATTTGTGTTGATCATTTTTTTTAAAGAAATTCGAGGTGCAACAATTAATTAATCGACAACTAATATGATGATTAAATTGATTGATTATGCATTTATCATACTTTATTCATTAGTAGTATTTATATATTTATTTGTTTATTGCTTGGCAGATTAATTTTATTTTCCATTTTTCAGTATCTTAGAGAGTAATAATGCTGTTTTGTCAGTGTGTGGTTGTTCTTTAGAGAGCAAATATGTTGAATGACTCACGTGAAGTCAAATATCATAAACTTAAAAGGTATTCCTGGAATTAGGAATGACATCAGCTGGAAAAAGAAGAGAAACTTTGGTTCAGACTTTGGCAATGTTCTTCCTCTAATGTGGACCATGCAGAACCAACCCAACCCAGTTTGAAATAAATACTGACAGCAGAACGCAGAGCCTGGAGACAACAAAAGAAACGCAGCGAAATGAAGGTAGGTGCTGTTTATTGCAAGTCATCAAGTATGAACATAGCATTTTGATCAATAGCGTTTGAAGTGCAATGTTTTCAATTATCTTAGACAGCCAAGGATTTCTTCCCAGTGTTGATGTTGTTTTTCCTGGTTTTCCCAACCAAGACTTCATCATCAAAACAGTTTTCGGTGGGTAATCTATATTATCCTATTGATCGCTAGATGGAATTTGAATCATTTTGTTTCTTTACAACCAAAGGGATGCAGTCCAGATGTTGCAGCTCTCAAGCGCGGCATAAAGCGACTGGAAAACAAACTCCTAATCAGAGAATGGCAGGTGCAACACTTGCAGAGGCACAAATTCTTCCGCCCGATTTCACCTGCTCGGACTCAATCGGTTTCCAACAATGGCAGCGGGTCGTTGGAAAGCTCCAATACGACCTTGATGAAGCCTCTTCCGCCAGCAGGAAGCCTGATTGTCCACGACAGAGGTACATGAAATGATCACCCGGAGCTGGCCAATGCCTCCATGAGGCTCTGAACAAAATAATAATAATAACAATAATAATAATAATAATATAATAACAATTCTCAGATGTGAGTGTGCAGGTTTCCTCAACCACTCACTGTGGATTTTGAGTAGATAATAGATTGGGCTACTTTGAACCAAAGTTGGTTTAATTGTTTTTACCTAGCAGATTGGGTTGAAGATTGGATTTGGCCTTGCTGAAGAGTTGAAGCTAGTCGCCATTTTGGACAGTTTTGTGAACTGAAGTTGAAGTAAATGTCATGTAATGTTGATGGCGGGTAAAATTGTGCGACTTGCTGTGAAAATTGCTTCTTCTCCTTCTTAGAAATTGTTGGTGAGATAATATTATTTTTAAGCTCAGCTTCTGATAACCTGGTAACCCATTGTTTGGTAGCTTTAACTCTTCAGTATGGGTAGTTTTACCCCTTGTTGGCTCAAAATCTCGACCCAAAGTATTTGCTCAAATCCTCAACCCAATGCAGTGGGTATAAATAACCCTAGCATTAGCTTGGTCGTTTTTAGACCCAGCACTGCTTGGCAATTTCGACCTATTTGGGTTACCCGGTACTTTTCACCCAGCAGTTTTAAGAGTGTATTGCCAGACTGACACATCTTTATCTTTATCTCTGTGATCACCTACCAAGTTATTAGTAATGATTAGCTTTTTTTAATGGTTTCAGACTGTTCTGAGCTGTTTGACAGAATAGGACCCACCAGCGGGTTTTACCGCATCAGACCCAAAATCCACCAGGAGCCAGTTTTGGTCTACTGCGACATGGACGACGGAGGAGGATGGACGGTATTCCAGAGAAGGCGGAATGGAAAAGTCGACTTTGACAGGTGTTAAATGAATGAAAATTACATGAAATCATCTTGTTAATATAATATACGAGTTTCTTCCTAGAGATTGGGTGGATTACAGAGATGGCTTTGGCGATTTCAAGCTGTGGAATGATGAGTTCTGGTTAGGAAATGAGCACATCTATTCTCTGCTTTCAGACGGTAAGCAATAACAGAATTTTATATGTATGGAGATATATATATATATATATATATATATATATATATATATATATATATATATATATATATATATATATATATATATATATATATATAATATTATTATTATTTTTTTTACACTGACTATTTGTATCCTAAGGTAAGAATCTGGTGAAGATAGACCTAATGGATTGGGTGGGACAGAGAAGTCATGCATACTACGAGGATTTCCAGATCACTAACGAAGCTGTACGTAACACAGTTCTACTCTTTGTCATATGTACAGTAACTGTTATCATTTCACGGGACATTGATGTCTTTGTTTAAAAAATAGGATCGCTACCGGCTCCGGTACGGGATATACAGCGGGAAAGCTGGGGATGCTCTGGCAGGTGGAGCGGGTATGGTGGAGCAATGGTCTGCGGGCCTTCGTGGCATGCAGTTCAGCACTAGGGATCAGGTTAGTAGTCCACCGCTCATGCTTCTGTTAAGTATTGTTTTTATAGTTCAGTATGAAGTGTTTGTACTGTCATAAACAGGACAATGACCGCTACATTCAAGGCAGCTGTGCCCAAGAGAACAACGCAGGTTGGTGGTACAACAGGTGAGATTTATGGAACTACCTTCAAATGCTACTGGGGCACTATTTGAGAAATGATCTGATTCCGCATTGGTTTGTACTATCATGTAGAACAAACGCTATGAAACATTTTATTGTTCAGAAATTGCGATTTACTTTCGATGACAAACGATGACGGTGTTATTTTTCCTTTCTGCTAACAGATGCCATTTTGCCAACCTAAATGGGAAGTTCTACCGCAAAGGGGAGTACAAGGGCCAGTTTGATAATGGCATAGTGTGGGGCACATGGAGGGGCCTTTGGTACTCCCTCAGACACACCACCATGAAGGTGCGCCCGCTGCTTTTCTTGGACGGCATGGGCAGTGGTGGCGGGGAAGGTTAAATACACCGACCACATCATGTCATTAACATTTTAGACGGACTACAGTTTTATTACTCTTTGACAGTAAAATATCAGACGACAGTTTCTTCTTTTGTCATTACAAATAAGCAATCGACACCAGCAATGTATGTGATGTGTAACTCATAATAAAAAGAAAATGCATGGCACCCATTTATATAACAGGGGTTTTGTGTTGAAGAACTTGCTTGAAAACAGTGGCAAAAATTTATTTAAAAACTTTGGTTGCCATACAAATAGAAAACTCATCAAATGTCAAATAGGGTTTGGATCAAAATATGCCCATTCATTGAAAACATAAAATTATGTCATTTTACACAAGTAGAATGACATTTTAATCCCCCACCCACACAAAAAATGCTAATATTTACTGTGTTACGTTTAAACTGGATAATTTTTCAGATAAATCACTGTTCATGCTTAATCCTCAAATCACGATTGACAAATCAATCTCCAAACCTGGAAGACACGTTGCTCCATCATTTTTAAGTATTAGTTAGCACCAAAGCATTATTTTACCCAAATGAAACTCCTCAACTCACTTCAACATTGTTTCTTGGCACCAAGCTGGCAGCCAAGCACTATTTATGTCTAAATGAAAGTGCTCAACTCACGTCAACATCGTTCCTTGGCACTATGAAGCCAAGATGAAGTTTTACTTTAGGTGAGTTACTCAGTAAATAACAGACAATAGGTTGGAAAAAAACCCGAAAAAAAAACAGTGGATTAGCAAATGCCAAACTGTGAATATGCGGAGTCACACTATAAAAATTCATAAAAAACGATTACGTAAAAATCTACAATCCACTAGGGGCGTAAACGATAAAATGAATACTTTGAAAATCCTGTTAAATTCTCCTGAGAAAAGATAATCACAGAACTTGGAGACAATCCCAATTTATGAATACTTTGAAAATCCTGTTAAATTCTCCTGAGAAAAGATAATCACAGTACTTGGAGACAATTCCTATTTATGATTTAGTTCTCGTATCCTGGTGGAAGCTCCAGCATCTGTTGCTCCGCCTCCCTCAGGGTGTAAGCAGAGCTGTAGCATCCAGAACCAGGACGCGGGCGGCCATGTTCTTTCCTGTTTTCGGATGGCGACGCGCTGAAGGTGGAGCTGCGCTGACGTCCTCTGACACTGGAGCAGGACTGAGCCTCCTTTAGTTTCCGCGCCAACATGTTCCTCTGGATAGGCGATGGACCGCGGCGGTTCCAGTTCTGTTCGGCCCGCTCCACACTAAGGTTCGCTCCGTACTGACAGTCAGGACTCGGGAGCGGGCCGCCGATCCCTGAGATGCCCTCGTGAGCTCTGCTTCCCGTCTCGCAACTCGCCTGTCTCTCCAGAGCGCCGCAGTGGTCCACATTTTTCAGCGAGGTGCTGGTTCCTGTGTGTTTGACTTGATAACCATGAGAAGGTATGGAATTCAGTATTGAGGGATTCCTCTGGGCTCTAGAATGGGTCCACTTTGGGGTATCGTGCTCTGGAATGGGGTAGACGCTAAATGGAGACCTCTCTCTTCTTTCTTTGGTCCACGAGTTTCCTTCAGGAAGGGTCCGAGATCCCACCTGAAGAGGACAAAAAATAGCACACAACAAAACAGGTTACTCTGCAACTTGACCGAGCCCTGCCAAAAAGAACGAGTAGCCGAGCCAAAAAGGTCTATGCAAATGTCACAAGATAGCGGCAAAGCCTTACTTTTGTCGAAATGAAATTCCTCAACGCACTTAAACATAGCTCTTTAGCACCAAGATGCCACAAGATGTGGGCAAATCGCTACATTTGTATAAATGAAGCTCCTCAAATCACTGCAACATAGTTGCTTGGCACCGAAATGCCACTAGATGTGAACGTGTTAATTTTATTGCTTTGTCCCTGCACACAAAACCAGTAAACAAAAAGATTTGTTTTTTCCCCCCAGGAATAACGGAACTTTTGGACCTTCTGTAATCCAATAAAAATGCATTCTATATTTCTGTACGTCCTTGACACAGAGAGACGAACAACGATACAATATTTGCAGTAATTAAATAATAAATTTAGGCGCAAAACCGGATAGGTGGTTGGTTCAATGACATGACGAAATCTGTGGCGTTTACCTGAGTCATGCTCCTGTCTCTGTAATGTCCTGCAGAGGAAAGCTGAGGTTTTGTCTCCGTAAAACTGGAGGTCCTGCGGAAATCTGGATTCTTGTGATATGGGTTTCTCATCGGCCTCTCTGCGAGACCGACTATGCCACTCCTCTCCACCATCTCCACCCAATCGGCAGTGCGATCACGCCACTTGGAGCTGCCCCCACTCGCGTGACCCAAGACGAGGTCCGCTCTGGGACTCGGCTGGTCCGGCGTCATCCTGGAAGCGTGCGACGCCGGCTCAGAAAAGGAGGACGCGATGGGTGACGGAATGTGGGGATTGGTTGGTGACGTAACGGTCTCTTCCGAAGTATCGTGAACCGGGCTTGAAGAAACGTGGTAGAGCTGTGTGGCCTCCTTTAAACCCTTCTTCTTCATTTCTTTTAACTGTTGTTGGGCTAAGCGGTACCTAGGGGAGACAAGTAAGTAAGTAAAACAAAAAAAGTAATTTGGTACGCGGGTAAATCGAGTGACAAGCCTGGCCATCGAATGAAATGGGTTATTCCTAACCCACTCGCCGAGTAGCTGTGGATTTTGAGCAGATTGAGATCGGGTTGAAGATTGGATTTGGACTGGCTGAAGAGCTGATGCTGGTTGCCATTTTGGACGGTTTTATTGTTTGCTGAAGATCAAATAAATTGCATGTAACATTCTTAGAAAGGGGAAAAGTTGCAGCTTCTTCTTAGAAAATGTTGGTCATAGAATGAGTATTATTTAACCACATCTATACTGATAACCTGGTAACCCATTGTTTAGTATCTTTAACTCATCAGTATGGGTAGTTTTTACCCCTTGTTGGATCAAAATGTTGGGTAAAATCTTCAACCCAATGCGCAGGGTAAAAATAACCCCGCATTGGTTTGGCCTCTTTTGGACCCAGCGCTTGGTCATCTAATTCACTCAATTTGGTTATTTCTGATTCAATAGTTTTAAGAGTGTATTTTTAAACCTAATTCAAATACGTACCCAAAAATGGGAGGCAGGACCTTCTGACCAGTGGGAGACAGCCTCTCCGGATCCTGTGAGAGAGGTAGCACCGTAGTCTGAGGAAGAGGCGGACCGCCCAGGGAAGCGCTGTGAATCTGGGTCGAACCAAGGCACACCAGGCTGGGCCTCTGAAGGCTGTTGCCGCAAATGGAGGCCTCGTCGGAGAGTTTGCGCCCGCCCGGGGAATGCGTGGAGCCTCTGCGGACGGAGCTGCACTGAGGGGTGCGGCAGAGCTTCCTCCACACGGTGATCACGACAGTGGCCAGAATGACGGCAAGGCAGAGGGAGATGCCGGCAATCACCACCATGTTGCCACCGAGGGAGCCAACTCCGGCCAGCACGGGAGGACGAGAAGGAGAAGGAGCTGGAAATGCTGGGGGACGAAAAGCAAACAACGGAACTTACAGTGAAATCTGGAATGCTTTTACTACTACTTAGTTTCACCAATTCAACATAACTACAAATGACAGACATGTTTTATATGTTCGGCAGAATTTTCATCTTATCAAGGCAGGGCAGTATATTAGGATGAGTGACTGACCTGCACAGTCTTCCAGGGAACAGCGGGACTGTTCCTTCAGCATTCCAGTGCACTGCTTCCCTTCAACACCAGAGGGCAACAAACACTCCCGCACACGTTCCCTGACGCCCTCTCCACAGCTCACACTGCACACACTCCACTGTTTCCAGGGACCCCAAGATTCTTGACAAAAAAAGGATGACCAGAATTTACGGAATACAATGTGAAATATTTAGATGCGGTTTCTAAATATTTAATGAATGGACACTTATGTATTCACCGTTAATCCCAATTTTAATTGATTAATGACACATTATTTAGCTAATGGTGTATTTATGTAATGAATGAATGGCTTTTTTTTTTGGCATAAATTTAATTGGTATTTGACATTTGTATTTAATTAATTTTAATTATAATACACATTGAAGTCATTTTTTAATGGGACTTTCTATCATCCATAGGAACATGCTGAACAAACATTTTACAACAAAATAATGTAGTGGACACCCTGCTCACCTTCACTCCTGTGCACCACTAGGCAGGTCTGAGCCGGACTAGGCGAGCGGCTGTAGTTAAACACAAATCGGAAGCAGTACTTATTCCTTCCTGGGATAAAAACTGAGCAGTTGAATTCCGTCTCGTTCTCTCCCTGAGTCAGCCAGTTAAAAGCCAACAGAGGAGAGGACGGCTCCTCTTGCCCAAAGCCCATCGCCGCTGTTCCTCCTGCTCCCGTCCCAGAGGAGACGGCGACCCCTCTTCCAACAACATTGTCCTTATACAAGAGTACTTTCCCATCAATGTGAGCGCAAGGTGGAGTTACCAGCTTCACTGTCACAGTCCCTTCACATCCACTCCTATAGGTACTGGCGTTTTCCACTAGCAGCTTATAGGAGAAGATTTGAGACAGGTAGAGAGGACTGGAGCTTTTGACCTCCTGTGCTGAATGGGGAGAGCGAAGGGACACTTGGATAAAGTCTCTCTCCGTGAAAGGAAAGGCACAGGGAAGCTTGATCATCTGGGAACGGAGCGGTTGGATTGAGTGTTGCGTGCGGGCTTGCACCTTGTTGATGCCTTTTCGTCCGATCTGGTTGTACGCCATGTAGCTGACTTCTAGTAGCAGAGCAGGTTCCAGGATGCTGGAGCAAGGCTGGAAGTGTTCATTGGTGGATATTCCGAGCTGGAGAGAGGAAATGCAAAGGAATTATCTCCGTAACTATACTTGTATTACTGATTTGGGTCATCAGGTAAATGGATTACATCTCTTATTGATTGTGTATTCCAAAAAATTGGTAACATTTCACTTTTGGCAATACTCCAATATGAACAAGTCATGCTTGCAAGTGGGGGCGTTTCTTTTGGCACAGAGATAATGGACTAAGGAGAAGTGAAGCCACCGGCGGCCATCTTATGTTGCCAATCGCTAAACCAGCCTAACGTCCCAACATCTATTTCTCTGTGGCGTTTTCGACTTATTTTCTGTATCGACGGCGAAAATGCCACGGCGTATGGCTTACGGGTGGACTGTACCAACAAGTCTGGGAGAAGCGCTGCATGCACATTTCATCGGTAACAATGCAATTCTAAATGTTCTCTTATAAGGTATATCTCTGAATGCTACTCAACTACCCAATGTAACAACTCAACAACTACTCAGGGTTCAGGTAACAACCAATCACTGCTCAGCTTCAGAAAACGGGTCAGCCGTGATTGGTCGTTACCTAAGCCCTGAGTAGTTCTGATGTCATTTTCAGTCGACCGAAGTAAAATGAAGTAAAATGGCTGCCCCCAGAGGTGGGTAAAAACGTGTGGATTAACTCTTATTCCACAACCGCAATATTATCAGAATGTCTTGTTTCGACTAGTGGGCTTGCATTGAACATATTCTTGAAAAAAAATATGTTTGGGTTGACTTTTCTCTTTAAAGGGTTATAACTACCGCAGCAATGTTGCTAGTGATCCTGAGTGAGGACAAGAAGTACAGAGAATGGATGGATGGACAAATAAGCATTTTCAAAAAACATGTGGGTCATGAATTCTGACATACCCTGTACATTTATTGAACAACTACTTGTTCTTTAGATGGTACTTGCCTGAAAAGCTCCCGAGTGGTTCCCGACCCTCTCGACCGCAATGTGAAATGTGGGCCACTGCACCCGCAGTTCTGAACTCCACCACCATGTGGTACTCTCCGAACGCCCCGTCCCATTTGAGCGCGACTCCTCCGTGGTGCTGCGCTGCCTCAGCAGAAAGCGGAAAGTTCCAGCATACAGGAAGCAGGAACAGTTGAGCTCCACCCTACCAGTAGACTGATTGTTGGGCAGAGTCCTGGTCAGCAGGGTGGCGTTTGTGTCCATGTCAACCAGAGAGAGGCTCAGATGGCGGATGAGGCTGCTGTTGGTTTTCGTGCTGAAGTCCACAAATACACTGGCGTTGCTAAGGGCGACGTGGAAGGAGGGCCAGATGTTGAGCCCTGCCAGAGCTTGACCAGGGAGCACAGAAATGACAATGTCATGAGAGGTCCTACAAATAGTTTAGTCAACAAAATGATACATGAGAGGGGAAAGATTTAAGAATGTATCTGTGAGTATGATGCGGTGCACTGTTAATACAATTTATATTAGTCCTGTCAAGCGATTCAAATTTGTAACTAATTAATCTCGATTAATCGCATTTTTCAACTAAAATATTTTACGAAGCTTGGAACCGATATTTACATGAGTAAAAACTTGGAATTAACGTGGAAAAAAAATAAAAGTATATTTCAATTCAAAGAATGTTCTAATAGCTTTCTTTGATCCTTGAATACAATTCTTTCCTGTAAAACACAACAGTTGAATGACGAAAAATGTACAACTAATATGGTATTTGAATTTCTCGAATGAGCCGTCGGGCAACTTTTTAAAGTAAAACTACGTTAAAGTCCGCCTTTGCGACAGTGACTCTCCTCAAAGTTTGGCCGCAACGTGAGCAGAGTTCAGCTGCAACAGGAAGTAAATAAAACGGAGTTAATATTTTTAGTGCATTATAAAATTTTAATTAATCTCCATAGTTAATGCTTTAACTTTGACAGCCCTATTTACATTTTATGATATTGCCTAATGAATATGCGTCCATACTACAACTTCATTAATTAACATTAATACAACTGTATTCCTTTATTTATTAGTACAGTACCTTTTTTGTTCTTTTGACTTTGGCCCTGAATTCAGTAAAGGTGGGACACAGTAATGTGTGTTAAGCTATTTTACTGCACTGGTTACAAACTAACTAAAGGTACAAAGCTTTGAACGAGTTGTAAGACAAGCACAGATATGATTTACCCTCTTTAGTGGATGCACATGACAAACTACGATGCAGTTCTTTTATTTTAAGGTGATGTGATCTAGTAGATCTCTTGGTTCAAATAAAGTATTGCACATAGACAAGTTAATCAATCTAAATGTCTGAAAACAAAAAATGTGGAAATGATAAATGCCAACGTTTTGTACTTACAAGTTAAATATAACCGAACTGTATTTAACAAATGTACTGTGCAGCACTTTTAAAATGTTGTAGCCACAGTAACATTACGCACAGTTTGAACCTTCAATCCAGAGATTCTTTCGCATACCACAGGAGAAAGCCCGTATAGCAGTAGTTGGTCGGGTACCACACTTTGACAATCACTGATGGAGTCAGTTTGGTCACACATACCATATCCCATGAGGGCAAGCAACAGAGAGAGCAGCAAGAAAGCTTGTGGCATTCCGATGTCTCGTTTTTCACCCTACACCTCATTGCCTCCTTCTTCTACCATTGCTCAGTTCTAAAATCGCAAAAAAAAAGTACATATAAGCACACAACATCACAAAATATGCAGTACAAAATTGCTCGTTGTTGTCAGAAATTGAATTCATGTAGTCTGAGTAACAGGAGGGAAGCAAACATTATTGTGGAGTTTTCCTCTTCCTACATGAGAAAAGAAACTTACACCACCAATATGGCGATAGATAGATCGATAGATAGATAGATAGATAGATAGATAGATAGATAGATAGATAGATAGATAGATAGATAGATAGAAAGAAAAGTGTTTAATATAATATGAATTTGACTAATATTAGTATTACACATACCAACAACGAAATCTTAAGTTTGTGTCAAATTAAAAGCAAATGTTTGCATTTTGGAATTGTCAGCTGTCCCAATATTTTTGCACACATTTCTTCTGCGGTTCCCTATTGTCTTTTTTTATTATTTGTTTTTGAACAAAAACACATGTCATTTTCTTTACCAACACCAATAAACAAAACAAAACAAAAAACGTTTTACAACTTTGTAAACGTGTCATTTTTACAAATGTATATTACGTTTATGCATTCGTTTTGATAAAATAAAAGATAAAACTACAGCGCAACTTCGGTATACTGTTCAGTAAAGTAGTAACACTAAGGGAATTTATAGAAAGCCCACATTTGGTCACAATGAGCACTCTCAATGAAACTTATTTGAAGCCAAATGGTTGTTATAGCCCTCTTTTTTTGTTTGTTTGATAATAATACCGCGTTCGTGTAATTACAAAACGCGCACATCCTCCACATAAACATAACAAAATGTACATTCAAATTCGGTACTCACTCGTCCAGACTCATTTCAGCAACATTGATCCGCTTTTCTCCGTGTTTTCGCTCCAATTTGAGCAAGACTGATGACAACACTGCGCATTTATTTCCCAGTGTGGAGAAGCCCACAGTTGTCGTGTGCTGCTGTGAGAGTGGGTGACAAACATAGCTCACGTGCACACCATTGTTTTACTGCCTTATTGTTTATTTTTATGCTTGTTTCGTATTGCATACATATTGTCAAATTCCTAAATTAATGGCTATTCTTTTTTTTTCCCCAGAAAACACAAACAAATTAAATTAACTACTAAATATGTTATGGTTATTAATAATTTCATTTTGGCGAATTTTGCAGAGCTGACCGGCATAATGTGTAAATGATTTAGGAGAAAAAAAATATCAAAATATCCTAAATATGACTTCATAAAAACACTCAAAATACTCTACTGTACACCATGCAAGAATCACCTCGTAAAATGCTTGGTTCACCAAGGACCATGTCATGACCAACGTTAAAATAAATGAAGTAGTGTAGTAAGTCAAATCGTTCATCAAAATGAGTTTGTTTTATTCCTAAAAAAAATCATATTGCAAACCAATGTAATATCATGCAGTTTCAGTCACTGCATTTTGTACATTAATAATCGCCGTAGAACCAGATCCAACCAAAATTAAGTCATAAAAAAATAGTCACAGTATATTGTATACACTGTAGGTTTGGCCTAACTAAGCATCTTCATTCTGTACACTGAATCTAGAGCCTGGCACCAATTTATTAGGGCAAGAGGGGTGGCACATCCTGGATAGCCCTCCAATCACTGCCAGTAAGTAATACAGCACATAATGAAATTGCAAACACTAACAATGGTATTTGCCATTTTTAGGCAACCTGCTTTTCAGAACAGATCTGTACTGAAGGATGTACCTCTTTACAATAAGAAGAAAAGGTCATACAATAATTTATTCATTTAACTTTTCATCTTTGCACGCTCAGATATTGCACTTGAAACAATGCACAATCCCTTTGAGACTTTTTTTGTGATTAAGGGCTGAATAAATAAATTTGACTTGACAGGCAAATCTAATCACTGTGTCTTGCATAGTTTGATTTTACCTATAGAGAAATATTTAAAAAGAAAAAGGAGCTTCTCTTGCAATGAAAGTGACCCAAGCAGTAAATACACCAATCATAAAAGTGGCCCAGGTGGCATTTATTTACAACATTATTTCTTACACATTTATTCATACATTCCTTTCTGATATACTGTGAACTCAATTGTGTACACTTTGGTTTGACAACAACTGGTACACACACAAAAATAGTTCTGAACATGATGAGAAGTAGAGAGTGCACAGAGAAGAGTCATTCTGCGTGACGGTTCTGATACATATCTATTTAATCCAGGATTGGTGCAAAACCTCAAAAGCGGTTTGGGTAGAACCTCAAACCCTCAACGGAGTCATCGCGACAAAGGTGGCCCATCTTCTCCGCCAGAAGCAAACTGCAACATGGAGGACAAATAGAATAGAGTGAACAAAAAGGCATCAACCATCTATTTTCGATACCACTTTTCCTCATATAATCATCAAACATACATAGAAAAAATGGTAATTGAGTTGAAATCATTGACAGGGTCAGGCTGTCATTCTGCCTTTAATACCAACTGACAAAATATTGTATACTGTACAGGAAGAAAGAAATTAGAAGCTAACTTGCTAGGGGACAGCATGCTAGCAGCTAGCTAACATTAGCAGTCGACCACTGTTCCTGGTCCGTACAGTCTACGTGCTCTTCTCATTAAACGTTTTTCTTCGCTTGCAACTTGTCTTTTAGAATACATGTCACAAAAGTAAAAAAAAAAATCACTGAACATTTTTTGTTTTCAGTTAAGATTTTTGTCTCTGTGATGATGCACACCTTCAGTTTTACCGAGATGAACATGATACTGTGTGTCACTATATTTGATTTCCACCCCATTGTAATAGGACGACATTTGTCGTTCCTTTTCCACGTTCACATCCGCTACCACTAATTTAGTAGCTCTAATACTATTAATACTGCTAAATCACCGTAGCATTTTTATTGCCAATACAAACACTGTACACACTGCTTCCTAACTCTTCATAATTCCCAAATTATATATCGCTCTCTCTGCCTACTGTCCCTCTTCTCTATCTCAGCCCAACTGGTGGAGGCAGATGGCCGTCCAACACTGAGTCACAGTTTCTTCTATAGAGGAAGGTTCCATTGCACTCAATTGGATATTGCACACTTACCGCTCCTTAGACAGAAGTACAGAGAGACCCAACAGTTTAGCAAACTCCTCTGCTGTTAAGGACCCTTTGTCTGACACCTGTTAAGAGACACCAAAGGGGGGATAAAGGGAAAAACATAAAACATGTGGGTTAAAAATGACTTATTTCCCAATATGTTATGGAGTAACAGGAAGGAGCGTTCGAATATAGTGGAGCTCACATTGTCCAGCGCTGAGGCGATCATTTCCTCTTCGCTGTGAGATTGCAGCTGGACCACCATCACGCCACTATCAAATACACGGAGCCTGCACATGGCAGAAGTGTGTGTAAGGCTATAAAATACTATAAAATATAACCATGCTATTTTTCTTTTATTTTCATTTGTTGCCATTTAAGTGAATGACTAGTATGTAAGACTAATTAGATCTAGTTTGGTGCAAAATGCCAGGAAGTGACAAGAAGTGGTCAACTCTTTCAAAAACAGGAAGCCTGACAGGAAAAGCCTGGCTGGTTCTTTTGTGTAGGTCAAGCAGGGGTGATAAAAGGTTTAGGTGGTGCTGAGCTACCAGCCAGGCAAGATAAATGAAACTTTTTCAGACATTTTAATGCAATTTCTACGAAAGAGAAGCAAAACACTTTTTGGAAGAGTCTGTGAGCAAACCAACAAATGTTAAAAAGGCCTTTTAAATGTTGAGCCACAGCAAAAGAGGAATGCGTTGTATGGATAATACATATTGTAACCTTACTAATTTATGGGGGGAAACAAATAATTT
Source organism: Filicampus tigris (assembly GCF_054856515.1). NCBI lineage: Eukaryota > Metazoa > Chordata > Actinopteri > Syngnathiformes > Syngnathidae > Filicampus > Filicampus tigris. The sequence goes on along the minus strand of NC_141233.1, from coordinate 11,719,874 downwards.
TGATACAGCAGCACCTATACATAAATATGTATTTTCAAGCCTTCTATGGTGAGTACTAAAAATACAAAAAATGGACCTTGTTCTTATTTTTTTTTTTTTTAACTTTGATATGAAATGGAAAAACAATGTGTAAAATACATGGAGAAATTGATTTTTGTCATTTTAATTCTTTGAATAGTAATACATACAATCCTCTCTTTGCTCCTCCCTCCCTCTGTAACAGTGCTAATAAAAGTTATGCTATTTGGCATCCAGTCAGTTGGCTTGTCAGTAGCACCTTTAATATTAACACATGCAAACAGAGGACAGTGGTGCTGTTACTTAGCTAGCTCAGTTAACTTGTACCTATGAACAGTTATGTGGTTTTCCAGCTTATGTGGGAAGTGTGGTGGGAAATCTTCAAAAAAAAAACAAAAAAAAAACAAAAAAAAAACACAATTCACCTCAGTGGGAGCTTCAAGGACTCAAACATCTTGCATGCATTTAATAAATCTTCTGGGGATAAAAGCTGTCAAAAGAAGATACAACTCTGTTTGAGTCTTTATGTTCTAAGCGAAATGCTTTCGACTTTGGTTGTGTTTGTTTTTATGATTGGATTACCTCCATGCCTCGAGCCCGGTTGACCAGACAGTACACCTCGGACAACGCCATCATGCCTCCGCGTTCCTGAAAACGTAGCAAATGGCGGAAAGGGTTGTGTGATAAACTGAGTAAGGATTCAAGATGGCGGCCTTAGCGGTACCTAATGCTTACCTCCACAGGGACCTGGAGCATATCTCCCAGTTGTTTAGCCAGCTGCATGTGGTAATGTGTGCCAGAGCCATGTGTTTCCCTGGTGACGGGGTTAGCGATACCCATGCTCAGAAGGTAGGACTTAAAGCGTATCGTCTTTAAAGTAGAAATAAACAACATGCTATCATGGGTGTGTCATATGTGCAAGCATCCAACTTGATTAGCTCCAGTGATCACCTCATCCTCTGTTATGTCCCCTTGCTTGTCTTTGATCTTGTTAGCTATAGATTTGGACAGCTCTACCATCTCTTTGGCCTATTTGACATAGGGGACACACACTCTGTAAAGTCAACTAGAGGAAGAGTTAAATACAGAGTTACGAGGCATTAAACTAAAAAACAAAACAAAAAAAACAGTAACCAATTGAAGAATAAAACAAATTGTTAATATCGTAAAAATAAAAACCAACAAGAGATACAAATTGAGTATTTGAATCTTTACCTTTACCATCAGCTTACTGAGATCCTCAAAGGCCTAAAAAAGAAATAAAATCAATGTGTAACAAGCATAATTGCCACAATTAAATTAAATATTCAAAGAATTGATCAATTAATTGTAAGTGCATTTTTTTTTCCAACTTTGGCCAGAACACCGCACTTTAACATCGTCATCCAACATATTTTAAAACACCTCTGAGATGTTTTTGTCCGTCTCTTTCCTCCTCTCCTCTATCTTACGCTCAATGCCAACAATCCCGACTGCGCGTGTCCTTCCTGCCTGCAAGACCACAATAGAAAGGAAAGGGAAAAAAAATTGAACATTTTCAGAGTAAAGGAAACAAGAGAGCAGGGAACAAATTGTAATCAGCGGCTGGCTAAATGTGTGTAGACAGATTTTGTGGCGATTGTTTCATAAAATCCATACTATTAAACACTGCTTGCATGAGCGTAATTACATTGGCGGTGGGGAGGTTCCTGATGTTTACCAAAGAGTATGGAAAATAAATTGTGATCAGTGATAACCACATGCAACTTTCATTTTAACTCATTTGTATGAAGGGGACTGGTTCCAACACTCTGCATAGTCTGCATATGAAATGGAAGCAACACTGCCATCCTGTGGGACATATTTTAAATAGAAAGTGGAGCCGTCACATTCTAAATTGCCTCCATGAAAAAGTCCACGTGAGAAAGAAATGAGAGGGGTGTTCGAACCTGTGAGCTCACTCCTGCTGGAATGGGTTGGGAAGCAGGTGTGTTTTCCCATCTCTTCTGAATCATCTCCTCACTTAGCCTCCTGAAAAACTGTAGATGAAAAAAAAGCACCATAAAGCGGACATATTATAGAACACTGACTTTATAAGTGTTTGCACAGCAAAAGTTGGATTTCCAAAGTGCCTGCCCGGCCATCAATTGTGGAATTAAAAAACAAGTAAATAATTGCTAGGCTAGGTGACTATCCAGAGCCACTTTAAAGCGACAGCCAGGTGCGGGATTTACCTCAATCTGTCCATGTTCTTTAAAAGAGAGCTTGATGAAGGAAAACTTGCTGTTTTGGTAGGGACCTTGCTCCTTGTTGGCTGATGTTGGGTGCAGGTGTATAACAATTTTTGCACTGCAACATAGTACAAAACATACAACTAACAGCTGGGTCCAAATAAGAGTTGAAGGCAAATAAATTGAATGTTATTTAACAGCAATGCCACTTCCACTTCAAAGCAAAACACAATTACAGTATGTATTGTACAGTGCACGTGACTCACCTCTTCCCTATTCCTGCAGCCTGCTCCTCAAAAAATAGGATTTGTGACAATGGCATCGCAATGCAGCAGTCCTGCCAAAAGTAAAAGACATTCACATGTCCCTTCGATACAAAAACGCCACAGTATGTTCATGTCGTGTTTACATTATGTACGCACAACCTTTTCAAAGACAAATTTTCTGTGCCCTTACATGATTTTTACCGTCCCTCCAAATCAAGCGATGGGTGCTCAGCAACACAATTCCAACGTCTAGTTTAGCCTATATCGGTGCAAGAAACAAACTTCATGACAATACACCAAATCTGACGCTAAATTTATGTACTATTTATCTTGTCTATGGATAGGATTGAACGTAGCATGCAAGGAAGAATCACTATACCTTATCGTCACCATCATACAATCTGACGCCTCGCTGTTGTATTACTAAAGTCTCATTTATTTCCAAAAGACCGTTTGACCATGAAAACCGATCCATTTCTCGAGACACTCGAGTCAGCTCGTTCTCTACTAAAAATCACTAGGATCTTATGTTTACTTCTTGTTTTTACGCCATTTAAGAGGGCTCTGACACTGCCTGTTATAAAAAGATCATATTATACAGTTACATTGGTCAATAAAAATGTATTGTACATACATTATGAAATAATTCGAATTAAAAATAAAAATATAAGTATATTTCCAAGTTATAATTTATATTCTGTCAAATATTCCCACTTTATGCAATTATCTACATGGCGTTTTGTCGAGCTGCCTTGCAGAGGTCCTTGACCGTGTTGTCTTGGCTAGCGCCAGCTGTCAATGGAAGCTAGCATATGAGCCATCGTCCCCGTCGCATTTTTTTAAAATAAATTTTGTACTTTTTGTGCCAATATTTTAATAATTTCTCGTATCGGGTTTAGAAGAAAACTAATTAGACGGACGATCAAGCATTTTTTTTCCAAATGCATGACGACTTTTAATTCAACAATAGTCGTAAAAAGGGCAGCTAAAGTTGACTAGCTTGTTGTTAGGAATGTGATGCAGGCAGGCTGTGCCCTGAACTCGGCTTTGTTGCTTCTTTTTCCTTTTTTGGAGGGGGGAGTCATTGTTCCAACTAAAGGAAAGTTGTGTCGCGAAAGATCAATGAGAAGTACCATAAATATACTAATATTATTAAATGCTCTGGAATATGATCGTTGTTGTATTATATTCAGGCCAGGATTATTTGGCTTTACATACTTAAGATCATTTTAAATTATCGTGAATCACGATATCAGCGCTACTGTGAGTAGTGGATTTAGCACGCATGTGGCACATTTAAAAACAGGCGATCTTTTAATTTTATCATCATGGATAAGAAATCATTTGACATCGTCATAGATGAAATAAAGAAGGTACATTTTGCTTAGTGAAACACAATTGTGATGAACAGTCAAATAAACTTTAAGGTATATGATTGGTCCATTTATGTATTATTCAGTGTGTCCTGACTGATCAGCGGATTAAAGCCATTGAGCAAGTTCATGGATACTTCTCCAGCGAACAGGTAATGAAAAACACTGTTACATAGCATTTGTATTATGATTAATAGGGGGAGCTCATTAACTCCAATATTAAGCAGTCTAATATAGTAAAATGTCTTCTTGACCATTTTGCAGGTCATGGATATTCTGAAATACTTCTCCTGGGCAGAACCTCAAATTAAAGCAGTAAAAGCTCTGCAGCATGTAAGTAATGTTTTATAGAACATGGTTTGTCCATGTGTAGTGTATGACATCTCAAAAAATGAATAGAAGTAACATGAAGTTACAATTATAATGCTGGAAAGAAGTAAAACACATGGTCTTGCCTTTCTGTCATATCTGCCATGTTTAACAGAGGATCATTTTTCTTGTAGAAAATGGTTGCAATTCCCACCACCAAAGTTGCCAACATTCTGAATTGCTTCACCTTTTCAAAGGACAGACTTATTGTCTTGGAGCTGATCGCTTTGTGAGTGCATCACCTAATATAACACCGGGCGTATTGGAAGATCATCCTGTTCGGTTCTTTCAGGCATGACATTTCTAGATTCCCCCATAAGCCGTTTGGTCTCCATTACTTTGCAGGAATATTGCAGATGCCCCAAATTACCGTCCTGTAGAGGATTTGTTTCGTATACACTTGTCGGAGAAGAAGCGTGCTCGCAGGATTCTGGAACAGGTATTGATGTAAACAGTAAATCAACAATTTACTTAAATAGACATTTTGTTCCATCTTGTTATCGGATAAGTGATTGGTTATCGTTTTTTATTCCTAACATAATTCAAGATATATCATATTTTTAAATGTTACCTGTAACGTCTGCTAACAAACTGAATTCCCTGACTGCTTTTTTCACCAGGTGTGTAAGGTGGGTTGCAAGGCTCCTGTAGCCATGATCTCATCCTGCGGTATGATACCAGGAAATCCTTATCCAAAAGGCAGACCCAGTCTCGTTACAGGCACATTCCCAGTAAGTCCCGTAAGGTTTGGATTCTATAAAAATGTTTCTCCCAGTTTAAACAAAGATGCAGATGTATATTCTTAGCTTCTCTTTGACTTATTTTGAGTGTATCTATTTGGTATTTGATGATTGGTTGAACCAGATCACTGAATGTGTGCTCCTTGCGATCACAGGGAATCCCTCCCTTAAAGAAAGAAGGAGAGAAGAAAGATGACACTTCTAACAGTACGGATGGGAAAGGGATTGCCGCTCGGATAATCGGACTCTCCAAACCAGTAAGGTCCTTAATAATGGAATGGTATAATCAATATGATGTGTTGAAAATTAGGAGACTAACTAAAACAAAATGTCTTTGGGTACCACTGATCCCTTTCTGTCTGTTTTGTGGCTCCTAATTCACTGGAGAACTCCAAAATTAGAACAGCTTGATGAGTGAATACCTTTTTTTTTTTTTCCATTTTGAACGTGACTTGTCTTGCAGTTCCCTTCAAGCTACAACCCTCATCGGCCCGTGCCCTACCCCATCCCACCGTGCAGACCCCATGCTACCATTGCACCAAGTAAGCGGCCACACACAAAGCTAACCCCCGCTGTAGACTAACGACGAAAAAGGCTTCAATACAATTGAGTGGTGGGCATAAAGTCAGATATTGTTTGTACAATACTGTGTTTGCAACTGCTACACAGGTGCGTACAACAACGCAGGCCTTGTTTCAATGGGAGGGGTCATAACGGCCAATGTGCCCCCTCCCCCCTACAACTCTGCCCACAAAGTAGCAGGTACGGTTCACCAGAGAAGCCTGTATGTGTGTGAGCAAGTAGAGGCCTATTGAAGCTGGCATGCTGCTTACCTGCGCTTCTGCAGCTTTAATGCGCTATCATGTGCACAATATGCTTTTTTAATTTTTTATTGTTTTTTTTATTTTTTATTTTTTTTTTACTTCAGGTGCACTGAATGACCAGAAAATGACAACCCCTAGTACATTTTAAGGCTGTAAAGTTCTTCATTTGATTTAGCGCTAATGTCAATACAGTGCATAGGTTGCCAACTGTCACAATTTCCTGGAATGACCAGGAGATGGAAATCACTCCCAGCATTACAGACATCAAACAGATCCTTCCAATTTCAAATTAACAGTGCATCCTTAATAATCACACGGATGCCTTTTGTCATGCGGTTTTGGTGAGTGAAAAGAGAGATGCGTATAATGAAGGGCACATTGCTATTTTCAGAGGTGGCTAGATTAGCTCAAAATTTTACTCACGTGTACTCGTACTTTAGAATATTACTCGGGTAAAAGTCAAAAGTAGTCCTACAAATAATTACTTGAGTAAGTAATCAGTGAGAAAACTTAACTGCTAAGTAACTTGTGACTAACTTCTGAGTGAAGTAGTAGTGTTTCTTCTGAACAAAAGTATTCAAGTAAAAGCAAAGAAGTATGTTGCATCAAAACTACTCCGACAAGTACACGTTATTCAGAAAGTTATATACCTCGTTACTATTCCCTCTGGTTGTTTTGGAAGGATCTATTTGATGTTCCTAATGTCGGGATTTGTACTGATTTCCAAGTATTTGGAGAAATCAGAAGCATCAATTATCCGCTTTGCATGCATTAGCACTTAAAGTCCCGGTGAACTTCAGCTTTACAGATGCCATGTCTACGCTGCAGAGACACGACACATGGTAATAGCATAGTCAAGGTATCTGAGGAAATAAGCATCAATGTGCTGTGTTTTTTGGTCAGTCAATGTGGATGCTCATTTTTATCATTTGGTTGCTTAGGGTGCAAATAGCTGCAGACTAATGCCATTACTGGTCTTCTTTCCGGATTCATGCTTGCGACTCATGAGGGGACTTTTAACTCGCATTGCTTTTTTTTTTTTTTTTTTTTCCTCTCTCTCCTCAAATTGAAATCCATGTTTCAGGGCCTTTGGGGAGGCATGAAGTCTCTATTTTTGTTATTTTCAAACAAAGTGCAAGATGTGAGCCATGTTAATAGTCAAATTGCCAAACCCACTATGATGCTAAGATACCCCCCCCCCCCCATCGCCTCCCTAAAAAAAAGCTATAAGGTCATATTTCAAGCTTTGAAGTTGCACGTGGGGAATCTCTCTCTATTCTACCTTGATCTTTCTATTTTTTTATGTTTTTTTGTAAGTGTTGCATTCTAACGTTCCAGTGGTACCTTGCCTTGGGAGGTTAATTTGTTCTGTTGAAATTTTGGCGGGCAACAGAGAGCAAATAATTAACCAAGCCACCGTAAGTAAAGGTACCACTGTATTTGTGATTTTCAAAAGTGTAGTCGTGTCACGCGATGACGGAATGACAGTCACCCTGATGTCTTCTCATCATTAGGCTACGCCAAACCAGGCAATCCCCAGAACACGACACCAGGAGTCAACAGCGGGCCGCTGCTAATTCCTCATGGCTCCACCCCGTCCACCCCCGCCCCAGCGCAAGCTTCCCCGTCTCAGCCACCTCCCGCAACTCCCATCACTCCTGTTTTTCCCGGCATGGTGCCCTCTCACAACTCTCCGTCTCCCGCCCCGTCACCATCAGTCATCAAAGCCGGTCCGCAGACTCCCACCGGCCATGCGACACCAACACCATCTTCCGTCATTAAAGGCCACACCCCTTCAGGGACCCCCTGTGGAACTCCTGCTCCTGGCAGTGGGGGTTTCTCCCCGTCCCCTTTCCATTCTCACTCCCGACCAGGCACTCCCGCCACCTCCCGCAGCGGCCCCGACGTCCTATCTCAGCTGAACTCCATCGGCTCATCTCAGCAGAGGGTTTTTGCCCAGTCTACAGACCACCCTTTCCATAGCACACACCCACAAGCAGGTAACCACCCTGGGGGGGTGATCCGTAGCTACGCCCCCTCCGAAACGCCACCTAACACCCCCGGATCCTCCACTCCAGTGATTCCCAGTAGTTCCACCCCAGGCCCCAGCCCCAAACCGTCCCCTGCCCATTCTGGCCAGGCTCAGGCCGCCATGGGCCCACCTGGACTCCTTCAGCACGAGCAACAACGTGCAGCCGTGAACAGGCACGGCGGCGGCAGCGGCAGTAACAGCCCGGTGCCCTCCGCTTTCAAGGGGGCGTCTCGCTCCGGCACGCCATCTCTTAGCCCGCTAGTGGTACCGGGATCAAGCCAGGCTGCGCTGGCCCGTTCTTTGGGGCTCTCGCACCCACCGGGCTCTCCTCAAGTCTCGCTGGCCAGTCCCGTCGCCATCAGCGGCCTTCAGGCTTTGTCTGCCAGCCCCGGACCGCCGCACTACCCGGGCCTGTCCCCTTTTCCTGCTCTTTCCTCCTCCCTCCCTCCTACGTCCATCCCCTCATCGAGCAACATGTCAAACCCCTCCGCGAACTCCATCTACCACGGCCTGGCTCCCAACGCTGCAGCCAGCGCAGCCTCTCCTTTCGGGCTCGGCCTCACATCTGCTCCGTCTATATTCCCAGGCCTTCCGCCTGGTCCGAGCCCAGCCGCTTTCACGGGCTTGGGAGTTTCAGGAGGGCACAGTGCGGGGAGCCCCGTGTTGCCTTCATTCATGGGATTACCGGGAGCCGCTCCATCCTCCGTTGCGTCGGTGGCACCGATGCAAGCGGCGGCAGTGGCGGCGGCGGCCGCAGCCGGCGTCCCAGCATCATCGCCGGTTTTGCCCGGTTTTGCATCTGCCTTCAGTTCCAACTTCCAGCCTGGGTAGGTCACAATTTTTTTGGGGTTAGACCAGTGATTCCCAACGAGAGATGATGTCTGATGACAGGCAGAATAGTTAAATGCTCTTCCACCTGATGGCAGCAGGTACATAATTAACCTCTGCTTAACCACTTAATCCGAGTAAGCAGTTCCAGGCGTGGCTCAACGTTTGGTGGACCTAAATGTTTCACTCTGCTCACATGAATTCTCAACATCTAAGTGCCTTCTTTTTTCTTTTTTATGTGTTAAATCCTTGGCGGTTTTAATGGTGCGCAGTCTTATGAGGTCACATTTTTTTAAACATGTACTTTCACATTGAAAATTACAAACTATCAACTGACCGAAACCCAAATACTAATCTCAACCATACAGGGAGTGCGCCCTCTGCTGGGGACATGTGGTACTACACATCTCACTCATATTTAAGTGGAGGACGTCTTTTGACCGCAACTTTTGAACCCTAGACACTCAGAACCAACTGCAACTTCCGCATTTCCAGGGCCCCTGAAAATGCTCTACAAGCTTTCGTGGCCCTACAACTCTCTGTCCACCCAGAATGGACAACAAATTGCCATATCGACCACTTCCGTCAAACACGTCATAGCTCCGCTCCACCTGACTGAGGGTTGAGAGTTTGTATGTTTCAATGTTCAATAAAGTGTGGAAAAGTAAGCGTGACATCATAAGACGGCACATCATTAAAACCACCAAGAAAATAGTTGTAACAAAAAAGGAGGTGAGGTAATTTGTTGGGTGGTGTGCCATGGAATAAAATCCAGGTATGTGCCTTGCCCAATAAAGTTTGGGAAACAGTATTTTACGAATAGGCTGACAAAAATTGAAGGAACTGCAACTGTTTATATCACAAAACCTGGCATTTGAGCCTCGGTGGCTCGACTATTTCTAACCACCGTCTCTCAAGTGGAGCCATATCTTCTGCAGATTGTACTGTGCCCTAGGTGGAACGTGTGGACTTTGTCTCAGGTAGTCTTACCCTCTGTTTATTGCGAGCTGTGAATTTTCCCGTCGATTCCATTAGGTCACACCCAAAAACTGACGTGACACACTCTCGAATGTTTTTCTCAAGATCAGTCTTTCGTCTCGCCACTCTACGCCACAGCCCAGAAATATGAAGAAGACACATGTACTAGGCCCTTCATTGTCGCCGTTGACGTCTTAGCGGCCTCTCTGACCACTTCTCGTATTTTCCTCAATTTTGGAAGGACGTCCATTTCTGGGTGGCGTCACTGTTGTGCTATATTTACTCCATTCGATGACTGTATCTTATTTCTTATGATGTGGTGATACAGTACAGCATATGTCTGATATTAATAGATTATTGTGGGTTTTGCACATGTAACCCAGTTTGAGCAGTGGCCTCCAGGCTCCAGCAAACAGCGCCTTCCCGGGTCTGCTGTCCTTCCCTGGTGTCCCGGGCTTCTCTCCTGCCGCCTCCCCTGCTGCTCTCAGTGGCCTCCACAATCCAGCTATGCAACCTGCCCTGCTGCAGGTATACACACACACGCAGTTTCATGCACTACCGGTACTCACAAAAAGTTCGGGATAGTTACCGTTTGGGTGAAATTTCAGGAGCAATCTAAAATGCGATATAATAACATTTTCAGGTCAACTTAATTTGAACTCCTCCAAACTGTTCGAATGTCTAAGTGTTCAGTTTTTTAGTACTTTTTCCGCAACTTCCTGTTCTCCCTCGTGTGTAGAATTAGCACGAAATGGCCTGGTTCAATTACAAGTAGTCTGAAACCAAGATGACGCGGAAAAAATGATCAACAGTACCTCCCCCAGGCTTCAAACAAGATGTTCCTTGAAGGAAGAGCCCACGGTCTTAAAAGTGTCGTTGCGACAGAGATGAGTCACAGAAAGGCCTAGAAGTTCACCTTTGTATTTTAGATTCATCCTGAAATGTCACCGGGAAGCCCAAACTTTTACGAGTATGCACAGGAACTAGCAGTAGCCCGTCGCTATGTTAGTTTGATCACATTTTCTCGTGTTGCAGGCTCATCCGACATCCGCTTTGGAGGGCTTACCTCCTCAGGCCAATGCATTCAGCAACTACCCGGCAGGTCCAGGAAACCCGTTCCCCCTTCAGCCGGGCCTGCACCCCCAGTTGGGTTGGCAGTGATACCTGCCGTTCATTTTGGCCCCGTTCGTCTACTGTGATTACATGCTGACCAGTCCTTTCAATGCCTTGTCTGGACCATCAGCAAATTGTTTTCATCTCCGAACTGAAAACTGAAGAAATGAGTGAAAAATAATATGCGCGTCAGTCATAGTGAACAGATGTAAATATGGAGGGGGAGGGGGGGATTTGTTGTTTTGTTTTTTTGAATCGGCTGTGAGTAGTTTTAATGTTATTGTTGTCTTTTTTCGCCCGTTTTACCAACATGAATTAAGTGAAAATGAAATGTGTACGGATACATGATGCCATGTACGCATGATGAAATATTTTGTGGTAGTTGTTGACAGCTGCTCTCATTAATTCAGCGATGAAATCAAATACTGACACATGCTGTATTGAGTTCTACAGTCGTATTTTATCCTGCTATGGACTTGCTTCCAATTGCTTGTTATTTCAGTGAGTGAAACACTAATTGCTGCTGTTACACAAGCAGTTTTGGATGCAAAGTGTTGTAACTGTTATGTCCCTCAGTTTACATTTTTAATACCTACTTACTTTGAGAGTTCTTCTCCTTTTGTTACACTGTCTTTTGTTTAATTGGATTCGAATTTGTTTCATTGCTTTTGCCAGTAAAGCACCGGATGCTGTAACTTCTGTGTTTTATGCCGCGTTATAACTGTGCAAAGCCAATGAAAATGAGGTTAACGAAATAAACGGGAACACTCAGCAAAAAAAAAAAAAAAAAAAAGGTTCTTACATTTGATCACAGAGATGTATACCAAAATTGATTTATTTTCTTGAATGTGCTGTAATAAAATTGACATGTCACATTACTTTGTACTTGCTATTGTTCATGCGGTCAACTGGGACTTCAAGGAGTGGTTTTCATGAGTGTCAAGGAGTGATTAGTGCTGAGATGATGCCAACAGCTGTGTGTCATTTGTCATGAGACTTCACACATGTAGACAAGATGGAAAGAACAATCATTCAAGTCACATGATAGCCACAATCGTAGTCTTTTAAAGCGTATTGGATTTGTGTTTATATATTGTTTAAAGGGGAAGCCAACCCAAACATTTTGTTTTTCAAGAATATGTTCAATGCTGGCCCATTAGTTGAAATACGGCACTCTGATTAATATTCCGTTTGTGGAATATAAGTTAAACAGCAAAATGCACCCACTTTTAGCTATTTCAGGGGGCGGCCATTTTGTCACTTCTGTCGACTGAAAATGACATCACATCTCAGGGCTCAGATAACGACCAATCACGGCTCACCTGTTTTCTGAAGCTGAGCTATGATTGGTCGTTATCGGAGCCCTGAGGCTTTGTGATGTCATTTTCTGTCGACAGAAGTGACAAAATGGCCACCTCCGGAAATGGTTAAAAATGGGTGGATTTTGTTGCTTAACTCATATTCCACAAACATAATATTAATCAGAATGCTGTGTTTCGAGTTTTTAACACATGACTTGATGTTTTTTTTTTAATCGTGCACACAAGAAATACACAAATAAAAAAGCAAACTAAAACTAAGATAAACTAAACCAATTCGAAGCATTTTCGAAAAAACTAAAAGTAATACATTTTAACAAACCTGCTCTGAAAACTAATGAAAACTAGCTACATTTAATGGACAAAACAATAAAAATGAACTATAGTAAAAATTCCCCAAAACATTATATAATTTTCATTTAACATGGACACAGTGCAAATTTCTCCGCTATATGGCAAGTTTCTCGAAATAGCGCAATTGAGCGGACGTTTTTGAGAGCGATAAAGCTTTACCCGTACCGACTAATGATGAAATTGGTGAGACTCACTTTCTTGTTGTGAGGTGAGATTCGTCTTCTGTTTCAGTTTTCTTGCACAAGTTTCAAGTTTCAGTCCAAAATTGAGTTATTTGGAACTTTGACAAAAGCCTAGTCCCATGTAGTGCTTTGTGATTTCATGGAAAATGACTTCTATAAAACAGAGGTATTTGTTTCCATCCTGGTTGCAGTCACACTTTGTGCAAACAAGAAAGAAAGCTATCAACCCCTCATGATGGCCTGCTGATTGTCCTCGGTCGATGACACAAAGCCACACCTTCCTTCAGCCGTACGATATCATACTGCGCCTTTAAAAGGTCCCGGATGACTTCCTGTTGATTAGTAACACTTCTTCCTACTCTCACTCAAGTGACTCTCTCACTTCACTTTTCACCCCAGTGTATGGAAATGGAAGATCGAATGGAAAGTCAGAAGAGGACGGGGCACAGTAAGGAGGCCTTAATATGTAAGAGTCACATTAATTTTCTTCCATTTATAACTTTTTTTTTTTAATTATTACAAATTCTTGGATGGTTTGTTGCTGCAGATGTATTCCCTCTTCGCAGAAACTGTTTAAAATAGAATTAGGATCTAATCTGCAAAGTCCATAACAGCAAGTTTATTGAATTTAGACACTCACCTGCGCAGGTACAAAAGTGCAAAGTAGCCAAGGGCGTTGTGTATCTCCATCGTCATAGAGACACAATGAGATAAAGCGTCCCCAAAGCATGTGACCGTGGCTGTTTGTGCTTCTAGTGCTTTATCACAGCATTATCATTCCACAGGTGTTTGTTGGATCAAAAAGAACTACTGTAAAATAGTTGATTTAAGTACTTCACTTAAATTGGATGGATTATCATTTTTACTGTAAAATACGACACATTAGATTGGGCACGTTACATTATATTTTATTTTCGCCAGTGTTCACGTTTGACCATACAAGCTTAAATGTGTGTATGTTTAGTTATAAATGTAGATAATCATAGTAATTCATTGCATTTACTCATATGATGCATGTACTCATAACATTCCCCAGTGTCCAAGATGATTTACTACACAGCTGTAATGAGTGAAAGAAACAACAATAATCATTTAAGGCACATATCCTGTATACATACAATGCAAAACGATAATAATTAAGCTATGACAGTGCTCCAAGAATGTCCAAACGTAACTTTTTGCCCCCTGCGATTGTGAGCAATCATGTGACTCAGAGTCTCAGTAAGGCTGTGTGGTATCCAACCAAGTCATTCCTTTCAGTTAAATTTCCTTTAGTTCAGCAATGGGGAAACTGCAAATCATGTGGTCTGACCGTGAAAAGGGAACAACGATGATTGTTTGCACGATTAAAAAGCAAAACGAACATGACAACACATAGGTCATTTCATTGATGCTTGACATCCAAATGCCATTCCTTGAATGTGTTTTTACAAATATGCCTGTCTTGCACTGGTTCCCGCCAGTAAAAAAAAAAAAAAAAAGAAGCCCATTTCCACCAGTGGAAAAAAAAAATCGTAATTGTACTATGTCCGCTAATAATGTTTGATACAAACGGCATTTGAAGAGACTGTAGGTATACCCACTTAGTGCGTGCAAGCCTTTGCATCAACGTAATGGGCTATATCGCATATAGGCCTATAAAACTCACACCATTTTAACACACGTTGTCAAATACGAGTATACAATAATACCTTGATAAAGTCAACTTTTGCATGCCCTTTGAGTGCGACTTTTTGTAGCTCAAACGGTGCTTGCCTGTGGATGGGCTTGCACAAGAAAGTTTTTTTTTTGTTCTTTTTTTAACAAGGCTGTGCCTCAAACTAAAAAAAAAAAGAAATCAGAAATGACAACTTGAAAGAAAATAAAAAAAAATCTAATGGCAGAAACAGGCTTCTTACCTATGATGGAAAAAAACATATACTATATAGACATATACTTTTTTTCACTGGCGGGAATGGGTTTCCATACCCTTCCCTGGCTCGCTAGTTTTTTTGTTTTGTTATTAGCATAGAAGAGATGAATCTTGAGTCAACATTTCCCTGTTTGCATTTCTTTGTGTTGAGGTACTCTTTAAATGAATGAGGAGGATGAATGACGATGCATTTCAATGGAAATATGAGATTACCACAAACTAATAAAGCATTATATAACCATGGTATTGTCCTACTGTTGTTCTGCTGGATGATTGCATGCGGCACAGCAATTTTAAAAGGTTAAATGATCAATTTCTTGTCCGTCATTGCAGCTGACAAGACCGGGTCTTTGGGATGCTGTGGTTGGTTTATAGTCATACTGGTTGGCTTCTTCACAATATGTCTATTCCCCTTCACCATTTGGTTCTGTTTGAAGGTGTGTGTGGAAAAAAACAAAAAAAAACAAGTGGTTTGATGGTCTGGAGAATTCATTTCCTGTTTACTCTTTGGTTTGAGCTCATGCCTGATTCTTTCTGCAGATAGTTCAAGAGTATGAGCGTGCGGTTATCTTCAGACTTGGCCGCATCACAGACAGGAAGGCTAAAGGACCAGGTATGAACAATCGGTGTGATATTGTTATGTTTCTCACCTCATTTATCTGATTTGAATGAAAAATTATCTTTGCTCCCTGTTAATTCACAGGAATTTTCTTCATTTTGCCCTGCACTGATTCATGTGTTAAAGTTGATCTGCGAACTGTTTCGTTCGACATCCCTCCGCAAGAGGTAATGAGAACATTTTCTTGTATCTATGGGTGTCATAACAAAATGCTATCATTAGGCGTAATATATTTGGGCATTGCTTTTCATTGGAATCTATCTTAGCTATTTACAGCAAAAAAGTTTAAATCTGATAAATGTTTTACTGCTTTGGCGCCCCCTGGAGGTTGCACCCATCTCTAGATCTCAGTGAAACAATTCATTCTCAAATTCAGACTCAAACGTTTTTTTTGTTTCCCTACCTCTTCCAGATTCTCACTAAGGACTCAGTAACAGTGAGCGTGGATGGCGTGGTGTACTTCCGGGTCAATGACCCCATCGCTTCTGTCGCTAACGTGTCCAACGCGGACTTCGCCACCCGTCTGCTCGCCCAGACCACCCTCAGAAACGTCTTGGGCACCAAAAACCTGGCTGAGGTCCTGTCTGATCGTGAGGGCATCTCGCACAGCATGCAGGTATGGAAGAACATATTCAAGTGGAAGTAAAAGCATTAAGAAACAAATACACCAACTCTGGTTCAGAGTTGCCGCAGCATACTCCGCGTTCTCTTTAAAGACTAACTATTTTCTCACTCTATTTTTTTTAGTCAAACCTGGATGAAGCTACGGACAACTGGGGTATCAAAGTGGAACGTGTTGAGATTAAAGATGTGAAGCTACCCGTTCAGCTACAGAGAGCCATGGCTGCTGAGGCAGAGGCTGCACGAGAGGCCAGGGCCAAGGTAATAAAACAGTTGTTGTACAACAAAGGTGTGGAAACCTGAGGCCTGTGCGCCATGCACGGCCCTCAAGAGTGTTTAATGCATAAGACTGAAAAAAAACCTTTATTGCACTCAAAAATGTGACCACTAACACCTACTAATCCGCTCGTATAGGTGATAGCTGCAGAAGGTGAGATGAATGCATCCCGCGCGCTGAAGGAGGCGTCGCTGGTCATCGCCGAGTCGCCGTCAGCTCTGCAGCTCCGTTACCTGCAGACACTCAACACCATCGCAGCAGAGAAGAACTCCACCATCATCTTCCCCCTACCCATGGATGTTATGTCTCACTTCATGCGCAAGTGATTACAGTAGTGGCCTTGTTGACTGATGTTGCTCTTCAGATGATATTACTATGCAGTTGTTGAATAGACGACATTTAACAGAGGATTTGGTTGATGTAGTCAAGAGTCATTTTTTTTCGGTGAGACAATATGTAACATTTTTATTTTTGATGGAACCGCAGCATGCTTTGACACATCACATTTAAAACAATACACCTTGTAACCTCAGTGGTCTGCTCTTTATACATTTCCTGGAACTATGAAGAAATAGCATAATTTGACAATGTATTTTTTTTGTCTCATTTAGTCATTTATTAATTGTTTAATTAGTTTGCTTCCCCACACTTTATGAGTGAGGGCAACAGTAATTTAGGTGAGTGTATATATACTGTAATTTAAAGACAATATCTAGTTATTGTTTAGAAATAATTTGGAGTGTCTTCTTTATATGATGAATAGCATTAATTATAATTAATAAAATGAATATTAAAGGTATTTTTTTAACAGATTCGCTATTTCAGAAATGTATATCAAACTGTTAGCCATTCACATTAATCAGTACACAAGACATAGCTCTCAGTTTCGAAAATGTTGGTGACACCTGCAATACTGCATAATATAATATAATATAATATAATATAATATAATATAATATAATATAATATAATATAATATAATGTAATATAATATAATTTATAATATGAATGTCAAAAGACCCCCATTTGTAATATATATCGCGAACTGTACAATTGTAAATTGTTGCACTTGTGCAATCGGAAAATTCCGAGTATTCCTGAATGCAACATCAGCAATTGTGCAGAATCAATGACAGCTGTAGATAAGAATCACGTGATTTCTTACAGCGGAACTAACTCACGCCCGTTTTGATACAAATGAATAAATAACTGATGGAAACAAACAAATTCATTGATAAATACAGAATTAAGCACCGATAATTTTGAAAAAGTTGCGAGTGACGTAGTTATTGGAGAAGTGGACGAGAAGGACAGGGACTGGCGTCAAAATACCTGGAGACGCCTGGATATTCATCACTTCCATCGGTGAGACTATAAATTGCAAATGCATTCATTATAATAAAAACAGTGTCTTGGAAAGAAAAGCAACCCTAAAAGTTTAAAAAGAGCAAAATAGACTGAGACAGATGTTCAAGTAGACTTTAATTCTTGTGATGAATATCTGTTCTATCGTCTAACACAAGTGATAAGTGGAGATTCAGGACCAAATCCTAAACGGACACAGTTGTCTTCAAATGACATTCATCAAGTTGGTCTGCCACACTCCAGAACTACATGTTGACCATCACAATGCTAGAAGTTGAAAGAAGAGAAATAGCAAAGACAAACATGCTTCTATTACGTTGTCGGTGCACTAAGACACAAATTGTGTGGTAATATATTTACATTCAGACATACAATCAGTGCCAGAACAAACACATTCATTCCCTCAGGATCAAATTGTGTCATTTACCTCCATGAGACTAAATTAAAATTAAAAAAAATTAAAGCCATATATCGCTTTAATTTCAGCAACAGCATTTACAAACGCAATCCTTGTGTAAAAGACAAATGACTTGTCTCATTCGGGGACTAAGTGCTACATATTGACATATTAAATGGCTGCTACAAATGCAGTATTGTTTAGACAAGAAATCCTATGTTTCATCAAATCACGTGAATGCTAGAAAATACAGTCATTAGCCTACATTTTTTTTCACATTCAGAGCGAAATACAGATGTCCACAGGACACACTGGCAGGGTCATTAGTGTTGTTTAAATTATATGCAGCTGTATACTGTTATTTATTGTGTTTCAAACTATTGATGTAAACCGTATTATTTTACACCTGAAGTGACCCTGAAGTACAATTGTAAATATTTGAAAACACAGTGACTGAGTGACTGGCAGTTTTCGTACAATTAACATTCTCAAAATCATCCAAAAGTATCAATCAAATGCTTTGTTTTATTTGACATTCCTCTGTTTAAGAGCGTTTAACCCTGTCTACCAACCATAGAAAAAAAAACCTTACAGTTCCTCGTCATGACACAGTTTTGCTTTTCATGGCCATCAAAAGTGCTGGTATGGCTAATTAACATCAACTTTACAACTTTTCTGAGAAGGAAAAAGGAAGTGCAACACGGAAACATGTTGCTAAATGCTGCAAGACGGGGGGGGGGAATCTTAGTTTTTATATCCACGAGTATTATGCATTGATTGAACAATTGTTTATTGTTAGTTTTTGAGTCGAATGTTTCTGGTCTTTTTAATGAATCTTTTTTTTTAAATATTTTTTTTTAGGATTTCATGTGCCATATACAGTAATGATGTAGGTTCCCCACCCCTGCTGTAAAAGAACACATGACCAATACCCCTAAATAACTCTTTTGTCCCTTCATTCTCTCTGATATAGTTTATTTACAGCAGTTTGTTTTCATGCAAAGACTAAATACCTGTTACGCTCTTTAGCAGGACACGATTCGTGTAAACGGACTGAAAATCAGGATGTTGACTTGGTCAAAGCAGCCCCCATGAGCACCCTGAGGCTGAAGTGTGAGTACATTACAATCCTGGTTAGTTTCTATTGCATTTGTTTTTTTTTTTTTAAAGAAGAAGAAAAATGAGACCAAGTAGAAGTTATAAAACAAAGAAATTTGAAAGAGGTTATTGTAACCTTTTAAGGAGAAATTCCCTGAATGATAACATTTCAAACACTTGTGTAATTTGTGTTATTTGCAAAAGTTTAAAAACATCCTGGTAAACACATGTTCTGATAAAGCAGAAACACCAGAAGTTGTTTTTACTTTTAAAGATTCTTTTAGGAAGAGTTTAAAATAATCTTCACAAAGAGGTAAACTAAAGTTTGACATTTAGCCAGTGGAACCCCTAAAGTCAAAACCTGGAAATGTTTTCTTTTTTTAATTTGGAGATCAATCTGATTTTTCAGGTTTCAGATTTCTCATAAGTCAAACAAATCAGTTCAAACCATCATCATGAATGACATTAGTCAAGAAATCATCAATTCTCTTGAGGAAAAAAAAACCACTGTATAATTATCATAGTTTGTCTTTTCTATTGTTGCTGTTGTTTTTTTAAAATCAACCACTAGTGGAGGGGAAGGAATGTAACTTACTATGACATAAGCGACAGAATATGAGTATCATTCATTAACATCACAAGGCATTTTAATTCCTTCCATACTGTCAAAGGCTGAGTAGTTTTACTATATTATATAGTGGTTAACTTCTCTTTATACATTTGAGAATGTTGAAATGTGATTCCCTGTTGATATTTTTTTTTTTATTATGGCAAAGGTTTCGACATGAAACAAATGAATTCACTTCACTATCTTACAGTTTTAAAAACAGAAGCCAACCCACATGACAAATGAGACTGTTTGAATTTGGAGGTTCCACTGTTTATAGCTTATTGACCGTTAATTCATTTAAAGACTGTCCCCTGTGCCGTTCATTTCCTTCCTAAAGTTAGCTAAATAAGTAGACAAACCACAGCAATAATAAGACTGGAAGACATTCACAGTGCATGCGCGCTTAAGTAGCAAAATAAATGGTACAAATAGATCTGAAGCCTCTTTTACAGTGATGGGGGGGGGGGGGCTTAGTGGGAAAAAGTGGGCCCGGCAATTTTCTTTTCTGATGTAACGTGAGAGCCATAACAGGCAAGATGACGTCTGTGTGGAAGGGAATTTTGTGATGCCAGGAAATGCGGGAATCAGTGTTTGTGCGTGAAAGCGCTGTATCTTCTGTTACGGCTCCATTTTGCCATTTACGTTGTAAACAGATTTCAGCGCCAGTATTTCTGTTTAGTGTTGTTGCGTCTCTTCCACCGAGGCAAATACAAATACGATTTCTGTACTGGAGCTGAGGGATGTATCTTGATCCCGTCTGGATTTCGTAAGAAACAATCAAACTGTCACTTGGTGCATGCACACCCCCAACAGGATTGCACAAAAAAGTCCTTTAAAAACCCTGTCGGACAATCACAATATAGCGCAACAAATATTTCAATTTGAAATGAAATGCTTATTATTTTTCTTACAAAATCCTACTAAACCCGCAGGAAGTGGAACTAGCAAAGTGTTGGAAGAGCTCCAATGTAGACTTCATTGTTTCTTAGTATATTATCAGTGGGAATGATAGCATGCAAAGATGTCAGCATTTAAATACAGTGGAACCTCTAATTTATGTTTTACATTGTGTTAGCATTAAACTCGCTGATTTTGTACATTTCAAATTTATGAATGTGTTTTTGTTGAATGCACTTTTTTTTGAAGAATTGTTTACTATCTGTCGAACTGTGAGTTGAGTTCGCTGCCATCATCTGGCACTCGTATGTCAAATTTTGGTTTGCCAATCAAAGCCAAAAAAAAAGGGCTTAGCAAAGTATCTCAAAAATCGTTTAAAGAAGAAGTCAACCCAAACATTGTTTTTCAAGAATATGTTCCCAGCAGGCCCACTAGTTGAAACACGGCGTTCTGATTAATATTGCCTTTGTGGAATATGAGTTAAGCAGCAAAATCCACCCCTTTTTAGCCATCTCAGGGGGCGGCCATTTTGTCACTACTGTCGACTGAAAATGACATCACAAATGCTCAGGGCTCAGGTAACGACCAATCATGGCTTACCTTCAGAAAACAGGTGAGCTGTTTCAACTAGTGGGCCTGTATTGAACATATTCTTGAAAAAAAAATGTTTTGGTTGGACTTCCGCTTTAAGTCGTGCCGTCCGCAATTCGAGGTATCACTGTCTGGAATCCGTAATTCGAGGTTTCACTGTACTTATTTGGAGTTCCTTGTGTGTATTTCTGGCCAGTTACCAAAGGTTTAATCAAATGAAAGATTTTTTTATTTTTATTTTTATATTTTAAAATGATTTCGCATATATTGTTTGAACATTCTAATTAATTGTCTTAGCATGCTGAAATTGTTCGTGTTCAACATTAAAGATTCCACTGTATGCGAAATAAACTCCATTACATCTCGGTGAGGCAGAGAAATTCCCTAAAACCAATTAAAAAATGACAAATAGTTAATAAAAATTGACTGTCCTTTGCTGGTGAAATGGCCGAAGTAAGGCGCTTTGTTGCAGATGTATTTTTATAAAACAGAAGTGGCCAACTTATCCCAATGGGAGAGTGTGTAACATATTTTCATTGAATACCGTCGTGTTCTGGACACAGGAGGATTTTGTTCTTGTGTGCTGCTTCCTCTCTCTGTGGGACTCGGAAGTAACTACATGCTGTGACTATTGGTGTCGCTAATGTACAGAACAGCAACTATCTCAAGGGTGAACTAAGTCATCTTGCATGTTTGGTAAAAATGTGCAAGAAAGCATCAGCTGTCCAACAACTCAAAACATAAGTTTAAGAATTCCATGTGTCAGTCTGGACCCAACATCATGCCTTTCACGTTCAGTCAGGGCCAAGGAGAGGAGGAGTCATTAGAGGGAATAATTTAAACAAAATGAAGGGTTTTAAAAGTTTTTATCTCTGTAACGTGAGACAAGCTACCGAATTGCGATTGGTTGTTGCCCTATGAGTGGGTGTGCAGGGGCCCGGTGAGTGATTCTGATTGGTTGCTGCCCTGTGAGTGGGTGTAGCTGGGCCCGGGGAATAATTCTGATTGGTTGTTGCCCTGTGGGTGGGTGTGGCCGGGCCAGGGGAGTAATTCTGATTGGCAGTGTGGAAGGGGGAGGTGGACTGTGGCTGCTGGGAGCAGCCTTGGCAGTGGCTGGGGGAGTGGCATCCCAGTGGAGGAGCAGGAGAAGACGAGAACAATGGGGACGAAGGGATGGGGGAGGTAGAGAAGGTGCGATGGAGGGGGGAGGACGAGGGAGACATGAGGGGGCTGGTCTGAAGGCGCCACAGTAGCTCTTCGTTGTTTCGACTGAGTCGCTTCTTCTCTGTGCTCTCCTTCTCGACCGATTCCTGGAGGTTGGCGTTTTCTTCTGACAGTTGCCTGTAAGGGCACCGCAATCAAAGACAATGTTCCATACTGTAACATGTAACACGTAACAAGTTTTTTGTTAGTTTTCAAAGCTTCTAACTATTCCATCTTAGTGTTTTATTTGCATTCATATGTCGTCGCTGTCCTGTGAAAAGCACTTATGTCCATTTTTTTTTTTTCATTTTTCTTATTTTTACCTGAATGGTACTCCCGCGTTAACGTGAAAATTAAAACATTTTCCAAAATTGGACATACGTGTTTTTCACAGGACAGCGGCGATATACATTTATTTAATATTTTTTAAAGAGGAAGTCAATTCCCCAAAAATCTTTACAAGAATATATTCTACGTGCGGAACACAGCAGTCTGATTAATATTGCATTTGTGCAATATGAGTTAAGCAGCAAAATCCACCCGTTTTTAGACATCTCAGGCCATTTTGTCACTTCTATCGACCGAAAATGCCATCACTGTTGCTCAGGGCTCAGGTAAGAGCCAATCACAGCTGAACTTCAGAAAACAGGTGCGCTGTTATATTTGTAAATATTTAATTTGAATATTTACAATTAATATTAATCACAGTAATGATCACAACAATAAGTAATCCATGTTTTACCTAGATAAGGTGAGGTTTCTTTCAATACGAGCTATCAGATCTTCATTTTGTTGCTGCAGAACCTGGACCTTCTCCTCCAGGTACACATTCTTTTGGGCCTGCTCAAAAGTAAAAACACAACCGAAGCAATGTCATTCATTCGTCCGACACTCGCGCCTGCAAGTATATCGCGATTGATGCTGAAGACGGCTTGTTTGAGCCTACCACTTTTTCCAGGTCTGAGATCTTCTGCTCTTGCTGGTGTATTTGGTGGTTCTTCATTTCCACAACCTCCTTCAAGCTCTTTAGATCCTTCTCAATATGCTGGTATGGAGCTAAGGCATCCTGTTGCACGGAAACAATGTACAGCCTTTGATTTAAAAGAATATAAGAAAATCACTTTGCATTATAATCTTATGGGAAAAAAAAATGTTTTGAAATGTCAAAGGTGGGCAGCTTGGAAGTCAACCAGCATCATGTAATAGTTTCTGTTCACCTTTGGGGGTTCCCACTGTAGTCAGAAATAGAGTATCGAGTTGTTGTTTTTGGTGGTTGCTACATTTAGGCTTGATGGACATGTACGATATGAATACATTTGCAAGAAGCAGTTTTGTCATAGCGCCGTCATCTGACCAGTTGCAGCGGTGCAGCGTTATCGATAAAACTCACAACTATCTGCTCATCGGTGCTCTTCCTCAACGCCTCTTCAAAGCGCTTGGCTTTGTCCCGCAGACTGCGGTTTTGAAATGTGAGCGTGTCCACTTGATCCTAGACGACACACGGAAAAACATCGTTGTTTTTCACCGGCTTTGGCTTCAAAAGCATGATGTTGTTGTACCACACCTGAAGGGAAAGCCTTAGTTTCTCAAAATCCTCTTCAAGAAGCACCTTCTGTTGCTCGTGAGCTTTCCTTAAGTCTGTACGCATTTGGAAGTGAGGAAGAGCGCGTTTGTTATAGAAGGTCAAATTGTTCTTTTCACCACAAATCATACCTCTCATGGTTCGGGCATGCTCCTCATGCAGTGTTGCCATGGTGATATTATGCATGTCTCTGAGCTCCCGAATGGCTGCCTGGTGGTGAGCTGTCATCTCCTCCACCTGGCACACAACAAAAACGCAGAATGAGGACTTCCAATGACTTATGATATCCTCTACTTAGACCAAGTTAGGGTTATTGGGCTTTCAGGTGAAATTTGAGGATGACTCTAATCCTATAGGTTCACCCTAAAATTACGGAATCCGGAAAGCCGACTAACGTTTTTTGAGTAATGTCTGTGAAACTTTTAGTTGCCCTAGATGAAAAGTAAACAAATGGAATGTGATGCCGTCTGCTTGTCACCTGCTCCTGCTGCTGGGTCCTGAGCTCCTCCATTTCCGACCGATGCTCCGCCTTCAGGTGCTCTGTCTCGGCTGAGTGACACTTGCGTAGGCTCTCCTCCACGGCGGACAGTTCCGCTTCCTGCTGCGCCTGCAGCTCCTGCAGCTCTCGTTCAAATGCCGATTCCACTGTCGACTTTTCCAGCTTGAGTCTCTCCCAGTTTGCCGAGTTGGACACTGAGCGGGAGGGATACGTTCCAAACATTTGAATGTGCATTCACAAAAGACTCACCTTTTTGATGAAATGTCATTCTATGAAGAGTTTTTAAAAGATTTGGAATTCACATTGTCGTTTCATCGAGGATAATATTCCCAGTGTGACTTCTAAATCTCACAAGACCTCAGTTCAGTGAGCATCTTGTCACTCTAATAAGACTGATGTGACTGAATGATATGTTCGACCACCATCATGCATGACTTCACCAACACTAAGAAAAAAAAAAAGAAGTTGGGTGAACTCAAAATGACAACAAACGTCAATGACATTTTATATCGGGCAACTAAATATTTTCACTGTTGTGTTTTCTACATTCTCCCTCCAAATCATTGTTGACATTAATGCCATCAATTTATATGTTGAAGTTGTTCCAACTTAAATGACTGATTTATCCCCAAAAAATACCTTTTTTTTTTTTTTTTTTACAGTAAAGATGTCAGCACACCTCACAGAAGCTCAAGAATTAAACAATGAATTATGTGCTTTGCCCTTTTATTTTTTTTATTTTTATTTGAATGTCACACTTATTCCCAAACCACCCAAACCAGACGTGTTAAGAAGAAGAATGTGAGAAGTTATGAGAAATGTAGACTCACCCAGTTGCTCTTTGATCATTTGTATTTCCCGGAACAAGTTTGATTCATTCTCTTCTGTGATTTGATTCTGACGGGGGAAAGAAATAAGGGCAAGTTGAAAGTCGTGGAAGCGACAAAACACTTGCCTTGCCAACAGAGTGAGCCGTATAACATTTACATCTAATTTACACGAGTAAATGACGGTAGTTTTAAATGTATGAAATTATGCTTATAAACGGATAGCAATTTCAAACAGAACATGTAGGATTTTATCTCTCATACTGATACACCAACATCAGACATACAGTATAATGTTTTAAACTGTAGTTGTACTGGTCCAGACAGCAGGTGGCGCTGATAGCCCCTCTTTTGAGCCCACACGTCAACAACTCCTAATATTTATCTGCACCTAGGGACTCGTGATTGCTGCACTCAGACAGCAGCCATAAAAGACGTCTGGTCACCTCACGGGTTAAATCATTCCAGACTCAGGAGGCTGCAAGAGAGAAGCTAGGGGTGACACACTGAACTCTCCCGGAACCTCCCCCGCAGTCACTAACACTCTCTCTCATTTTCACGCTCGGGGAGCACGCTGTGAATCTCACCTCAAAGTGTTAAATACTGTATGTGCTCTGGGGTGCGTGCGCAGCCTATTTTTTATTTTTATTTTAGTAAACTCCAAGGATAGGTTGATCAGAAAAGGACAATCCAAATCACCCTGGAGAAATTTTGTCGTTTCACTTGTGACTCTTGGCAAAACACTTAGTGGGGCTGTGTAACGCTGTACTCTATTCAATTAGCACTGTCACCTTGAGGCAGTAATGCTGAGTGGTGACGATGAAGGCTTCTAAACCCAAAGAGGTCTTCCTCAGTTCTTCTTTAAGGGCTCTCAGTTGTTTCTCTTGCTGCTCACAGCGTCCACGCAGCCTCTCCAGCTTATGCGACGGAAAGCACAATGACATCAATACCCAGGACTCAATGGAAGGGGCCCCGTCCTGATTTTTGCCGGAATCTCACCTCCTGACGTTGCTCCTCATTCTCTCTCTCCTTTGCTTTGTTTTCTTCTTCTCGCTGCTGAGCATCCTCTTTCTCTTGCTGCAGCTTAAGGGGAGGAACGCGACGAGGGGAGCCAGGGGGGACAGACCCCCGGGCCGGTCCTCCTGCAGGCCGCTGGCCTGACTGGACTATAGCGAGGGAAGAACCAGTTATCATTCATCCATTGTCTGCACTGCCTATTTGCAGTAAGGTGTGAGCTCGAGCCTATCCCAGCTGATTTTGACACCCTGGACTGGTCCAAGGCCAATCATAGGGCACCCCAGTCATCATATACTCATATTTCCACTGAATCGGTATAAATTCTTAATCAAACTGATGAGTATCAGCAGAGGAAATTTGACCTGACCTACTGCTAATGGTTGTGTTCACCTGATAAATGACACGGACTTAATTGAATCTTTTGTACAGAAAAACCCTGGGGTCCTATCTAATCTCACGATTAACACGACTTCCTAATGATACGTCTTAACTCCAGGTGCAAGGCCAGATAATTGACTTCTGTGTATTTTCTAAATTTTTTTTTTTTTCAGGGAATTTCCACATTTCCCCGCATCCCTCGTAGGTAACCTAAATGTTTATCAGTGTTTTCTGAAGATTTTGGGGGGTTTGTAAAAAAAAAAATTCTTGCCTGAGCAAAATTTAGTTTTTATCTTTTTTGGCAGATAAATCAAAATAATGAAATTATTTCATGACAGTAAACATAACTACTGTAGGTCCAAATAAAATAAAGGAAAATGCCCTGTTAATATTAACAATCGGAAACACTGCTGCACACTTTGACTGCCTTGACCTTATCGTTCAGTCAATTAACGCATGGGGAGCAGTCTCCATGACAACCCGGTCCCGGGGTTGGGTTGCAGGGTCCCGGATAATGAGTGAAAAAAAATCAGTTTGCAGGAGGTGGGGGTGATATGATGAAAAGCCCCTGGTAAAGAAGAGAGGAGAGTGGGGTACCTGAAGCCATTCAAGGATTGTAGGCTGAAGGACTTTTAAATAAAGGAGCAATTTGGACAAAAGAGAGGTACGGCAAACTGCCACAATGTGTTTGAATGATGACGCAAACGCGAAATGCTACAATAGGACACACATGAATGGTACTTGACAGATAGAGAATAGCGACTATCGCACACCAAATTAGTTGATGTGTGCTTCAACGGCAGACTGGAGGGACAATAAAGCGAGGATCAAATGAGAGTGATTCCCGCTAGCGTGGCAAGTTTAGCGTCCAGGTACATTTCAACACAATTTTACATTTTTCTCCCATCAGGCTGCCACACATGCACCTTCCTCTGGGTTCTGTCAGTACTTCTAAATCCGAGTAAGAAACCGAAAATGCTTACTGAGTAGAAAAGAATGTCAGCAAATTTGCAGGGTAGACAACGTTTGCAAGAATAAAATATAGCCAGGCTATGAATGTAAGTTTAACACTAGCTAGCAGTTAGCTATGAAATGGATAACTGACCTGGCGACTGAGGTTTGGGCGGAACAACTGCCAGTCTCTTTGGGGAGGATGGGAGGGAGCGTGTTACCTCTGAACTCCGCTGCAGCTCCTTCCTGCCAACTGTTAAACAACCAATATTTCACTCAACACTGTTTTGACTAGGGAGTGATTTGATCATGCTTTGATACTTGACAAAAGAAATAATATGACAGCAATAGTAAAACATTAGAAACATTCAGAAAAAGTCTCAGCCCCAACCCGTTTGTTTGCCTGTGTTGAAAATATGCCATGATAAGCAAAAGTGCACTTATTTATAGAACACGTATTGTTTCTAAGCAAACGTCCCAACATGTCAGTAAAAAAGAATGAAACTCTGTTACTGATGTTGTTTTCTGCCTAAACGGGATACCCTAGAAATTAAAACATTTAAAAGTAAGAGTTCCCAGGATTGCAATGTTATTATTGCATTCCTTCTTTTCTGTTCTGTTTAATGACAAGGCCTCAAGGAGCAGGTTGGAGCTGATTTTAAAAAAACAAAAACAAAAAACAAAACACACAACCAAAAAAAACCCCCCAAAAAACCGAATTGACCTGTCATAAAAAAAACAGCTCATAAAATACAAGGGAAGAGAGAACAATTTTTTTTCTGGACCATTATGAACTAAATAATTATCATAAAAACATTGGATATTACATGAATATACCACACCTACATCAACAAAGATTGGTGGAGAGGGAATGGAGGGATTTGGGATTTTATGTTAGCACATTAGTGTTTACATTCCCTAAACGTTTTTTTTTTTTTTTCATGCTCTCTATAATCAAAAGTGCTTAATATTTCATCGGAAACCGGGTCAAAGCAAAGTCACGCTCACTGAGAAAGATGAGCCAGCACCAGTCTGTTCCCCATGTCTCTTACATACTTTCCAGACAAGACGGAAAACAATTCTAAACTCCGGATGATACCCGGGATGACTTTTCCGATATCAATTCTTCTGTTGTGTGTCACATTAGATCTGGTGTGGGAGTGGGTGTGATGCGTGGGTATGAAGAAACCGTAGCTGGATTTAGAAGTCTGTGAAATGTGCTACCTAGACACTGGAAAGGGGAAAGGTAGGAGGGAGTGGGTGGGCGACAGTGAAGTATTTTGTAGTTAATAATGTTCGTTAGCGGGGAGTCTATTGTCTGTGCAAAGAGGAGATGGGCTTTGAAAAGAAAATAAGAATTGTAATGTAAGAGAACAGTCTGATCCCGAACACATCACCATTAAAACGCCCAAATTGATGTTTCAGGTCTGCAGAACGTTGTGTTGGATGTTTTCTCAACATTGACGTGATCGTAGAGTGAGTAGTTCTTTTCAGAAGCACTAAAATTCCGTTGATGTTATTCAGTTATTTTCTTTACAATTGCGTTAAAACAATTAAATGGATCACAACAATGTTTTAGATGTAAAGAATCAAGTTGTGATATGCTGTGTGTATTTATATATATATATTTGTCAAAACACTATGAATCCAATTTTCTGTTCATTTTAATGACCTGCTTGTACTATTAAACCATAAAAACTAATTCTGTACACAATAAAATGGCATGGCATGATTTTTTTTTTTGTAGAAAATAACTAAACTAAGGAATAATAATAATTTGTCACTGCAGTACTCTACAGTTGTGCGCTATGTTTTACTTGTTAAGGCGGAGCCAGTACAGAACTATTCATGTAACTGTTCAACAGAGAATTGTCATTTTATGGCTTGCTACTGTGGAACAACAACAACAACAAGAAACTCAATTGAAAAAATATTGTTCAGCTGACCCCCAGGGGAGCTTCTTGGTTGAGCGGGCAGGAAGCGGCGCGGTAGTGCTGGGGTGGACGGTGGCTGAAGGCTGTTGCTGCGACATGGTGCACCTCTCTGGTGATCTGTTGATGGAGGGGCGGCGGCCACTCTATGTAGAGGAGGGTCCTCACTTACACTCAGACCTGCAATGGACATATTTAGAATAATGACCTTGGATCATAGTCTCAATTTGAACATTTTTTTTGGTGTCATAATTACGTTATGAGAAAGATACTAAGGAGATTTTGTTTCTGATGTTCTATATATGGGCACAATCTACGCCCAGGTTGTGTAATCTATCAAATAGATCTCACACTGCGTGTCGCCCGTTTATCTCCCCATAGCCGATCGATAACGACACGACGCCTTCTAAACCGTCCTTGTGTGTGTGTTGATTAGGCTATAACTCGTCTTCTTTTGTCCGACGTTGTTAGTTGTTAGCGCCAAGTAGCAGACTCTCATACTCCTTACAATGACGCGTCTGGTACAGTACTCTGACAGCAGCTTGTTAAATGGCAGTAAACAGTATTTGCATTTGGAAAACATCACAAGTATTTGTTTAACATAGATTTGTTAAACAGTTATTTTGCTCATTTTATTGCCGAGTAGGCATGTGGTGTACGTATTCGGAAAAGACAGGAGTTCATTGTTTTAAAAAGGTTGGCATTCATGTGTAATTTCGTCATGTTACTTTTCTTTTTTGTGAAGTATTAAATTAATGCATGCTTGAAGGACAACACAATTTAACACTAACCGAAATTTATTTACAACTGAACTAATTTTTGCAGCCTAAACAAGCTGTAGAAGAAATCAACATTCAAAAATTGTGTTTTTTAAAAAGAAACATAGCTGTATATTGTAAAATATATATTTTAAAAAATGAAAGGGAATGTAAAGAATTGAGCTGGTTTTAGCAAGCTCAATTAAGCGCACATGCACTGTGGAACATTCGCAACTTGTGCCTTTAAATGGTGTGGGGTCCCTTGACAGTGCCTTGTTGCTCTCCTCTCTCGCTGTCTTTCTCTCTCTTGCTCTCTCCCTCTCTTCCTCTCCCTCGCCCCATACAAACCGAACTCCGGCAGTGGGAACTGAGGAGGGCTTACCGAACCAGTGAGAGCTCAGCAGATGCCATGTACACTTCCCAGGGTTTCTTACTAGCACGTTTGACTTTCTTGAGAGCCATTCATACAACTGGCTGCATAAGTTTTTAGCCATCTGTGGGCGCGGCCATTTTGTCTTCTGTTGAATGAAAATGACATCGCAACTACTCACAACGACCAATCACGGCTGACCTGTATTCTGAATCTGAGCCGTGATTGGTCGTTGTGAGCAAGTTGCGGTGTCATTTTCAGTCGACAGAAGTGACAAAATGGCCGCCACGACAGATGGCTAAAAACGAATGCATTAACACTTATTCCACAAACGCAATATTTATCAGAATGCCCTGTTTCAACTAGTGGGCTTGCAAAGAAAATATTCTTGAAAAGAACAAAATTTGCGTTGACTTCCACTTTACAGTGCTCAGGACATGATGTGAATGATAAAAAAAAAGAAGGAGATTCAGGGGTTACATAAAGAAACTCAGGCAAGTTGATCGAGAACACGACTGCCTGGCCAAATGGCAGCCGAAGATGGATACGCACACACGAGGAGCATAATAATTCAGAAGCAACAGAGCAGCTGGGCTCGGGAGGAAGCAAACAACATAAAAAGAGATATGAAGATAGATGAGCTGATGTTGCTTAGATGGAGGCAGTGGAAAGCCTCTGGTCTTATGGTGAAAATGAATAAACTCCAAGGATATTAAGAAAAAAAAGCAATGCTCGATGGAGATTGATTTATCGGCAAGGTCTCGTAGCATAATCCTGAGTCCTTGCTGTCGTCATTCTGAAAAAAAAAAGGGGATCGCACCGAGGCATGCACATTCACTTGATCCCAGAACGGAACTGAAAGTTTCAAGTGAGTAATTGTTTAAATCCATCTTATTTTGTGGCTTAACCTCACCGGCGCTGCCTGTAAAACACAGTGGGGTTTCTCAGACAGATGTCAGCTTCATTCTGTGCTCTGCCTCACACATGACAGATTATGTAATTAAACTGCGAGATTCATCAGAGCCTGTAATTTGTTCCGTCTATTAGTCGGTGCTTCCTGTCATTTGCGGAAAATTGCTCAAATCATCATCAGCGGTCTTAATGAAATGGTGGCAGTCCTCCACGTTCCTCGTCGATAACCTTTAATGTATTTAGCACATACCGTTGATTCACTCTTGAAGCGAAAGTCAACCCAAACAAATTTTTTTCAAGAATATGTTCCCAGCAGGCCCACTCGTTGAAACACGGCATTCTGATTAATTTTGCGTTTGTGGAATATAAGTTAAGCAGCAAAATGCACTCGTTTTTAGCCATCTGTGGGGGCGGCCATTTTGTCTTCTGTCGACTGAAAATGACATCTCAACTGCTCACAACGACCAATCACGGCTGACCTGTTTTCTGAATCTGAGCCGTGATTGGTCGTGGTGAACAGTTGTGATGTCATTTTCAACTAGTGGGGCCTGCTGGGAACATATTCTTGAAAAAAATATGTTTGGGTTGACTTCCGCTTTAAGCCACGATGTGATTGATGCTGAGCAGATGCCAAATGTTACTGTAATGTTTTTTCTTGGGGAAATGTGCCAGTTAATGTAGCAAAAAGGCAAATTTACAGGCTTGACAACTTAATAACTGAGCATATCTCCACCGCATATCTGCAGGAAACACTTATGATTGCAAAGTACTGCCTGTCAGCAGCAGTACTGTATGTGTGTGTGTGTGTGTGTGTGTGTGTGTTGGGGGAAGGCCAAGGTTAAAGCTGCATACATAAAGCACAAAGTAATGGCCTTGCAAAGACGGACCTGAGTAGAAGTCTGAGGGAAAGATTTGATGCAAGATGTCTGAGGATGGGAAAGTTCAGTCTGAAAAGAAAGTTAAGTATCTGCTTATACAAAAGACAAGTGCAAGGCTGCTTAGTGCTCCATCACAGCCCCATTACAGAAGCGCTGTGAGCAAAATTGGAATAAATCATTTAAATGCATCACATTTTCTGACTCTGAAATATGATGACAAAAGAGTTTGAGAGTTTTCCGTACAAAGCCGTGTTGAAATGGGTCCCAAGCTTTGCAGTGGCGTTCAAGTGTCACACTCAGATGTGTATCTGGTATGCTAAATTAAACATTGGGTAGAATTGTATCACATCAAAAGTGACTTTGTATACTGTATATCCTAATTGTCTTAAATGGGGAAGTCTCACTCTTATAAAACCCTTATGAAATATAATATGATCCTGTGAAGGTTTTATGTTAGCTAGGTTACTAGCACGCATGAGTATAAGAGTACTTTGTGTCCTAATCAAGTGTAAAAAAGGATGCTGTGATAAATGATAAGCATGAACATGGTTGAAATTAAGTGTGAGCTCAGGCGTCAACGCCGTCACGGCTGCCATGATACTTTTTCTTCCTTTTGCTGCCAAGTGGCATCCATATCTAATTGGCCATCTCATTTTCTTCTCCTCTAGTGTGTATCTATACTCTATGCACACATGCGCCACGGAAACCATCTGGTCACGGCGAGCTAGCATGAGTCACTCGCCAGCTCTTAGCTCGCAGCCGTGGCATCTGCGGTGCAACATCCACTCTCCTCCTGGTGCCAGCCTCTCGACATTGCTCTCGTTTCCCTCTCGCGCATTTCCTCCCTGGGACCGTGCCGTAGCCTTCCCTCATAAAGTAGACCTACTTCCCTGTTATTTTATTAATGCTAATGCTGTATTTGTTTGGACTATTGAATTTCCATCGTGTTCACTCCTCCGTTCCCCCCCCCTCCCCCAACTCTGTAACAGAAACTGTCAATCAAAGCGGGATTAACAGCGTATTCCCAGTGTACTTGACATGCATGGGCGCGTCGCTCGCGCTGAAACACCTTGGGGATGTCAGCACTAGGATGACGACAGGATTGCGCTAATGGCTAATCAATGTTCGGCGATAACGTATAACTCCACTGTTGATAGAATGTCATACTTACACGCAGCTTTATATGCAAGCGCATTGTTTGTGAACTGCATTCGATTGCTTTTCCTGCCACTGATTTATAATGCGTGTTCGACGCTACCATTTCTGGCGCCCGAGGGGTCCAAAGCAGAGCGTTCAGCGTGTCCAACTAAACGATTTTGTGACAGCTTCAATGATTTAGTACGGCTTGCCAAAACAATGAAGTGTAAAGTCATACGGAGACGTGATGGGTGTGATCGTTTCCACTCGACGGAGCCATCAAAACATATCGGCATCGTTGAGCTGCCTTGTCCCCAAGTTTTTCCACATTTACACATTTATAAAGAAACTTTATCGTCAAAGTGGCCAATAGGTGCTGGCAGAAATGGAATATTCAGATGAAATGTGGACATCTTTGATCAGCTTTGATGGTGGGGAGCTTAAACTCACGGGGATTGTCCCGTAACCCACATTACTGAGGCTTGGCAACCCATGTCCCCATATCGCTCTATTCCTTAATGATTGCTCCTTTCTGGATCATCCGGAGCCCAAATGGAGGCTGTTTTTCTGTGGATCAATGACGCGAATGAGCAACTGAGCCCGGTTTCTATTCTCTTTGTTTCAGAATGAGTTTCTGGGTTGGTACAAGTCCCCTGACTAACGCTGGAAGGATGTGTGAAAACTCATCTGTCAATCTGACTGCCCTTTGATCGGATTTCGGAGTGTGCCGTGAGGGGAAACGATCCCTGCGTGATGAGGGGGAGAAAAAAAAGGTATTGCAAACACTCATCCCAACACAGACGCACACGAAAACAGTGTGGAAAGATGCCCGCGGTAGTTAGAAACCATGATTACTAGTGCAATGTTCTCCTTCTAATCGTCATGTTACCATCTTGCTCAGTCACTCAGAAGCTCATTATTTCCCACAACACCTTGGGCTACGTGCCAATTTTACAGTGCGGTTATTTATAGTCAGAAGTGGCAATATCTAAAATGTAAATCAGCACAAAACGTCACTTTCCAGATGCTTATCTAGTCTCCCAATTGCCCCTTGAAATAAGAAGGCAGTGTTTGTTTTTCAGTTATCGATCAGATGGTCAGCTGATTCTGTTTTGCGTAGAGCATGTGAGAAAAATAGCCCGATAAATGTTTGACACCAAGATTCAGAAATGTGCATATATTTACTTTAAGGATGGTAAGTAAACTCAGAGGTTTGTGTGACTGTTCTTGCCCGTCAGTCCAAGTCATTGAATATTGATAAGAACATGAATTCGCCTTCTTTCCTGGTACCGAGATGCTGAATTCATCCTCCTGTTTTCCTTTTAGTTGTTAAGAAAGGGCCTCCCCCACATTGGCACACAGATTGCACTCATGATCAACCAATGAGAGGGTGACAGGAGAGATGAAACAAGTGCTCAGGGGAAACGAGGGAGAAGAGGGATTACGTAACAGGGAACGTGACGTACGCCAGCGCTGAGGAGCTTACGTCAGCTGTAACTGGGAGAGAAAGAGCAAGCAAGCTATGTAGGTCACATTAAAAACACATGCAGTTATTCCAAATTCAGCCAACTAACCGGACCAGCGTACACTTGACGTCCCGCAACGTTTCGGTTCTGCACAGTCAATGCAGCAGCCTAAAACATGAGTAGGCAGCAGTTATCTTGGCGAATGATGTCTGACTCCGGCGGAATTATTGGTCTATAAAAAAAGAATACATCGCTGCAATCATTTAAAACAAAACTGGTGTTATAAAGCGCACAGTTTGGTCAATATCATCTTTCACAGTTGAAGAAAATCAACGGCCCAAAAGTCTCTACCGGTGGATCTAATACCCAACACGATAAGCCCTCATGAAGCTGTGTTAAAAGATGTTAAGAAGAAAGCAGCTTTAGCTGTAAATACGACGTAATGAATGTGGATGGGGAGTATTTATGCAAATGAGGCGTACAAGGGGTAATGAAAACAAGATGGTGATGATAATGACACTCTCGTGTAGTGATAAAGCTGCAGCGCAGTGTTTCGAAATGCATCTGCCTGTGCTTTTTACGCGCTTTTACACAGTGCTTCACCGCAAAGCAGGAGAAATGTGAAAGTGCACACCGCTGTCCTGACATTCCGCCATTCCCTTATACACAGATGCCATTCTACCTCAGTTGGGGCTCTGATACTACCTTCAAAGGCGGAATATTCGTGGCACAACTTCATCCCACCTTTTTATGTCAGCACTATTTACAGAGGCGGACATTTTACTACATTTTGCTGGACCGTCAATCGTCATCCGTCATTTTTCGCGACGAACTGAATTGCAATCGTCATTTCGTCAGTTAAGTCCGTCAGATAGTCCGTCAGTAGTCCGTTAGTCGGTCCCGCAAAAAACGTCCCAAAACGGGCGTCTTAAATGTTTGTCAGTGACGGCCAGTTACTCCGTATGCGGTTAGTGACGATTACAGCGACGGTTGATAACCCACGTCCGTCATTCGTCAGTTCGTAATTTTAAAAGGTGTCCCGTCAATCGTCAGCAAAACTGGTGTCCGTCATTGCGCAACTCTGGCTATTTATACAAAACGGATCTAAAAATCAAGGTATGAGATGTTGTGACTTACGGTGAGCCGTCCTGCTCGGGTCATTCTGTGTGCTGTCGGCGGAGTGTGCGGAGGAAACGGAGGACACGCTCGAACTCCTGACGAAGCCAAACGCTGCCAGGCGGCCCACGGGTAGTCGGGTGGAGCTGAAGCCAGGGGCGCGAAGTCCAGACTGGTTTGCTTTGGGAAGCAGGGACCTGGAGGTCATGCCCTGCGCCTGTGCTGATGCTGGCGCCTCGGGAGCATGAAGCGTGAAAACCTCATCGTCAGCTAGAATAACATGCAAAAAAATAAATAAATCAACAAATTTTCTCAAATAAACGGTTTGCTGAATAAAAGCAGAGAAGAGAGTAAGAAGGCAGAACAACCATCAGCTATTGAAAAACATTGCCCTACTGCGAATACGAAACAAAAGTGAAAAAAATGTTCATAATTGACCACATACTATGATTCTACAACACTTGAATATCATTGCAAATTCATCTTCCAAACTACCCTTAAAAAATAATTCAGTAGAGCAAAAACAAACGCATGCGGTCTTGGAGGTCTTCTAACTTAACTCCTGCTCGACATAAAAAGATCTTAGTCTCCATCAGAGGGCATCTTATGACTTAACAAAAAGAGCTAAAAAACTGACTAGTTAGTTGACAGTTCCATGAATAGCTGAGTATGGGATCCGCTTGAAAAAAACACAAATGGGTGAATTTGTGACAAGTCAACAGCCAATAGGCGGGTTAACTGCAGTGTCACATCACAGCAGTGTGCCACATTTTAACCCTAATCGAATTAATTCAATCAACAAAATTGTGCTCTCCATTTTTGACAAACCTTTAACAGTAAATACGTGCTTTTTGCTTTTTCATGCATCGAAAGCCACCCTTTTGGTACCTGTGCAATTATTTTTTTGGTACTCAAAATCCCAATGAAAACATATACCGACCAAACCATACTTTGTCAAGCAGAAATTGGGCATTATTCAGCAGAGTGTACATGTTTCCAGAAGGGTAATACTGCATAGCTGTGATGTTTATTTCCAGTGCAATCGTTCATCATTCTGTGCTGATTTTGCTCTCTGTGGGCTTCTCTGTTTTTACTCTGCTCAGTCCACAATTTTAAGAATTATAAATGCTGCTCACAGCTGCTTTTGGCTTTGTGTGGTCCTCCTTGCGGGCGCAAGTACTTTAGCTAATGCCAACATTGTCACAAGGTTTAAAATGCATAGAGCAATTTGTGGCTTAGCTTGTTTGACAATAAATCCTTCAGTCAAGCCAATCAATCGAAGAAATACACGAGAGGCCAAAAAAAACCCCCATAAACGAAATAATTAATTTTTGTTGGACAAGGAGTGAAATCCTCCCCCATGGTAAACACACACACACACACACACACACACACACACACACACACACACACACACACTCCTTTGGGCCTCGCAAGGTCTAGCTAGAATCAGGCTAAAACATTATCCCCTGCTGGCTGCAGAGATAAGGCAGGAAGCCCTCGTTTCTTCTCCAATTGCCACAACTCTCCACTGGGCGCCGCAGAGCCTCCAACGCATCAATCCATGAATGCAAACATTTTATGAGGGAAAATGTGAGCTCTGTTTGTGTCTAGCAGTATAGGGAAAAGTGGGCAGTCTGGAATCTGAAGGTGCTATCATTGCTGCTGCTCCACCTCTTTGCTCCTTGTCAGCCTTTTAGCCCATTGCGCTGAGTATTAGATTGGAGCTCGCTGCTCTCGAGGGCGCAACTCTGGATCATCAAAGATAAATGTCCCAATTTTCCTCCTGTCCCTGTTTCTGGTGCTCCTCTTCAAGTGTGTAGTGACAGAATAAATTCTGACAAATATCCACTTAAACCTGAACACCAGCGATCCTGCAGCCGATTTGAAAACACACATGAATCTGAAGAGGAAATGAGAGTGCAGGGCTGGTCATATCTCAATGGGAACTAATGCTGTACAAAATGTTAGATTGCATGCAGTGTTTGTAGGACTGGCAGCAGCAGGGCGTGAGATGGATGCAGCGGGAAACTAGTGACATTAATTAAGAGTTAATTGGAGTTCACTTCAAAGCCGGCAGGTCCCAGAAGGCCAAACAGCATGAATCAACTGAGATTAGAATAAGACGATAGCGCACATGATAGCATTATGCTCATAAAATCTGTATGTATATAATGTATATGCGATACATTTATATCTAGGGATGTGTTTCACTCCAAGCCTGTATTTCCAGCTTCATTTTCATGTTATTAGACCCAGGGCGAGAGCCGTTTAAATATGTATGTAGGTGAGAAATGGGATTTCAACCCATCAGTCGGTCCAAGGATGAGCACATTTCTAGCTTCTGTGTAACAGTGACAGCCGTTCTGCAACATAATTTGGACTGCAGGTGCCAAGGGTAGGAAGTGAATTGTCTGAACTAGAAATTAAACTCAAGGAGGGGAAATGAAAACGGATTGGCTATTTATTAATTTTGCTTCATAGACGCAGCCTCTTGGAGCAGGACATTTCCCCTCAGAGCATCTTGAAATCCTCCAAACGGATCAACCAGAATTTGAGCGAATGCATTTTAATGAGCCGCTTTCATCACAGGCCAAATTTGTCAGAGCAGTCCTACCACATCTACTCACTGCTGCAAAGGAGCAGACAGATAACAACTTTCTGGTGTGTCAAATTTCTGGTAGATTAAATGAAATTGGATTTTTTTTACCTGCGGTATTGTGGCTCTTCTGGCTGGCTGCTGGGCCGACTTGTTGGATTTGTTGGCTGATTGTTGACCTCTGACTTTGACTAGGTCCTTTGCCCTTGACTGCACCTGAAGCTGTCCTGTTCACAGCTCCGAGGCCTAAACGCAGACCTCTGCCAGAGCGCAAGAGACTTCCACTACCTCCGGTCTGAGCAGCTGTCCGAAGCTGTAGCGGGTCCTCTGCAGAGCTCTCTTTACAACTGGCTGATCTTCCGACCTAAATATGATGGATACAATACCTCGATTATAATGACTCATATTTGGTGTCTGATCAGAAATTAAGATGAGAATATTCACTCACTTTAAATAAAAAAAAAAATCAGTAACTTGAGCACAGAACACCTACCTCTGAGTGTGCTCCATAGAAGTCCCCTGTTTTGCCGGCCAGCTTTGGGGGCGCTGTATAGCTATGGGTATGAGTTTGCGGGACGGTGTTTGTATGTCCCGGAGCCCGGATACTCCGACTCAACAATCCTGATGGGAAGATATTTGTTTGCATGTCTTTGTGGTACTTGTCGTAAAGCAAGTTGGAGGCACTGAGTACTGATGCCCCTCTGCTTTCTTTTTCAGGCTTGAAGGGGTCTTTAGGAATATCATTGAAGGAAGTAGGCGTTGCACCTACACCATGTGTGTATGTGGACAACCTTGCTGGTAAAGAAGATACCTGATAAGGTCCGTCAGCAGCCTGAGGCTTGAACTGAGGATTTTTACGAATGTAAGTGATGATTTTTGGGCGGACTCCTTTAGGTTTAAGTTTCGGTGAAGGAGAGCTCTCTTTGGGGCTTGAGTTATGGCTTGAATTGGGGGTGCTTTGCTGGTTGTTTAGAGGCGCTTTGGGGATTCCAGTTGGATTTATGTTGGTTGTAACTGCTGCTCTCATGCAAACACTGCCGTGGCCCTGAGCTGATGGCTTTACATCAGGGCTGCCTCCTGATGGGATGTGTTGAACTCCGCTACGTGCATCCTTAGAGATGAGGTGCATTGAGGCTTGCCTGTTCGGTGAGCCCTGGGGTGTCCTGAGAGGGGAGTGGGGAGGCGTAAATGTCCTTTTGGGACTGGAGCAATTCCGTCTGTAGGTGAACTGAGTCTGGGGTCTCTTCTCCAGAGTGGAAGATTTGGAGGCGTTTGAAGTAGACTTTGTAATTGAACCTGGCTGCTTTTCCACTAATAAAACCTCCTTTTTGACTGCCTGGTTGGGTTGTCTGGATTGGAAGACTCCGTAAGTGTTGTACAGGTGTGAAAAATCTGATGGTTCACGTAAAGATGATTTTGTAAGCTTTTTGTTGGACCCATTGTGAGCGTGACTCGGTGAAACTGTTGCGGTGTTGTCGGAGGGTGGTCGCCCAACTTCAGCACCGTGACCACTAAGCTCTGCTAAGTTTTGAGCTCTACCCATTTCTGACTGACACAGGGGTCTGACAAGCTGTTGTTGCCTCGGAGGTAGAACCCTTTCCTCAAATCCAGCCCTTCTTCTTTGGCCCAGACCACCACCAGAGGATGATCCATTTCTGTACTGACTTCTCTCATCTTGTCTGTCAGCCTGACTGTTGCATTGATCGTGTTTGTCCTGATAACACAATGGTGGAGGGTTGTTATCTACGTGAGCTGCTCTTCTTAGAGCTTGGGCTGAGGTAGTGTTGTTGGCATAACAAATGTCGGTCTTAGAGCTGGGCAGACAGATAAAGGTTTCTCGACTAGAATCCAGGGTGCTGGACAGACTTCCACTGAGTCTTATTGTGGATAGATTGGAGACAAACACATTTGTTTCTGACTTGGATTGCTTGAGCCCTCCTCTACCTGTGTTGGTGTTTTCTTCTTCGGTTAAGCCTACCTCACAAGTGTCTTGCTCTGTACTTTGACATGTATTCTTTTTCCACTCCTCTTTGTCCCTCCGAGTTCTGTTCTCCACTTTGTTGCTGTCGTTGTCGTTCCTCCGCACCCCAGTTGAAGTAGAACTGGCGGTTGAACTGGAGGATATTGACATGGGACCCTCATCTTTACCTTCTCCTGTGCTTCCCCCATCTTCGTCATCATCGTCCTCTGCATTTGGGTTTCTCAAGAACGCGTGTATGTCCGGACACTTCACAAGCTCAATCTCTCTGAGGCCAGGCTCTGAACATTGCTGCTCAGAGCCCCAGATTATCATCTTGTCGTGGGATTCACTTTGTGATACCAAAGGTGGGAGCGAGGTCGTATTGCACCCTGTGTCCTCAAGCAATCCTCCTTGATCGCTCAAAGAAGTTAATTGATTGGCATTGTCATCGCCAGTGTGAGGGAATTGGATTTGAGCTTTGTTTGTGATCTTCTCCGCTCTCTCAACAACCCCATGTCCCGTGAAACTAGTTGGGATGCTCATTTTGATCAGTTTCTTTTGAGCACTTAAAGATACCAGGCAGATACCTTATTAATCCCAAAGGAAATTTCGTAGCCTAAGGCCATTGATTGATTTCGAAACCTCTCTGTTTTATTTTGTTCTGGTTGTCTTTGATGCTGTGATGTGGTCCTCCAAATATAGAGTTTCATTAATAATTTATTTTTTATATCAGCTCACCACTCATTCATT
Organism: Filicampus tigris; assembly: GCF_054856515.1. Taxonomy (NCBI): domain Eukaryota; kingdom Metazoa; phylum Chordata; class Actinopteri; order Syngnathiformes; family Syngnathidae; genus Filicampus; species Filicampus tigris. Next base: position 11,678,547 of record NC_141233.1, on the reverse strand, counting down.
GTGTGATGACTCTGCATTGAGGACTCTTCAATCTGAAAGAAAAAAAAAAGTGTAAGACAACAAGCTCAGTTCATTTGTAGAATAACTTAAAAATCAATAATAACTTTAAAAGCAATTTCTAAAATCATATTTTCTGTGTGTGGAGTATCAGGGGAAGCCAATTTCAAAGAAAACCTCATCATCATAAGTTGTTGGTTGCATCACATACCGGTAGTTTAAGTCTCTCAGTAGCGTTTGTTTTGCTTGTCCTATAACTGCAGTTAAAATCATTGTGTGTTCAAAATGTAAAAGCAAGAGTGTTACATGTTCAGGTACAGGTCCATCAATTATAAATTCATGGAGAAGCATTGAGATGAGTGAGGAGGGAGGCTCGGGCTGCACTGTTTGTTTGTAAGACTGGAATTACTCCGGGGATGACTCAGAGAGGTTAAGAGGAAGAAGAAGAAGGGGGTAAAATGATTTGTAATGAGCCCTTTCCTTCAGAGACACTGAAATTTACAAAAACCTGGCACAAAACAGTGTCACGCTTCAGATGTATTTGTTTTCATACATGGTAGAGTGTGTAACAGTGGCTAAGTTTCAGCATTCTGCGAGCAGGCGAAAGCATGCTAGCGTTGAAGAGCGAAAGCAAAGCACCAGCTCAGTGCGGATAAATCCATATTGTTGTCCTGATCCCCACAGGGGGTTAACACTCTCCTCGAGCACACCATATGGCTGATTCTACCGCAAGTCGCTCGTGTTCAACAACAGAACAGAACAGAACAGAACACCCACTTTCTTTGCAACAAAAATACCCCAACTCACCCCCCCAAAAAAACAGATATAAAAACAAAAACAACGATTGTGCTTGCTTAGAATCGTGTTTTCTTGTTTCTTCCAAAATGCCGACTTGGGTAATCATGTCATTAGGTTAACAATATAGACAATTTAGTCTTCAATGGACCTAACATGCACGTTTTTGGAATGTCGCAGGAAGCAAGACAAGTCAGACAAGTAAGCATATAAATTCCACTCAGGAAGGTTGCAGCTGACATTCAAACCCAAAACTGTGAGGCGGACATGGACTGCTGTCCCTGCAATACTGCAGTACTATCATAACTATATTAAGTCACCCGTCCGTGCACTGCATGACCAGGGCAGTCATGCCTTGAGCAACTATGTTTTTCCAATTCATTGTCATGAATACTTGAGTAGATTCCAAGTTTGCGAGCTGAGCTCCTGCAGTTTAATAATAAGTAGAGCAGGGGCATCAGTACTCAATAGCAGGTGGCCTCTCTTCGTGTGATGCTGAGAGAACGGCAAAGATGGCAGCTTCTGACTTTTGTGGCCATTGTGAGGTTACCTTTGGTCAAATGTATTTAGCTCATAATGTTGTCGAAGGTGTGGCAACTTGAATATGAGGTCTGGTTTCCAACAAGCAGGGAAGTTCAGAATGATGCATTCTTATATGCATTTAGAGAGGGCTACCACAATAACTTCTGTTATTGTAGGGAGGAGAATGCAGTCCCTCAATTGGTGGCCAGAACACAACATTTTGTCTCTATGCTTTATTTCTCTTGGCTATCGGTGATTTATTTTTTGTTCTAACAAGATTTCGCTAGCCTGATATCAAAATATTTGTACAGTACCTTACTTACCTACTTGACAGAGCCATCGCAGGCTCATACAATACATATCAGATATTGTTCCAAACAGTAATGTGTATACTGAATAGAACAGTGCTGCATGGTATAACTATAAAAATGGTTTAACTTACCATTCTACATTTTTTTCCCCTACTACAGATAGAAGCCACTTATTTCTGACATTATTCCAAATTTGCATTGTGTTTGGAACACAAACTGCTGCGAAATGAGAAGCAAATCATGTCGGTAGACAAGCACCCAAATAAATTATAAAGCTTATCAGCCTGCTCTCTGCTCTACTCTGTCTCTCTGCTAATATTTACCCTCAATTGGTACACGCAAACAAATGATTAGCTAATTATAGGAGCATACACAGAAATAATTTGAAAAGCCAGGGGAGCAGAAGGATAGGCGAGAGAGAGTGCAAGTGTGTTAAGGGGAGAATTTATTGAGATGCCATCATGGCTGGTGAATCCTATGTTGATGCAGCGGTGCTCGCCGCGCTGGTGACAGCACTCATTGGATGTTGAGCCCAAAGACTGCATCAATCTGGTGACAAGCATTGGCAGGAATAAAAAGATGAAACCTGTATCATTGAATACATTGTCTAAATAAATGTGGATGCAACCTGATTTAGACAGATATAATATGGAATTGCCGCCAGAGATTGAACCTGGGGAAAAAAAATGTGTCAGGGTCTTCCCTTGGGTCGCTCTGCCCTATGCTAATAAGAAAGCTAAATAGGAGACGTATATAAGAAATAAGAAAGAGCTGAAATTCTAACAAGAAATATTAGACATTTAATAGTCCTATGAATTGTGTTTCGTATACACTTGTAACATGGCCAGAGTTTATGCACGCATGGCATTGGGACAAAAGTATTATAAATCCTGGCCATTTCACAAACAGGAACTGATAGTGGGAGATATAAAGGATTTGCAGTATCTTTTGTTTTCGATAGGGTTGAGTTGCGGGTTAGAATTAATAGATTTAGGGCTAGTAAGGGCGTTGCCCAATTTATTTTGAATTATTAATAAAACACCAGCGACTCTCCATTGGTTAAAAAAAGACTCATTAACATTATGAAATACAGTGTGAATAAAAGTTTTTTTCATTCCCCCCCAAATGAATAAAATAAGACCGACTGAGGATTCCTGGTCACGAGCCTGAGGTGAACAAGGTAGGAGTATTTGTCAGAAAGATTTTCTTTGCTTCGCATGACACCTGAACTCCACGGGGAGAAATGTAAGATGCAAAACCAAAACAAAAAGCGCAGCCCTGCTTCTGTTGTCATGGCAATATCGTCCGTGAGAACGACAGAATCCACCTATGCTCTTTGGTGAGCGAGGAAAGGTCAGCGCCAGAAAGAGGCAGTCACTTCTGAAGGTTAGCGGGATGCTTTTAAACCGTCAGCTCGTGCATACTGCATACATTGTGTTGCGCATCAACCGCGACTCCCAATGCTATACAAACACATCTCACAGGTCCAAAAATAACCGGGTGAAGGTCTGGATTGTTAACAAGAGATACAGTCAACCCATCTAAAGCAGGCATGTCCTTGTTAGTAGTCTATAACCACATCCCTAAGGCAATGAAAACCAGAGCTAAATCTCATCTAATCTCAGAAGTGTCCAAAATTAATCTTGACGTCATCCAACAAGTTAACAGAACAGGAAATCAAGAGACTGCTTCTTCTGCTCTAAATGTTATCTTTAAATTCAAGCAAGAATGGTTGTTTGTGGGAGATGATGTAGAGAGAAGATGGAGATCGTGATTACACCGGAGAGTTGTCGCAGGAGTGCTACAGCTACTAATGGATGTTAATATTTCATCCATAGGAAGAGCTATAGAGGTCTGTTTGTTTTCGAATAGATCACAAGAGCAGAGTGAATGAGTTTAATGAAGGCAACTTCTCTTATAGACTGCTAATGAGCACGTAATAGCCCTCATTGACAGGACAACACGCTTCCATATTATGTTGTGCGATGTGAGCCAAGTTATTTTTTTAGCTATCCTTTAGAACGTTAGTGGCGATCATGTTTCCAACAAATTTTGTTAGTCATGTTTGTAGGTCATATTAGGTTTAGGTTTACATGAGAACACATGGACAATCTGCAACTGTGTCGCAATATCACATTGTGAATAAGATACACCTACACAATTCCCTTTGTTGACATACTGTGAGCGTCATATGTGAATCAATGACTTTGGGTAGTGTAATGCGTACAACTGCGGTTAAGCTACACTTTGCCGGAGAGGCGTTCTGCTTTTATATCAATGCTGAGTTCCCCCATAATCGTTTTGACTGCAGCCTCTTACAATATACGCTTCCTGTAAAATCTGTCATTTTGCCAGGTTGCTTTTCTGGCATGGTCGGAACGGTGGGGGGAGGGGACGCTTTTGCAGGTAGTGTAATGTGTGTAATGCCGGGACAGGGTTGGGAAGGTTTTTGTTCGTCACATGGGAGGATGGCCTGAAGTTCTTATGAATCTAATTATATTAATGCGGGGCGGGGTGTTGCTGAGCGAAAGCATACAGTTGTAGTGATGTCTCACTGAATTAGTGTGCGGCCTTATGGCCTCTAATGTTTAAATGGTAACATTGTGGTGTCCAAAAACTTTCAAAGCGAGAATCCTTTTTAGTTGTCTTTTCAGGCCAGAACATGTCATGTGCAGAATCCCCCGACGCATATTTGAGCCTCACAAATTCACCTACTTACATTTTCTAATTATTCACTGAAAAGTACAGTAATTGCTCTAAGAAAGTATGTTGAAATGATGCACCTCGGCTAAGAGACAAGCTTTGTATGTTACGGAGGACTTACAGTGGCTATAAAAAGTAAAAAAAAAATAAAATAAATAAAAAGAAAAAAACAAGAACAAGTTTAAAGGGGTAGTCAACCCAAACATTTTTTTTGAAGAATATGTTCTATGCAAGCCCACTAGTTGAAACAAGGCATTCCGATAAATATTGCATTTGTGGACTAAGAGTTAATCCACCCGTTTACAGTCATCTCAGGGGGCGGCCGTTTTGTCACTTCTGTCGACTGAAGGTGACATCACAACTGCTCAGGGCTCAGGTAACGACCAATCACGGCTCAGCTTCAGAAAACAGGTCAGCCGTGATTGGTCGCTACCTGAGCCCTGAGCATTTGTGATGTCATTCTCAGTCGACAGAAGTGACAAAATGGCTGCCCCCTGAGATGACTATAAAGGGGTGGATTTTGCTGCTTAAATCATATTCCACAAACGCAATATTAATCAGAATGCCGTGTTTCAACTAGTGGGTGGGTCTGCGGGGAGCATATTCTTGAAAAAAAATTGGTTTGGGTTGATTTCCCTTTAAGGAAGTACAGATGTACAGATGAAGCCTTTTTTTTTTTGTTAGTCATTTCTTACATCACAAACCAAGGTCTGCAGGGAGCTTCCAGAGCATCAGAGAGATCTCATTTTTCAAACGTATTAGGAGGAAGGTGCAAAATAATTTCCAATGCATTAAATATAGCATGGACAAAAAACACATTTGAAGTCTCCCGAACGCTTGTGGGAAAATCTGTTATTTGTCGATAAAACCAAGGTTGAACTTTTTGGCCATCATTCCCCACGTCTCTGACCAGCCGTCACGCTAGCTTTCTTCTTTTTGTGCGTCACACAAAATAAGCTCTGTCACATTTAAACCATGATTTGGATTCATTTGGATGCAGCTAAGAGATGCCCATTGTTTTGCGCAAAGCCAACCACTACCTGCATGTACTCACACTCACACACACACACACACACACACACATGCCTTCTCTCACCGCTTTTGTTGTGGGTCCACTAGCACATGTGGATATTACAGAAGCCATTTGTCTGTGGCACTTCGCTTTATTGCTCTCTCCCCCCTGCCCCCACTGGAGAGCAGACAGGTTCTACACCGCGTGGTCCCAGGGGGGAACCCCGCTTCGCACACGTACACACACTTATGCTCACACTCCTGTCGCATCTCCTCTGTTTCATCCACACTCGCAACGTGTGAATTCCAGGAGAGTGAGGAGCAAGCGAAACAGGCGACACAAATGGAAAAAGCGTTGACATGTGCATAACCGTAATTTATGACTGTGGAGTGGTCGCACATGACATAATTAGATTCCGAGCTGTGCTTGCATAAAAATGCAGTGTAGCAGTTATCCCTTGACATAAACACCCTCTACTCTGCTACTGCACATACAGTACAGTGTATTTGTGTGATTTTAATTCTCTAATGACTGCCTTTTCATCCACGTGTATTTTTAGACCATTTCCCACGGCTCAGCGGTGTGTGAAATGTGTGCCTTTCTGCGACAGCACGCCAGACAATTGATTCTAATAGAATTCTACGCGACAAAACTTGCTTGTCTTGTCATCAAATGTAGAAATTCCCTCCTTAGACACGTTGACTATCTTTCATGTGCTTAGAATCCGCCAGTAGGATGAAGCTTAGTGACAGCATCCATTGAGGAATGAGATGGGCTTAATCATGCAGCCATTCTCCTCCGGTCCTTTCTTCAGTTCTGCCAAACAGCTGAGAGATGAGCTTGAGGAAGACACAATAGAATCAGCAAAGGGTACCTTTGGCTTTTGTGGATGTGAAATAAGCGATGGCGGGCGGTGCATGGGGTTGCAGTGGAAATGACAAAATTGAAAGAGCTGAAAAATCGTACTATTTTGAAACGCTCTGATACCAAAAGTTTAGCCTCAAGGAGAACAACAATATACACCATAGGTAACATGAAATATGCAAAGCAGGAGACTCCAGCATGGCCTAATGGAATTTCCATCGTTACCTAGTTTTCCACTTCCGCGCCAGCCCGAGATGATTGGTTGAGCTCAGAAATGACTGCCTCTAATCATGTGGATGACTGAGCATAGGGGCGATGTACTGAAAAAGCTGACGAGACGGTGAAGTCCACTGCTGACATTAGCTACTAGTGCTACTTAGACAGCGCCCCAGCGGTTAGCTGCTGGAGCAGTTGCGTCTTGTTGTCAATGTGTTTTGATTGAACTTCCTTCTAACACTTGAGCGACTGTGAATGTTTAAAAAATGAAAATGAGGTGACTGATTATGCTCTTTTGTCAGTGAAGACGTTCAACCATCATTGTTTAGCATCGTATTATTACAGTGCCTTTTTAAATTTTTTTTATAACAGTTCAGAATATTCAAGTGTCACTCAACGTAAAGAACTTGAAACGTTTTCAAAGGCTTTTATGACCGCGATAGCAAGATACCAAACCCCCAGTTCTCCCAATTCACATTTTTTTTGCTATACATAAATGAATAAGGAGACATTGTTAAAGCGCTTTGTCCAGAAAGGCAGAAAAGCGCAATACCAGTGAAGGCCCGTTTACCATTTAATCCAGTTTTTAAAAAGATGACATTTTACTACTCATCCCCTTGACCTCACAGTCTAAAACTGTTTTTATTTATTTTTTGGTAGGATATGTGATTGGGTAACTCTGTACATATGTCTGACTTCATTTCTAAAACAAAAATCCCTCATCAATTCCATTTTTTATCATGATAATACAGAGTTAACAAGGAAGGCTGACATAATCAATCCCATTTTCATCCATAAAGAAACCCCAATAATCCACCCTCTCCCCTATCTTCCTCTCTCATTTCCCTCACAGATATATTCTGATGCTTTATTGTAGCCCAGGGGAATTCATTTGTCATCACAAGGCAGGCTCTAACAGGATTTGGGGTCAGAGTGGGTGTTCAAACCTTGATGAATGAGGAGAAAGTGGGAATCGGATCATCTGCAATAAAAGCTGATTTATTTCCACGTTGCGCACAGGCGGGCGAAGTCGCCTACCTGCTAAGAATGCATCAGAAAATACTCGTAGACCAGTAATGGGATTTATTTGCTCAAGTGAGAGGAAGAATTGCTATTGCCCGTTCATGAGCAATGCGGGCGCTCGCACAAAAGGTTTGACTCCTTGCCGTTTACACGCCTGCTAAAAATAGCACACTCATTAACACAATCAACGCCTCTAAAAAGGTAACGCTATGACGGACAGATTCGGTTAAACATGCACAGTTTGTCGAGGCGCCACCTACGCGCTCAGTTGGTGACACGCGGCAGAGGAGACAAAGAAGAAAAGAACCAATTTGACGGCGCGCACACAGTCAACCCTTCTGATGAACAAGTCCTTATCCTGGATTGTTTTGTCACATGTTGCTTTTACCAAGCGTGGCAATAATTCGACTCTGCACCTTGTGAGGACGGACAACGGGATAAAAACAACAAAGCAAAAAAAAAGAGAGAAATGACGCAGGAATGCAAATAAATTCAAGCAAAAATAGAATGCAGTGTTTGAGCTGAACCTGGCGGTTTGTGTTTATGGATTTATTGAGCCCAGCACACCACAACACAGACGGACCGTTAGCCCGACAGGGGTGTCATGGGGGGAAGTTGTCAGTTCCTGCACGGTGGCTCTGCATTGTTATTAGCAAAGCCCCTCCACCCTGGAGGAAAACATTAACTCTCACATGAGGAAGCAAAGAAAAGGAGAGAGGAGTTGAAATGCAGAGCTGATTCGGCCGAGGGATTCCATAAACGTGTGGGATTGTGGTTGGGACTGCCAGCAAGTTGGCCTTTGCCCACACAAATGTACCAAACCGTCAGACGTAAAGCAGGAAATGTGCAGACAGTGAGGATAAAGAAGGCACAGACTCTATAGTCTGAGTCACGTCTGTTATTCTTAGAGAACACAAAACCCAGAGCGACAGGTGCTGCATAGAAAGAGAGAGAGGGGAAGAGTTTGGGGTGGAATTTTCGCTCAAGCCTTGTGATGTGCAAGTGTGTAAACGAAATGAGCAAGTGGCAACGAAGTACCAGGAGAGTGGGGGAGGGAGAGGTGAAGGCAAATCATAGAGCGAGCTGAAGGTGTTGGTGTAATGGTAGTAGGAAAAAAAAAAATATGGTAATGGGTTCAACTGGCTGTCTAAAGAGAAGATGCTACGCATTCATTGGAGTGGAGCAGGTGTTGCTATGAAAAAAGCAACGACTTTGAGAGGGAGACTGCTCACTTTTTTATCAAATAGGACGTCAAATAAAACAGGAGAATAGCCTATAGGAGGGATGGGCAAAAAACAAATATATATATATATATATTTGGGGGTGGGGACTTACAGTTGTATACTGTATACCCAATTGTCAAGTTAAGTCAAATTAATGTATAAAGCCCTTAATCACAGAAAAGTCTCAAAGGGCTTTTCCACATGCCCACAGTTGACAAATCTTTACCCACAGCAGGGCAAGGAAAAACTTAAAAAAAAAAAAAAAAAAAAAAAAAAAAAAAAAACATCATCAGGGGAAAAATGAGAAACCCTCGGAAGGGGCCGCAGATGGGGGAATCCCCCTTCCAGGATAAGCAGGCTGCAATGGATGCCGAGCGGGCAACATCGACCAATCACCGCTTGATAACAGACATGTCTTACACTGGGTCTTATATTGCCCTGTACTACACAGTGAGTAGGCGTAATATTGTTTTGCGGATTTGGAATAATATACAGGACAATCATAGTGCCTCATGAATATTACAATTTTGAGTAAGTTGATATTTGTGGAAAAAATGTACAAAATGAGTTCTTGCACTTTATGTTGGTTTCTTGTCCAGCAGTTTTGTGCCGTCCTTGAAAGGTAATTATTATGCAAGAGAGTCACTGGGAGAAATTAGTGTATGGCTATTTTGTTGTTTGCTTCCTTTGTTGTTTGGCTAGGAGAGTGAATCTTTTCTACATGCACGATAAACATATTTTCCATGCTTTTTGTCCATGTTCAAAATAGCATGTTTGTCATACAGGTTAGGAAGTATGTGGTTCTATGTGGCCCCCCTCAATTTTTTCCGGTGCACTCCCGCAATACCCAAAAGGTGAAATTGTCTGAAAGTGTGAATGTGAATTGCTATCAGTCAGTATGCGAATATATAATAACAAGCAGATAAAGATAGACATCAACGCTTGCTTGCTTTTTACATTGCTGCTCGAGACAAAATGGTTGGTGTTAACCTTTGCAGAGTTGGCGTTGAAATTGATGGCCTTCAAGTTATCAAAACAATAGAGTGAGAGCAGCGGAGGCGTGCTTCTATGTGTTCAACCTCCTCATCTAGTGACCTGCCTGTGGCTGTGGGGAGGAGCTCAAGCAAGCCACCTTCCAGACAAAGGCAGTTTGGAGTGTGCGCATGCTTGTGTGTATCTACCTCAGATGCACACGCGCACACGCACTGCGTCTTTTCACAGTGTCCAAAAAAAAAAAAAAAAAGGTTAGCAAAGTAATTGCAGCCCTCTTTGTTGTTTTACACACACTTACAAATATAATGCTGTCACACATTTGAATTCACAACATAATAACCACTGCAGTATTGAATATATTTCCTTTTTTTTTTTTTTTTTTTTGTCAAAGCAAAGCAACAAGAGTGCCACAACTAAAACGACGAACACAATTGAAGCAGACAAATGAAACTATTTTCTTTCTACAAAAGAGTCTTAGGTCACATTCAAAAGAAAAAAAAATGTACTAGTTCATGCAAGAATATAGTTGAAATTCCAAGATTAAGTCATTTTTGGAAGAAAAAGGTCATGATTTGACAAGAATAAAGTCATGAAAAGTTGCGAGTTGATAAGACAAATGATGTAATACAACAATAATTTAATGATAGATAAAACAAATGTACTTTGTCCATTTTCTGAAAATCGTTTTCACTACATGATTTCACATGTTTTATCTGTGCTACAACCCACTCTTACTAACGACTTACAATGCACGTTTATCAAAACAAACCGGAAACTTGACAAACGAGATTAGTAACACGGGTAGCGGATTGATCTAATACACACCAAAACGACGAAAAAATGGCGACCCTTTCAACCGGATGTATAGTTCGTAATACACAAAGGGACGAATGCCCATACTGTATAATAAACGCCCTTTCCTAAATATCATCAGAGTCTTTTTAACGCTTTAAAGGTTTTGTGAAAATACAAATGACGTTTATGTTGTAGAACGGTGAGCGATATTAAGCAGATTTCGTCATAATATTTAACTTTTGTATATTTTGTCGGTTGGGAATCTTTTCAATGTATCCTTGCGATCCGTGTTTTTCTCCTCCGCTCACTAAGTTCCTTTGTTTGTCCACATTTGTGGTGTCGGACAACAGGTAATCCGAAGCAGCTTTTTTTTTTCACACCTTTGTTCTTGCACCCATGTATGTCGCATTGCAAAGTAACTTTGTAGAAACACGCAATCTCCTCACCTTTTGTGTTTGTTTGCCCCCATAATATGGCCATCACGTGAATACCATCTATAATCTTTCCCCTTCACCTCATTGTCACTCTATTTTTTCCCCTTGCACCTCCTCCTCCTCCTCTTCCCCCCCGGTTCTGTCCCATAAAATGACCTTGAAGGTCACACCAATGTGCTCACTCATGCACCCTGACAACATGTCTCACCTGCATAGTCTCACACACACACACGCGCGCGTCCACGCATGGTATACCTAACTGCAAGCTGCTGAAGTCACACACTCCCTAAACCCCCTGGCGGCTTGGCTGGCAGAGATCTGCTGAATTGATCGTTGTTCAGACATTGCAGAGGTCAGACCTAATGAATCAATCACGCATGCATCAGCATCCCCCGGCAGCGCAAGCCAAGGCCACAGGCGTCCAGACTTTGATGCGGTGTCAAATCACACATCAGCGTGCTGTGCAGATATTGGCAAGATTCGACGAATAGCCAGGCTCTCGACAACGTAGAGTTTAAACGAACGCCGGAATACGCTCTCTCGTGTCACTTTTAAGACGGATTTGGGTCAGATAGTTCTGCAGTGCAAGGATTGGGCAAAAGCTGAAGTACTAACAAGCGAGAGTGACCTCCTTTTGTGCACGCGTGCAGTTCAAGGACAACCTGACCGTCAGACGACACTCAATCAGGACAAGAGACGGCCAGCTGTGGACGACATGCCCTCAACGTGCTTACCTTTGGTTGACCCACCCCCTCCCCCTCCCCTTCCTCTCCACATGCCCACAGCACCAGCAGTATCAGCCTAAAACACACTTCATGCAAAGACTAACGAAAATCTGCTTTGGATTGGACATGGTTGCTTGTTTATAGGAGAGCCCCATGAATGACGTTCAAAAACGAATTTGTGCACCAAAATAGAAAGGTGTTCCCAAAAGAGAGCTGAATTATTCATGCCCGATGCAACCGACTTGAAAAACACTTCATCTGGAAAGAGTTAAGTCAGCGCCACAGTGTGTCCATTTTTTTTCTGTTCACATTTAAACCTCAACAAACCAGGCCCTTTGTTTATACGTCCACAACGATGCCAGAGATTGCGCTTAGTAATATTCCCAACCCCGTGTCATCCCTCCCTGGGTTGCAGTGGATCACCGCAGGAGTTCGACCTCAAGCTCTGATAATCTACGCGTGATCATTAGCGACTTGACCTGCTGCATCCGTCACAGCAGCCCGATCTTTGCCGCCTGACCTCGCGTCACTCCACTTTACAGTCCCATCTGCGGCTCCAGTTGCTCATAATAAACGCACATATCCCTCCGACCCACTCATATGCAAAATAGAAACAAGTCAAAATCCCTACTTATGAATGCAAATTAGTCAGCCGCAGGACACCGATTTGATGAGCAAAAATAATCAACTCAGACCAACACTGTATTGTAATTGCAAAAATATTCGTGGCTTACCGTCATATGCACTGCCGCGACAAACACGCGTGTGCCTTGCACTCTCTGTCTTTCTCGGTGCGAAGAGAGAGGGAGCGAGATGCTGCGGACAGGAGGAGGAGCCGATGGTGCTGATGCTGCAGCCACTCCTGGCAATGTGTCAAGAGTGCCAGCTTTTCTGCCTCTGCACCACAGCGTCCCCTGCTGGATCTTGCTTGATCCACTCGTTCTAACAAAATGAAGTCAGAGCGAATTCAAAGAACGGGGAATACTGTTTTTTATTCTTTCAGACGGAGAACCAGCAAATAAGTGCCTGCTAGAACCGAACACGTTTCAGCAAGAAAAAAATTCCAGACGCATGCACGCTTCATGGAGTTTATTATCACTGTACAGCACAATGTTTCATTTTTATCTTGCATCTCCTGTAAAGATTAGACTACTAACAGAACTTTGGGTCCTATTGACACCCGCCCGCTCATCTCACAACAACATTCTCTTGCTAATACCTAATTCCTATGACAAGTGAAGGATTTTGAATAATTCCAAGGTACGGTATATAGCACACCTGTAACTGTACAACACTAACCCCACAGTAACCAAATGATCTGCAGACAATGTATGACCCAGACATACAAAATGACACACCACTCCCACAAAATGACACACCACTCCCACATTTACAAATAATTTACTTGAAGTAATATAAACAAAAATTATATACAGATTTTATTATATCCCGTAAATAGCCACACTACTTTTGCTGCAGGTGACTGCCCAACCCACACTGTAAATAACTCGTCTTAAAAACAAGACCTTAACCGCAACCTAGAAATAGTTGTGGCTGGTGTAAATAGAAGCCACGTGTTACGATAATTCATTTGTACAAAGTTTAAAACAAAATAGGTTTTTGTTTGAATGGATCCAATTCTTTCATAACTGAAATAAATGGATTCAAAGGCTTTGATATAGGTAAATGTATAGAATCATACAAAATCGGGTAAAATCTATAAGGTAAAGGATATATATATGTGTATATATATATATATATATATATAAATATGTGTATATATATATGTACATATATATTTATATATATATATACATATACATATGTGTATATATATGATCTAATATCGTCATATCGCCCACCCCTATATATATATACATATGTCTATATATATATATGTATATACGGTATACATATGTATCTATGTCTATATATATAAAAAAAATCCACACAATGCATTGTTTCACATTATGTTTTGATAATAAACAATATAATAAACTAGGGGTGCTACAGGACACAGCAGCCAGCACTGTGAAAATGTTCACGCAGTGCTCAACACTCGTCACAGATTATCAATGATAACCAAACTACAACTACTACTTGTGACCTTATTTTGGACACCTGATCCTTGTGTGACCTGCATACTCCACTGTTGCCTTAACAGGTGCAGCCATTTGTGCTGCCAGCGAAGGACAGCAATAACGTTAGAGATGAGCTATTTGTGTTGGAGTGTCCTGCCAGATGAGGGGGGAACATTTCAACATCACTTGCATAAGTGTTGGCAAGTATACAATGTACTGGTGCATGTCAAGAAAGACATTCCCATTAGTAAGTATCACTTTTTGCTGAAATGCAGCAGGCATTACGAATAGAAGGCAATATTATTATACTTGTTACTGGCACAGTAACAGTGCTGCAATGGACTGGGGTGACAAGATGATCCTTTCTTTGCACATGTTCAATTTTCTGGACCAAAAGAGAGTGTCCCATTGACATTTTATAATAATCTGGGATTTTACTGTTTAAATTAAGCCTGTTTGACTGTGCTGTCATTGTTTACACATCATTGCAAGTTTAAGTAGCATACTGTATACGTACTGCCCGGCCAGTTAATGTTATTTATTTTTTTGTTTATATTTTCTTAGGCCAAATAGTGGAACAGAAGTGACAAAATATGATTGCCTCCAATAAATTCAACGGAAAGTAGGCCTATTAAAATGGTTTAACAAGCATTATGGGCTTGTTAAAGGCCGTGAATGTATTCAAGTTTAATTTCATGCTGTACAATGCTGTAGTTGCCTTGAATTATTGTCAACATAATTCAAATGTAGGAGTGTAAAGTATAACCATTCAAACGATAACAAATATTTTGTCCAACTCAAAGTACGTTACAAAGTAATGTTGGTTTCATTTTATGGGAATAAAAGAAATTGGTGACTCCTCGTTTGCAGACATAAATAATCTGCCCCAGACAAACAAATATTATGGTCACCCAGGAATTTCAACTGGTTTCATGGCAGTAACAAGCTACATAAATCAGCCAATTCCATAAACGTCAAAAAAATGTTCGATACGGCAGCGTGCAGCTTTGCAAGTCCTCTGTTTGAATCTGACAGTTTTAACCATTCACTTTAGTGAATGTTACCCTAATGGTTACTTGAAGGCCTGGGAGATATACTGTCCAAATTACACAGAGACACCGTTGCCAGGGCAGGTCGTCGTGTATGCAAAACAAAGCTCCCTACAAGTCTCCGTCGTCCTCTTCCCTGACCTCGATGCCGTTGTTAAGGAAGGCCTCCTTTTCAGGCGTTGTGGAAACAGAATCGCGGTCGAGCTTGAAGCCGTTCATCTCCGTGTCGGGAGACGAGCGGGCGCCTGCCGCCTCGGCGCTGTGATGGATGCCGTAGCAGAAGTAGATCAAAAAACCTGCAGAAAAAAAACCGATACAGAGGTCACCGTTTTTCACAACGTTGTAAATGCGACTCAGGTCTTTTTTCAGCTTGGTGACTATTCAATGAATGTTTGGGTGATGTGATTATCTCTCATGGCATGGTGCAATGGTCGGGGAATTAATAAATCACTTTTCAACGTCAACCAATGTTCATTGTAGCTAAACTATGAAAGTAGAACAGAAGGGCAGTCGAGCTAAACTTCTGCACTGTTGTCAAACATTCATTCAAAAGTCAACTTGACTTTGTGATTGAGAAGATTGCTCTCTGTTTGTCGGGAAGGAGCCAAGTTAAGCCTTTGCCGCATGTGTATGCTTTTGCTCTGCCGAGTGGCTGTTAAAAAGCTCAAACTAACAAACGACGGGGGTCCCTTTACTGCTTGACGGCATGACAGTACTTTTACGGGCTGCAATGCCGTCCTGTGCACTTGCCAGAAACCGCCCTTGCTTATGCCCATGCCTACTTGCCAATACTAACACTGAGTCCTGCAAAAGAGCTGTTTACCTATAGCCATCCAGAGTGCAAACCGTATCCAAGTGCCTCTATCCAGCTGCATCATCAGGTAGACGTTAACAAACATGCTGATCACCGGAAGGATAGGTAGCAGCGGAACCTAGGGCGCAAAATATGACAAAAGTAATTTCACTGCGTGCTAATTTGTGGCTGTGCAAAGAGAACAAACCTTGAAAGAAAGCTTTGTTTTGCTCTGCGGCTGTCTCCAGACAATACAAGTGAGGAGGAGGCACACGATGAAGATGAGAGTGAGTAAGACAATGTTCCACATAGCTGAGCCTCCCTGGACTGCCAGTGCACTGAATACCAGGATCAGCAGGCCTGCATAGCAACAAAATTGCAGTTAAAACCAATTAAAATCCAATCTAATGAAATAAGTATATGCGTATGTTGTGATTTCGCAACACATTTGGCAATGGTTTGAATTAAACTCTCATTAAATGCTCATTTAATGCAACATGTTCCTATTTCTCCGATCTGGTTATTTTTGGGGGATTTTTTTTCCATGAATGAAAACTTCTTCTAGATGTCATCAATCGTCATTAAGATCCAAGGGCAGCAGTTCGCAAACTAGGGGCCAGTTCTTTTTTTAAACTAACTCGTCTGTTCGCAGCCACGTTGTTAGTGACAGCAGTGCATGTCAGCTAGCAAAAATGGCCAAATATTGAACTTAATTCTATCGAATTTGGTTTTAAACTCCTATCAGTAACGCAGGTCATGTTTAGGTTAAAACGTTCAAAAATATTCCCAAGTCATTAAGGATAATGAGGAGCTACTTGGAAAAAAAAAAAATCTTGCCTGTAAGGAGTCAGTGGACCCATAAGGTCTAAGGAGCCCTGCCACTCAATCATTTTCCAGCTGTCTAATGTTTTCACCTGTAGTTTGCATGAAAGTAGATCAGGTGCATACCCATAATAGAAGCACAGATGTTGACCGTGAAGCCCGAAAGGGAGGTCGGATCAAGGTTGTCTGGGAAGAACATCGTCTTGAAACGGAACCTCTCCTCCACGCCGGGTAGGATGCCCATACTGCCATCGTTCTGCTCTATCTCCTCCTGCATATTGGCCATCTGATACATCACACTGGGCTGCTCGGGCTGGTACCTGGCAATCAAACAGGCACGCGAAGTGGAATTTAACTTGGAAATTGCTGCAAGAACCCAGTGTCCTCACAGTAATACGCTGTCACACTGCAACGTTAGCAAGCAATGAGCCCGCTTACGAGTACTGTCAATCATAATGCCCGCGCACGCAGTTCAAGTCAGTCGTAATCTGTGCAGCAGTATAAAAGATGATGAGGTGTGAAATTACATTCAGTATGGATGCAGGGCTCAATTTCAATGGTTGCTTGAGAGCAGACGTTGCAGTGTGAGGGCGCCGACCGGACTGATGAAGCCCCTATTGGTGGTATTACTTATTATTTCTACTCATCACCCGGGGCTAAATAGGCCAGATCGAATTTGACAGTAAACTATGTTCTGCTCGTGTGACAAATGTAGCTGAATGGACTGACGTAAGCACCTTTTGTTGATTCTTGTGCGAATAATTCTGACAGTGCTCCACTGACCTCAGTACCAAGACGCAGGCAGCCACTAATGTATAGGCCAGCAGCGTTCCTATGGACATCAGATCCACCAGATCCTTCAGGTCAAACAGAAATGCCATGATAGCTTGATAGGGGAGAACAAGGGGGAAAGTGAATTGTTAGAAATGTGGTTACAACGATCATGAAATATGGCATTTGGTTCATATTATGCACATTTTATCAACAACTGTAACAACAGACCGATGTTTTGCTAGTACAAAAGCCTGATTGGACCCAACCAAACCGGACTGGACAGGGTTCATGACGAAACTCTGAGATTCAAAACTGATTATCCGGTGAGTCGGTTGAACTTGTGATGTTGGCGAGCTGGCACGTGAGTGTCTGGGCGTGAACCGTGGTCGACATTATGTTTTTGTGTTACTGTCTTTGCGGTGTTCAACAAATGGCTAAAAAGTGGACGGCAACTGTGGCTCTCCTTTCCCACATCCAAGGGTATTATAGAATTCAAAGTCAATATTCTTCTTATTATAGTCTATTATTGTCCAATTAATTCAACTAAATCAGTATTACAAATGAACACAAACAAGGAGGGTTGCATCACGGAGTGGTTTAAATAAACAGGTTACGGCACATAAGGGAACAAGATTCATTTCAAATGATACGTAGGTAACCCATTTATTTTTAAGGTTTGTATTGGCACATGAAATAGAAATGAATAAAACAAAAACAACACATACAGATATCTTTGCGTCCCTCATTCAACTTACCGGACAGAACACCGGCAGTCATTGTGGACGTTATGGGGGATTTCCTCTCGCTGACGTGGGCCAGGAAGGAGAAGAGCAGGCCATCCCGAGCCATGGCAAAGATGATACGAGGCAGGGGGAACATGGAACCCAACAGACTGGGGTGGCGTGGGGAGGTAAACAACAGATTGGGGTGACAGGCATGAGAACAGGGCACAGGGGGAATTGAGAACGGTCAGTAGGGGGAGGAGGGAAATAATTAGTCAATAGGAAACAAATGCAGTTGGAAAGTTGCAGTCTTGCTATAAAAAGCAGAGGGATGTAAAACCGTCAGGGCCATGACGGTGGATTTAACATAGTTTGATGCTTTCATGCAGAAGGTTTCTCGAATAAGAACTAATTCCACTTGTTTTTCAATCGGCGGATTCTAAAAAAGAATCTATCGGCATCATGCATTTATCCTCTGAATAGTAACCATATGACATTAGAGAGGATTAGTATGTTACTTTTGCATGCTTAGGTGCTGGTTTCTGCCAGGGCTCTTGGAAAAAAAACAAAACAGTTAAACCAAATTTTTAGATGATATACAACCTGGCCTGACTCAGCCCTGCAGCACGAGAAAAGGAAGACTCCGAAACCATGAATGCCCTTTTAAAAACATGCGTGTTAGTGTCTCACCTGCCACTATGCCAGAGGTGAGGGTTGCAGTTAGCGGGGATTTGCTGCGCGGACTGATCTTGGCCATGAACTCGAAAAGCAGCCCGTTGTCAGCCATAGCCCAGATGACACGGGACATTGGAAACATAGAGCCCAGCAGACTAACAGAGGTGGGGGAGGGGGACCAGGAAATATTGTAACCGCACGTACGTGGGAAGGCAGTGCACAAACATGAGGCATTATCTCAAATAGTCAACAAATATGACAAAGCATTCATAGACACATACATAACAATGAAGTATAAAACGTATAGTACTTGGCATGCAGTGAGAATGACAGTGGCATGCAATGGACAACGCTATTTTGGATCCATTCACATCATCGCTGTATATTGCTTGGAATATAACCTGTTTGCTACTAAATGACAATGGACTCTCAGAAGGCAAATTGAATTCAAAGAGTTTTTTTCCAAATGGTGCCATTTTGTCAGTCATTTGGAATGAATTCATAAAAAGTTGCTCGACGGCTCATTGGAGAAATCCCAAATAATTTGCGCACTTCGCAAAGCCAAATTCAAATACCATGTTAGTTAGTCTTTGGCGTATCGTTCAACAGTTGTATTTTCCAGGAAAAGAATTGTATTCAAGGATCAAAGAAAGCTATTAGAGCAGTCTTTGAATCAAAATATACGTTTAATTTTGTTCCATATTCATTCTAATATTTTAGTCAAGTAAATATGAGTTCCATTCTAGCAAAACAACACAGAACAGGTTACGTACACACACACACGCACATACACCCCATACACACAGTCAAAGACACATTAACTACAGTCAAGGCTGATTTGTAGAAAAGATGCAGCTTGTAGTGACCTCATAACTGCCCACGCAGTCCGATGACACTAAATTCTTAGCAAGCCAAGACGTTAAAAATCCGCAAACACAAATAGGCCTACAGACTGCCAGCACACCAATACGCATATATGAGAAGGCCTACCTTGTGGACAGTGCACAAAGGGAACCGACAGCCACGGCATATTTGGCTCCGTCCCAGCCCACGTACTTAAAGGCAACGGGCAGGGGGCTGTTACTGTCCAGCAGGTAGTACGGCATCATGAGCGTGAGAGCGCCAGAAACGCAGAAGTAGGCTACAAAGCAGATGAGCAGCGACGACACAATTCCGATCGGGATGGCTCGTTGCGGGTTCTTTGCTTCTTCTCCTGTGAGGATCATGTTCAAAATACAACCTGCAATTAGGTACACCCGAACTCTTCGTGGCGAGTTTCCGATTTGGACGCTTGAGAGTTTCCGACCTTTGCATAAAGGATTGCCTTGTTCGTACTTTGTACACTTTGCTCTGTTCAGTGTATTCACAACCTTTACGGAGCCGAGGCACATATTTCACATAAGAAAAAGCTCTTGGTATGCCAAACAAAAATCTCGCAAAAAGTATATATTGCATACTGAAAGAATGATGATTTCATCTCAATTTATTTCGTTCTTCACAAAGAAATGTGATTTTAAGCTTTAGCCTAATTGAATTTCAGAACCTCTCCGGATGTGTGCAGAATGGCAATAAACATGGTGGAAAAACGCGGCAAACGGATTCATTTAATAAGGTTCCTCTGCATTTTGCAACGGAACTGAACAAGGAGCTTATTTTGCACCGGTATGACCGAAACACCCGACTATTCAACTGCAGGTCCATTACGCAACTGCGTTCCTGAGACGAACACTCGGGACTTGTTGCACGGTTAAAAAATCACGTTGCGATGACGGGAGTGTGCACAACACCGTTTGGATCCTTTCGCTGGTTTTGACAGGTCAAAGCCACTGACTGACCCCGATTAAACACACTGAAGTCTTTCTCCCTTGTGTCTGACTGAAGCGCCCTCATAAATACATCTGAAATAATTCCTCAGGGTTAGCGGCACAGGAGCCAATTAGAATTCAGAACATAGAAGGGTGGGATACGAGTGGTGAGAGGAAGCTTTTACAGGCCTTATACAGAGCCAACAGTTTAGAAGCCGGAGTACATAAAACGAAGGCTGTCCGAGTGGTTCTTGTTACCGGCGTCACAGTTTGTATCGGGCCAAGCACACTAAAACTTTAACGTTTGTCTCTTCCCCGCTTATGTAATAGCACTAAATATTTGGACAAGCTTTGGGGACAGGACCTCTGCTCCAGATCTAGTTACACTGCCCCAAAAGTATGTCCACTGGGTGATATTAGGCATGGGGAAATTAGAGGAAGACTCGAGGGCCAACCAAATCAACACTGACCTGTGGTTGCTATGCAGTCGAATCCAACAAATGCATAGAAACAGGTTGCAGCTCCAGACAAGACACCTGTGAAACCAAATGGCATGAAGCCACCAACTCCTAACTCCTCTCGAGTTGGTAAAACATCTGTAAAACTAGACACAGAAAAAAAAAAAATAAAGGAACTTGGATTATGAGTGAGACAGCTGAGACACAGTTTTGTAAATACGCTCTGAGATCAATTAAAGGTAAGAAATGAACATAGAAAATGTCAATATGAACAGTCAACAGTCGCAAAACGTTCCACTCCAATCCTGTAGGTGGCAGTAATTAGCAAAGTGGCAATTGCAGGAGTACAATGTAGGGCCAGCCAGATGCGCAGACTATCGTAAAAAAGTACATTTAGCAACTCTTTGCTGCACGCCAAACAAAAAACTGCAACCCTGTATCGATTTTTCAGGTGCCACATACGATATAATAATTTGATTGAACCACATAAATATGTTGTATTTGTCAAGGAAGAAACAGATTGGCACAATGAGAGGAGACGGTCGTCAATAAAGGAGAGCGTGTGGATGTTTTGCTATTGGCAATGATCGATTGACCCATGTTACATGTGAAAATATAAACATAGTTTTAAGTTTTATAGTAAAATATACAGTATACTGTATGGATTATTGGTATGTTGGTTGACAGCCAGATGAGTCTTGTTTATGGTTAAAATCCAAGTTCATCTGCAAAGTTGCCAAATTCAATTTTGAATCGCACCACAACCGGTGGCCGACGGTCGGCCACTCATGAAAACTAGTTGCCGAACCGGGCATGCTGCGCAACAGCTCAGTTGGTTTCGGAGGGTTGAGGTGTGCCTTAAGTGTTTCATGCATTGGACTTTTCACGACGATTGCTACTTAAATCAACATTCATTTGCCTCATTCATGTGATGGTAGTGGGAGTGTGGATGAATGTGAGCATGTCCTTACTTGAGGCTTGAGTTACTGCTGTTACTAGCATGCAGGATTTCATCAGGGTCGAGGTACCAGTTCTTCAAAGTACCTTTGACCAGCCCAGAGATCACCATGAAACACAGGACTAGCATGTTGATACAAGTAAAAACTTTGTTGACCATTGCAGACTCTTTTACTCCAAATGCCAGTAGACCTTCGATGTTAACAAGGGGAGGAAAGATGGTCAACCACATGGTCAGAAAAGGTGGGGGTTATTGTTATTACAAACTAAGATGGAATTTTATTTTTTCTCACCTGTGAGGGTGATTATAATGATGACTGCAAACAAGTCCGGGTATTCCGCCAGTCCTGGTGCACTCATTTGCATGTACCCTCTGCAGAACTCCTCTATCCGCTTCCCTATCAACTCATCGAATGTAGCGCTCCATGCTCTAGCCACGCTAGCAGTACCTGAATAGCAGGAAGATTAATTGAGACTTATTGTTTCTGTCATAGCTGCTCATTTGAAATTTGATACGGGCTATAATTAGGCTGCGATTTGACATACAGTAATTACATTGAACATTGTCAGACACGTTTCTGTCGGACCAGGTTATTTTTTGGTCATTTGTTATTAGCTGAATCGGGGTAACTTTACAACCAGTCAAGCTGGAAGTTACCGTTCAGTGAATGCTCTTGTTGGTATTTATTACAGTAGGAAATGCAGGCTTACCAATGATATAGGAGAGTATGAGGTTCCATCCGGTTATGAACGCCCAGAGTTCACCAACAGTCACATAAGAGTACAGATAAGCCGAGCCTGTTTTGGGAACACGAGCTCCAAATTCAGCATAGCACAAGCCGGCTAGGACTGATGCTAAAGCTGCTATCAGGAAAGACAGCACTATGGCGGGACCTAAATGGGCAACGCAAAGCTCGGACTTAAAGGCTTTAAACAGCATACGAAAGCACGTGTCAATCACGGATGGCAATTACCTGAATTCTCCCGTGCGACAGCACCCGCTAGCACGTAGACGCCGGCCCCTAGCGTGCTGCCCACTCCCAGCGCCACCAGGTCCAAAGTGTTGAGACATCGCGACAGGCGGGAATCCTCCGTGTTACAGTCCACCACTTTGACCCTCAGCAACTGCTTCCCAAATCTCACAAGTTTGCCCAGCCCCATTTGTCCGACTGCAGGGAAGGGAACGCGGGCGAAGTGGAGACGATTGACTGTGATTTCGGTGTCTCAGGGAAGAAATGGCACACGCCTTTGGAGGAAGGAGGTTTATGATAAAAACAATGCAACGGTCTCTGTCGCTGGTAGAAATGAGCACAGGTTTGAAGCGTACAGTTATATACAGCGGTAAACAGAAGAAGCTTGATCCACTGGCAGAGAGGCACATTGCTGTGGGAACACTTTTAGCGGTCACATTTGCAATCAGATCTACTCTATGGACATACTGGACAAACTTCAGTAGGACAGTTTCCTGTGTTACATAACACATCCCAAATCCACCATTTCTGACAAGTGTCCAAAAAGGAAAAATCTATGTGCATAATCCATTTTATTGCTGGATGTGTTGTTGACATGTGTTACATAACACAATTCGCAGGCGTGCAACCAAATCCCCATGAACAGACTGGGTGACCCAAAGATTCATAACTCATGATAAAAGTACTGCAACAGTTATAGCCTCACTCGTACACAAGCGAAACGGAAATTACTAATCAAGAACATGGACAATCCTTATCCATAGAGCGCAACCTCCAAATTGGAGTCCCCGAACTGCTGTACAGTTTGTAAACAACATACATAGTTTTCAGTTGGCAAAAAGCATGGTTTTCCCACAGTCATGCTGCATGACGCAAGTTTGCACGAAGTGAGAGCACTCAAGTTCAAAGCAATAGACTTTTACGTGTCACAATGACCTGTCCAAAATTCCGGAGTATTTCTGTCCCATGTCAATCGAAATTACGAAATTACTGCCCTGGGACTGACTGGCAACCAGTCCAGGGTGTATCCATCTTTCATCCAAAGTCAGCTGGGATAGGCTCCAGCTTCCTGCGGCCCTGAACCGGATAAGGCTAAGCGAGATAGAGACATGTTTGTTAACTGGTTCACTTTTGTTTTTCGTTATGAAGGTTAAAATGTTGCGAACATTTTCCTGCACAGTTAATCAAGGTTTTATGGCGTAGACTATGACTCTATTAGTTGTATTTTTATTTTTTGATCTGATGAACAAATTGGAGGTCAGCCACTGACACAGATTGTGTTCAGTTTTCAACGCTTCATCTTGCAATTCCCAAAACGCTGTACTGTTTGCGCCAAACCAATTTACGGTGCAGAACGCTACAGCTGTTGGTGGAAAATACTCCCTGGATGATAACAAGCAGTCAAACATCTCTTCTACATTCCTGAGCGTAAAGTTCATAGAAAGGGAGCAGATTGAGGAATAGACGGTGGGGAAACAAAGTGGGACAGGGAAATTCTTTAATCACTCCAGTTCTTCTGGAGTGCTCAAAGGATCGATTAAAGAATTTAATGAATCCAGAACAGTGTCCCATTTGAAAAGAGAGCTCGAGTATGGTCATGCGGCAACTCACTGACATGGTGACACAAACTCTGAAAGGTCATGCGGTCAGTGATAAGACTCATGTCACACCCCATTGAAACTTCCTCTTGGGACGCACAAATGTTCCAGGTGATAAATTATACATGAAGCAGACTGAAGACTTTAAACTACAGCTTCTCAAAAGTCGCTATTACCGTAAGCGTTCCCAGGTCACTGAGAGTGAATTACAGCCGGCCTGGGCATATACCACTTCAACATGACACAGATAAAAAAAATTTTTTTTAAAGTGTCAGAAAAAAATACTTCAAACGCAAACTAGAAAATTTGTCGCCTTCCATGTTCGCCGAGACGATCGCCCAGCAGCACGTCTACAAAGAGATCCTGTTGCGTTTGAGTTGTTTCAGGTCAACTTGTGCTCACATGACAACGCGCCTGCCCAACCTGCACTGAGCTCATGACGGTTCCCGGCCGTGAAGAACATCGCCAAGGTGGTGCAACCTCTCTCTGTCCCGGCTGAGTTTCCTCTTTTCCAAGCTCAAGGGGCTCATCGATGGGATACATTGGGAAGATATTGATGATATCGAGATGACAGAACTGCAGAGGATCCTGGAAGAACCCTTCCAGGACTGCATGCTGCATACTGCAATCAAAAACAGTTTCCCATCCTTCTCTGCCACAATTTGGCAGAGAAGGATGGGAAACTGTTTTTGATTCCAGGGGGATTACTTTGAAGGGGAAAACCTGTAGTTAGGATTTGAAATATTGAGACCCCAGTCCTGGAACCTTTCTGACACACGTGATAATGGGCACATTAATGTAAAACAGCACATTTAAAAAAATTTGCGTGACAGATTCAACATATGCTTGCTGAAAAATATTCAAAGATTTTCAAACAATTTAGTCAACCATTAGAAGCCACTTCTCTGGTCGAGCTACAGTAAATAAACTGCCTGCTGTAAAGATCATGAAAAAAAGACAGTGCGTAAAAATAGTAGAGCTGGTAGTGTGCTTACAGAACCACACAGAAGCAGTAAATCAGCGCCGTCTTTATGAACCACACGACCCTTCTCAGTGACTAAGTTTAGGCAACCGAGTGCCGAGTTTAAAGCATTCCGTTAGCATAAATGGGGACATCTTAAATCAGGGATGGGGAACCTACGGCCACGAGCATTTCTAAACCAATAAGGTACACCCTAAGTGGAACTGTTAGAAAGACTCCTGAAACATTTCCCCCACAAATGCAAATAATCATTTCATCATTGTGTATTTTTTTTCATGAATTTAGTATGACCAACAGAGCGGTGTCATAATTGGAAGAAACAAAGCAACGCTGCAACTACATTGCTTACGCGATATGTGAGTGGTGACAGTAACTTACTTAACTCTTCTCCTTCTGATGCACTGCGCCTCCAGGGAAATTAAATAGAACGTTTGTTCCCTATTCTTTGAGCTCCACAGGGGGAGTGTGCGGCGACTTAAATGGTTCCAAAATAGGATCACGGGAATCACATGGCTCAGCTATTCCAAGCGTCAGTGACGTGCACACACAATGAAGCATGGTCATCATGCAGAGGCGGACAGCTACAAATTCAAACAATTTTCTGAAATCAAGTCATGAGCGCTCTCACCTCCTACAACACGTGGTTCACGATCATTTGCTGTTAATCATGTTGGCAATGAATGCGCGGAAGGTAGAAGCAGTGGAGGTGTGTCAGGTGAAAAACAAGGGTGTGTTCCTTGACAGCCAATCAAAATGGAGCACTGAGAAGACACTGCTTGACATTTACAGTATATGAGGGTTCTTTTCAGCACTTTCACCTACAGGTGGAGTGATGGCAGTCATTTTGATGAAGCTAAAAACGGAATAGAACAAAGAGTCGAGTGGAAGGTATTTCTGTGGGTCAGAAAGAACAGTAACGCCGTGTTCACTGTGATGAAATGTGTTTATCTACTCCGGTCACATGTGATGCTTTTTAAATTGTGTCCTGCTTAGCTTAGCTTAGCGTTCACTTCAGCATTGTTTTGAAAATACCACAAGGAAATATTACGTGACTTTACTGTATATCAGTTTACGGAAATTACATCAAATTCATGTTTAGACATTCCGTAAAAACAAAAATAAAAGAAAGATGCTATTGATATATTTAAGAACATCAATCCAAGATTGTATAGTTGTGTAAGACTAGACTACATTTTTAAGCTGAGCTTGTCAATAACAACAAGAACAAAGGCAAACACGTGCTGGCTGTGTCCTTGTTTAGGCGTCCAGCTGGAAGTAGGTCAAATCTCATATTACTCAAATTTCCATCAAGTACATTATTATTGTAGTCCCCATTGGGAATACATTGTGCCTCATTTATCATGCGCTTAAAACAGATTGTCTGAAGCAGGGTTGCCGCGTCCCCTTTGCTTCTCACGTTTTTCTATTGTTGTGACGGTGTCTGCTTTGGGCATTGTGACGTCGTGAAAAAAAATGGTGAATTGTAAAAACCTCTAGCTCTATTTTCCCCCTAAAATTTGTTTATTAAAATGTTTATTCCTTTTTATTTTGCAATACATTTATCTCATTACATCATGGTTAATTGAGTGATTACAAACACAATTTCAAAATATTTTTACTTTTTGCATGAATTGAATAGGTTTTATTTATCTTAAAAAAAATAATTACTTAGAATTTGATTTTAAATGATACAATGAAGGTATTTAATTTTTTTATTAATTTAACAAATATATGTTTGAAATCCGCAATACAAAGTACGAAGTACGAATTTTCCCATTTAATGTGAGCGAGATCAACCAGCACGTTTACGAAGAGCCCTTTTGATGTTTGCTTCGTTCAGTGCGCGAGAAGAGGTTCGAGTTTTGGCCGGACAACTCATGGCTTCATTATGTCAATTTGAAAAATATTCATAGAACTTTTCATTCACACTATTTGTCTGTGTTTGTGAGTGTAAAGGAAAATCTGCTCTTCACTATTATGCACACGTCAGTCTATTTACTCTAGCAACAACCGCTCTCATTTGTTACCCTGCGTTTGAAGCCTAGATTTCACATATTAGTCTTACCGACTACATAAACACTATAACAGCCGACAGGAGTGTGTCCAATCTCAGTGAACCTGGAAAGCCGCCACACAAGCTTGCATAAGATATACATAGTTGAACATAGAGGAGATCTCCCATTTCGACAGTCAGACCGCTGGTGACCCAATTTCACGGCAGCTAAAGTTAGACAGTCTGGAAATAAACAGTCAAAAGGTGGACAAAATGTAAATGTTACATCAAAAGCTGTTAGGAAGGGTTTGGGGTTTACTAAACTGTGGATTATTTACAGTGTTCAGTACTACTTGTACTTTTATTTCTTTTGTATTTTACACAACTTTTGATTTGCTGCTCGCATATCTGCTGTGGTAACCACTTGCTGCTTTCACTCCAGATGCTTCCCATCCCCCTCAGCGCTGCACAGAAATACCATTTGAATCCTGCACTGTTGCATCCCATCCAGTCTAAGTTGCCCCAGCTTCACCTCACACACATGGGCAGGTAATGAAACAACAGGCTAGTTAAAAAATGGTTTGCAGATAATTTTCTGAATTTGCTTTTCACACTTTCTGGTACAGATTATTTTGGAAACTTGGTCTGTGTCCCTCTGGTTTGGTCACTTTTCCACATGATTAAAAAAGGCTTCATTAAAATGGATTAAAAAGTGCTGGTGTGCACCATAAATAAAAGGCAGTACCGCTCAATACATTAGTAAATGTTAAGTTTCACTTTTTGCCAATGCGCTTTTCCACTACAGCAATATGTACAGATCATATACAGTAGTTGTGTAACTATTACAGTCAATCTACTTGTTTTAAGCTTACTTAGTGCAAGGAGGTACATATTTGCATGGAGAAAACCTTTCTTAGACAGTGAGTATAAAACAGTCAAATAAAAACATCTGGAAACTGAACCTGAATTTTGTTTTGCGTGACCGTGTAGGCCTACGGTATTTGTACAGTATGATGGGACCTGTGTAATGTGGCTACTTCTCAATGAATTGTACTAATAACAAATTCCAAAATATTTAACTTTTTTTTGCTGGGAGAATAACTAAAATGAACAGAGAAGCAATGATGTGCAAACATGTTTTGACATCGCCTGAAGACCATAGCAAAATCGCAAAGTAAAGGTGTTACGGGAATAAAATGTTAAGAATATTAAGTTGCATGTTTTTCCCGAAAGTCCTAATCTTGAATGAATAGTCGGAACGTGTAATAATACGGACAAAAAAAAACATATTTCACGACTTTACCTGAAATGTGTGTGTATATCTAGCGAGACAGTGGTTGCTTGTCTCAGACTTTTGGGTTTCAATGGGAATCTTTGCATTCACTTGAAATAAAAAATACGTTACTATTCGTCTAAGATTATTCGTCTAAGATCCATATGACTTAACCCTAACATCATGGCCCCGTTCCTGTTTTGCAACTTTTCCCCGGAAGAAATTTTTCTTTCAACTTTTCTTGACTTTTTCCAAGTAACTTTGCAATTTGTTTCACCCCCTGCCCCGAAAAATAAGACTCATCCCATGCTTTAGTCTTGTAATATAGCATTATTTTATGTAGCATCAATTTACTGTTTTTTTGTTTGTTTTTGTTTTCCGCATGGCCCTCATACTACATTCACAGCAACCAATCGCATTGCTGATGTCACCTTTTGCTATAATGCTACACCGGTCCTTAGTGTCTCGCTCCAATAAAAAAAAACATTTTCTCATTTATTCATCAATTAAACTTCAATTGTATTCCCCTGATGGTTAAATTAGCTTTTGGCTGACATGATGATTTTTTTTTTTCCTGAATTCAAATGCAATTTCAAGTACTGTAACTAAATTCTACCTACATTTCCTTTATTCAAAAGATTGAATACACTTCATGAAGTTCGAACACGTCTATGTGCAGAACTGAAATGGAAACGAAGCTAAACCAATGCAGCGAGAGGGCTCGCTTTGTGGTCTACACGTAATGATGTGTGCGAGGAGCTGCTGCATAGGCGGAGTGCAATGTTGTTGAGGGGAACAGCAAGTTCTTTATCTTTCTTTCTTTATCTGTTTAGCGTGTGTGTCTGTGTGTGCGGAGTGGGCTTAAATAAAGGTAATTGGCAGTGATAATATACCAGCGAATCTCTCGCGCGATGCCTGTACATGAAGTTCCAGTGCTATCTCTATCGTGAGCGTGCACATGCAGTAGTAGTAAACCACCACGTAGCATACTTACTTTGTAAAAGTTGCTCCAGAGCATCAGATAATATAGAAGCAATCTTCCACCACAAACACACTGGCGACAGACGATATAAATCCAAACTTTTTTCCAATCCGGTTTAAGAGTTTTTTTTCGGGGCTACTTGGTTTAAAACGTGGTCTCACATACACGCAGTACATAGCCCCGCCCGCCGTGTGTCCGACGCAGTTGCGTAATAGTGGCCAACCTGTTTCAGTGGCGATCATCGATTTTAAAATCGTGGCGAAGCCTCGGAGCTCAGGGGCCTCATTAGATTTTCAAAAAGGAAACAGATCTGTCTGGTCATTCATTGAGGTGGTTTAAAAAAAAAAAAAAAGGTCCCTTTGGGGTTTAAAATGTCAAATCAATCAATCTGAGAATAATGAGCCAACCAAAATAGATACAGTATTTCCAAATGTATACTTTATTCACAAGCAAACAACTGATAAAACAAACAAAACGACTACAGTGCAACTTTCAAATATGGTGTGGAACGTCAGTGCTGGTGAGGAGGAGGCGTTCTTTGTGTGTGGTGCAGCAAGAACTCACTTTTAGCACATATAGGAAGAAATGTCAGGGGAGTATCAAGGGAGTTTTTACATAACTCACTATGCACTGTACTTTTTTTAGTCTGTTTTATCCTCTTAATTTTAAGTCCAAATGTATTATGAATGCTGTTGGCATGAAGACTAGCCAGTGTCTCGAAGACTGGCTCATACATTATTACACAAGTGCATGAAGACAGGAACCTTTCTATACATTATTCACATTATTTACAAAGGTGTTTTATTCTGTATGCACATTTCCAATTCCATAGTCCAATTTAGTGATGAGTCAAACAAGAATGAAGGAGAACTTGTGGGGGCTGCCCTGCCTCGGTCTATGACTTGCTTTCCAACAGAGACTTGATGTCCTTAATGCCTTGCTCAGCTGCCACGGCAATGATGTGGTCCACAGCCTTCATGTACACCAGCATCTTCACAATCTCTTTCACTTGATCCCTGACGGCAAAAAAAGATGGTATCAATGCCACATGGTGATGCAATAAGTCACAAAGCTTTATCCAAGAGCACTGGCAATAACATTTTTACCATTATAGCAAGGTACCCAAAAAATTGTTTTGGTACCCTGTTAACTTTTAACTAATCTATTTCCATAAATAGCACACTGAAAAAAAACATGTCTTTTTGCTTGACTTGCAGACAAAAGATAAGAGGTAAAGAAAGGAATACACAGTCTTACTTTGTCACACGTCGTTCGATATCGGAAGTGCCCAAACCGCTGCGGTACAACGAGTTGGCCAAATGGACGAGGTAGCGACACAGCGGCTCCAACTGAGGCAGCGTCTTCTGGCCCTTCAGCCCATTGAACCATTGCATCGGCAAACAGTCCACCACCTGGGGAAAAAAAAAAAAAAGAGTAAGAGGTGAGCACTCAAGCGCAACATCTGCCGACTTTTTTTTTTTTCCCAAACAATGAAGCAAGACTCTACCTTCTGGGACTTGTGAACATTGTCCTCGCTGGCATCGGTGGTCTGCAGTGCCGAGAGGATGTACCTATTCAGAGTGCTGTCTAACGCCAGGTCCTTCAGACAGGAAGTGGAGATGATCCCCTCCCATTGCAAGATGTTCCCCAACAACTAATCAGAGAGAGGGCAGTTAAGACTCCTGTCATGTGAAGACTCAAGCAGCATCATGGCACATTTCAAGGTACACCAAGCTGTTATTCACGGTGTATAGGGGCTCGGGCGTGCCGCCCCCCCAAAAAATTGATGTACCATCCAAAAATGCATATATTTGCCTATAAGTTTAAACAGAAAATATGCCACAAACTATTATTTCATTTCAGACTGACCTGATGACATAATCCTTAAAAACAAATGACTTACAGAGGATTTGATTTCAGGAAAGAAAAAAAAAACACGCGCATTCATGTGTTGAAGACTCTCCGTAACATCCACTAGTTAGGCAAGACGAACTTAAACTTTGTCTCGCAGTGTTCAAAAATACTTCCTTGACATCAATTACTACTTTCCAATTCTTATGGCATTTCAGGACGTTACAGAAAGTGCACATATGTAAATAGGCCAATAGGTGAATTTTTGAATAGGGAACCAGAAACTGAGTAGGTGAGACATTTTCTACAAACCTTCACACAACTCCAGAACTGCCTCTGGTAGAATAGGTAGGGACCACCGTTCTTATTTTCCAGCAAACTGAACAAAAGCAAAATCACATTAGTGGTGCAATATACTGAAAAATATTTGCTCCAACCTATTTTAGCAAAGGCGCAGCATACTTTTTGGGGTAGAGAGGTTGGAAGACATCTTCATCCAGTGTCCGCCGGACCCGCAGGACGACTGTTCTTAACAACTCCTGACGGACAAAGAAGTACAGAGTACATTTAGAACGCTTGCGTTACGATGAAGGCTCTGCACGTGAAGGTGGTGTTGCGAGTAGGCCTCACCCGCGTGTATTGGTTGTCCCCATGCAGCACTGTTGGGTAACCTTTCATCAGCCTGCGAATGAAAGCCACCAGCCGTGCTGTCTGACTGTCTGACAGCGGGTCCCACACTTGTTCTGACAACACTGTGCAAAAGGCAGAAACACTCTTGTAGTGGGAGTTTGCGTGACAATTACAGTGGAAACTTAAATGGTCAAACACTGTTCTAGTACAGGGTAATTAAGTTTGTGCGGTGTAACAACTTGTATTAGGACACTTAATGACGTGGCAGATGCAGTGACGATATTACCCTTTAAAAAAAAAGTCAAATGCGCCTTGATTCAATGGCGATTGGCAAACTTTGCTTTCAAGGCAATTTATTTATCCCCCAAACTTTGTTTGGTCTCCAAATTGTGGGACCCTTACAGCATCAGAATTTTTTTCGCTACCTGTCAGTTTGGTGAGGACAACCTTCTCCACGATAGCCGGGAGCAGGCCGATGTCGCTGTCTCCTTTCTGTAGTGTGCTATGCTCCTCAAAGCCGTAAAACAGCAGCGTCTCAAACCAGAGCATGTACTCAAAGTTTGTGCACTGTGCCTGGAGAGGAGCGTCATAAGAATGCTTTTGAGATTTTGCTCATCACAAGTTTGAAACCCACCGTCAAAAACCAGGGCTCACCTCAAGAGGGTTCCACGTGGTGAGCTGCAGTCGAACGAGAGGACTAAAGAGTTTGGGCAGGCAGAGTCCGATGTACGCGTCTTTGTAGCACTCAGCGTAGTCCCTCCTCCACACTTCAAATTGGGATTTGATGTAGTCCAGGGAATGAAAGTCCTCAACCACGTCCTCAAAAACTTTCTTACATTCTCTGGTGATACGATCTGGAAGGAGAGCGGTTTTCTGCGTCAGTTGACCTTTGACCGCTGACAATATGTCTAGTCTTGTCAAAGCGGTTTTTAATACCGTGCTCCATGCTGAAGCTGGTGATGTCCGTGGAGGTCTCCTCGTCATCAGACGACAAGCCTTCTTTGTGCTCCGCCCACTTTCCGTTCTGCTCCCGCGCTTGACGCCGCCGAGCTCTGACGAAAACCGAAGATGAACATTTAGACCAGTGTGTTCAGACCACACCCCCCCCCCCCCCTTCTTTTTGTCTTACCGTCGGGCCTCTCTTTCTGCTAGCCTCCTCTGGCGACTGCTCTCTTGGTGCAACGTGCGGTCGCGACCAAACGAGTCCAGACTGGGAGCCATGATGGCTTTATCTGCAAGAGACAGGAGTGATGTGAGGGCCAATCGTGTTAGGACGTCACCCTATACAGCCTGCTGACACTGCTGAACATTTGATATTGACTCCAAGTCTTATCATCGTGCCATAAGATACTCCTTAGCTATTATGTACTCCCAGCAATAATGTGCGATGTTTGTACTCGGGATGGGCATTTGACCATGGAGAACATTAACAATCAGTAATAATTCTAGAGAACTGAAAATTGAGCACTGACAAAAATAATGCTTTTGATATTTTTTTTTAGGCAGCAAATTAGTGGGGACCATATCAACAGCACCTTTGCTGGTCACAGCCAAGTAGTGCACATCATTTTGATTCAAGAATCATTACAGGGGGTCCTCGGTTTAGTGGTAAAGTCAAACTCTTATAAACAGAGGACCAGCAATTGAGAGAATCTGTCGCTATCATTTCATCTTATCACTCGGTTGTATCAATTCCTGTTCACTTACCTGTCTGCAACACATTTGTTAGCTCATAGGAGTAACAAGATAACTTTGGTCACCTTTAAAGTGACTTAACTGGCATCCCGCTGAGCGCGAGACTTGGCCGTGCAAAACCAGATGATACATTTTTTCTCATGTAAACATGCTCACACACAGGTACAAGCCAGATCACACTTTTTTTTTTTTTTTTTTTTTTTTTTTTAAAAGGGGGTAAAGGGTAAAATCCCAACCAAACAACACAGAGCTCTCTCACTCGCACAGAACTAACGAGGCCGTTCGAATGAATCATAAAAACCTTCAAGATGGACTGACTTGAAAGGCTTGCAAACTCCGCCGATTCATCTTTTATATCATCTTGTCTTCTCTGGACGAGTCGCGAGGCCCGTTGCCTTAGTAACTGGTGCATGGCAGCCTCCAGCTCCTCGATGGCAGGCACCTGAAACATATGACGCCTTCTGTGACCTCTGAACCACACAAAAGCAGGGCTCCGGATCACAGGAATGCCTCGCTGCTGTGAGGGAGAGGACTGTGACGTACAACAAAAAAGTGGAGCTGGAAATATTACCACTGCGCACGAAATGCGAAGAATTGGCCAGTGGCTGAAGCCATAAATTACAGCAACAGAACCAATGTGCTTTTTAACCAACACACAATATTCCGCTCTAATTGAAGGGATCCATTTAAAGTCGGAACATTTAAGGTTGGTTCTTATCCCACCCTTATCACTATCTTTAGAGCGATCACCTAGAATTAAAACAAACACTCATGAGTTTAGAAGATGCAGATTGCTCCATGTAGTTGGCGCTGCAAGAACACAACTTTAATAATTAAACATACATTTACAATTCGGCAAATACAATCACATAATATATGTGTGGCACCTTTTTCAAAAGTATTCTCTTGGTTTACACTTACATATGCAAACTATCCATTCCAACTGTATTGACTGCGTACGCTCTCTCTCGTCCACTAACGTCTTCACTCAACATTATGCAACAAAAGTGAATAAAACCGCTCCCCCTATATGCTAAACACAAATGTGAAGGGCTCGCGTGTATATTTGATTCAGGAAAAAGTATTTTGTATACGCTAGTTACTTTTGCATGTAGCACACCTGTGGTTGTTGTTAAAGTGTTCTATAAACAAAGTTGAGTTGGGTAAAACCGATACAGGGGGTCCTCGGTTTACAACAGAGTTCTGTTTCTATGGCAGTGACGTAACCTGGATTTTGTTGTAATTCCCACAGTCCGTCACTAACACTGTGTTTAAAATTAAATGAGAACCAATGAGTAACGCTGTCACTGGTTTGCCCTTTTGCTTGGCGTGATAACAGATTCCGCCACTGTTCAGTTACCTTGACATGTTGGATGTTCGGACTCTCATAAAGCAAGGACCCCCGTGTATCACCTCCCGTGACGCTATTTTGTATAAATGCCAAAGGTAACCCGGCAATTTCCACCCTCTGAGATATGAGAGCTGTGCGTAAGGCAAGGACAGACGTGCGAAGTTTGGCATTCACTTCTCACGCCCGGTTGCGTTGAAAGCAATCATTGCTGTCTGACATGCATTTTCACGTCACAACCGACGCTGACATCATCGAGCATCCAAGTATGTGTACAAAGTGCACACAGTTGTGTCAATATCCCACCTTTGTTTGATAAGGCGGATAAATACCGGGTCCTCTGTAAAAACTATGATGCCCCAATTTTGAGGTAAAAGAGGTTCAATGTTACTGCCCGAAAAATACTAATAAAACTAGCCATGTCTTTCCTAACTTGTGTAGTTCCTTATAACTAACTTAAGTAACAAAATGCTTTTTTTTAATGTCACATTATCATTCAACATCATGTAGTCAGATTACAAAGACAAAAAAACATCTAAGCAGAGAGCAGATAATCTCCCTTACCTTTTCACCGAAACACTCAAGCAAGTCTCCAACATACCCTCGCATCTCTTGCAAGAATTGATATTGATCTGCATTGTCATTGGACGAGCCGTCCAGCTGCATTATGGCGTTCTCTGAGGCAGCAAGGTCTTCTTGGATCTGCGTGTAGCGACTGACGTTGGCGTTGTGGCCTGTACGCATATGACCGAGCCTGCGGACACATAACGAGCAACGGGAGGAAAAAAAAAAAAAACAGGGAGTAGGAAGTAGGTCAAGTAGACAATTGCTTTACAGGATACAATAGAGAGCTTAAATGCAGTTGTACACATTCTAAGTCATTTCAGACCAAAGTAGAGTACGTAGCTAACTCTGCATGTAGCTTTTACGGTGTCTCCGAGAACACAGCACAGAGAGAAGGTGGTGGCCGACCTACCTATCCTTCAGGCGTTTCTTTACCAGATCAATGGACACCGGGGCTAAGTCGCTAACAGAAAGCCCGAAGTGAGCCAAAGCGCCGTCTGACGGGCCTGGAGGCTTGCTGGCCTGCGGGGGCATCACGCTGTAGGTGAAGGGCATGCTGTAGCCGGTGCCGTAAGGTTGAGTGTCGTAGCTGTTCTGATAGTAAGCCGTGGTGTCCTCCGGTTGGCTGCTTTGGACCTGGTCGAGAGAGACAAGACGACGTAGTCACTTGGGAAGGATGCCAGTGTCCCCCCCCCAAAAAAAAGCTATCAACGATTCATCAATTATCAAAAATAATGACCTATTATTTGATCATTAATTGTAGCACTTCAAATATATAAATAAATATATGGCCGCTACTTTGTGGAATTTCATCTATCGCTGTGTGGTTCTGATATGTAACTTGTTCAGCTAGGAACAGATTATTTCCTGTTGGAAAAATCGTTTCAAAGTTCAAATAAATTGGACGTCGACCAGCATCTTTGAACGTTTCCACTTCATTAGTTTGTATCAAGAGTCTTGTAATAAATGATATTTTCTGTCAGACCATGTCCCATGAAAAGAACCACAACTCCAAATGTGGAATTCTCAATCTGAAAAACTAGCAATCACACACACAATTTGATAAATACGTTTTATTTTCTCGACTTACACCAATGCAAATTGCACCATAGGACAAAACAATAGCTCAAAATATGTTTTGCTTTTTAGGAGGGAGTTGTGTATGGCTACTCACCTGTGGTATGCTGATCCCTTTCCTGATCTGCTCCTGCTCCCACCGGCTCACCTCTTCATCATGACCCGTATCTAGCGCCTCGTCGTCACTGCCTTCGATACCTTTCACACACGCGCAGCCAACGGTCACGCCGCGACTGCCGCAAAAAAGCGGAACCCGACCATGTCTATTGAGGTAACGCACCTATCTCTTCTGCGATCTTTTGCCTCTGGGTTTTGCTCCGCACGCCGCTGAAGCGGATCCTCTTCTCTTCCTCGTCTTCGTCGTCGCTCCCGTCTTGGTCTTCTTGCGCCATACGTTTCTTGGGGGCTTCCGTCTCGACAAGTGGGGCGTCTCCCCCAAGCTCTCTGGCCAACTGTCGCCGCTTTCTGGCAGCATGAATGAATGCTGCATCAGGAATCTCCCCTGAAGAAAGAAATAAGTGCCAAAAATGAAATGTAGCAATAATATAGAGCAGGGGTTGTCAAACATTTCAGGATTTTCTTTTTTATTATACGACATCATTTGTTGCAAACGTGTTCGCTCACACCCGGAACCCATTTTGAGAACCACAGCTATAGAGCGCAAACATTACGATATGGTAAAAGGCCCGTGGCTAAACATGGTGCAGTGGTACCAGGTCTCAAAGTGCTGAGGGAGGAGAGCGTGTTGAATGTTGCTCCAGTGTTGTTGTTGCTGCTCTTCTGCAGTTGACTGCCTTTGGCCTCTTCCCTCTGCTCGTCAGCACAATCAACCTCCATTTCTTCCACGCCATGTTCAGTGCCCACTTTGCTGACCACTTCTTCTTTGACAGCAACGACAGGTTGAGGCACCGCTTCTATGGAACACAAGGTAAGATGAGTCAAAGGACAATGAACTGAGAGGTGGACGTGCTAACTATTAGGGGTTCCCGTGCTGCGTATTTTTAGGATTTGGTTTGGCTAAAGAGTGCTTGGGAGCCGGTGAATGAGTATTCGTCTTTTCACACTTTCGTTTATTTCTCAGTGAATGTCAGTAAACGGTGCAGATCATTTAACGACAAGGACCCCACCTATTTTGACGACACCACACTTCTCCAAGTCTTCCTTGTATTCTTTCTTCAGCTGCTTGACGATTTTCTTGCTGTGATTGGATTTCTTCACTCGGAAGACGTCTGGTCCTTCTGTTCTTAGCCATGTCACGACACCAAGGAAAGACAGTGGATTGATTATGAATTGGTCAGTTAACGAATTGGGAAAACAAATGGACAAAGTGAAAATGGCGGCACAGCACGCTCCGTTCGCTAGCCAAAATGAACGCCGGTGCGGTACCTTCTTCTTCGTCATCGTCGAAACTCAGCAAACTGGCTTTGGTGGGTCCGAGCACCGGAGCGCCGTCTTTCACCTTCTTGTCCCTCTTGAAGCTTTTAAAACCGGCCCCGAAGCCGTTGCTCCTGGGGCTTAAGCTAACGTCGTTGCTGCCGCTGGACGTCTCCAGGAACGGGACTTCCTCCAAAACAGGCCCGAACAACGTCGGCGCCAGCATCGGATGCACATTTTCCTCCCGCTCCTCCTCGTCGGACTCGTTTCTCCGTCGGATGTTTGCACGTTTGATCCTTTTGAACATTTTCGTTGTCAGCGGTGATCAAGCATGCTTAAAGTATCGATACAATGAGATCAACCACGGGCGAGTTGACATCCATTCTCCTAACGAGCCATTTTCTGCCCTCCTTCTTCTTTCTTCAAATGTGACTCCATAGAGCGTCCATTGTGTCTACTACTCCCCCTACTGCCCAAAACTGAGACAAGTTCCAATTTATACATTACCCCAGTGTTTTTCAAACTTTTTGGAGTCAAGGCACATTTCCCTCATTGAAAAAATCCCGCGGCACACCACCATCTGAAATTGTGGGAAAACCCCCCATTATTTTAACAATATAACTGTTATATTGTTTATGTAAGCACTTCTTAACATTGAAGAATGACGTTATACTATAACGTCTTTAATAGGAATTAAATAAACACAAAGGAAAAAGTATTTTATAATGTTTCATATTGATACTTAGTGTGAAACATGGGCCTGTTTGGATAAACATGCGTCACTAATTCGCTTGTGTCTAAACAAAGACAATTAGCTACCCCTGCTTCTGCTACTTGCTGGTATGGAAAAGTACTACAATGTAGTAAAGACATAATTACGCTGCCAGGCGCTAGACCGCACAGGCACACAAATTAGATAATTTCCCACGGTACACCTGACAATATCTCGCAGCACACCAGTGTGCCGCGGCACAGAGTTTGAAAAACACTGCATTACCCTAATAAGGATATTATAGAAACTGAATGGAGGAAACACTGTGTGCAGTGAATCTTTATGATATGTGATTTACGTGTCTTGAGATGAACTACTGAAACACAAAATACGTATTCAATAGGGAGAATTGAGGGGGCACCCGAAACGATCATGATACATTTTTTATGCATTTGTTTCTTTTGGCGTGAATAAAGACAAACAGTAATAATTGCTTTACATCGAAGAAAATGTTTCTTCAGTCATTTGAACGACATTTATTCAGTTTATTTAGTTTTCTTTTGTTTCCAATGCACATTAATAAGCCAAACAATCCGCAAAGAATGAACGACGAAACGCTGTTACGCCTGCTTGCTATACCCTGCCGTGTTAAACATGTTACTGCAAGTGAAAAAGTTAACGGGGTCCATGTCCCACCTGACCAGACGATATGCAGTCTGCACGTCTGATTGCTCAGTTGCATCTTTAAATGGCAAACATGCTGGATGCAGTTAGCGAGGGTCATTACGGAGCCATTACTCAAAGTGCTGCGTCGACGCCGTGGCAAGGATAATAACTGCCGAAATTAAAGTGTCACCACAGAGGAAGCTGGAGTGATTTGTTGTGATTAATTAAAATCAAGATGACCCTTTGCCTTTAAAACAATAATTGGAAGAAGAAAAAAAAACAACTCCCTGTATGTCTTCTAATTAATGGCACTATTTGAATTTGTAAATCCCTGTGCGTCCTTTTCTAATAACATGTTCATCATTAAATATTATATTTGGAAAATGTA
The DNA here is from genome assembly GCF_054856515.1 of Filicampus tigris. NCBI lineage: Eukaryota > Metazoa > Chordata > Actinopteri > Syngnathiformes > Syngnathidae > Filicampus > Filicampus tigris. The sequence continues at coordinate 11,638,694 of NC_141233.1, read as the reverse complement.
AGGTTATCTGTCGCGTTGGATAAATGATTAAGTGTAATTTAGAGGAGGAGAACCTATGGCACATGGAGCAATTATGGTCCGCTTGGCCATGCAATTGAAAAATGAATAACATCCCAGAGGAAACATTATAAAAAAATCCAAATATCCGCAATGCACAAATGGCACAGCTGTACATTTTTATATATTTCAAGACTGGTAATATACTTTTTTTTGCCTTCCCACATCCAAGTTAATTTACCTATCCTTGTTCTGTCTGAAGCTAAAAAAAAACAACCATTAAAACATAACACAGAGAATAATTCAAAATACAGTGCTTTAGAATGTATGCATACAGCATAATTAAAACAGGTTTACGTTTTATTCTTTGATTTGTCTGTTTTGGATCATCGAAGATTAGAGTAATATTGGATTAAAGTCATTTTGTTCAGAATCACATCTGCAGCAAAGCAGAGTATTGACATTCTACTCCAAAGCCACTTGGGGGCACTGTTTCGCCTTCAAATAAAAAGGCATTTGCCCTCCATGTGGCGAAAGAAGGCCCTCACAGTTCACTCATGTATGAATGCTAATGAAATACAATGACATTTCCTGATCCAGTCTGTATCTGCTGCAAGCCAGCACCATCAGTAGTTCACTTCGAAAGGGTCATCAAGTAAGCCTCCACCTTACGCTTTGAGGCCATTTCATCAACTTCATTTTCTATAGGAGGTATTTCATAATTTGAGTTGGAGTGGCCAATGAGTGATTTTAAAATAATTTGAACTGCCCGCACTGGCGACAGTAACTGAAAACGTGATTGAAGCCCCTAGTTTCATTTGCACTGATGGAACAAACATCAGGGTTGGATACCCTGGCTTATTAAATACACAGAGTGCATGTCAAGTGGTAATGAAGATAGAGTTATTATTTTTTTGGAAGTGGCACTGTAATTGAAGGGCAACAGGAGCCGCACCTTTCACCTTTTGCTAAATACTTTCATTAATGCAAGGTTATGTTTGGTAGCTTGGAGAAAATTAAGATGTCAAAATTAATTAATGAGTCAGGTTTTTTTTTTAAACAGCAGAATTAAAGCAGTCGTGCTTTCATAGTTGAAGTGTTAGCCTTTTTTTTTTTTTTTTTAAATGGCAGATATGTAATTTTAGAATTATAATAATATCATGTCCCAGTGGTCTCAGGTAATAGCGTCGTTTGAAGACGGGAGATTGCTGTCACGATACAAACGCCCATGTAAAATAAATGACAACTGCGGATTAATTACTATTGTTATCTCAAACAAGGGATCAGAAATTGCTTGGTGAGAGAACATTTCAGAACATTTCAGTTCTCTGTCTGAAGAGGAATGACAAACATACACGCCAGCCCACCCTTCAAGTAAGATAGTGATTCTCACGGTGAAAAGCCCGTTGAGTTGATGTAAGAATATACGCTGACTGCGACAGACCTTCATTCAAACCATACGGGAAAGTGAGAATTAAACAGAAAAAACTATTCAGAGTGCATCGTAAGAATACACGGACTGCGGCAGACCTTTCTTACTTGACTGGCCAATGATTTTTGGCCAATGATTGCATGAGCAGCGACTGAAAAAACAGTCAATGATGGTAGAGAATATCAAGTGGCCGAACGTGGAGCCATGCAGATAGGCTGGACTTAAAGAGGAAGTCAACCCCCAAATTTTCTTTACAACAATATGTTCTATGCAGCCTCACTAGTCGAAACACGGCGGTCCGATTATTATTGGATTTGTGGAATATGAGTTAAGCAGTAAAATCCGCTCAGGGGGCGGCCATTTTGCCACATGCTGTCGACTGAAAATGACATTGCAGTTTCTCAGGGCTCAGGTAACGATAGGGTTGCCAACTGTCCCCTTGAAAAAGGTAATCGTCCCGTATTTAGAAATGTAAGTGTGTAAGTATGTAAGTATTGAGTTGAGATGTCGATGGAATTAATGAACAACAGCTCCCTTTATATGAGCACTTACGGTAATAGGACATCCCCTGCTCTGTGACCAATGACCTGACGGCACATTCATACACGAGGATGACGATACAGAATCCGCGTATCTTATTGGTAGAGGTACTGTAGCAAGCTCTGCGGTCGCCCTCCGATTCTGCTACGGCGGCAAAAGCTCTTGGTATCAAAAATGCAGAGGGGGGATATTTATTTTGATAAGTACATTTTGTCAGTTGGTATTAAAGTATATTTCTGGATAGTAACTTTTTCATGTGGTCATCCATCCATCCATTATCCAATCCATAATATTTAAATCGTTAGAAATTGTTTCACCCACAAAAAAGAAAAAAGTCACGTCGATGAGGTGTCCCTTATTTTTTTCCAGCGAGTTGGCAACCCTAGGTAACGACAAATCATAAGTGAGCTTCAGAAAACAAGTGAGCTGTGATTGGTCGTTACCTGAGCCCTAAGCAATATGATGTCATTTTCAGTTGACAGAAAGCGACAAAATGGCTGCCCCCTGAGATGGCTGTTTGCTGCTTAACTCATATTCCACAAACACAATATTCATCAGAATGCCGTGTTTAGACTAATGAAGCCACATATTGTTGCAATCATTTTTGGGCCTTGACTTCCCCTTTAAACACAAATGTTATGTCCTGGTATCATATTGATAAAAAGAGATTACACAGTAATTATTACATCCGCTAAGCTAACCAGTAAGTGTTCCTTTTCAATTTACATTAGACATTAGCATCAAACTCGCAGAGCTTTCATATCATTTGAATATGCAAAATTTATGTTCATATGTGAAAGTGTTCAGTTGTGAATAATCTTATGATATAGATAAACATATTTCCATGCTGTTCTAGTTTTACAGTGATTTCTGAATTAAAGAATGAAAATATGATTATGTGGGAACTGTTAGCTGCTGCTGTCTGATGAGCTGTGTAGCAGGCTACGGAACACCACACACACGTGCAGGAGCCAAATAGCACTCATTTGTGCCCCACATTGGGGTGGGGGTGAGAGGGGTCACCAGTCTGTATTAAACATACAATCCGTACTCAATAGGAAGACAAGAAAAAGAGAGTGCATGGTGGGTAAAGCAGCGCTGCTACTTTAATGGGTCAACAAAGTCTACCTTATTTTGGTGGCAGAAGAACAGGGAACACTTTTAAAAGTGTAAGAAAGTTATCAAAGTAAAGCACCGTGTCAGCACCGGCGCCTCTGCTTGCCTTTTCTCTCTCCAACTCTTCCCCCAACTATCAGTCAAGGTAGCATCAAAGTCTAATCACCAGGAGCCACACTTGCACATCTTGGCTCGTGAAGGAATCTTACGGAAGGGAAATATGGATCCCTCAAGGACACTGATAGTTCACACTACACAGGAGGAGAGGAAACATTGGAAACAAGCTTACACAGCAGCCTTCTTTTCTGTTTCTCTGTGCATAGTCTCTCAATGGGAAATGCCCTCTAACAAAAGGTAGGGTGTCGTGTCAAAGATCTTGAACAGTGAAAGGGACTCAGAGGAGAGTGAATCACCCACACATGGGAAAACTCAGTTTCAGATGGTTGTAAACACTAGATTTATGTCATACGTTTCTGAAGGCTGCTTTACAGCTGCATAGATGATCTGGCATTTTTCCAGCTGTGCCTTTCACACGGAAACCAGCTAAAATGGGATTTTGCCGGGACTGTGACAACGGCAACGGCTAGCATTCATCTTACGGGACAAACTACAGGATGAACCTATAATGCGCTAAGGCCATTAACAGTTCAATTAATTGGAATCATTTCTAAACTTTTGAATGCACAACTTTGCCGTTTTCTATCAAGGATCTAAATAACAAAATTCAAACAGGTGTAGATGTCAGTGAATAATAGACAAAAAAAAATGATTATCAAGTTAATTGATAAATATTTTTGATCGATTAATCATTTAGAGACCTTGTTAAACTTTAAATTGACCAAATTCTCGTGATTTCAGCCTCTAAGCATTAAATATAGGTTTCCAAAATAAGACATTTGCAACAATTTATAAACTGTGCTTTTACTTTGGGAAACAATAATCTACAATTTGCCAATTTCGTTGTGACAGACCTAGCCCATAATTGAATTTATATATGTGCTTTTTGTGCATTTTAGACAAATAATGTCATGTTTAAAAAAAAAAAAAAAAAAAAAAAAACAGACCGAAATTAAAAAATGAGTTTAAAAGAAATCCGATTAATTGACAAAAAGATCGACAGATTAATCTATTATTAAAGTAATCATTAGTCGCAGCCCTAAGCTAACCCTGACACTTTCAAACATATTATTGTATTTATATCGTTACATGCGGTGACGTGTGTGCAGTCATTAATGAAGTGCAACGATTGACAAATAAATAGGAAGTCGTCCTACCGAATGTCAAAGGGGTATGTGAGATTAGCAAAGCTAGCACGATCATAATGCTTGCTGTCTTCACGCTATAGCCGAGGTCAAAATGGCTGCCACGCCAAACGTCGGTACAGGTTTCACGGATTCGAATCTCAGCTCACATTCTCCCATGTGGAGCGAGCGTCTTGTTTTCTCCGTGCTTGCGTAGGTTTTCTCCCGGCGCTCCATCTTCCTCCCACATTCCAAAAACATGTGAGGATAATTGAAGACGATAAAATCAAGGACTGCCAAACTCATTTTTGGCATGGGCCACGTTGTAGTTGTGGCGGTTCCCCTCAGAGGGCCGTCATGACTGTGGAACCAAATTCCATATTCAGTTAGACCAGATCACGATGACTGACCAATGCTAAACAATTCCAATAAAAACTGGCCTGATTGAGAGAAACACCAGCAGGACTCTTGCGCACCTGTGTGATTTATCACCCCTCTCGAGAGCCTGTGAAGAATCGAGCTGGCGACGTGCTGTGTTACTGTCGTCAATGAGCTCACACCGATCTGTAGCTTCTCCGCTTTAAAAGAGCGACAACGCCACCGCAGCACCTGCGAGCGAGGCAGCTCGAGCACAGGAAATCATGTGCCTGTTTAAAGAAGAACATAGTGAAAAATATGATGATGTTTAAACCCACTTTGAAGTCTCTTGAACCGCTAAATAAATGATGTGCTCAAGAAGCCTGCTGAAATGGCTGCGGCTCCTCCACCTGCGGCTCCGCGCTTAAATATTCATTTCCTGTCATAGCCACACACTCAAAGCTCTCTTTAGCTCCCACAAGCTCGTGTTTGTTTGTCAAAGACTGAAGTGAATGGCAAAAAGCTACTCGCAAACTGTTGTTGTCTTAGAGAGCATGCAGTACATTGGAAGGGGAAGACGATTTATTTGATCCTTAATGATCACCACAAACACTCTCTAAACTCCTTCATCAGCGGACAGCGCTGCAGAGGGGGGGGGGGGGGGGGAAAAGAAAAAAAAAAGAAGCTTTTCATCCGCTCCGTTACCATTATTTCATCCCGGCAACGCTGATAATGGCCTTGAGATTAACGCTCATCCAGTTAGCTTTCATTTGGCAGTATGGGGGAGCACCGAGGAGACACTTGTTGGAGAGAATTACGCCGGGAGAAAGTGGAAAAAGAGAATTTTTAATGTGAATGTTTAGAATATGAACGAGATGAAACTCTAGCAGCATTTCAGTGTGAGTCTGGCTAATTAGTGCATCATTGTGCACGTTTTCAGCACAGCAGTAAAATAGTGCAATGGGCCAATGCGGTGATAAATTGTGGTGATTACGAACAGTCATTACCAATTTAGATTTATTCTCGATCATATTCAAGGAAATGCCTTATAATAATATAATTCAATTCAAACATTTGCCTTCATTGTCATAATGACTCGTTATCTCAAGAACTTTGAACTTTTTCATTCTACTTCCGTTTTCATTGGGAATCTATTGGATACAGTTTTCCGAAAAAGTAAGTGAACTCTTTGGAATTACTTGCTGCATACTTTTTTCATAAAACATCTTCTGAATAGACAGTCTTTTTAAGCTAATGACACACGATAATGTGTGTTTTCATTGAACACAACATCATTAAATGTCACAGCGCGGGGCGGGAAAAGTTTACAAACCTTTGGATTGAATTTAACTGGTTATGTCTCCTTTGGCAGCCTCAATCAATCATTCGCTGTAGTTGCAGATCGGAACTGCACACAACAGTCAAGAGGAATTTTGGCTCGTTCCTCCTGACAAAATTGTTTCAGCTCAGCAAGTGTTCTTCGGATTGTCTAGTGTGCTTTCAAATGGATTGAAATCAGGACTCTATCCAGGAGATGCATTTTCTTCTTTGCAAGCCATTCAGTTATTATTCACTGGATGGTCTTAAATTCGAATGCAAATACATATTTCCATTGATGATAGCAATGCGTCCAGTCTGTGAAATTGCAAAGCAGCCCCAAACCGCTCTTTCACCGTTATGTCACAGTTGGATTACATTTGTTTTTTGACCGAGCCAAACAAAGGCCACACTTTCATGTTCATGTTCAAATCTAATATCACAGTAGATACGTCAGATAAACTTCTTATTTTGAATTGATTTTTTTTTTTTTTTAAATAGGAGCTTTTGGCGTGTGAATTTGCACGTGTGCATGGGGCTCGTACGTGAATTCATGTAGCTGTAAATCTGTCTAAATATTGTACTTAACTTTTTAAAAGATTTCCGACTAAAGTCTCATGAGAAGAAATCGCACAAAATGAGTGGTTTTACACGCTTTCTCGACTAATTTATCATCGGATCTGACTGCTCATTAGTCCATCATGTCTAAAAAAGGCTTGACCTTGCGTTGACTTTTCCCTCCCTCTCATCTCCTCATTTCCCCACTGAATATGCTCTCCCAGCGTGGATTTCACACATTCCTTCAGGAGATTCCTCTCCCCACTCAGTCCACATTTAATTGTTTCACATGCTTGATTACATCGAAAGAGAAACGATGACTCTTTGTGGCGTCATTCAGTCAGACCATCCTGGACAGCACTTGGGGCCAAGCAATCACTCGAAGCAGAGAGTTTTTGCCTCCCAGAACTCGACAAAAGTATTTTTCCTTGATTTGAGAGCAATTACAAAAGAATAACTCCCTGAATATGTTGGGCTTTATGTCGAGCCGACTGGAACGACACCTCTGGCTCTGCAATCACTCCTGCTTTGTAGGAGGGAGTTAGAGCCTGTCAAAAATGTAAGTCTTTATTTTTGCGCGGCCCTCGTACAATTTTCCTGCACCACACTGTCATACTGACCCGGATATAAAGAGGCCAAGCAGGGAGTTGCCAAGAGCAACTACATGCAGTTCCCAGGGAACAACTGAAAATTGGAAAAAGGCTCTTCAGGAAAAAGTAGACGGGCAGCCCTCTCAAGTTCTCTCTAAAAGCTCATTTTGCTCTTTTTGGGGGCTTTTATCAAATCCATTCTGTGCATGTCGACTGAAATGCGTGACACAGCTGGCACGGCCCACTAATCTTAGTTTGGATCGATACCTCCAAATACCTTCACCGATTGCATATGTTTGATGATTGTCATTAGGATTCAGGACTGTGGAACAGCGAAAGTCAATTCAATTGTATATTTGGGGGAGTTGGAGCAAAAAAAAAAAAAGAAACTTCAAAGTCACTTCAAATTTGGAGATGCAACTAGTGTCCTACATGGTTGGAAATCCAAGGAGGTCTCTGTGTATTATTTGAGACTTGGATCTTGTTGTTTTTTTTTTGTGTGTGTTTGTGATGCCACACTAGAATGGTACCCCATGATGGCTAAGGGGAAGAATATGATGATGTCAACCAGGAAATGGCGCTAACAATGACGTCCACTCTCTCTAAAGTCAGTCAGTCACGTCTGGTCTCGAGGAGTGCCGACTGCTTCTTTGTCTTGGTTGCTAAGTATAATAAGTTGACAGTAATACTAAAAGAAGTAAAACTTCATATCCTAAAACCCCAGGGGTGACTTTACACCCCATTTTTCTTAAAGGGGAGTCAACCCAAACATATTTTTTTTCAGGAATATGTTTTATGCAGTCCCACCAGGTGAAGCATTCTGATAAATATTGCGTTTGTGGAATAAGAGGTTTTAAGCCATCTCGGGGGACGGCCATTTTGTCACTTCCGTCGACTGAAAATGACATCACAAATGCGCAGGGCTCAGGTAGCGACCAATCACAGCTGACCTGTTTTCTGAAACTGAGCCATGATTGGTCGTCAGCCCCGAGCATTTGTGATGTCATTTTCAGTCGACAGAAGACCAAATGGCCGCCCCCGGAGATGGCTAAAAACGAGTGTATTTTGCTGCTTAACTTTTATTCCACAAACGCAATATTAATCAGAATGCCGTGTTTCAACTAGTGGGCCTGCCGGGAACATATTGTTGAAAAAAATACGTATGGGTTGACTTCCCTTTAATTAGCCTGTTTTCATGAGCGTTCCTGCGACATTCACATGACTGCTCCCCGTTGCCTCTCTATACTGCTAGGCCAACGCAGAGTATGGATTTCATCACCATGACAACTGGTGGCAGAGCTATTTCATTGCGACGAGGCGAGGGATTTTACTAGCCCACAGTGTTAAGGGGAAAAATGTGCATTGGTCATGAGTTTCACTCATGGATGCAGAACTTCAAGCCGCCAAATTACACCTGCCAATTAGGCTAGGTTCACACCGCAGGTCTTAATGCTCAATTCAGATTTTTTTTTTTAATCCGATTTTATTGTGTAAGCGTTCGTGTTACATTACAAATGCGACCTCGGTCTTATCTGCTGCATGAACACATGCGTCGTCAAAGTGAGAGACGACGTCACTCCCGACGTTGTGTTCGCGGAAGTAAATGTGGTTCAGCGTGTCGGGGCATTTATACAGTGAAGCGATTAGGTAGGATGTAGAAATACAGTATTTGGGGAAAATCACGAGGCGACGCTTTAATATCTCATTTCATGGAGACATCACTAAAGGTGACGTCACGTCATAACCGTGCGTAAAAAAATGAATCGATCTGAGCCGTGGCTGAATTACTACGATTGCCATAAATGTCCAGATTCGATCCCCTGCTGCCAGCAGTTTCCTTCTGCCTGCACGGAGCACATTTTGGGCCCCGGATGACGTCAATGGCGGATATACGTGACTTGGCCGTTCAGACCGCGAACGCATTGGAAAAGTTCGGATACGTATCCGATCTAGGACCACATATGAAAGCGACCCAGGTCGCGTTGGAAAAAAACGGAATTGAGCCGTTCAGACCGTCATAAAACAATCAGATACAATCAGTCTGCACGACTGTGTTACAGTACCTCCCGGTGGCCAAGTCATGCACACCAGAAGGCGCTGCAATGAATTAAAAACAAGGCACAAACGGTTTAATTCTAATTCCATGTCCGTCGCGTTAAATGGGTAAATGCGTCATGATTAATAATCAAAAGTTTGTTTTTGTGATGCTCGCCACAGTGCAGACAGGTGTTATTGCGCATGAGGGATCATCACAGTCCTTGTTCAAGTACTTGGCATGCAGCAGGTTAACAATGACTGCTTCGGATTCAGCGCAGGTATGAGATTTCTTTGAGTGATTTATTTGTCCTGCATAAGGAGAAAATGTGCCTTCGGGGCAACTCGAATTAAAATGGATGACATTTTAAAGCCCCTCAAGAGCACCAGCACATCAACCGGGGGTCCAAACAGAGCGTCGCATGAGCAGAAGGCCTCACACCAGGGCCTTGATTTAATCACTGCCCTGCGAGAGGAGCGAGCAAGCAGGCAACAAAGCCGTCCTCGAGCCTTACACGTCCTGTCTTCAATGCTCCCCGTAGGTGGACCCAGGAGAGGCTATCCGTCACCCTCCACCCAGCTCGTTTGAAGATGAGAGGAAGCGAGTGCGAGCGGAGGGAAGGCCGAGAGGAGGAGAGGTAGATGAAGCCCCGCTTGTTCTCTTTGAACTGCTAATCGCCGTGTTTAAAGCTGACCTCGCTTCCTGTCTCCGTCTGTGCGCGGCTCATTAAAATATGTACCCCGATAAAGAATCCGGAGGGGAGTTCAGCATATTTGCGCCACGGTGGTAGTCAAACATGAAATTTCCTCCTCGATGGTAAAGCCACTGCGTGAAAACCACTTGTATTATTAGACTTGCACGTCTGACCGAGAGAGGGATGCTCTATACTTTATTTCGTTGCCTTGACTATGTCAGAAAGGATCTGATGCACGCTATTCATAAAGTCGAATTACTTCCTTATCATGATCACTTTCTCGGAGCAAAATGCAATCCTCTGTGCAGTTGACAACCAGTCAAGAGAAATTCTGTGAATTCGTATCTGAACTGTGGATGAATTTCATAAACATGTATTTATTCACAACAGCGTTTTTAATTGAAAACCACACAGCAGTAAGTATACAGGACTCTCATACTGTCTGGTGTGCTTTTTCAAATCGCTCTTCTAATGACAATTTCAAAAGAGGGAACAAAAAATGGTTCATGATAAAACTTAAGTGCTGAATTAATATTTTAACATGGATTGACTGCTGACCGGTCTAGTCTGTAGTCTGGCTCCCAGTTGTGTTCGGGTCTTAGAGATCGAGTAATTGATGCCCTGAACAAAAAGTTTGGAATACTTATGGCCACATGAAGCTCCTCAATGCACTTTAACATGATTCCTTGACACCGAGATGCCACCGAGATGACGCTAAAGCAATTTTTGGCACAATTTGAAAGCCAGAGCAAAACATCCTGGTTGCATTCTGTGATACAGTACTGTTAAAGCGGAAATCAACCCAAACATATATTTTTTAAGAATATGTTCTATGCAGGCAAATTGGTCGAAACACAGCATTCAGATTAATATTGTGTTTGGCGAATATGAGTTAAGCAATAAAATCCCCCCGTTTTTAGCCATGACTGGGCGGCGGCCATTTTGTCACTTCTGTCGACTGAAAATGACATCACAGTATTACTCAGGGCCCAGGTAACGACCAATCATAGGTCAGCTTCAGAAAACAGGTGAGCTGGGGCCGGAATCAAACCCACGACCTCTGAACTGTGAGGCGGACGTGCTAACCAGTCGACCACCGCTTAACTCATATTTCATATTAATCACATTGCCTTGTTTCAACTGGTGGGCCTGCATAGAACATATTCTTGAAAAAAAATATGTTTAGGCCGACTTCCCCTTTAACTTTTCTGGGAATTTCTGTCAGAAAAAATATGCAGTAATGTGTTTAATGCGACTTTCCTGTTTCTGCACTCCTGACGACACCGGTGCACAAGATGCATTGAGTGACGTCAGCGTAACAGACTTGATTGACTCTGTACTGAATACAACATGCTCCTTGATCTTGTAGGGCACCCTTCTTTTTGCCCCTAATACAGAGTCGCTGGTTCTTATTTACGTACTCAGTTTTGGAACACGGTGTCCTATCAGTTTACTAGTGTGTATTGGATCTGGAGGGGGAAAAAAAAACACCACCCGAGCAGGCTAATCTATCTCGACTGAATCCAGATCCAATTTGGGAACATTCACACTCACGCTCGAGCCCAAAGATCGGCGGGGCGAGGAAAGGTTGAGGCAAGCCGACTCGGCTAGCGTAGGATCAATCAATCATAGCTGCCGTTGGCTCGTATTGACTCCGCCGTCCCACTGGGGTTCACACTCGATGCACTTTAAGGCATTTTTTCGCACGGGTCGATGAAGGAACGTGCCCGGCCCAACTCTCACCGTTTATTGGGACGCGTTTGGGTAACGATGTGTCTCTCAGGCATGGCGCCGGGGACCCCGGTGCGCTGCGTGCCGCCCCGCTCCGACACACCCACTCAATGGATGTTGATGATGTTGACATAACTGAGTTTCAACAAAATGGCGGTTTTAACAGTTATCCAACCTTTTGTTACTGGAGAATTATGGCGATCAAATGTGGCTTCTGGTGATCCACTTCTGCTCTCAAATGCTTCAATATTGGATCTTGTGTTGAGGGAGGTATTGAATTCACATTGCTTTCACCTTGAGCCCGTCTGAGCGTCGTCACGGATAATACAGACTCCTACACCTGCTCGCTTTGAAAGAACTTCACAACCTTTTTGCTCAATACTGACCTTCCACATTCACTAAGCACAACTCATTAGCTATGAACAAGACTGAAGCAACTCGGGCAATTTAAGAGAAAAGCTTGTTTTGTTGAGACTTGTGCATTTATGCCCGGCAACTGGCAGCACACTCAGTTTTGAGTGATGTTGCATACTATGTGGGGTGGCAATTCCCCTTTTTTTCATTTCCCCAGCCGTCCAAGTGGTTTTCTTTGAACAAGCTTTGATGGACAAGATAGGACAATACTGTAAATGCCATACAAGATAAACATGAATTCGCAAAGGGTGGTAATGGGAAAAAAAGAACGCAATAACAACATGATACGAAAGAAAAAACATAATGGCAGGAGATGGCGTTGCCTTTTGATGCACAAATGCTGTTACGGTCCGACTATCATTTTAAAGGGGCTTCCGTTAGCGTTTCCGTCGACAAACGTCAACCCTGGTCTGTAAAATCAATCCGTCCATTTTATACACTGCCCATCCTCGTTAGAGTCACGAGTAATTGGAATGTAACCCAGGTGACTTGCGGCGAGAGGCCAACTGCCATTGAATTGACTTTACTCTATGTCTATCATCACATTTATCATCTTTGTTCAACTGTGGAAGTTCCACTGTACAGTCGTTTTTTTTTTTTTTCTCTCTTGTTATCCAGATGGTCATCAATCATCTAAATCATGCACTGACAGGCTGAGTGAAGGATGATTGACAGCTGATGATTACCAGAGCTGAAGGGCGTCCCGGGTCTCCCGAGCAAACATCTCTGGAGGTTGTAGCCTTTTACTTGGCATTGAAAGATGACTTTATTAGGACTAAGAGGAAAAATAATGGTTCACAAAACTTATCAAAGCAAGCTGTGCCAAAGTTATGGACAGCGTTTATGATGAGGATGAGGAGTTAACCACTGTTAATATTGAAAGGTAAAAACAAACAGTTGGTGACGCCGCTCACTTTCTGGTGTACAATCTGTTCTTATTCTACATTGTCAACTTAGAATTACTGTGCTGCTGATCAACCAGGACACATGTTGTGTAACTAGAGGGCACCAGATGGTTTCATCCAGCCGATAGAGCTGCGTAGATTTGTAGCGAGTGTCAGTGCGACGTGAGGAGGCAAACATTCAGGGCTTATTTCACCCAAATTTATTGTCTGCTTTCATACCAGAGATAAACTTGTGTTCAAACGTTACTCCAGTCTTTATGGCTGTAATTTACAGTAAACATTGTCCATCCAAAAGGCAGAAAAATGGCAGCAGGAAGAGGCACTTGACAGAGGCAGTGTAGTGGTTTAGTTTTACAGGATTAACTTCACTCACTGTAAAGCGTCTTTTTTCCACAACCCAATTTGCTGAGTATGTCTGACACCATGACCCTTCTTTTATAAGGAGCCTGAGCGGTGTAAGGTAGGGTGGGGATAAGAGGTGGGTGTGGGTGTGTGTGTGAAGGGGGGTGGGGGGGGGGGGGGGGTGCAATAGTTCATTGGCAGGCAGGTCCGCTCAATAGAATCAAGGTAATAAAACAAGTTTGAGAGGAAGGCTGAAAACAAGCGGAAAGCGGGATTGAGTTGAGCGGCGGCTGAAACAACCATGAGGTGAAAATGCTTTCCATCTGACAGGTTACTGATTGACTCAAACCTTCTAAAAGGATTCACTAAGACTTTTTAAAGTGGGAGAAGAAAAAGTAGCAGCCCTTCCTGGCCTTCATTTCTGGGTAATAGAACCGTTTGTTGGGTGGACCAAAAAGAGGCTCGATTTTATTATGTTTTTAAAGACAGTTTATCCATTTCACATTTTATGAGCAGTGCAACATCTGACAGATTTAAAGACCTTGTAAAGTGTATTCAGAGATTAGTTTCTATTAGTTTCATGTTTGAAGATAATTACTAAAAACGATCAAAGACTATGAACTGTGCAGTATTGGATTGTGGGGAAGTAGCAATGTGTAGGCAGAAACAAAAAATTGTTAGACTATGTAGCATCCTATTTTCCAGGTCGTAGTACTGTTTTTTTTTTTTGATTGACAGCTGACAGTTGAGCAAATTGTCGTTTTAGCGTATTCAGTGGACATGCCTATAATTTAGCGGGGTTGATAATGCTGTCACATTTTGAAGACATTTATTTACTTTAAAGGGACCTAAATGATGTTTGGAGTCTCATATAAAACGCAAAGTGACTTAAACTTCATCTTTACCTGTTGTGTTTATTATGCATGTCGTGCAATGTAATTAAGTGGAACAGACGCAACCAGTTATGGACTGTGTCGTTATGAGGTACAGCTATGGTTAAAAAAAAACATTTGTCTCCAATCTATGACTAGTTTAGATTTTCAGTCTAACTTTCCAACTGCAATGATGCAACTGTAAATCTCTCTTCCAGGGTCAAATTGTCACATTTTAACATTCTTTCGTCTGGTGTAATATAAAGTAAAAAGGCGTTACTAGATTAGCCACTGTTAATATTAAAACTTGAAATAATTACACTGGTCAGCAGCACCTATACGTAATTTTGACACTGATTTAAAAAAAAAAAGTATTTTCTATTTTTCTAGCACACACACACACGCACGCCCGCACACGCACTCACACACACTACGTTTATTATTTATTTTCATTTTTTGTTTTGAAATTTGACCTATAATAACCGGCACAATCCAGATTTTACCATGCGTTAGAATTTATAGCATATGTTTGTGCAACTGCAAAGTTCCACTGAACAGTACATTTTGCAACTCTTCTATCCCCCCATGCTTTTGAAATGTGATGGAGTCATGAGAGAGCTCTGCCCTTCGCTTGAGTAATAGAAATATATTTTTTTCTACTGCATTAACTTTAAAAACTTAAAAACATTCTACTAAGAGGTTTTCAACTGACTGAGCTCATAACACATACAAACACAACGCTATTAGAGTTTCCAGCGCCTTCCTAATTAAATGCATTTAGATACACAGGTAAATGGGTAGACAAACGCGCAAATATGTCCTGTATCCGCGGCTGTCATTAAAGTTCTCTTATTACTTCCACCCACTTCTCTTCCAACCTATGTCAGAAATCCATTTCCCTAATGGCGTCTTTCCATTAATCCAACCACTTTATGATGCAGTTTGCTGGCCAATTACATTGATGGGCAACAAGGCTAGCTTTGCACTGCTGGTTTCAATATTTTTGCTTTTCAATATTTCTAATGATCGGTACATAGCTAGAACTGTACGTGCTAGCACATATGTATTATTTCTTGGTGTCACTTTAATATGGTGTATGTAATCTTGACTTTTGTGAAGTCAACAGTATATTTACCTAGCATGGGTCGTTTGTTAGCATACATGTTCTGAATGTGTTCCTTCATCAGGATCCCGCAGGTCAACTCCCCCTTTTTTTTTAATTGTCATTTAACAAAGTGCCTACGCGACGGTTGGCCTGTAAATGCACAGAAGTGATTTTCTTAGCACAGTTTATGACTTCTCCCTTCGATTGCCCTGAAAGAAGTAGTTCTAAAGCATCAGCCATCTCCTCTGATTAGAACTTTGTATAGCAGAAATGCATGAAACGACCCACGCACACACGCAAACCCACACAATTCTTTCCACCTCACACAAACATGTCCCAACTACACTTACGTCACACATCCGTAATCAAAACTGACACTCACCCCCTCCTCATAACACATACACACTCCAAACCACCAGCCCCCCCCCCCCCCCCCGCTCCTCCCTCATCTTCTCTCCCCAAATACCAGGCGGCTGAACATCCGACTCTCCCGGTAAGCCTCGGGCCAATTAGTGTGCTGTTGCCGCATTGTTATCTACCTGCCGTTGCGGCTTTCTCCTGCCGCCACAAACTTTTACTGCTGCTCCACGGCTGCCCACATGAGGCTGAGATGTGATGAGTTGGGGGTTGGGGGTTGGGGAATCGCAATAAAAAGTAAAGGTGACTTGACTTGAAAATGACCATTAAAGACACCTGTAATGGAAAGGGAACTGGAAAGGGAACCAATAGCGGCCCTCAAGGACCGGAATTTGACACCTAAAGTAAAGCACAGATTTCAATAACTTTTACTCATTCTGTACTTTTTATTTAGCAATTTAGCTATCCACATCATAAGCGTATGTTTAAAATGGGTTTCTTTCCTGGATAGATTAGTTGACAAGAGCACATTTCCAAGATTTACTTGTGGCAAAAAAAAGAAAAGGAAAGAAAAAGAACCTGGAGTCCCACGGCTGTAGCCTGAACTTTACTTTGTCAAGAGGGGTTCACTCTGCTTAAAGTTCACATCCAGACAGTTTTTCGGCATGAACAGACGCGCAGAAGAATACAGATGACAGCTTCCCTGTGCTCGGAATCCTGTGTGACAATCAGCAGTGATACACAGAAGATCGCCTACACAAAACAACTCATAACTTCTGTGGGATTTTGTGCTAATTGCACGTCTTTTGTCTCAGACTCACTGTCTACTTGGGCAATTCTCACAGCAGGGGGATGTCTTTCACGTAAACAGACAACTGACTGTAATTCGGATTTCGACCTCAGATTGCTGGAGCCAATCTCTGGTGGCTTTTCTCCCCCCCAACGTCAACACACACCTACTCGAAATTAAAATAGAAATCTTCCTGACTTCAGCTCAACACTCCACTCATACCACAGGTTGCCACTTTTACACTCCCCATTATTATAACCATTAGCTCATTTGTGCTGATGTCTATTGGTCCCCTGAACATGAAATGCAAGACGTGCGTTCAGCAAAATGGCTGTTGTGAGCACATTAAGGAAAGGCTTGAGGCATTCGTTTTTGGTACAACTAATAATAAACATGAACTAGTGGTGGATATAGACTAATACAATGTATAAAATTACTGGGATGCCAGGAGAGGTTGTACGCATGAGATCAGCACTTTTTTGCATTCGCCATGCACTTAAATGCCAGACACAGAGTCTGCCCTGGCCCCCCCGTGTCTTCCACTTTCTGTTTAGCCGTGCCTTAAAATAGAGGGACTTCCAAGTCAGACCGTTCTTCGGAAAGCATGCCACTTCGTGTTCATAAATGATACAAATTCAATGCCTTGCACACCAATGTCCGGGTCTTTACTGACCCCGTCGATATAGCCAGAATGGGTAACCATGTAAACCAAGGTCATTTGTAGGCTGGCAGTCGACTAAAACTCTTGAAGATGGTGGATGGGCAAGTAGAAGTAAAATCTCTCAAAGGAGAGCCCTCTGGCATCAAAGAAGACATCAACTGCGGAAGAGACAGAAGAGGTGGCACCTCAGCGACTCACTGACTGTGAAGGCAGATGTAGGCTGCAGCGGTGCTTCAATCCCAATCATCTGGGCTCCCCGGCCGTTGGATCCCTTTTGAGAGCTGTCAAGATCGTGGATTTCCCGGAGTGCAATGAGATCTGCATGTTGATTAAAGTCACATGCATGTCTCTAAGAGATCCCCTTGGAATTAACTGGAGAGCATTATCCTTGACTTGGGGGATAGCCAAGAGACACCAATGTCTTGCTGTCATCAAAGATTTTCCTTTGGGACTTTCTACCCACTGAGTTTAGTCCATGGCTCAAGCCACTGGTTAAAATCCAGAACCCTCAACCATAACGCAAGACCAGGAGCACCAGGTCTATTGAATGCCAACATGGCTTGAGGTCGTTTATGGAATTCATTACTCCCCAATTTTCTGCCCAAATTTCTGTTGATTTCACAGTCACCAGGAGAGTGGTGAGATAAGTGGACCCGTCTGCCGTACAAGACACAGACGTCCATCCATTTTCTACCTCGTATACTGTTCAGTGTCACAGATGAGCTGGAGTCCATCTCAATTTACTTTAAGAGACGGGGTACACCCCGAACTGGTTGCGAGTCAATCACATTGCATATATCGACCCTAAAGCCCTTCTACACAGTTTTAGCTTCTACTCTTCTGGAAAGAATTGGAATGTATTTTTGCGGAGACCTGAACGCACGATCTGTTGTCGTTGATCCCAAATGCGTTTGGTGGGTTTAGACTAAGATTAAATTTAGGTGTGTTGCAAGACATTTTGTCCGCTAAGGGTATGTGTTTTTCTTTCAAGCAGCAATCATTCAAAGTTAATGCTGTCATCACCTCCACTTTTGTCAAGTATCCATCAGCAGCTGCCCAAGCGGGATCCAAAATGAATATGGACATTGTTTGGTTGATTTTTATGTGTCCTAACAGCCAACTATGCATTTCTTGTTTGTTTGCGTTCAAGGATGCGTCTTGGCAGAAAAATGTCAGAGAAGCCGTTTTAGGATCAAGAAAAACCATAATGATCCTTTACCCAAAGTGACCTCCTCCCCCAGATCCTCTTGTCACAGGTAATCTTTGTCTACTTTGCACTTTTCGTGCTTTTTATTTTTTATTTTTTTGATAACCCGGTCATATTCCCGAGATGCCGTGTTTGCTTGGTTGCCTTTTTTTCTCCACCAGCGATTTTACTACACACAGGTGAGTGCAGACCAAGACTGCTTGTAGATACACTGTTCTTTTAGGTCTTTGTGCCTTCCTTAAAGAGAGCTAAATTGCTGTTCAGACCACTTTAATTCACCCGTATCGGAATGTGTTGTCCACACTTGAGCCAAATTCAACCAGGCACTTTCCTTCACAGTGTGTGGGAGAAAATGCTGGAACATTCTATTTTTTTCATAGTAAAGGCAAAAGGAGACCATGAATAGTAGTAAGCCTCATTACTCTGGTAAATGGATGAATACTACATGGCCTGTACCTCCTACCATATTCCTGCAGGAGCAAATTGGTCTCAGGGGATCCATAGCTGTGCGTGCGTGTGTGTGGCGGGGGTGGGGGGGGGTGCGCGTGTGTGTGAGCGAGTAATGTGACTTACAGGAACAACAACTGACAAAGACAAAAGACTTCAGGGAGATGACATGCGTCAACGTTCAATGTTCTATTTCAAACAAACACTTCTCGTGGGACGTCATATTTCAATCGAAGACATTTTTTCGTGCGTCGTTGTGCTTAAAGCAATCATTTCACCAACTGTGACTTTTTACGAAATCCAAAACTAACTGTCGAACCTGCTCTCATGAGAATTTAATGGGGTTTTGTGTAAAAAGTGATTCTCATTCTCATGAGACTTAAGATTAATTTCACATTAAAGCGGAGGTCAACCCAAACATATTTTTCTCAAGAATGTTGCGTTTATGGAATATGAGTTAAGCAGCAAAATCCACCCGTTTTAGCCATCTCAGGGGGGCGGCCATTTTGTCACTTCTGTCAACTGAAAAGGATATCATAAATGCTCAGGGCTCAGATAACGACCAATCATGGCTCAGCTTCAGAAAACAGGTGAGCTGTGATTGGTCGTTACCTGAACCCTGAGCAACTGTCATTTCATTTTCAGTCAACAGAAGTGACAAAATGGCTGCCCCCAGAGATGGCTAAAACAGGTGGATTAGGTCTTATTCCACAAACGCAATATTTATCAGAATGCCTTGTTTCAACTAGTGAGACTGCATAGAACATATTTAACAACACACAAAAAAAAAAAACCTGGGTGAGATGTTATTTCCAAATCATTCGAGGAAAGACTGAAGGAAAGCTGGTGGAAGTTTCTCCAACTTCGTTTGAGGCTCTGTTGTGTAAAATGTCTCAAGACCAAATGTGACTTTTGAATAGTTGTGTGACATGTCCACCGCACACTCAGGAACATGTTTTTATGCGCTCACAGGAAGGGGAGTGTGTCAAATCCGCTTGATCAGATGACAATCCGCTGTAAGTTTGCTCTGGGACTCGAGCGCATAGAAGTCTGAGACAGTTTGGGTCTTGTCAAACAGAAACACACAGTTGGCTAAATCCCCAAATCTCGTTTGCGGATTGCTATGATATGCTGTGCAGTCAATGGGGGATGATTGTTTGGTTTGGATGTTTGCATTTGGAAAGAATTTTTCCCATAAGAAAAAATGGAAATGGAAATATTCTGGTCCAGGGTAATAGTGGCACCATTAGAAAAGCTTTATGAACTGTGTTTTAAGTTACATTTTATCATTGTAGTCTACCCTGAAACACTGCTGAATGTTGTTCAATGATGGCAAAATAACTGTACTATCGCACGGTGGCACCGTTATTGCTGTATGACAAACGTCTAAAGGTCTGTTCACTGAAACCATTTAGAGGTCAAATTTTTTAAAAACAACAGCATATCTCTGCACCACAAATGATGCATTTAAGTGTTTATGAGTATCCGACTGTGTAATTTAACAACATCAGCCGTTGTCGGGGGCTGACGGTGACCTCCACGCCCTCTCGCTCACGTAATCTCTCCTCCACGAGCACTCAAGCATGCGCACATCCACAAACAGATTTTACTAGCCAGTTGTCCTTGGTGGGTCTCATAAAAACACCTCGCCAATGCCCGTGGTTGTTTCGTTTGGGCCGGACTGCGAAATTGCGACGTCTTGGCAGATGGCGGCGTCTTGTGCTACCCGGCGGACGTGATGCGGGAAAGGACACGGCGAACACGTGCACTACTTCGGCTCGCCGGAATGAGGACATGAAGTCCTGTTGGAGGAAAGACATTTGAGACCGGAAGCTGTGTGCCCCAGCTGCTTATGGTGTACAGGAAGTAAAATGAATGAAGATGGCCTCTGGCGAGTCTGAGCACGCGGTTCTATTTTGCACATTCACAAACGTGAATGGGTTTGTCGGGACTTTGCTCAAGTTTTGTTCACTGAAAATTTTGCCCAGCGGTGGTGGTCAAAGTACAGTCTGTGGACCACATAGGGTCCGCTTCGTTCTTTAGTTTGGCCCACTGAGCATTTATATTATCAAGAGTCCTGTAATAATATGGTCCTGTAATAAATACATTTATGATTCGTTGATCTCAATAAAAAATAATTGATTTATTGTTTTTTTTAAAATGGAAAAACAAAACAAAACAATAATCTGTATTTATTTATTTATTTATTTATTTATTTATTTATTTATTTATTTATTTATTTATCGATTTATTTTCATTTTAATTGTAATCGGTTGACTATTATTTAAGTTATAAAATAAACAAATATAAAACAATGATTAAAATATGTTATTCAATTTAAAAACGAGCATTATTTTTTTAACAAAATAATGTGACGCATTTATTTCTTCTTTTTTTCCCCCCCTTACTTGGTAAAGGCAAGGCAGCTTTATTTGTACAGCACAAACATATACAAAGCAACTCAATGTGCTTCGCACAAGCAAGGACATAACACCTACAAGCATTTACAAACACATCGGTTAACAACATTCAAAAGCATAGCAAAGAAAACAATAGTATCTTACATAGATTACGAGATTATACGATGACAAAATACAAATGTATTATTTTTTATTTAATTGAATATTTAATTAGTTTACCTTAAATATAAAATACCATTAGTTTTTATTGGTTTTATTGTTCAACTCTTTACTGTGGTTAACTTCTTTGTACACTTGTTCGGTATTCGAATCTTGGCTCAGGCCCTCTTGTGTGGGGTTTGCATTTTCTCTTGCTTCTAGTGTAGCTGGGATAGGCTCACCTGTAACTAATGAGAATGGATTCAGGGATGAATAAATGCCTTGGAGGAGGTCATCTCACACATCCGGCAGGGGGCACAGTTATTCCAGAAAGTAAGGCGAGTGAGGGACTGATTTGTAAAAGTAAACTAATGGAGCAGAACAAATTGTCCATAAGCAAGCTGGGGATTTTGCACTATGTATAGTGCTGCACATTTGTATGATTTTGACACATACGGATGCTATAAATGCTGCTTAAGATGCTTCTATCGCCATGGCAACTGAAGTTCTGCATCATTTGTGGACACGATGTTATGTTATAATGAAAGGGCAGCGACATCAAAGTGGCACAAGGTATGAATTGACACAGCGCCGCTATTTATTATCTGAAGCCAGTGAAGTCGGCCATTGCTGTTGTCTTCCATCCGGTAATTTATGTGGAGGTGAGAGATCCGAAATCAAATTGAAAGAAATATCAAAGACGTTTCCAAAGAAAGGGAAAACAGAAGCTATACTAGATTAAGGGGGGGAAAAAAGTCATACTTGAGTGTGTCAACCTCTGGGGATGAAGACACAAGGACGTCTCATGTCTGCCTCAAGACCTCAATTATCTCATCTAACCTGCATTTGATTACCGGCGCTCTTATCCCTCATTCCTCTTCTTCTGTAACTCAGTCTACAGCAACGGAAGGAAAAAGGCAAGAACACAAAGTTAGGACTAAGACGAATAGCATAAAAAAAAAAAAAGAAAAAGTCATTTTCCTCTATTAAGCAGCCACGAGCCGTTCGTTGAGCGTATTTATGGCTTAAGAGTGACTGAATGGAGATTGAGATAAAGGACACAGGAGGACATGCAACTGCTTAATGGAATGCTTCAAAGTCCCCGCGTCACATTTGGTGTGTTTCATTACCGCTCTCAAGGTCCCTCACACAGTGCGGACACTTTTCTCTTGTGTCAGTCCTGCTTGTTGTTTGTGTGTGTTTGTCTGCTGTGGGGTGTGTGCTGCCATTCAGAATGAAGGCAAAACACTCCATTCTAGACACGTGAATGCAAGGCAAGTATGGAAGTTGCATGAAAACAAACAAAGCCCATTGCAGTTTGCTATTCATGCGGGTGCAGCAAATGTCGGTTTGACGTGAGCACACCGATGCGTTTTTACGAGCGATACCCATGAGCATGCGGGTGTTTACGTTTGTATGCCCTATCGTGGGGTTCAGTTTTCCTTCTCATTCAAATCGGCTTTAAATGATTCCATGTAAAAATAACATAACATTGTCGGATCAAAAAACATTATGTAATCCCATAACATTGGCTCATAAGTCGAAATGAATGATGAAGAAAGAGTACCAATTATTATTTCATTCACAGTGTTGTTTCTGCCCATTGGGGTTTAATTAAGGAACTTAGAATGATATCAGAACAAGCACTTCACCATGTAATGGCCTGAGCTCTACATGTCTTTTCTCCTCCCCCTATTATTTTTCATAAGACGCATTGCCTGAAGGGCTGATGTTGGAGGGGGGGGGGGGAAAGACATGAAAAAGATAGAGAAACTCAAGTACTAACTAAATAAAAACAAAAGCGCTTCCTCAAGGCTGCCTGCCATGGTTGCAAAAATGGATGAAAGAACAAAACAAAACTTTTCTAATCATAAAAACACAGCATTAGACAAAAACAGCTGCTGGTATACAGTATATCTGTAAAGTGGTTTAGATACCCAAAAAAAACCAAAAACATCTGCTTTTGTTTTCTGTCTTTAGCTGAAAAAAACCTTATGTTAGATAATGGCCCACACTAATGTAACTTGAATTTCCCTGATTTGAATGCAGTGAACTGCACATTGTGTTGGAGGAGACGAGTGTCTCTTCAGTCAGATGTCTCTAAAAGAACCGTGCTACTTAGCTCGCACTCCTTTTCCTCTTTCGTTTCAAGCTTTCTCAATTCCCTTGGCTTCTTTGTGATGAAATGATCCCACGATAGAGTCCTCAACTCTAGCAGTCGTCAGAAAGAGGAGGGAATGGACGGAGGCTCCCAAAGAGAGAGAGCGTATCAAAGGAGGCAAGTAAAACAAAGCCCGGCGAGGCGTGGAAGAT
Source organism: Filicampus tigris (assembly GCF_054856515.1). Lineage (NCBI taxonomy): Eukaryota > Metazoa > Chordata > Actinopteri > Syngnathiformes > Syngnathidae > Filicampus > Filicampus tigris. The sequence goes on along the minus strand of NC_141233.1, from coordinate 11,615,115 downwards.
GAACGGCTTGAATCCTAAATATCCCCTCAATCAAAAGCGCTCCCCGATCTAAGATGTCACCGATTGTTGTTCCAGTTTAAACATCTTTCCTGTTTTAATGTTTTAAAGTACCGAACACCAGAAATCTTATAGGGAACAGCTGAGACTGCTTCCACTTTGGCCTGTTATGATCAGATGGATGTTGTACATGACTAAAGCTCCCTGGGTAGCGTGAACCCAGTTCTGTGTACCTTCATTACTTATTAGTCTGTCTCATCATTTACTCAAGTGCTTTGAGTTGCAGTTTTATCATAGTCAGCAGTGTGACAGCCATTATTACACATTCTGCTGTTACAGTTGAGTTGGTGTCTTGGCTCGTTGGTAGCGCTTCACATAGCTGACGTGTTAGAATTCTCAATTGTCCAGGGTTTGACTGGCAATTAGACCAGGTGCTCATAACAAGTCTTGGACTGATGTTATTTTTTCTTCCCAGGACAGTTATTTCTTTATATTAGATTCTCGTACAGGGCAGGCATCATTTGTGCTTCTTTGAACCGATGACCGTAAGTCCATTTCCAACTGGAAATGCAGTTCAGATCAGTCCAGGTGGTTACATCATTTTTGAAGGGTCAGGTGTGGAGGAGTTTCAGAGATCAGGTGTTTGTGCGGTGGATTCAATATGTTCAATCAAACGGCAGGCATGTGTGGACATGAACTTCTCCGACCCTCCTTGCTCTGTCAGAATCAAATCAAACATTGCTCTTACACTTGGGAGCAATAAAAAACAAGTTTCATAAAAACATGTCCACAATTGTTCAAATGGAAGGTTTTTATGATATATATATATATATATATATATATATATATATATATATATATATATATATATATATATATATATATATATATATATAATAAGTAATTGAGATTACGGGTAGCACAAGTGTACACACCCTCTTATACAGTATCTGCGGATGTGGCTGTGTTCAAAAGCATCCAATCACATTCAAGCTCATGTTAAGTGGGAGTCAGCACACAACTGCCACCATTTCATTTAAGATTCCTCTGATTAAGCGCAAGTAAAGCTCAGATGGTCTAGTAGGCTATTGCTGACTCTCAAGAGAAACAAGAGAGTTACTCTTTTCCATAGAATCATCCGGTCAGTGGGACATGTAAACATAATGAATCCATCAGACACCGAAGTATAGCTTTGACCCATTTTGACTTATCGTGGATTCAATTGGGTTCCAAGTACAACCATATAAACGAGGAATACAGAAGGAGTGTAAATGCACTAAAATTCGAAAAGCATATTGCTATGATGCTAACAGGGGAAACCCCCTTTTTTCTCAGCAACAACAAAATGCAACCGGAGTTAGCAAAAAATGATTACCACAGTCAAAACAAGTTGATTTGCTTTCCCACAACACAGAAAGCTCTCTTTCCCCCCACTGTTAGCGGCGCTCCAAAGGTGTTTCATTCTATCTGTCTGCATTCCTCTCAAGCAATGGAAATGAACACTTTCAGACAGATGCATCTGTGAAACAAAGCAATTACTCCTAATGCAGATTTGTGTCCAAGAATAACAACAGCTTTTCTCGACACGAAACGTTACAATACAAAATCAAAGCAGCCACGTCCTTCGGAATTTGCATTCACGTAAAGAAAACAAAGCATTGTTGCTACTCATGTCGTAATGCTCTTTGCAAATTATAATAGATGTTGAACCTAGCAGCTAGACTGGTTGACATAATTCAAAATAAAATGGCTTGATTGAAATCATAAGGAGTTGAGTCGGGCGATTCATTGAGGTTATGATTTAAAGGGGACAATAACATTTTGCCATCTCAGCTTGCTCATTTGTTTGAGCACATAAACATAAAATGATTCCAGCTCTTTTATTTTTTAGTACTTTATTCATACATTTCCAGGCCCTCAAGTTGCCCATATAATGGAAGGTGTCACGTGACGTGACATGATATTATACATCAGTAGGTCACTCGGTAGGTTCAAGGCCGGTGAAGCCCTGACTTTAGAGTCCGATTTACAAATGTATTAGTCAAACACAGTGGCGTGGCACTCTGACATTTGAAAAATGGTTTTAAAAAAAATCAGCATTCTTTTCCCCACATCTATTTGGCTATAAGAAGCTTTGTACTTTTTTTTTTTTTTTTTTTTTGTCAAAAGATTCCACTTTTGAAGACTTAAAAAGAAAGTTTGGCGGTCTGCTCGTCTGCTTTTCCCCTCTCTCTCTCTCTGAGTCAGTGACTCATGCTGTGAAAGTGTTAAGGTTGCCACAGTAACAGTACAACGGACGGTGATTGATGGAAATGGTGGCTGTAAATTGTGTAATGAGCGAGAGGTGATGGGATCATGATCACCATAAAGAGACCGGGCAGCACTTGATTTTCCACTCGGAGTTCTGTCACATGCTCATTCGGTTGGAGGAGCGTGCATTTCCACAGGTTAGGGAAAGGAAGCTATGATTGTATCGTGACCTTCCTTAATACTTTTTGGACTTTTTGTTCCATTTTGGCAGAGTAAGATGCTATGTTGTGAATTCTCATGGAGCATCCTGTTGGGTTCGGTTCTGTGCCGCGTTTGGTCTTTAGAGTTAAGAAAAAAAAAAAAAAATCAAACAAAACATGGCTTTATACACTCTTTCAGCTTTTCCTTTTTTTTAGTCCTTTATGGTTTTTTATTTTTTCCTTCTTTTTTCCATTGCTTGTAGCAACTCATGTGTAATCCGGGGCTTTGAGTTTGCTGTTTACTATAGCTAATTTTCTCATCTGCATCTTGCTTTATACTCATTTTAAGATGATGTATTTCCTTGTCGTTGTCATTGTTGTTGTTGTGGCTGTATTCCTTAGTGTTCAATATCTAATTTGACTATTCTCCAGATTTCCCTTTTTTTCCACAGTTTCTTCTTGCGCTTGCGGTGCTCTCCTCAATTTTCCCTGGTGAAAATCATCAGAGCCACGCGAAGCTCACAGCCTTCTTTTAAATTCGGTGGTGTCCGCCACTTTTACACCAGTTGCCAGCTGCACACGCAATCGGTTCGAGTGACTGAGCACACAATTTAGCGTCCCATATTTGGGATCTTAGCAAAAGATCGCAATCTTAGTAGCTCACGCACGACATGTCCGCCGTGAGCGCCATGTGCAATGCGTTAGACAAAACATGCAATTTAGTGCTTGCTATTTGGGATCTTGGGAAATCAGGCCCTACATGTTCCATAGGTGTGGATGTTTGCTTGTCTTTATGGGCCCTGTGATCTAGTGGCAATCAGTCCAGGGTGTATTCCGCCCGCCTCTTTTCCATAGTCAGCTGGGCGAGGCTTCAGCCCACCAGTGAACCAAATGAGACAAACGCAGCGGAAAACGCATGGATGGCGGTTTCTAGTCGCGTTGGAAACAGTGAAAAAAGTCATGATGGAATCAAACTGGATTGCTTCTTGTCGTGCTGCTGCAGCGCCGACCTCTCTCCCGCCACGCTGCAACGTCGGAGTTTATTTCCACAGCACCATTCTCACATAACGCTCGCACCCAATCAACACCCACCTATGTGATGCACAGTCACATCCTCATTTTGTCTGAAATGATTACCTTTGTCTCCTATATTTGAGCTTCTTGGCATGCGGGATTTCAAAAGAAAACTGATGGATGGCGGAATAAAGGAGCGCAGATTCCAACTCAGACTGGCGAAGATGAGCGAATAAGCGATGAGAATGGATTCTGAATGAGTGATAGCGAAATAAAAATAGGCAGAATAATAGAAAACGGCTGCGGATGGAAAAATTGAGGGTGAATGGGCGGAAAGTAAAAGACAGTGACGGAGGGTTATAATGCAAAGCTGCGAGGCAAAAGAAGATGTAGGGAGAGACAAATGAGACGGAGAAGGATAATGACACAGTGCTATGAGCATATGTGCCGAGGCAGGGAGAGCAAGATGGAGCTCGGAAATATCCAGGCAAACAAACGTGCATGCACGGTGCCCTCCCTCCTCTGCTCAAGTGTGTGTGCGTGCGCGCGCGCGCTGTCTGCAAATGAGATGGACTCCTTTCCAACACATACACAAACACCCGCCCCCATCTGTTTTCAACAAACATGCTGTCATACACAAACACACAACATGCAATTGCAAAGCGGGATGAAAGCAATCAATATTTTAAGCAGACATCTGAAGAGTCCGTTTTTTCCCCCCCGGGAGGATCAGCCCTAATTGGTCTGAACAAACAGCCAAAGGAAAACAACATAAACAAGGCTCACGCCGAATGCAGCAATTAATAGAATGTGAACAGGAGTCACAAATTAAATCTATGCACAAATATCGACGGGGCTTTTGAACACGTCTCCATTATCCACTGCCAATTATTGTTGTCCGCTGGTTTCAGAGGCCAACTCTGCGCCGGCATTTGCATATCTAAATGAGAGACCATCGCGTCTGGGCGTGCGCACGATGAGTTTGGAATATCTGATGTCCATTCTGTCATTTTGTTGCTTGTTTGCGGTTCATTTGAAGTTGTCTTGTTCATAAACAACCCCTGCTTTCGTAACAAGCTGCGGGTAAACGCAAAACTGGGCCCGACATTTCTCAAGCATGCAATACAACTCTCCGGAGAGCTTGTTATTCATACCAAATATGTCAAAGGTGTGTGTTTTCCACCTTGTGTGTGTCTGTGTTTATCTGCTGCAGTAGATAGAGACGGAAGGCCGGTTTGTGGAGGAGGGAAAAAAAAAAGAAAAAAAAAAGGTCCGTTTAATGGATTTATTCCACTAGTAGTGTTACCGCAGGCGTGCCCAACAGCGCCGTGATCCCTTATGGCCTCTAAACTCTGATCAATACTGTCAGATGTTCAAGAGCAGCAAAAATTAGCAAACCGAAGAGAACATTATAGGGCGGTGTTGTGCCTCAGCGTGGATGACAACCAGTGTTGTGCCATTTTAACTTCAATGACAGCATTCTGTCTTTATTTTTCCCTTGGTTGCGCATCTTGTCTCGGAAAAATGTGCCCACTCGTAAAAGCGCGCCAAATGTGTCAGACTGGGAGGGTATCTCTTGTACATAGATTTAGATCTGGGCTCTGAATTGTACATTTGTGAGTGAAACCTAGCTTTTTTTTAATGCTCGCAGCATAGGCTAAAATGAATATTTCACACAGCCCTGCCATTTGTTTGCATTTGACGACAGTACCTGCTTCCTCACTGGGTGGCAATGCAGGAAAAGAGAAGCCTTTTTTTTCTCATCTCTCATCACACATCAGTCGGTAAAATGTGACGTCACGGTCAGCTCAGTACAAATTGCTCCTGGCGTGATTTTGCTGCCGCTCAGAGCAGGGGTGCATCTCTTCTATCGGGATACAAGATCACTGGCCACCCCAAAATCCTGAAAAATCAATGTAGAGAACTATGTTTATTTTTGACTGATGACTGACATTTCATATTTTTTGTGGCACATACATAATAAATCGTTAACTTTAAGAAAAAAAAAAAAGATTCAAAACAGACCCCTGCACAATTTCCCAAAGAACAGGAATTCTGTAACTCAATTCAACTCAACTCAACTTTATTAATAAAGCACTTTAAAAGCACAAGTACTACCACTACTTCTACAACTATGACTATTTATAATAATGTTAATATTATTACTACTACTACTGTTAATAATAACACTAGTCAACACATTTTTACACATTTTCTTAATCAGAAATGCAACTAAATGTTCCTAAATGATTTTATATTATGGTATATATACTCACATCAGGCATATCAGGTTTTCAAAATAATATTAATAATGATTATATAATAACAATAATATTACATGTAATATAGCAATATATTTACCGTAATAATATTTTTGAGTTAAGGGTTAATTTCAGCAACAGGTGGATTTTTTTTCTCCTGAAATGTCATGGGTGTAAATTACAATACATGTTAAAATCTGTAATGTGCAAACAAACAAACAAACAAATTTTTTTTTCTCAAAAACAAGATGTGCTAGAAAAAAAGTTATGGCATTTTTTTAATTAGAGTCAGAAATATGATGAGGGACACAGCCATCTGTGAGAACAATTTAGTGTTGACCAGTGTTTCGTTATTGACGCTTCAGAGCGCTCTTCAGGACACCCAAAGACGCTAACAAACTTAACTTCTTCTTGGTGGATGTAAATATTCTCTTGGGTATATACATAGACACCTGACCTGTTTTTTTTTTTCCTTGCAAATTCAATTTGCACTGAAGGTTAATCACAGAAGCCTCCTCTGAGCCTTTCCGCATTATCCTGACAGCGTGCAAATATTGGGTTTGATATTTGCTGTGATGTCCACTCAGGCTTATAGTAAATGCAGGTGATGCAATAGAAAGGAGCGGGTTGGATATAAAAGCACTCATCCTTTTTAACCTTTCCCGTCTTGGGCAAATGCTGATCTCAAAGGAAAAGACTGTGCGCTTAAGCGTCGGGGTGGAGAAAGTCAGAGGGAAATTAAAATAGACACATTATTTACTCGTTACCGCTACAGTGCTACTAAGAACCGTTTCGTGACATAACTGCCTTTTTCCCTGTCAGCTTTAATCCTCCACCTCCCCTGGTTTTACTCGCACCGTCAGCCTCACCTCCCACCATCCTGCCCTCTACCCACTCTTGTCTCTTGCTGAGATGTTTGAAGAACTGCTCGGAAATACTAAACTGCCTACTTGAAAGGGAAATTCTGCACGTTAGCATTATACTGCATGTTAGGCCTGCTCCTTAAGATGGTCCTGAGTTGCCTTGTGATGCCCTGGACCTGACTCACTATTGCTTCTTATTCGAATCGAAATGCGGTGAGCGACCAAACGAGTAAAATAGTAGTTTTGAGTACAAACCAAATCTTTTTACACAGCCTCAATTTTTCCCCATTTTATCAACAAATATAAGATATAACTATGAACTAATTTCATGCAGTAGCACATGCAGGGGCCTCCTTTGTTATGACTTTTTGAGACTAATACTAATTCAGAGACTAATTCATGTTGGATGTTGATTTGTGAGTAACATCGACTTCAAGTGGTGGTTCTTTGTGTTTTTTTCCCCATGTGAGGTCTAAAAATGTGACTTCCCAGTTTTCAGGACCGCAAAGTGTGTTTCAAGGCTCTCTTAGAGTAGGAATAAGGTTTTTCTGACATCACGAATTATGTTGGCCGGTGTTGATCGAACGGGCCAACCCTCACAGTATACATCAGCAGAAACGACAAATGCCAGGCGCTACCTCGTTTCATTATTGTAAACAGCTGATGATGTCGAACTTTGAAATATTTGGCAGTCATCCTGTGGCATTGTGGAAGATGACAGGCCGTCAACAAAAGTCTACTATTCTCCTATGTGCTGTTTTTGTTGCTCGAATGGAAACTTTGTGAATTCAATATTCTTCAGTTACTTCAGTAATTTCGAGGTATGTGATCAGGGTACAATACATCATGACTGGTGAACAAAATATACATTATTTGTAGTTATAAATGATCATTTTGGACCATTTCAATGGCATTGGATAGTTTGCGGCACAGTGGTTGGGAATCACTCATCTACACTATAAGACTGGTCTTATATGTCTTTGTTATTTTATGCAACAGTTTCTGCTGCTGCATCACCAGTCCTGTCACCATCTCAAGCTTACTATAGAGAGACTTGTCTCCCCCCCCCACCTATTCCCATTATGTATCGTCTAAAGGCCGTTTGTATATCAGCATTAGGAGCAAATGTGTTTACAGTTAGATTAGCTACCCTGTCACATTTACTTTCGGTGATTTAGCAGCTAACTGTGTTGCCGGGTGGAGGCGGGGGCATCTTGTGCGATGATATAGAGTCAGCCGTGCGGCGTACAGAAGCATCCGGGAGCTCGGACAATTCTGCGGCGACACAAAATGATAGCCATTTAGTTAGTTGTCATGTCTCTGGCCATCGCACAGCTTTTCAAAAGGCTCGCCGCAAATTAAAAAGCGCTTTGGTTTGCACACATGAAAGGAGCGAGCGAGTGGGCGCCGCATAAAGCACCCACTTTGTACCTTGAGGAAGAGCCGAGGGGCATAGCAGGGGAGGCCATGTGAGATTGAGAGGTAACAGTGGTGACCCCGAGGTAATTGGCAATTAGAGAGCTGCCAACATTATTGTTCAAGGCTATAATTAGGATTCTCTCACACGGACGCGTGATCTTGTGTAAGGTCCATACTAACGTTCATTTAAGTACTGTGCACTTTGCTATGACCTTCTGTAATCGCACTACTTTGTCCTAGCAACCGTTACGTTGGTCCTTTCATTGGACACAACTCTATATGTTGAGCAATTGAAATGCATAAGGCTTATGTGTGGAGATTTGATGTATGAATTTGAAATGTTGCCGACCTCAGAAACAGCTGAAGCTTGACAACAGTTTACACCTGTTGACCTCACGTACACACAGCTACATTTTCTTCGGATTAGATTTGATTTGACAAGATGTTTTGGAAAACTGTAGACAATCTTCAGAACCAATTGAAAAAAAAAGAACAAATAACCAGACAAACCCATAACAATGAAACATGAGCACCTATGGAAGTTGTTTGAACCTTAAAATGTAGAGTTACTTGATGCATATGTGCACTGAATGAAATGTTTTGCCTTTTTAGCACGTTACACTCTGGAGAGAAAGGGAAAAAATGAAGATAACACCTCCACTTTGAAATCCATCTTTCCAAAGTGCCAACATGGATTCCCTACTGAGAGCCTCTGTCTTAGCCCTCTTTTAGTGTGTGTTGTCGGGATTTTTAATTCTGCAATCAAACCTTTGTGTGCTATCAAAACCTTCACCCAACCTACATTTTACAGTATTTAGAGCATATATATTCTCCTGTTGAGTAGTCCACAACCTCTCTGTATTAGAAGTCACATTGTATGCCCCAAAGGTTCACAGTTTCACAGTTTCACAGCTCAGCTACCATGGACCACAGTTGGCAGGTTTTGCAGTATGTAGCGATCCTTATTTCCACTACATACAGCGCCTGCCCTATTTTTTATGGCGTTTCATTACTTCCAACCGTTGAACAGAACAGAAGCTGCACGCTATTGCGATGAAGGGGTAAAGTGTGTCCACAAAAGTTCTAAAACAACTTCACTTGAATAGTGATGAATCGGAGTGATGTCAATCCTAACATGCTATGAACTATGAAACCGTTTCTTATTCATTATTCGTTTCCTGTTGAATTGCTAAGGCATGGAACTCAGAAGCAAAATCCAAGCGGAAGTGCACTGAAAACAAATTGCTTTCAATCCTCACTGGTATACACAATTTAAGACCTCATGATTTCTTCAACACCTTGCTTTCCGCAGCTGCCCTCTTGCGTGGCCTTACGTTACTCGATTTGGCCAGTGCAAATAGTAGAACGTGTTGAAAAGGCAGCCACACTCCAGATGGTATTGGGCTCTTTGAAGTAACTGACAAAGAAGCATCAAAGAAGTTAATGCAAAAGCTTTACACTACTTGCACCGTGAGGAACCTGTTCCCAACCATCACTTTCGCCGTCTTTTCCACAAAGACCCGTTTAAAGCGAACGTTACCCATGATCCTTCTCCACTCTGCTGCAAGCTCATGCAACCTCACTGATTATACGGGTTTTTGTCCTATGGCAGAAGACACAGTTGCACAAAAGCCAACTATCATGACTCCTGCGACACTCGCCTCTTACACATAAGCATGGAGTATAATGACGAAAGTCTTGGGAAGAACTTCTTTTCGAAATTCCTTTCCACAGTTTTATGCTTCCAATTTTGGGGGAACAGTTCAGGGAAATTTTGACTTCGGATGTGATCGTACCAAGCAAGGTCCATACAGACACGCTTGGATGAGGTTTATGAGGAATAACTTGACCTCAAAGGCTTCAAACACCTTTGCGATGAACTAGAACATAGACTGGGCTTAAAAAATGATCCAACAGTGTTATAATGCCAAAATCAAATGCTATTCCCCAAAAAATCTTCCAATGAAACCACAGTCCACTTGTATACAAACTTCACAGAGGATATACAAACTGTATATTTGAGTCTGAAGGCTGAAATACAAAAAATGGCCTCATCCAAGTCATTAAAATAGAATTCCTATTGAATACATGCAAATCAGCCTAAAGATACTTAATATCCTTAATTATGTCCATCTACATCTTGAGCATCGTTAAACATTTAATCAAAAACAGGATTTTCTTTCCAGACCCCTGTGGTGTGGATTGCTCTTCACACGCAGCAGCTCATATATCTATCTCAGCAAATATTTTGGAGTCTGTGTTAAACCGGCTGCACACCAGCGAGAAAGAACATGGCAATTATGGCAGCCGTTGAATATTTCGACTTTGCACAACTCTTTTATAATGTATTGCGGCTTGCCATAGCTGCGTGTCAAGACATTTGAGTATATCAAATTCCCCTTAAATATATTCCTCTCTTTACTTGGAAATTAATGATCAATTAATCTATTTTTAATGGATTATTAGAAGCACTATACAAATGATCTGAACTTCTTTTTCCATATGAGTGCTGTATTGAACACACTCCAGTACATTAGAATGCAATACCGTTTGCTCAGTGCCATGAATTCATCATCGCAGTGCATGCAACACTATGACGTTCTTGCCAATTTTTAAAAAAATTGTAATCATTTCAAACAGTCAAACGTTGTGCGGGAGTGTTTGCCTTGAAGCACAGGCCCTTTTCGTCCGATCCATTCGAATCTCACAGCCTGCAAACACACTCTCTGCTGTCAGCAGTATTTGCATCATAGTTGCTTGCGCAGCTCTCGCAAGGTTTGTTTTTCGCAGATGCAGTTTTCATTTCAGTTTATATGCGAGATCAATTAAAGAGCAAAGTCTGCTGCACAGGGATGGTGTGCTTTATACGCTGTTTAAAACTTCCGGTTTACACATGGTACTGACTTCCTTCCTCAAGCATGGTAATCTATTCTATCTTGTGTTAGACATACAAATAATACTCCGAGTTGTGCACCATCAGTGATAAAATGGTTTTGATAAGCTTCGTCCAAAAGATGCAATGTTTGATAAAACTGTTTACCTCCTTTTATTCATTGTGGTAGTCCAGTCCAAGACCATGCTCCATTGTGATGTTGTATCTTTGCTGTCACCCACCACTTAATGATATTCAGTAGGGATGCTTGGCGGAATATGGTAATACTTCCCTGTTGTCAACACACTCAGACACACACCCGCACGGTTCACCCACGTCCTTATACAATGATGCTCACAAAGGTGGCAGGCTTTTCTCCACAAAATTCTGTCAACACTGCCTCTTCTATATGCATATTTTTCTGCTTCCATGTTCATAATTTAAAGGAAGTTGGACATGCGGGGAAAACAAATTCATGAAGTTTGCAGAGTGGAAGGCATCAACAGGAGGCTCCATCAACTAGGATATTCTAGTAGACACCGCAGGTGGGGCAAACACTTGACAGTTGAGCCGGGTGTGGTTTCAGTGCCATTTGGAAGCAGAGAGAATATTTGAAGCCTAATTCTGTACACCTGCCGATTGTTTTAATCATTCAAATTGGGCAAATTTGTTCACAACACTCTTTTTTTGTGCTACGCCAAATTCAGAAGATACGTATTTTAACTTTACAGGGATTTTAGAGTATAAATTATATTGGTCTAACTCTAAATTGGAGGTTGTGAATGGCTTGTGGTTGACCTTAGAGGTTCCACTCTTAAGGACAATGTCACTGGACTTTCGATGCAAATCCAAAAATCTGCATTTTTTTTTTTTTTACATTTTGGTGTTAATTTATTCAGGTTTGTCCTTCAAATCTGTTCCATGGCTTTTGTGAAAAATGTGTGAGGCGTGTTGGTAGTCACTGTCAGTCCAAAATGTTAACATTTCCCAGCAAAAAGGGAGTCACGCTGAACACAGACAGAACAAAGGTCTAACAGCTGTCTGTTCTCATATACAGCAGTTACCGGGCCAAATACTGGACAGATACCAAGAAGAGTTGGACCAGGCCCCAATGAGCCTTGTTAGCATACTCAGGCTTGGTATCAAAACAGAGCTCCCCTCTCTCTGTGGTCCACATGATGAGAAACAAAGCTAGTCATCCTTTTCAAGAAAGATCTGAAACTGAGACATGTTTTAATTGGTGTGTGAAAATACCACACTATAATAAGCAGCATTTGGTGCCTTCAATTACATTGATTGACATTGAGTATCATGACTATAGTGCGAACAATTTCCGTCAATGAGCTTGATTGCTTTGTGGATAGTAGAATGGGCACGACTGAACACGTGGTGTTCTGTCATTTTCATGTCGTATCCATTGTTTCCTGCTTGCTACGAGGAACTTTACCGGTGTTGACTCCTTCACTTCTACATAAGGATTGTATATTGATTGTGGACCTTTGCCCTTGTTAAGCTTTTTGTAGTGCGTCTTTTTTTTAAATGTCAATCAATAACACTCTTGTGGCCATGAATTTCAAAATCCAGTGTGTGAGCACCCTGGAGTTCTCCACGCATGTTAAAACAGCATAAATGCTCCCCTTTCAATTGCAATGTTGCCAATTAGCATATTTAAAAATTTCTGCCACCAAATTTCTAAACTTGCAGGAATCACATCACTGTTCATACTGTGCTTGGAGAGCTTCTGCCTGCATTTGGTAAAGTGGCTCATGGTAGAACAGCAAGAAGCTATAATTCCTTAAGCTCCTTGTTTTATAGTGAGTCACCATGAGGTCCAGGCCGTGGGGACTTGAGTGAACCTACTTCAGCTGGATTTGCACTACAAGGGTCGAGAAAAATAATTCAAATGTATTAATAATAATCCATATATCACATGCCGCCCTGTCTAAATAGTAAAGTAGTGCTCAGCAAGAATTCTGAAGTCATACATCTTGACTGAGCGTCAAGCTCTAGTTCTTCCTTCACTCCTTGGTATTTCTCCAGCTTTTTATGTTCCTTTTTCCAGATGTTGCTATCATTCAGGGTTGCTTCATCTATCACGACTGGTTGGCTATCACCAGTTTGTCAGTCTGGATCTGGAAGGCCCACAGGATCTTGGCCCGGTTGTTCTCAACCACTTTTGGAGGTGTCTGGCAACTTGATTCTGGGACCTTTAGTCCTTATTTGGTACAGATGTTCCAGTAAACTGTTCCTGCTACTTGGTTATACGGTTCCATGTATGCCTTGCTACCAGCATCTTACACCCTGCTGCATTACGCTGTGCCATCTCTGGGGCTTCTTTGCACAGCCTGACTGATGTGGTAGAGCCCGGCCTCTATTGATCTTGTGTTTTGGGCCTGTTCTTGTGCTGCTATGATTAGTGCCTCTGTGCCATCTTTCAGAGCAGCCTTTTCCAGCCACTGTTATGTTTTCTCAATGTCAGCCACACTTCTTCAATTTGTCGGTGGTACAGTACATGCAGGGGCTTGTCCTTCCACGACAGTCCATCTGGCTCCTTCTCCTTATATAGGTATGTATATGGACCTATGGAATGCCAAAATGCTGAAAGGCAAATAACATTTTGCTTTTGAAAATAGCCATTTTTATGTGGGCATGGACTAATGATTCCATTTGTGACTCAGTTTGTTTGAAACTTAAAAAGCCTGTACAAGGTCAGGGTCAGTTGAAGAAAACTTTTCCATGATGATCTGTGTTCTACATCTTTGGTCCAAGCAGCGCTCATAGTATCAAAGTTTGCTTGCAAACTGACTGAGATTTCAAGTGGTCTCAATCCGCTTGTTTGGTACACATCAGCATTCCGATGGTAACATTTACTACAATTGAACCACATTGTCAGATCAGTGGCACCATAGTTTATTTCTACCCAAATCAAAGTACATTGATGTGCGGTCAGGTTCATGGCTGGTGAGGCACTGACATTAATTAACTGGCAAAAAAATAAAATAAAATCTGCATTCTTTTAACACACACAATATTTTGCCATAAAGGGCTCTGCATCCAAAGAAAAAAATAGCACATACACCTGAAAAATCTACTTAACTACAGTAATGGAGTATTTCTACTTACTTACTTCCAAACACTGGTGAAGACAGCCATTTTGAATGAAACTAACTAAAATCTAGGCAACATGCTAGTTTGGATATTAAAAAGGGAATTTGTGTTTATGCTTCAGATGTATTACGAAACCAATCCAGTACTTTTGGCAGTGATTATCTCTTGCAGGTGTTTAGCTTTGCTCTGTGAACATTTTTTATGGAACAGGCTCAAAACATGTTAGCTGGCTGGTGCTCAGGGGCCATTAGTGGATGCACACAAACAACACTATTTGAAAAGCTGCTTTGTCAAACTGAACTGTTTACTGAGATGATACTACTTGTTTACGTACTAAATGTTACAATGAAATAGCATTTATCAAATAAATAGGAGGATGGTGTGAATTAAGAGAATTGACTTTCTTCATACAGTGATGAATTAAAGTATACAGTAGGCGATTCAGTTAAATCTTAATCCTTAAATCTCTATAAATGCACACAAAGCCACCATACAGCGATAGCAGGAGGTGCATGCTGCTTCACCACAAGGGGTTGCTATAATGAAAAAAGCATCAGCATTATCGTCATCTCCTTAAAGGCTCTCTTGACGTGAGGCGAGAGGACGGGTGATGTCTTCATAATGAAGGGCTGAGCTACAGCTAGGTTTCCACTCCGATGGTTACTGACACGCAACTTCATCCATCAGCTTTTCATTCCACCTACCCATCAATCTTCTTGTCATTGTCAGCTATCCATCAGCTTCACAGCTCCGGAAGGGAAACCTTGTAGCACTGATCATGGCCACACAAACAACATTTCGTCACAGTACAGCCACATGAACGCGTGTGATACTGCAACATAATGAGCATCTTTTAACAAGGCTTCACGCAGTCATTCCGGACAGACGGCTGGACCAGATCATGCTTACACCTAGTTGGTGTGTAGCAAGCAATTTATCGTAGCTGTTTCGAGTTTTATTTTATTGACGAGACGAACATTTGATGGCTAACAAAGTAAACATATGCAGTAAGTGTTCCCATGAAAATGAATTGAGCAGTGAAGACTTTCACTGTTACTGTCTTAGTTAACGTAGGGCTTGGCATGATAACGCTGGTAAAAAAAAAAGTACTACATTTTTAAATCAGAGATGCAAGTAAATTTTTATTGAAGATTTTTTTGCGATAATTCCCGAATTTAACTATCTCTGCTTAAAATTAGCTGTTGACCAGTGTAATCCATGAATTAATATTGAGGAATTATGTGAATTCTGAGGAATTGGTTGTTGATTAATGGTGGGAAGCTGATCTGCTTATAGGCGACATCCGCCATGGCAAAATTACTACAAAGTAGTTTTGTGTTCAATACAGCACTGGCTGGGATACAGGAGTTCAGAACATTCAGTGATTGAAGAGGCAACAAAGACCACAAACCAGTGCTACTTTAAGCAGTCAGTACCAAAAAGAATACAGTATATACACTTTCAGGTCAATCTGAGACCAAACCATTTTTGTCATTGTTAAGATTATGGAAGCAGTCTATGCTGCGGGCCATTTAGCATTTGCAACGACCACATGGCCTTCGTTTCGATATGCCATTCCTGAAGGTTGTGTGACCTTGTAGGGAGGTATGAGGGAAAAGCAAAGACCCCAATTATCCCCACTGATAATCTCCGCTACCATGAAAAAAAAAAAAAGAATCTATTCCCGCTGAATTGGCTGACTAAAATAAGTCTGATAATAAGTAAGATATTGCCAATTTAACTCCCTCAGAGGGGTGTCCAAGTTTGCCCATGACTTTGTGAATTGTTTTCATCGGGGCTGACATACTGGATTCAACTGTGTCGGTTTTCTGCCTTGAAAATATGGGCCTTTAACCATGGAGAATTTACGAAAACACAGCCAACACAAAACAAAGTTTAAAGTGACAAAACTGGAAGTGGAAGTGGAAGAGGCAAACAAAAGTATTTTTAAGTTACAGAAAAGAAATCTCTCACTCCGCTAGTTCCATTGTGCTTCCTAAATAAATCTATCTGCATACTCTCTTCCCAGAACGCACGGAATGAACTGTGACAATTTTGTCTGTTTGACATTAGATCAGATTCCACATCAGTTTATGTGTGCTATCAAGTTTACAATTTTTTTTTTTTCCTGTACCATCCTGTGTTAATTTTCTAAGTGTTCGTTAGCTTAGTTTCTGACCACGTCAAAACCATTTGACTGATTTGCGTTTGTATTCAACATACTGGCTTGCATGTAAATGACTTCATGCTGTAGTAAATCCAAACACGATGCCTTACTTCTATCTCTATTATATATTCAGCCAAGGAATCTTCCACTGGATAGAAACTATCAAGAGATTTTTTTTTCCCAAGAAGATACATAAAATGTTGACTGACATACCTAAAACTAAAGAACATAATTCATGAAATGAATTATGGAATTCAATGCACACCTGGCTGCAGCCACTTGGATCTGTGGATGGTGCGGCGTACGTGGATTCGAGATTCTGAATCAGATCAAACGGCGATGTCTTCTCCAGTCTAGCCTCTTTTCCACTTGCACAGTTTGTACCTGACAAGTGCGAGGATGTTGTTTTTATTCTTGCTGGTCACGTTTCACGCTGCTTTTCTTCACCAATTCCTGGGAACTTGGGTCAGGAAAAACTTGCACTTTCCCAAAGTCTACTGAAAGGTTTCTTCTCTGCCTGATTTGGGGAGGATTTAGTCAGTAGAAAACGTTTGATTCTCTTTTATTTGCTCTTGACTTACTGCATCATGGCCATTTTTTGTTAGTTACAAGTTGATACGCTCGGTCGTTTTTACAAAGAAGGCCGCGGTTTGAATAAACACTTGACTGTCTTTGTTACGGCTAGAATAGTGTTTTTGCGGTATGAGATTGTTGCAACGTAAACTCAATGGGGAGTTTTTGCATCACTTCTGATCTTCTGCTTTACTCCCATCAAATTACTACACAGCCACTAGAGAGCTTGTGTCTCCTACTGAGAATAGAATGGATTTTGCAACATTAACACTCCATCTCGCCTACGGAAGAACAACATTTGGTCTCTTTTTCCATTTGTGGGCACCCCAAAAAAAAACACCCAGCCGTGGAGGACCAGGTTCTTTTTGCAAAGTCGATACAAAAAACATTTTTTTTTTACACTCCTTTCTGCCAGAGGCACAATCCCTTAGAGCCTTGTTGCTTGTGAGCTGAGGGTTCCACACTAGCGCCTTCATGCAATCATGCTCTGCTTGCCACTCTTCACCTACATGTCCGGCACAAACTAAAGGATTAATCATACTTGAGTGAGAGCATTGCGTTACGATGCATGCAAAGCGTATGCGCATTTTGAATATCTCTTGTATATATGACTACAGATGGCCGCTTGATTTTAGGCTTATTTGTGTGACAATCAATCACAATCAGTAGAGACGTATAAGATGCACACAGAGCCTTCTGTCCGTACCTTGTGCTCATTTTGTGCCTATTTCTGGAAGCTTACAGATTCGCAATAAACTTGTCAGTACCACCAGGAGCCTTGAGGTGTTTAATGCCCTCACAGACCACCAGTCGTCTACACTGCCTCCGAGTTTGCCGTCCTCTTTGTAAGAAAAGCATTAATACCTCCTACTCTCCTTTGTGATGATGTTGATTCAGTGCAGCAATATAAGGCCAAGGACATAAACACAATATAATTATAAATATAGCCGTGATTGGTCGTTACCTGAGCCCTGAGCGGTTGTGATGTCATTTTCAGTCGACAGAAGTGACAAAATGGCTGCCCCCAGAGATGGCTAAAAACGGGTGGATTAATAGAACATATTCTTGAAAAAAAATGTGTTTGGGTTGACTTCCCCTTTAACTCATATTCCCCAAACACAGTATTAATCAGAAGGTCTTGTTTCAACTAGGCCTGCCTAGAATACATTTTTGAAAAAATATGTTTGGGTTGACTTCACCTTTAATGGTTGTCTGTCTCTGCATATTCCGTGCGGCTGGCTGGTGACCAATCCAGGGTGTAAGCCATCTCTTGCCCAAAGTTAGCTGGGATTGACTCCGGTTCATACGCGACTTGACAAAGAACGAAAGTGTGATAGAAAATGGATGAATGGTGATTTGGTACATTGGTCCCTATACCAACAAACACAAATATAACCCCCCAAATCCAAAAGCAAACAGCCTGAAATCTCACATATTTACTGTCAGTGTCAGATATTTATCAAGTTATGCTACGTTAGTATGTAACCTGCCCTTCTTTTGAGAACTCTCTTGAGACACTGTCAGCATAGAGCCCAAAAATACATTTTTGTACAATACAACTGTAAAAGTTAAGCTTTGAGAACGCGCTGAATGGCCACCTGCAGCACGGCGCCCAACGTTACTTGCATCGGGTTATCTTACTCTTGAACACTGCGCTCGCTTCCTGAGGGGCGCAAGCATGCTTGTAAAAGAGCCTGAGGCCACGGGACTCCAACACTGACACAGCTGTCTACTGTCTCCTGTGGTGTTTTCACGCTTCTTAAAATTGCTTCTTTGAATTGAACCATACAAAAGTCTTCTCTTTTTTTTTTTTCCCCAACAAAAAATATGTTCTTTCTGTGGTGTTTGGAACACAATGCACCTCTACGGGAGACAAATAAGAGGCCAGTTCTAAGAGCAGACTCAACTACTGTGATGATCTCTGTACTGGATTTGATAAAAGGGGAAGCGCAGCAGGACGGATGCCCTGCTTATATAACTCCATGATTAAGAAATATTCGGACAGAATAGTATTTTTTAAAAGGAAAAAAAGCTAGGGCCGAGTAAACTTGCCTGCAGACCGGTACTGAGAGTTATTCCAATATTTCTAGGTTTTACATCTAGGCAGTAAAACTAGACTATTTATTTTTTATTTATTTATTTTTGCCTACGTTGATTGTCACAAAATTAGAAAGGGAACATCCTTTGGAGAATACTTATATTATATTATATTATATTATATTGTATTGTATTGTATTGTATTGTATTGTATTGTATTGTATTATATTATTATAGTTTAATAAAACGCTTGTTTCAAATCCCTGGGATTAATCTGCAAGATAATAAAAAATAAATAAATACAAAAAAATACAAATTAGAAAGATCTTCTTCTCGAAGCCTTTGATTCACAAAACTGCTACGCAAAGAAAAAAAAAAAGAAAATCTTTGGAACCTTGTTTGCGATCCTACTGCTGTGCAAATAAGCAGGTTGGAGTATCACATCAACGTGTGAGCACGAGTCTAAGTAACACAGGAGAGTAGGTGGGTGAGCGACAGAAGGCCTCCGTAATGTGAGAAAGAGGTTAAGTGCACGCTCTTGCACCTGCAGTTAAAGCCTTCACCCTGCCATATTATCCATGGCCTCCCTTCTCCCTCCCTCCCAACACGCACACACACGCACAAGCGCACACACACACGGGTGCCAATCCGATTTGCCAACTTTGGGAAGCTGTGTGTGACAGCCAATTACTGGGGAGATGACTCTCAGTGGAGTCACCTTCTCACCTCACAGCCCAAACATCTGCCTATCAGAGTGTCCAGGGAGGCAAGCGGATTTGAACCGCCCAAAGAGGAGAGCAGGAGAGCCAGAGTGGTCAAAACCTTCCCTACGGTGCACTCACCACCATTATTACAGGCCTGTCATGTCATTTCATGTCACCTGCTTCAAACAAGATATATGAAATCATTCCCCAAATTGTGCATTAACTCATTCACTGCCATTGATGAATGGACTTGTCTTTTCACAGTCCGGCCATTCAATCCCAGGAATTTATTTATATTAATTCACATTTTTTCAAACGTTAGGGTAAAAGAAGATCTGAAAATGCGTGGCAGTGAATTTAATATCCGTTCTTGTTCTCAAAATTCTCAAAATTGCATCGCACCAAAGGGTAGGATGTAGTTTATTGAGAAATATTAGTTGTTGCAACATACGTTAGGCAGCTAGTGGTTTGCGCGTCAGCCTCACAATTTTTAGGTCCGCCGTTCAAATCTCAGCTGCGACGACCCTGCGTGCTTATTTACATTTACATTATTGTGTCCCAGTCATTGGCTGGCGACCAACCCAGGGTGGACTGTGCCTTTTGCCCGAAGTCAGCTGGGTCAGCTTCAGACTCTAATAAGAAATTAGGGAAAATGAATGGATGGATTTCTGTTTCCATTTGGAAAAAAATGATTTGCATGAACAACCGAATCAGACCTCAAACATCATCCCCTTGAGTTCAACCTTCAAGGTACCACTGTGTATCAGAGCCATATTTGCATGTGTGACGCTGACTGGTTGATCAGTGTTTTGCCAGAAATCCATGTATTTACATTTGCGAGCAAGGAGGATAATTGTGCAGAGTCATTAAGCCGCAAGAAAACAAACAGCTTGTGTTCCTTTTTGATTAAATGCCAGCGCTGTGTCGCGTCGCTACATTCTGACTCACTACCGACGCAATTTGCTGTGAATGCATTTATTTGTCTCCCTCATCCTTTACCCTCTCCTGTCCCCTGCGGGCTATGTTAGCTCAGAGGGCAGTGCGGTAAATGAATACACTGAAGGGAACAGTCGTTTTTGTCTCCAGTTGTTCCGCGTTCCCATTTCAAATGCGGTATGACAGAAAGAGAAAAATCCGAGGAGATGCGTCGCGTCCGAGGTTTTGAGGCCCCGCGTTCCTCATCGTGCACTGAAATTGAAGGGGAAACAATGTGAGGGCGTGACAAAATGGGATTTAAGCCTGATTACCCCCATGCAAAGGCTTTGACTCCATCGTCTGTACTGGAATGTATTACAAAAGAAGAAGAGTTTTTTGGATGGAGAGGGCAGTATTTGGAAGATAAGAGTGTGGACGCACTTTAAATGACATTACCAAACACTAATGAGATCCAATACAAGAGATGGATACTAATTTCGACCATTTTGTCGAATTATACTTTCTTGCTGAGAAAAAAAAAAAATTAAATATGCATACCCATTGCATTCTTAAACAAGATTTGGGATTTTTCCCCATAATTTAAGAGACATCATAGGGTGTCTTCATGTGTCTGACATTAAGGATAAAGAATTACAGCACTCTTAATATCCAGCCTTGTTCAAATTTTGCCATTTTGAGGAGAGTGTTTCTCTCTCAAATTCCAGCTATGACTTTTGTTCTCATGACAACTGGCAGCGGAGGTTGGACATGCAACAAAATTTTGTTTTTTTTCGAAACATCAAATACCTCTGTGTGGTGTTTTTGGAGATTCTTCCAAACCAGGCATTCACTCTTTTGTGTCAAGGCTGCAAATGAATCACTGAAGAGACCCCACCATATGTAGACAGGGAATTAAAAAGAACATTTTCTTCCATTTAATATCTCAACTTGATGACTCAATGTAGATCTCCATTAAAAATTAGCAGAAGAAAATGATTTTATGTGAATACTATTTCATTTCCATGAATCACCATCCGGTCTATCTCTCTCTGAATGTTTTGAACTCCTGCTACCGTGTTGAATAATGCTTCTTGTATCCTCAACTTCCCATAGTGATGTTTTGTTCTTCTTGCAGCAGCAAATAAGTTCAAACTGAACCATACGGTGCATTTTCTGGCTGCAGTAGCGCACCTTTTTTTTTTTTTAAACTCAGTGGCTTTAATAAACAACGAATTCCATATCGCCAATCAGGACCTTTCCAGGTGTGCCATTTACAAATCGTGGCATATATTATTCTGCATACACATGAAATCCTTTCACCTGTAGCTGTGCTGCACAGTTTGAAGAAGAGGTTTGTTGTGCCAGCAGCAGTCTGGCGCACAATGAGTGCATATCTGAAATATTCTGATAGCGGTGACTTATCGCAAGTTGCCTGGGGGAACCAATCGTAATCTAAGAAAACTCTAAAGCAACCTAGGGGTGAAAGAGACTAGAACCCCCCCTGATAAGGACAAACACAAACCTTTAGAGTAAAGTGTTCTCCAAAGAAGCCTTCCTTTGCGTTACCACAAGCTGACATGTCTTTATTCCGTTTCCTTCAATGCCTTTTGTTTTCTTCTCCTTCTCTGCATACATTGTGATTTGGTGTGTCCATTTGCAAGTAGACAAGCAGAAGAAAGAGTCACAATTGGCGTAAGGACACACACAGCCGCCGCCTGAGGAGACAGTGAAGGTCCTGGGGTGGCCCGAGGCAACTTAATAACTCACCCGAGGCGTCAACCTGACAACAAAATCGTCAAGTCACTGATGTGAATACACAAAAACACACACAAAGAGTTGCTAGCTGTCACAGTGTCCGACCGTCAGAGTCTCTTTCCTTCTACCTGTGTCACTTGCAACAGGGCATAGTTGCGCCAAAGAAAAGAGCTATAGGTCCTGTCACAGGAGCCGGTGTGTCCGTCAAAACACTTCAACACTCTGATTTGTTCCTGACTTTGGAAAAGGAAATTTATGAAGCTTTGGTGACCTTGTAAACATCAAATGCAAACTGTCAAAAGATCATTGAATCGGGAAGCAGACATTGAGTACGGTAATCCTTCATTTTTTCGTATTCCAGATCACACAGCGGATACAATTCGGGAAGTGAATCGGCGTGGGGGACATGTTCCAGAACCGTCTTCAATAGGTGAAAATCTGCGATAGAGAGACCATATGGAAATCATTAAAAAAAAAAAAAAATTGTCCTGTTCGCATGCTTCAAACATATTTAGAGCACACTTGTAGATATATCGATTGATTGCTGAAGTCATTTAACTAATTTGGCCAGGGGAAAAAGCAACATAAACCTCAAGCATTAAAAATCAGACTGCATTGTCATTAGCATATTTCATCAGGTTATTTTTAGCTGTTTTTGTAAACGTCACTATGTCCCACAAAATCTTAGCTGGTTAGCTTTTGCGCTACAATTATCTTTGTGCGGACCACGTCTGTTTACTTATATTGCTTTCAACTGTGATCATTTACAGTACTGGGATTGATGCAAATATCTGTGCACATTATTTTTGTTCCAAAAGTCATTTTTTGGGGAATTCATATGCGGTGGTTCTTCAGTATCTGCTTGTCAATTAGGAAAGGACATAATACTGTAATTAGGAATTATAAATAGATTGTGTGGAACTGAGTGTAGCTTTGGCATGCCGAGTGGCCTAGTGGTTAGCGCCTCTGCCTTTCGTTTGGTTCTGGCTTTGAATCTCATCTGAGGCCTTTTAGTGTTATTTGGATCTTCTCCCCCGTGCTTGCGTAGATTTTCTCTGGTTACTCCGGCTTACTCGTACAAATCTGTGAATGTGAGCGTGAATACTTCTTTGTCCATATGTACAATACCGATTGCGTGTTAAAATGAAACATTCAAATTCATTTACACTTTTGAAATGTATTGAATGTTTATCAGCATTTTGGGGAGAATTTTTAGGATTCAATTGTTATTATTTTTTTTCCCGATGCATTTCAACAGGTGTGAATTATACGCTTAAAACATTACTTCATGATAAGAACACCAGGTGTTGCAGTTGTTCCATTGCAGCAAGTTGGTACGTGTGCGAGGCTCATTGACCGGGTGTGCAGCTGTGAATTGCAAACTGTAATTATCAGCAGCCCTTACTCTACGCGTTTTGTGACCTTAACACTTTTTAACAGTACCACATACTGAGAAGTCAACATCAAATATATATGCTTTAAGATGAGCACAAATGCTTGCGCGCCACTGCGAGTCACTGTCAGACAGTCACTGTCTCGGTGAGGGGAGGAGGGGGAGTTGAGCTGTGATAGAAAAGTACAAAAGACTCGCATCCTCTGCTACTTCGAGAGAGAGAGTCAGAAAGTATATGCCTCCTTTCATTTCGCACACAAAGACTGAGGAAGACAAAAGTTGAGCAAACTTTGCTAGAAGCCTCAGGCAAAATACATTCTAGCGCTTCATTACATAAGCTCCAGTCGGTGAACTTTTCACATGCGCATAGATTTGAAATTACAGCGCTTCTTCTGGCTCGTAGACGAGGCAAATCAAATGCCAATTTTGTTTGTGCAGTCTGAGGTCTTTGAGGATAACAGACAACGTAGCCTCGACGAGCATATTGGAGCACTGGAGAGGTGATCGCAAACCAATTTGGCAAGTTGAAGGTTGAAGGTGAGTTTTTGTTTTTAGGTACATTCTGTGCCAAGTTAAATAAATATTTGAACTCAGCCGGCCTCAAACACAGCAGCCCGTTGTAGTAGTGGTTAACGTGGCTGTTAAGTTTGCATGAATGCTTGCATTGGTCGTCTCCAGATTAGTATCAAGTTTAGAATCTGGATCTCATGACTGTGAGGCAGACGGACTAACCACTTTGGCGCCGCACAGCCCTCCATAAAATCTTTACTTCTGATAATACAGTACGAGTGTGATGTTGCTAATTTTACAACGTGGTGCCAGCAATTTTTTCATTTGAACTAAACATTTGATCAAATTCCAACTCTGTTATATTTTGGACAATAAGGCATATTTTACAAGAACAAAAACAGAGACAACCCAGGTTGGGTTTTGAGGCCTTTAAAAAGAAAATCTGTGGATGCTAATTTTCACCCCAAAAATAAAAGGCTCAAGGATTGACAATACAGAAATTGCATCTACATGACTTGTCATGACTAAATACTACTTTTGAGCCAATTACATTTGCTGTGAAGTACTTACAACAATTATTTTCTCCTTTACTGCCTTGCCGCAGTCCTGCTAGATTATAACAGATTTAATAATGCTCAGTGAAGGCGATCTGACAGGAGCCCACCAGCCTTTCTTTACACTCTAATTGTTCCAGTGAGACTGAAACTCAGTGATACTCTTGAAGGGCGCACGCTTCTGTGTTGGTCGGTTGAGCGTTAGCAAAGATTTGAATGTAGCCTCACTTCACTAATCCCTCCGCCCCGCCGAAATTCTGACCAAAGACGCACTTGTCACTGACGTGTGCTAGCGCAAGTCTCAAACATGGCAATTCATAATGGCATGGCAATTATGAAAGTGTGTAGTTGTGCTAAACAGTCACAGAGAACGCTTTTCAATTTCAAGAAAATAGCAGCACGAGCAATACTACGCTAACATTAGCACTGTAAACAAGCCAACGTTAGCCACGTTTGCAGCAGTTGTAGCATGACTCCCTTGTAATACTTTGAAATTTTATTTTTTGGGAATGTACAACCAATTTTAAAATTATAAGTTGATGATAAATACTCCCGTCATGCGCTGAGAAGTCATCGACGGGCTGCCATGTGCCAAAATGTAGTCGCCGATGGGGGACGTACGTGAATCGTAATTGTTGGCAGGGGATTGGGGGCGTACGAACGGCTGCTGGTTGCAGTAATGGCCAGGACCGGCTCGGAAATACACCAGCCATTCAGGAAAATTCACATATTATCCCGACATTCCTAATGGCCACCCTACCTCTCACGGATGTATAAGTGCATATGCACTAAAGTGCATATGCAGTAAAATGCACACAAAACCACACACGTCCTGAACCGTATATTCAGGAGTGGCATTTTTTTTTTTTTTCAACAATTTTCTCCTTGGTTAAGCAAGCAGCAACAAGACGTGACTAATGGAAAGCGCTGATTCTAAATGAGGCCAGAGGAATTCTTTTCATACATGCTGCTGGTTGTGAATGGCAACGTCACATTTCATCTCTTCCTAGAATGAAGCTCCAAGAAGTAGCAAACAGCCTGGCCAATTGGTCTGGCTTGCAAATTCCATCAAGCAAACATTTGCTACATGTGCACCTTTCTTTTTATTCACAGAATAAAAAGAAAATTTTAATATACAGTATTGCGGGTATTGTTGGCTGTTGCGTGTTATTTTATAGACTTTTTCCCATTTTTCATGAGCTGAATTTTTGGTCGTTATGCAAATCAATTGTTTCAGCATCTGTACGAATGGCCGTCTCAGATGATTTTGAAGGTGAATAACCCTGTCATTCATGTACATGTTGCACGGATCTGTACACAATTCCCGGACACATCTGAGTTCTTGCATGGCCACCATCGGATTGGCATTGGATCAGCTTGTACGACAGGGTGTTCCAGATCCTACCAATATCCAATAACTTGACAGAGACATTCAATCAGTTTTTCACTCCTGTAAAACTACTACTTTAATGTGGGCAGCCTAAGGCACATCTGTGCAATAATCATGCCGTCTAATCAGCATCTTGGATGGGTGGACGCTCAGCACGCTCTAAAAGAATACATAAATAAACGATTACAAACATTCCAGACATGAGACTTAAAGCCACTTGACTTTCTATATATTTCCGATAAACTGAATCTCCAAACAGAACGCATTGCTCAACATTGGCGCGTTGCTCCCCGGCTGCACATTTTCTCATAATTGGGCTCATAAATCCCCACTTGTCACCCAAGGGTCCCCGATGCTGCTGGTATTACGGTCCACTTCCCTCCGCCCGTCAGTCCCACGTCTGTCTCCCAGCCGCCGCAGCTCCCCGCTGGCTCTTATCCTTGACATTTCCCGCTAGTCGTGTGAGTTATGTCTTTGTCAGGCTTGTCAACATCAAAATGGTCCGCTGCGATGACCTAACATTGACCAGAGTCCTCGCACAAACTAAGGGCACAGTCTGCTAAGCACACACAATTCAATTCATTTTGCTGAATTTTGATCACTTTTTTTATTTTTTATTTTTATATTTTATTTTTATTTATTTATTTTTTTTGCATGTTTGCCACAGTAAAAAGTAAAACAATCCCAGAGGGGTACCGAATACGGCTTTATAGGGACAATGAGTTATCTAGTGACTACTCGTCTTGTCTCATTATGCTGTTATATTCATTGCTTACCTTAAAAGCTCCAATTTGGAGGTAATCGGAAAAGTGGCCCAGAAAACCAAGCTAGCATGCTCATTACTGAGCACTTTATAAAGGGGTCCAATTGTCTGTGTTTTCTGTAAATTTTACTTCCAGATGGATCCAGTCAGCAAAATAAGTCTAATGGCAGGTCAGGAACAGAGTAAGCAGATCGTATTAAACTGTCAAAACAATGGAATGCATCACATTAACAAGAACGCTGATGTGTCTACTGCAGTTTTGCATCATTTGGAAGACATGTATCAGTCCATTTTTTTAAAGTAAAACCTAAAAAAAAAAAACATCAATGCGAGTTTGTGTAATTGCACTCCTGTAAATGACTAATTGACTTGTCACCTACTTCAACAAGTGTGCTTTTAGACCCACCATAGAAACACTGAGGCGACACCACTTCTGCAGTTTGATGATGCATAAGTATCATCATGCATAAGTACATTTGAACAAAAATGATAAAAACAACAATGATAAAAACTTGAAATATTCATCTTTATATATTGATATGCTTTATATCCACCCAACCCTCCATTTTCACATTCACATCACATATGGACAATTTATCTTTGCATTTTTTTTTTTGTTGACATGTCACCGCCCAGGGCGGCACGGTGGTCGACTGGTTAGCACGTCCGCCTCACAGTTCAGAGGTCGAGGGTTCGATGCCGGCTCCGGACTCCCTGTGTGGAGTTTGCATGTTCTCCTTGTGCCTGCGTGGGTTTTCTCCGGGCACTCCGGTTTCCTCCCACATTCCAAAAACATGCATGGTAAGTTGATTGGACTGTCTAAATTGGCCCTAGGTGTGATTGTGAGTGCGGATGTTTGTCTCTGTGTGCCCTGCGATTGGCTGGCAACCAATTCAGGGTGTCCCCCGCCTACTGCCCAAAGACAGCTGGGATAGGCTCCAGCACGCCCGCGACCCTTATGAGGAGAAGCGGTATGGATAATGAATGAATGAATGAATGTCACCGCCCATATCAGGGTATCTGCAGAATGCCCGATTTTAGCTTTGTTAAACCCGTTTTTTAAGGCCACTTCAATCAAATGTAGGACCCCTCATTCACTAAACACCATTAGGAGTGAGATTTTATTTTGCATACACGGACATGGTCTTCATTCAATCAACCACAGGGCACTTTTAGACAGACAACCACACGTTCACACCCGTGGAAAATTTAGTCTTCAATGACCCTAACGTGCATGTTTTTAGAATGTGGGCTGAGCTTAAGAACAAAAATAGCATTGTAGTATCATTGTTCTTTATGAAAACATACAGTAATTACATAAACAAATAAAACAAAGCATTGAACAGTTTTTGTCACATTTTGCCTCAATTCAATGGACACTATGCTACTCCTTCTGGCGCGCCCGCCTTGGCCACCTGAGGGCAGTAGAATATAGAGTTTAGACACATATGAAACATACAAAGATTTCCATACATGACTCAGTAAGATGCAGTAATATTAGTCATTTTTCACAATAGATACAAATTATATAACTGTGAGTACGGTGTTTCCTCGCTACTTTGTGGTTCGGTTATTGTGGCTTTTCACCCCCACCAATAAAAAAAGATTTTAAAAAAGCATTAAGCCTTTGAGGAACCACTCTTTTGTCGCTATTCAATGAAAGGTATGTAGTGAGTCTCCAAAGATTGCAAACTTTATCTTGTAAACCAAAAGAAAAAATACGTTGTTGTTTATTCAAAAAAGAGAACGAAAGAGTCACACAATTTGGACACAGTGCAATACATAGAAACGGACCACTAGGAACTAGTTGTTTGAATGGGTGTATTTACATCAATGTTTTACTGCATACTGTGCAACATTTTTTTCCAATGTTTTCCAAAATGCTCAAGACGTTGGGCTAATAGATAGCTGGCAATAGTAAGCCAGTGCAAGTCTGCAGCGATTAAGCAGCAGAGCAAGTTGAGGAATCAGGACAAGAGGAGGAAGAAGGTAAAAAAAAATAGTCTTTTGACAGCCAGCTCATTATCTATGTCGTTATCCTCCACTAGCCAGCTCCTTTCCCTTCTCCCTCTTTCTGTCTCTCTCTATCTGTCAGTGCAAGGATAAAATCCCTCTCTCTCCTGAAGGCTTAGTAGAGATTATTCCGGAGTCCCGGGGGAGGGTGGAAGGGATGCTGAGATGCCACATTACAGATGTAGCAAATGTTAAAGTGAGTTTAATGGGCCTGAGGTGCACACGGAAAAGGGGAGAAGGCAATAGAAGGTACAAAGAGGCTTTGTTTATTTCCATTTCCTTGTTCATCCATCTCTGGCTCCATGCATAGTCCTTTATGCTTCTGTTTGCTCTATTGATTCACCTTATATCTCACTATTAATGATGTAATCACTGTAGATCCCGCTCCCTTACCTCGGACTCCTTGTTCCATACGAGGTATTCGATGACATCAACAATTCAAATTCACCCGGATGCTGGAATCCAGCTCATGAATAAAGCCATCCCCACGGCTGACTGACTGGCTTGCAAGCCTGGCTGCGCTTTCTAAGCTTGAAAGCAAAAGGGAGCAAGTTACATATCTTTCATTTTCCTCTTCCATTAAGCCCGAGCCACTTACGCATGCCCACTGAGACACTCCACATCTTTAATTGGCTTGTTCCATCATATTCTAAATATTATTACGTTGTGTTTTTCCCCTCCAAGCCATTAAAGTTGTGTGTTGAAACAAGCCCCTGAGATGGGACCCTTGAATAGCAATGTACCTTATCAAAAACACAGCGCGAGGAAGGGAATACTAAAGCGCACCTGGGAGCCGAAACAAGTCGGCTGTAAAGCCACAATCAGGATGTTTATGCCATCTCATCCATTTTATGTTTTAATGATGTACATTGTTTTCGGTGATTTCTTTCTTTCCCTCTTTTAGATCACTTTCTTCCTTGGGTCCTTAAAGACATAATTGGAAAAGCTATTAAATGATAATGAATCATCTTTGGATTCTGGATTGGAAAACACCACAGACTGCTGCATTTCCTTCAAAACAAAGCACGACTTGCGAAGTAAGTGCTAAAACGCTCGAGCAGGACTGCTGATAAGCGCATGGAAAGAGAATGACAGTGACCACTGATGGATTTAAAAAAAAAAAAAAAAAAATTAATACCAATGAATATTTAGGAGAGGACATGTGAATACATTTGCTGGTAGCCCTCTGTCAATGAATGAACAACCCACTCTAGTCACAGAAATAAGTTCATGAAAATGAAAAAAATAAAAAAGCAGACATTGCTTTTCAATTGTGGTCGAACGGAACGCATTCAAAAGAAAAACAAACTCTTGAAACAGAATGCGCATGAAACGAGAGTGATCATTTGCTTCCGCAACGGGCGCCCTCCCGCCGCCAACCACAGACATCTTGCTATGTCTTGCAAAGTGATAATGCAAAATCAGCGAGCGTGAGGAACAAGGTCGACAGTAATATCCCCACACTAAAACTGCATATTATATGGGGCTATATTTTAAGAGGAAGTCAATCCATAAATGTTCTTAACAACAATATGTTCTATGTGCCTCCACTAGTCTAAACACAACATTGTGATTAATATTGCGTTTGGGGAATTTGAGTTAAGCAGCAAAATCCTCACGGCTCACCTTTTTTTTTGGCAAAGCTGAGCCATGATTGCTCATTGCCTGGGCCCTGAGCAGCTGTGATGTCATTTTCAGTCGACAGCAAGTGGCAAAACGCCGCCTTCTGAGCTGTACAAAAAGGGTCTGATTTTACTGCTTAACTTATACCCCCCAAAATATTAACCAGAAAGCCGTGTTTAGACTAGTGGAGCTACATAGAACATATTATTGTCAATCATTTTTTGGGGGTTGACCTCCCCTTTAACCTAGAATACATTTTGAAAGTGTAACCAATATTTTCACCCTATCTAATTTGGCACCCTCAATTTCGGTTGCCCTTGGCAACTTCCCCCCCAAGCCCCATCCTGCGCCACTACAAGCCCCCGCCAGTTTGTTCCAGGAAGTGACTCACCCCCCAGCGAGGCTCATGGAAGATGAATGCATAAAACGGATAATAGATTCAGGAAATAGGTGGAAGCTGAATTTGAGGTTGGACTGCTGTAGGGTGCAGACACACTAAGAGTGATCACAGAGTGTCTCCGAGCAGGGATGAAGCCGGCACGCCGCTTTTATTCCTTCATCGCTTGGTATTCTGCTGTGAAGATGGTTTGAGAAACTTCCCATGCACAAGTGACTCCTCTCTGTATGCGTCCGCTCTGTGTTTTGACTCAAAGCAGCCGTTAAGAGACATTTAGACAATCTGACAATCAGCTCGGCTCACGGTCTTGTTTCATGGTCGATCCCTGCCTACAAATTACCTGGCCTGCTGAATGAAGATTGACGTGTTGCTAAGATACCCTGACAGAGTTGTTAAGGCGGGGAAGGGGGAGACGACAGAAGACGAAGCGGATAGTATTGCTGCCACAAACCAGACGGGAGGTGAAAGATTGTATCTGAGTAGAAATGTCACGCTCTCAATAATGTCTCAATCAATAACAATAAATCACAAGGCGTTAATGGAACCTGTTCTTGATAAGGGGGGGGGGGGGACCAGACGTGATTATTGTTGCAGCCTGTGTAAAAAAAGACTTAGTTGAGGTTGACCTTTGAGGGGACAAAATTCAAGGTGGGATTACTCATGGGTAGTGGAACGTTCAAAACATGTACCTCACGTGAGACTGCAAGAGACACGGCTTTACTTGGAGTGGAATACATGCAGTTTTTGTTCTTTTAATCGTGTCAACTTTAATAATATTCTAATGCCATTCTAATTCTAATTCATTTTGATTTCATTAAAATGTCATTATCACCATTTGTTTTTGTCCTGGAGGAATCACATAATTGTACTGACTCTAGCAAGGAGCTCAAGGTCCATTTTAAACACCCCAGCTAGCAAATATGGTTCCACGCCGGATACACGGCTAAAAGTAAGGTGATGTGAGCGGGAAAAATGCACGACCGAGAAATGAGAGAATGCATAATCAAAACTAGCATGCATAATTTCACACCCCTTCATCTTTTGAATACTTCATTGGACTTTGTAGGAAGTGTGTGTGTGTGTGTGTGTGTGTGTCAGTGTGTGGCACGTTCAACCAGTTCCAATAAAAATTCTGAAAACTCTTGACAGGGAGTAAGCGGCGGCTGGCACGAAGGCGCACCGTCGCCTTTCCCCCGCCATGGCAGCGAGGAGCAAAGGCCCCTGTTGCATCTCTCCCAGCAGCTTGTCAGCGGGTCTGACTTGAGGTGAGAGTTGCTGCCTGTTGACTATCTCGTAATGGCTCAGTTTCTCCACATTCCCACGGCACCTGCCTCTCTACACAATAAGCCCATTATTCATAACTTGCCATTAAATCCCAAATAATATGACGAATGTCGCCGGCGTGTGCCTTATCGTTGGACAAGGCCTCCCATATCGACGCGAGGTTTTATCTCATCAGATTGTATCAAAGCAGATCAAATAATTCCCGGTTGGGTGTGATTTACCGCCACCTGTTGATAATCAGCCATGACGTGAAGGTATTAGGACTGTGACAAAAACCATTTAAGTCAAAACGTGCGTCTAACCCCAATTATACGGGCACCATTAACGTCGATGTGCTGCAATCAAAAAGACCAACTGTTTAAAATGTAAAAGACAGCTTTTGCTTTTTATTCAATACTTTTAACATCTAACGTGTTTTTTTTTGTTTTTTTTATTTCCTGTCTATGTTTTTGTTGTATTGGACATTTGAACTGTGTAAGAAGTGTTGTATAACTCCGCATCTTGATACCTCACGAGCCTGGCAGCGTTAGATTGATGATTGAAAGTCTCTGTTATTTTGTTTTTGTTATGGCGAGACAGTGAAAATTGTTGAGTAGTCCTGTTTGGTTCTGCAAATTAATTTCAGCATATTGCACTGTCTAATCCTCTTTTTTGTTTCATTACAAGATGGGGCATAAAGGTCCTCATTCCCTGCCAGACATTTTCAGACCCTCTTTTATTGTAATGTTTGAAAACAAATTTGAAAATACATAAATACGTTCCTGGGACTGAATGGCTGGCAAAACACAAATAAATCTGTCAATGGCAGTGAATGAGTTAAACCTTTGAAAGTTTAGGAAGATGATATAACCGTAGTTTGTAATTTTTGCTAAGCGTTTGCTCTTGTCAGTGATTTAGCGCGCGCGCAGACTTTTTTTTAAAAAGACATTAAAAAAGAAAACATATATGTGTTGTATTTGCCAGAATGAAATGTCAGCCCCTCAGTTACACATGCTCATTTGCAACAATCTCAGATCACACCCACCCGGCATCACAGACACTCTATACAAGAGCTACTCAAGCTGCCAAATGTCAAACAATTTCCTCTAACAAACATGCAAATTTATGCACCTAGGTGCTCAAAATCCTAATCTAGCCGATAAGAGGGTACCGACTGTTTGTGGTGTTTATTGTTGAATATGCAAATTGGTATGGACTGTAAGTATGGAACACAAATGACTTTCATTATATGAGGAGATGAATTCATAAAGAAATGATATATGCGGAAACCTAAAAAGGCGAACACACTGATCCATGTCACTGGTACACTTCCAAGTTGTTTTAATGTCATTTATTTACCTTTAATAAATAATTGATTTGGTTGCATTCAGCTAACTGTCACAAAATCTCAAAATCTCTCTCAAATCAGGCAGTCTGTATTATGTTTAATCAATCTGTTGTGCTTTTTTTTCATGAATGCCCTTAGATACCACAAGACGACACCTAATCCCCCGAGAGGCCAATATTTTATAGCTTATTAGCCTGTGTATGTTTTCCATTATCTGTTATACTGTACGGATCAGCCGGACTATGAGTTCCATTTCTGGGTCTATGGTTTTCGTCACACGTTTTCCATTTGTCACTCAAAAGAAGCAACTTGGGCTTGTGGCATAAATCCTTTTGTTGCTCACTGAGCTGAAGTCAAGAATTGCTGACATCTTGCATGACATCATGCACTGGGACATTTTTGAAGCTGCGTCCCGATCATTTAGCTTGAATTCCAAAATACTGACTTTAGAGCGTCCTCTGTATAATTTGAGTAATCCATTATGTAACAGTGAAAAGAAATCTCCATGTAAAGTCCTAAAGGCACATCAGAGATTACTGCAGACTTGACTTTAATAGTCATCTCTAATTCATTATGTGAAAGAAAACGCAATTCGTCAATGCCACGAGCCAATTTGGTCGTTTGGCTCAATGTCTTACACAGTTTCGTACGTTGAACACCCACACAGCTAATTATTTTAGCCGCCACATCACTTTTGAAACCTGTTGGCGCCAGTGTCACGTGCTGCTGTGTGGAAAAGTAAGCTGTGTCTCGCAAAACTCCACTCATATAACTACACGCACACACACCCACGCACACACCCGCACTCACCATAGCCCACACGAGGCACAATGAGCAAGTCCTGTCCACCATGCTCCTCATTAGGTGGAGATGCAGCCCTGGACTGGATATTGTGGGTGTCTCTAACATCTCCAGTTAGCTGTTATTCTTTTCATCTCACACACTCACACACGCACACACACCCACCCACACTATGCGTTTATGAATGACAAGGCATTAGGTATTTAATAGAAGAGATGAGTCATGAGCGCACGTTTGGATTTAAGAATTCGTGAAGGTGGAATCTCAAAAGTAAATCCAACCTTTTATGGTTGTGTGATTTTGAAGCATGTTGAGGGGAAACACGCAGCATAAAGGTTGCACGTAAACCGTCTCGTGAGACCTCAGTGAGAATCTCAAGGAAGCAAATGATCTCGGGGGGCTTGTTTTGGTGTTTTTCGATGCAAATTGGCTGAACGGACATAGACGGGATCTTGAAATCATTCTACCCAAATTATTTATCTTCAATCAGGCTGCTATATATACACACAAACATGTCAGGATGTCGGAGACATTTGATATTTTTAAAGGGAAACTCAAGATATACCTTTTAAATAATTGATTTAGGATTATTTTTTTATCTAATCTTACTGTTTTTGTTCTTAGCTTCTTTGATTGTTGTTGTTGTATTGTCTTCTTTTTATGTTGTATTTGGGGTGCTTTTATTGCACAGCACTTTGAGTTGCATTTTCATGTGTGAAAAGTGCTCGATGAATAACATTTGATTGATTGATTGAAACAGATTAGCGTACATTTCAACAAAGTGGAGGTACCGGATAGGAATGTTGTAATACAGGATAGGATTTTAAGATGCATTCAAGGCTGCAACTCCTGCCTTCAATATTCATCCTTCTATTCAAACTTTTAAATTACTTTTTGTAAACTCAAACACTTCAATGTTTTAAATACACATTTGTTTTCATTTTATTTTCAAGTACATTCGAAAAGAGTGGAAACCTTCAAATGTCCTTCCTCGAAAAGTAAACAGACCAACAGTTTAGAGTGCCATTTCTGCCATCTAAAATGGTAAGAAAAAACAAAAAAATAGCATTCGCTGTATGGGCATTTAATGGGCGAGCAAGCAAGAGAGGCAGAGAGACAGTGCGAGAGATGCACTGGCCCAAGTTTGAAGTTTTCTGTGCAACAACAAAACTGCAACTAGAGTCCGTGTCCCCTCATTCCTGCACTCAAGGAAAAGCGAAAAAAATGACTTCTGATTTCCTAACGAGTTGTCGATTCATTTTTGGGGATGTGTAACAGTGGTGTGCAGTCAGGACCTACATCTTGCATGAAATGGTAATAATTTATTTCCAGCAGTCTTTTGTCTTTATGTCACAGCATGTGCCTTAGCTGCGCAGCTTCCAGTCATTTGTGTGTGTGTGGTTTTTTTTTGACATTTTGTACATGATTTTTGCAATGTGATGGTGTTGTTAAGACGTGGATTACTTAAAGTGAATTACTTAAAGTGGAAGGCAACGCAAACTTTTTTTTTTTCAAGAATATTTTCTATGCAAGCCCACTAGTTGAAACAGAGCACTCTGATAAGTATTACGTTTGTGGAATAAGTGTTAATCCACTCGTTTTCAGCCATTCTGGGGGCGGCTATTTTGTCGTCTGTTGACTGAAAATTACATCACAACTGCCCACAACGACCAATCGCGGCTCAGATCCAGAAAACAGGTCAGCCGCAATTGGTCGTTGTGAGCAGTTGTGATGTCATTTTCAGTCGACAGAAGACAAAATGGCCGCCCCCGGAGATGGCTAAAAACGAGTGGATTTTACTGCTTAATGCAAAATTAATCTGAATGCCGTGTTTCAACTAGCGGGCCTGCTGGGAACATATTCTTGCAAAAAATATGTTTGGGTTGACTTCCGCTTTAAATACTACTTGAAGGCCCGGGTCCGAAACTCAACGCCCACCACTGATATGATAAGGTGATTATACATATCAATGTTTTCACAGTCATAATGGTCCTTTGAGAGAAACCACAACAGCATCGTGGTAAAAAATAAAAATAAAAAAAATGACATTTGTTCAGCATTTTTTGGTAAGATTTAAGAATTAACAGTCCAGCCCAGCCTCTCTTTGATTGATGGGGTAAAACGTGTCTCAATTTTGTACCATTGCAAAACTCATCAAACTAAATTGATGGCATCATTTCATTGAACATCCTCTAAAAGTGGTTGTTGCATCATCTGCGGCAATCTGTTTACTGTTTGAGTGCTCGACAAAAGACCGCTCACGCAAATGGAACCGCAATGGATAAAAGACTGTCTGAGTGCATCTGAAAAGCTCTCCACACCACTTTGAATCACTTCGCACGGAAAAAGACGACCATGTTTGCCTTCCCCGCTCCAACAGTACACGTCTGACCCTGGAAAATCACAAGGACTTAGCCACCAATGATTTAGTTCAACTGGCAGTGCAGACTTAATGGGATATTATTCAAACAGCAAGATGGGGGTCAAAGGCAGCAAACATCACAAGGTGTTGAAAGCCCGTGCGGAGGGGGGAGGGCGGGTGTGGTTGAATGATTGCTGAATGGAATAGAAGAAAACATTTGAAAAGTAGAATCGCCTGCTCAGATTTTTGTTTCACTGTGTTCAAGTGTTGCGATGTTAAAAAGCATGAGCCTGACAGGCTGACCCATTTCACCTGCTGAGCAAGCTTCAGTGACTGAGAGGCCAAATCGCATCACCTTTGGAGTTGTTAAGCCTGTGTTTTACTGCCATTTTAGCACCTTCCTTTCAGAAGGAATATTTTATTCACAGCTTCCAACAGAGCACTGCAGCCTTAGCAGCTGTGCATTTGCGTACCCCATAAAATAAAACTGTAAAAAAAAACAACTAAAATGCTAGTGCAGTCACTTTCTGCAATGCATGCTTTGAATGTGAAATGGCCCACGTTTCATCTTGGTGACCTTTGGTCTGTCGTCTTCTGGCAGTTCTGGAACATGAGCTGGGTGTCCTTTTTTATTTTATTATTATTATTTTTTTTTAAATTTCATGTGCTTTCAAGAAATATCCCTCCAATTCAAAGTCCTGCAAAGCAGTCTGTGTCCAGTGGTGAATTGGAAAAGGTAAAAAAAAAAAGGCTGTTATCGGTTATCGATTGGTTTAGCGATAAAATCATTGCAGGATTACGCAGCGGGCGGCACGGCGGGCGACTGGTTAGCACGTCCGCCTCACAGTTCAGAGGTCGTGGGTTCGATCCCGGCCCCGGCCTCCCTGTGTGGCGTTTGCATGTTCTCCGCGTGCCTGTGTGGGTTTCCTACGGGTACTCCGGTTTCCTCCCACATTCCAAAAACATGCATGGTAAGTTGATTGGACACTCTAAATTGCGCTCCTTCTCGTATGCCCACCATGGCCACCTGGGGGCAGTATAAGACAGATGGGTATACAGTAACTCCTCTCGGCTCATCTCAGGTCCTCGCAGAGGATAAAGATGTGACCGTGATTACCGTTATATTATCTTATGTGTTGCTTCACCTTTCGATGAATAGGCATACAGTATGTGGTATTTCCCATTATGCTATGTTAGCATTTGCATTAAGCTAGCAGACTAAAGACTAAACTATGTGGTACTTTGAAATACGGCGTGTAATTCTCCTAGTTTTATGTTTAGTTTGACAGTGCACAAAAAAAAAAAAAAAAAGTGACATTGAACAGCTTCAAGACTTTTATTGATGAATTGCGTCGAGTTGCCAGCTAACTGCAGGGCACATATAAAAAAAACATTCACACTCACATTCACACCAAAGGTCAATTTCGACTCGAGGTTTTGTGATTGGTCAGATTTTAATGATGGGCCTGCACAGGGACGTGTAACAGTTTGTTGCCCTGCTACTACTTTGTTGCAATAAGGTACACATCAGAGTCTATGGTTATTATCATAGTACTCCTTTTTGCTCTTACCGAAATGCTTCTGTGGTGGGATCACAATCGGAAAAACCAAAGAAAAATCGAAACAGTGGAGCTACTCAAGTCAAATCATATACTGTATGTGGAAATCGAAAGTATTTTTCTTAAAGGTTTTAAGTCTGAATTGTAGGATGTTGTTTCTCCATCACTATGATGATCTTAAATGTTTTTTTTTTCCTTAATGTAATTTACTGGCTTTCTTTTTTTTCTTAAAACATCAAATTGCTTACATTTTGGAGCGGCTACATTGTGTATGGATATACAATCCAGGTATCAACATTTATAAACACAAGCCATAAACAGGAAAAACAAGACGTAATTATTTTGACTGACAAAAGCAATAGTCGCATACAATGTGTGTGATTTTCCTGCATACAACCAACGTGCAAACCTCAAGAGCTGAATCGATGGGAGCGAAGTAGGACTAAGTGAGATAAATAGATGGCCGGGTGAAGAGAACCATTGCAGACAAAGGCAAAATGCAAAAAGACGTTGTTGACTGGAGCAGCGGGGCAAACAGAAGTGATGAGGAAAAGGTGGCAGACAAGCCAGGGGAAGCGCAGCAGTGAATGCTGAGGTTTGGGAACGGCCGGATGGCTGAAGGCAGGCAGACAAATAAGCAGGATAACTATCAGCCGGTGTAGTCCAGCAGCCGGTCATTATGGGGAAAAAATGTTCATTAGCCAAATATAATACGTAAAGATTTACATATCAACATGTTTCAATTTTACTTGTGTTTCTTTTCACCTTTTGTTATTTTGGTGATGCTCGTGTCACAGAAAATTACCCTGGTCTCCCAGTGCTTATTTTTTTTTGTAGACGTTTTGATGAATATGTTCCTCGTAGATATAATGAGCCAATGGCATATGCGTGGGAGGGACAGAAGAGCAATACATCCTAATCATAACACACACACAGACACACAACCGCATATATTTACATATATACAGTACAGTACATAAACAGGGCAACATTTGTGTTGTCAGGTAAGTTAGAGATCAACCATAATAAGATTGCTACCCAGATCGATTTAAAGAGTTGCTAAAGAATTCAAGATGAGTCATTTGGTCGTTGGGCTCGTCCTCGAAAAAAAAAAAAAACAGATCAAGAAACTGTCATTTGAAGAAACGACTTTCATTCTTTTTTATTTTCTCACCCCAAAAAAACGGATTGAGAGAAATACACGTGAAAGAACTCAATTGATAGATGGATGAATGCCACATACACTTAATTGAAATGTTAAAACTTCCCAGAGAGAGCGTGTGAGGGTGAGCGAGACAAAAGTCAAAAGTTGCAAAATATCTTTCAGCTCAGCTCATTCACATCTGGGTCAGTTGCCACCCAGACTGAACGTTCCGCTCTGCTTCACTGAGCACCCAAGGTGCAGGCAGAGGAAGTAGGCTACAGGCTTTTTGTGAAAAGTTAAGACTGAGATACAATTTGTCCTTAAAGTTGCTATGTAGTGAAT
This sequence comes from Filicampus tigris, assembly GCF_054856515.1. NCBI lineage: Eukaryota > Metazoa > Chordata > Actinopteri > Syngnathiformes > Syngnathidae > Filicampus > Filicampus tigris. The sequence continues at coordinate 11,575,518 of NC_141233.1, read as the reverse complement.
AATTGGATGTGTCCCCAAAGGCAATCTGATACTGCAGGCGGACAATAATCCTCCGTTTCTTTCCGGTTCATTAGAGTTAGCAGAGTTTGGATTTTGGTTAGGGTTGGGATTTGGGAGTTAGGTTTGGTTTAGGGTTAAGATTAAATTTGGAGTTCAGATTTGGATTAGTTTGTAGTAGTCCATCTAACAACTGAACATGTCAGAGTCAAGATCTGCTGAGGCTGCTTTTGAACCATTCCTATTAGCCCAAATGTTGTTTGAGAGCTTAAAAAGATTTTTGGGAGAGATCGAAAAATACCTGTTTTCAAAAATATCCTCGCATGCGCAGACATGGCCTCAGACAGAATGAGACGAAATCAGAGTTGCTTTTACTCGGATGTTAGGTTACCATCTGAGCAAAGCCTCACGCTGTGATGGTGTGAAGCTCGGGCGCACAGGTCATCTCGTACAGATGGCTCCCCAGCTTCCAAGCCCTTCTGTCAGGAGGAATGGACACACTTAGTCCTGCCCCCTGATGACCCCGCTGCTCGCACTCCCTATTGAGCAAGCCCACGCTGACTTAGAAAAGACATCGCTGGCGGGTGCAGAATGCTAGCTTTTACGGCGTCCATTTGGGATGTCTCCTGGATGCAGTTTTGAAGTGTACAGGATGTTGTTGATGCACGTTTGACTTCAATGTAAAACTAAATACACACGCACCAAAAAAAGATTGCACACAAAATCAACGAGTAATGACTAAAATGATTTATTAATCGTCATTCAATTTAAATAATCATGTTAGTATTTTTTTCCATAACCGCCCAGTCCTGCTTATTTATTTATACATATGAAATTATAATGAATGTTGATGACAGTAATGATCTTGGCAATTATCTAAAATACATTTGCATTACTGTTCCAGACTGTGAGAGCGTACACATACGACACTTCTATTTTAAGGGTATAATAATATTTATATTTATTGTTTGTATTTAATAGTATCATTGTTGCGTATGTGTAGAAGGCCACACTGTAAAAAAAAAAGAGCATTATTTACTGAAATGCAACCGGATGTTTAGTATATACTGTGTGACAGTAGATGATACTGAATTATAGTGAACAATTTAGAATCAGGGCGGCACGGTGGTCGACTGGTTATCGCATCCGCCACATGGTGCAAAGGTTGAGGGTTTGAATCCAGCTCCGGCTTTCCTGTGTGGAGTTTGCATGTTGTCCCCGCGCCTGCGTGGGTTTTCTCCGGGTACTCCGGTTTCCTCCCTCATTCCAAAAACATGCATGGTAGGTTAATTGGACACTCTAAATTGCCCCGTAGGTGTGATTGTGAGGGTTAATGTTTGTTTGTCTCCGTGCGCCCGGTGATTGGCTGGCAACCGTTTCAATGTGTACCCTGCCTGCTGCCCAAAGACAGCTGGGATAGGCTCCAGCATGCCCGCGACCCTGTGAGGATAGGCGGTTTGGATAATGGATGGAATTTAGAAACAGAATTTGTAATAAGCACTTCTTTTCAAATTGTCGATGAAGCCAACAGGCCTGCAGTAAAAAGTAACATATCAGAACAAATTATGTAACAGCAGCATAAAAAAAAAAATAAGAAAGGCCGGTCTCAAGTATGCTCTCTCCTGGATGGAGTGTGTTTCAGGTGTTGCCTAGCTAGCATGTTTGTGTCTTTGTTCCCTCCTTTACGGTTTGGAGCACAGTGCCTTAAAATGTCACAACACAAATATTATCTGCATTATATAAAAATAACAGTGACATAAATGATACTCACCAATTGGAAACTGCCCTGTGGCCATGCCACTTTCTATGTAAGAGAATTGATTGCGTCAAAACAGTGAAGCTATAAACGTGCATGACAGCTATATTAGCAGTCAAACCACATAAATCCATCAAAGTAAACAATATTGCAAACGTTAGAACACAAGTGGATTAATTTACTTTTCGCTTTAATGATGAGTCCCCGCTCCCAATCTGCTGTGCTCTCAGCTGCGCTCTCACCTCGCACTTGCAAATATTGAATGTCATATCAACGTCAGTTGGAGGTCACGGTTTGACATCCAGATGCTTTCTGGATCGACGGAGGAGATATGGACGTGATCCGGCAGTCGAGCGCACGTCGGATGTTTAGTAGCTCGGAGCAAGTCGGTACCCAGATCGGTGGGCAGAGTGACGCTATGGCTGTTCTTTCTTCCAACTACACACACATACAGTACCCTCTGAACTTGATCCTACTAATTTGCCGCCCCACCGTTTTGATGCGAGCACCTCATTTTGTCTTCGCATAGCCCTCACCACCTTCCATGGTCTCTAACACCTCCAGACTTGTCGGGCTTTTCTCCTTTTAGGATCACACTGGCAATGTCTGCGCTGACTGTCAGATTATCCGCCACGCAACCCTGGGGACTTGGCTCGGCAGACTAATAACTGTCAACTAGCTTCAGATAAAGTCACGGTGGTAATTTCATTATAGTCGTAGAAGCCTTTGTCCTCAATCCAATATTCCATTATTAGAACACACTAAACATTTTCTTCTATCCACTCTCAGCCTTGGTGCACTTATGCTAAGCATCTCTGGGGGGGCTTGGGGGCATCTTATTTAGAATTTGAGCACACCCTTGCTTGATATTGGGGAGAGTTGATTGACTCCTGCAGAAAAGCTGAACTGATTTTTTTTATTACAGATTTCAAAAGAGGCGCAAAGGAGACGATGACTCCAAGGACGCCTCATCTTGCACTTTTGGTTTCCATTACTTAAATGTAACACCACACCAAAAAAAACTTATGGCTAGGGAATAAATCGATCTTGAGGCTACTGGACTGCTTTAAATCACCTTTCAAGACCATTTGATTATTTGCCCTCTACGTAGTTATACATATCTTTCTGCATTGTATCCCTCGATCAAGAGTTCACAGTGGCCGAAGAAGGAGGAATTTCCAAGGCTGGAAAGTGAAAGGGGAGACCTTACTTGAACAGCAAGTAATTAATAATTTACCAGGCAACCCAACATTGATCGACTGTATACCTTTTAAAGCAGATAAACAGGAGTCCCAACATGCTGACATCAGCACAGTGTTTGCTTGCACATATAATTGGAAACATTACTTTGACTGGAGAGTTTTCTTTTGTTTTCTTTTTAATCCCGCGGTACAGCCAAAATAGTCACTATTTTTAAACCTGTCATGGCTGTGTGGTCTTGCCTGGTCTGTCTTTTTTTTCCAGTGGCTGTCAGGGATGGGCGTGGCCTCTTGCGCACACCTGGTCCTCCTTGCAATTAGCTTGGCTTTTTAAGGAGTACAGGGGAGAGAGGCCTTTAGGAATGAGAAGGATACAATTATGTGTCATTTATTGGGTGAAGTTAGCGGCCCATAATCAGGATCATCCAGCAAATGCCATGCTGATAAAAGTAGAAAAGAAAATGAATAGGTTTGGGTGGACAGTACTACCGAAAGTAGCAGATGATAAAGTAGATCATTTGGATATCATTCCAACGGTACCGTTACCAGCAACACAACCTTGGATAATACCCGATGCCAAGGTAGACATCACATAAGAAAAGAAAAATAAAGTTGGAACACTTCAACTCAAGGATGTACAGGAATGCATGGAGGAATATTGCAGCAATGTCAAATAATATGCGGATGCATCGAAGAACACGTGTAAAAAGGTAGGAGTTGCATTTATTGGACCCGCGTTTCATGACAAAGTGGCGAAAAGAAGTGTGAGGGTGTATTAGTTTTTACAGGGAAATGGTAGCACTTTTGTTGGCAACACAGTGGGTGGAAGAAAAAAGACCATTGAGATCGGTTATATGCTCATGATCCAGTTTTGCACAACTCCATTTAAAATATAACGGTTCTGATAGCAGATGGAAATCTATCTATGCTATACTTTTCTTGCGTTCTTTTTTGTTACTTACTCAGTTTGTTCCACTCTTACGGCTTTTTATAGATATTTTTTTCTAGTATCAGCCTTTATCTTGTTTGTCGGCATCTGTTTGCTGTAGCGCTGGGGTTACGTCTGAGGTTTTATTTTCTCTGTAATATATTTTTGTCACCAACTCTTAGTTGTGTGCTTTGCGGTTCCGGTTTGATAAAACCAAATTCAGAGAGTTTTAAAGAAAAGTAAAGAAAAGTCGCTTAGGTTGTTCACAACCATGCAGAAAACAGCCACAATGCCATGATGCCAATTTGGGCAAATTTTGTGAAGTGTCAATACGGATGTCGTCAAATTTAGAGAGCTGCCAGTGAAGTGTGGGAGCTCCTCGTGGCTGCACTTGATGGTTTTGTGGTGGCTGCTACTTGTACAATGTGGCAGTTTTACTTGAATTTTCAATCTGACACATAATTATTATGACAAGTAGGTTGTAATGACTCATTGGGTGCACTTTTGGCACCTGCATCAACTTTCATCCATGTACAGTATTCATCCATCATCTCGGGCTCGACCGGATGATTGCGGAGGTCCGTTTAGCCTCAAATTGGGTGCCAAGAGCTTTGTGCTAAAACAGCACCACCAGCAACACATTGGTTGCCAGGTTTTCCAGTCCTTTAACCCTTTTTGTTAGTTTTTACAACAAAGATATGAACACTTCAGATATAAGTCGAATGTCCTGGAAATATTGATGCTTATTACATTTCAAACATTTAAGAGACCAAGAAAAAAAAATCTAACAAACTTTTCTCACCTAGCGATGGGGAATAATAATCAACCGATCATAAGTAATTGTCAATTATGTCAAATTTGGTATTTATCTTTTTGTTTTTCAAGGCAGTACCGTGCATTGTAAACTAGTCGTCATCCGACAGACGAGAAACAGAAAACGTGTACCCCAATCCGTTCCTTTTATTCAGATCCACACCCAAGATTCAATCGATTCTTTGCTGGCCCAACTTTGCACAAAGTTTCAAGTGGTGACACTAAAAACAAACGAGCATAGAAACTCTCACGTCCAAAAACATTAGCTCCTTGGCAGAGGTAATACAAAACCCCTTCCATCCGACTCAGCTCCCAATCAGTTTCTACTCCACCCCCTCCAAATTGTTTGGTCGAACCAATTAGAGTGGACAGGTTTCTCCCTTTGTGTCCTTTCGGATATAAACAGCTGCCTCTCAACTAAGCGGCTCCAACATTTACACCAATTAGCTGATCCAAAGAAAATGGCTGCAGGAGCGTGTGTATAAGCCTCCGTGAGGGTATAATGGCCATTAAGGAGAATTCATATCATTTAAGCCACAACTGCTTTTCTGGCCTAGATTGGCTGTTTTAATTGTCCAAAGTGGTAATGTTTCCTGAATTTCATTTTGGGGGGAAAAAAAATGCTTTTAATGAACGCACGAGCAACAACAGGGGGCAAAATTTATAACTGTGTGAAAAACTGAGGAGGCTGGGTCGTTTGCATATTTATTTCTGTCAGAAGTCTTCTCCATCTCAGTAAACCTCTGTAATTACATCCCAACAGAGGGAGGAATTAAAGTCAGTTCCGTCTATTTGGGATGATGGATCTGACAGCAAGCAGTTATATAGTCCTCATGTCTGCAGACAAACACACATAAATCGCCACCTGTGACTGTGCTGCTCGGAAGGCTGTGTAATTAAACATTGTTATATGAGAAAGTGAATTAATCTATAGTCTGTGAAGGTGCCATCGAGATGCGGCTGATGGCAGGCGGTGTCAGAGGGAGGATGATTTAGCAGAGCGGGCTGGCCATATGAAAGCTCGGGGATTCAGTCAACAGTGAGTAGAAAATGAAAATAATTTGGGAAATTCCGAAATCATTCTGCTTTTCCCATCTCGGTGTCACGATGATGGAGCGAAGACGGTCCCTGTGAATGATGAAAACAGCACAAATTTGAGGAATGTCTTACTCATGTCCCTGAAATGGAATTTCTTCTCACGACTCACATGTATGTAATGTAGTGACAAGTACAGTATACAAAATGTAAACAATTATTCACTTACAAAAAGATGGAATTCATAAACAAACCACATTTTATATTTAACTAATTCACTAAAACTAACTATAATTATAAGGACAATGACCTTCGTTTTTCTTTGTCAATTTCATACATGAGCTTTCAAGGTTTATTTGAAAATTTATTTATTTTGGTGCCAAACAGAAGTAGGAAGGTCAAACAATCATTTGGGAATTGTAGTTTAATTTACAATATCACACAATATCACACCTGTTTTTTTAATTTTATCTTGCACTCGGTGCATACCCAATCTATGAAAAAAATAATACAATTAAAACTAAACTAAAACAAATAAAAATTATACAAACTGACAAAATCGCTCTAAAAACATATTAAAACTAATCTCAACCCTTAAAAAACAAAAGTCAAAATGAAATCAAAACTAGCTACAATGAAAACACCAAACTATTACTAACTACCGTTGAGTTTTCGGCTATTTGGTTTTGTGCCATTTAATTTCCTGCTTTGTACGTGTGTCAAAATTCTCCAACATTCAATCCCTTTTTCTACTCAGGAATTTCAGTTTTTACAATGATCATTTTTGTAAGACCTAACCGTATTTCAGTACAATTATCACAGTTCATTGGTCTGCATGTGAATTATATGTGCTGACTTCCTTGTTTTTTCGACAGGCGAGAGAGGCCTATGGGAGCCAATTAGAGGGTGTAATGTTGGATATGACAAAAGAGAGTCGGTTTGGTCATGCCCACTCGTCTCTGCCTTGTACCCCCTCACTTTTGTAGCCAAACAGAGGTTTAATAAGAGAGGTGTCTGGCGCTCTCATCTACTCCCCGACACACAGGAAGCACAGTGGTCACAGAGTTTGGGTTTAGATGAGGTCAGTGCCCCCGTGGGCTCAGCTGCAAGGCAGAAAAGTCGGTGAAATAAACGGACAGGAGACTTGGAGAACAGCAGCCCCAGTTACAGAGCAGCAACTCGCTGGTTCTCAAACATACAGAATAATCCCGATATGAGACCAGACTACAGATTTGCCCTGTGTGACATCATTCCTTTGAAGGGGACAACAACTGGAACTTGCGCACACAAAATCAATCTGTGGCAGGATCATTTCGTTGCGAAGGAAATTGAAACGAGCATTTTGAATTCCCTTAGGAATTGCACTTGAATGCTGACCGATGCTGAGAGGCCAGAGCGTGACGCAATCCAGATTGTTTTTCGGTTTGGTCGGCTGGTAACTGCATGTGCACGTTTCTTTGCCATTCATTGAATCTTTGTGTTCAGCCCCCTGCCGCAGACATTATATACTGTACACATGGGCAGCATTGAGAATCACTCCCCTTCTCAACCGCCTGTAGTGAGGTCGCCATTTTGTTGTGTTGCTCGTCTGTGTGAGTATAGGTTACCTCCTATATAATCACCACATTGTATCCCACACTGCATCTTGAAATGTAGTGATCAACTGATGGCCAAAAGCGAGCAATCCTACGATACACATCTTCAATATATCGTAAGTGAACCAAAATATCACATTGTCATCTTAAAACAATATATTATCATGAAGTATTTCTCGCGTTTATAAAGAAATGTATTTTTTCCCATCAAAAGCCCTTTCTGTCCTTTTTTGTTGTTGTTTTAAAGCTCGAGGTGTCCGCTTATTGGTAGGAAACCCTCCTGCTGAATACTAAAGAATGGAAAAGGCTAGAAACTTTCTTTGGTGAAAGAAGAGTTTTTTTTTTATTTGACTAATGAACTATATACAGTACACAGTCCATTTTATAGACACCTGTATATAGGGAACGAGTGAATGATTCCTGGAAAAATGACGCAACCGGTGAAGATGCCTTACTAATTTCATGCTTGGAGATGGACCAACCATTTTACACGCAAAGCCATATCTCATTGGATTTGGACTAAACCGTAACAAAGCTTTGCTGACTTTTTTTGAGGCGCTATTACTATGATGTTCTTCATACTGTGAAATCTTGTGGTCAAAGCAGTCTGCAGGCAAAGAAATCTTTCCTATTCAACCAAATTGTACTTAACTGCTCTGATTGTTGTTGTTGCCTCGGTAACTTTTCTCATACTATGTAGGTTTCCCAAAGTTAAATCTTGAGAAAGCAGTCAGGAACAGCTGTCAGCAGGGAACACTTTTCTGCTAGTCCATCGGCAGCAGTGCTTCTCAATTATTTTCTTTTGCACCGAGATGTTGCGCCCTCCCACCCAACTCTCTGCCACAACTAGAGATGGTGTCGTTTGTCCAAAATTGTTATAAGCACACCTCTGCATAACATTGTATCAAGAAAACAAAACAGAAATATAATTCAACTTACTTTTTATTTTTTTTTTACATTTTTTTTTTGGACATAGATTCTTCCGATGTGCTGTTAATGTACGGTATCTACACAATGAATGCAAAACATCCCAAGTTTATAATATGTGTCTCCTTTTCCTTCCAGAACTGTCCTTCAAAATGTCTACTTCCATTCTTGGACCACACCTCTGTCACATTGGAGATGAGCGACAATAAAGAGGTAAGCCAATCGCCATCACCTTTATTTACGAAGTGTCGACAACCTTGGGTTAAGAGCAGATGATTGACAGTTTAAATAATTTTCCTCTGAATCTTGGCGGATGGCTAGTTTACCAGTTTCAACGTAAAATGTAAATTGTGAGCTTTTTATCTTGTTTAGTTTTTGGAGTATGTCTGCTTCAAAACATCAAAACGTGCCAAATCCGTCTAATAACACTTTTATGTATATGGTGTGTTCTTATGAAGCATGTTGAAACACATCAGTAGTGCCTCTAAAACAGAAAAAATACTTTTTTTTTTAAATCGGACAACAAACAACAAACATACTGTATAATAACAACCCCCATAGACCATGTAAATGTGCCCCATGGTAGCTGTTAGCAAAACATGTTAACTAGTCGACGTCATTGCGGAGTTGACATATTGCCTAGTCGACTAGTTTGTGCAAAGTGTTTACTTCCCAAAAGCTAACAGTATGTCATTGTGTTTTTACGTCATTCTGTATGAAATCAAACCTTCATAGAGAATACTATTTAAAATATATCCAATTTATTACAAATAATCTTTTCTTGTTCCACCGCATTGGAAAAATAACCAACATTTGCCCCCAAGTAGTGCCTTATATCTGTTCTTTTTTCACTTGACCTTGGTTGCCGAACAGCTCAACCTGAGGATACAAAAAGTTGCCTTAAGTGCTTTAGAATCTGCAGCCAGGCAATACGATGAAGCACCATTTCGCTCACAACGATGGGAGCAACACAAGGCTCAAAGTGTCTTATAAAATGGCCCACATAGGCTGCAGTTGTCATGAGTAAGTGTCTCTCCAAAAAGGACATCGGTACCTTTACAGCCCTTTGAATCTCATACTATCTCCAGCTCGCTGTGAGTGTGACATAAATGCTATCAGGAATCCGTTCGGGGTTTCGGGTGAACTTCATGCTGTCTGCCTGTTCGGATGACACATTGTACAAAAGGAAATGGCAGCAAAATAAGTGTGAAAGCATCGGCAACACTTGCTGACCTTTTGGAGATGAATGCTTTCTTTTTGACTGGCTTGTTTTTGGGTGTCTTTTGGCAAAGTCACTAGAGCCTACACTAAAAGGTTAACATAAATGTTTTTTTGTTTTTTTTTTTTCACTTGAAATGTGACTTCCTTGAGCCAATCCATGTCCTTCATGAATCCGCTGTCACTCTCAGGTTTACAAGCAATTGAAATTAAACAATCATCCTTTCTTAATAAGCAGTAAATTACTATAATACCAAAATATATAAGCCATACTTTCACCCAAATAACTATTATTATATGAATCAGTTACACAGTGACAATTATTGGAGCAAGTACACATCAATAACAACATCATTCAGTGATCTTTTTAATTAACTAATTGTAGTCATATTAGTAATGTTGTGTAATTAATGGCGCTAGCGCTAATATCTTGGCAAAAAGCCCTGGCTGGTCAGCACCATTCGTAAGGCAGGAGTGAGATTTGACTTTGTACTTCCATACATAAGCAGCATGAGGGTAAGATAGCAACCAAGTGTTAGCAAACATACCTTCGGAATTGTAGAGGTACGATGAGATGTTAAATTGACATGCCAGCGCGGAAAGTGGAGCTCAGACAGTTGGATGTAACGTTGGCCAGCTCAAGGCACTTGAATCTTGTGCCCCACCTTGGTCCTATCTGCTCCATTGAAAAGGAGCTACTGCACGCCAAACATTTTAGGGTCAATGAGTTAGGATTTGTGCACCCCAGACTAGAAACATGTCACAAAATCATATGATCGAGATGAGCAAAACCGCACACTACTCACTGTTAATCTGAAAATAGATTTTATTTGTATACTGTATCTTTAAGTTCTTGTCTTCTAGGAAAGTAATGTGTTGTGACCAATCACGGCTCACTTGTTTTCTGAAGCTGAGCCATGATTGGCTGTTACCTGAGCCCGAGCAACTGTGATGTCATTTTCAGTCGACAGGAAGTGGCAAAATGGCCGCCTCCTGAGATGGACAAAAATGGGTGGATTTTGCTGCTTAATTCATATTGTAAAGAACATTTTTAGTAATGGCATGAGATGAGGCGCCTGAGTTTTAGATGCGCTAATAAATTGATAAATAATAAAATAAATAAAATAAATTGATACATTAAAAAATAACGTTTTTGGAGTTTTAGGATTTAGAAAAAAAGAAATTTGACTAATGATGGGAAAAATGCTGCAGTTTCTGGTGGGTATTATGCAAGGACTTGCTAGCTGTGTGAACAGAGCTTTGCTTGATTACATTATTGTACAGTCTCCTACTAAATTCATTTGAGCACTGCATCCACTGAATTTTATGCCAATTAAACTTACTAAATAAACCGAGACAAACATGCAGTTGAAAAAAGGGGTAACCAGATAGTTGTTATTAAATTGCCAAGTGTCAGTAAAAATGCAGGCACATATTCAAAGTCAAAAGGCTTGTTGATTCATGTATTCACAGTACTCTGTATGTAAGCATTATGTCAATACATGGAGATATTGTCACCGTCCAATTTTTATACTTTTACAGCAACATATCGCCTTAGTATTTCTGCTTTCTTGTGTCCCTTTACATTGTATTCTTACGCTGCGCAACAGCCGTGTCCTCAAAATGTCAAATGTCAGGACTGCCGTACACCGAGAACCCCCTGTACATTCATAATCCGAGGTGGTGCACACTTGCTACGATACAACAAAGGCGCACATTCCTCTTCTGTTGTTGTTGCTGGCCTCCAATACAGTGAATGAAGGAGGTGTAGTCTAAAGCAGGAAATGTATTCAACAGTTCTGATACAATAACAGTTCTGAAAAGCCAATAGGAGCACAAGTGCATACATGCATTTAACAGTAAATCGCCCCAAATCTTACCTGCCACGCCTTTCCCCTAACGTGATGCGTTCCAATTTTTAGATCTTGGCCTTTTTGTCCCATACTCCCTAAAGTATTTCGATTAACCTAAAGGCCACAAGCCGGCTCTCACGATATTTATCAATCAAGCAGGTCAGCGCCAACAGAGAAAAGTGGAGTGGCACAGCAAAGAGCACTTAGCCGGGATAAACAGGCGGCTGGTACCATGGATCACTGCACCGCTAAGTCAGCCACCAGGCACTGGGAGAGGCGCTGCAATGTGCAGGAGAAGGAGGAGGAGGGAGGAATTCTGGAGTCTGTCTGTGTGTGGGTGTGGGCGTGCGTGCGTGCGTGCGTGTGTGTGTCTGTGACTTGGAGGAAGGCTTTGGGGAGAAACACAGGCCTGGTCAAGATGTCATCAGCGTGCCAGCTTATAGCAGCTTGAAAGGCTTTAGAGTTGTGATATTTATCCTGTGGGCTTTGGTAGTGAGGTGGACTGGGAGAGAAAATATCTATAATTTCATGGTGTCTTGAGGGGAAATCTGATTTCAGATGGCTGGCAGTCTGATAAATCGGAAGTGCTGCCTGCAACCCTTTCCTGGAGAGAGCGACCAAAGGCCACAGGTCTCGTGTATGTCAAATTTGTGTAAGTTGAGAAGAAAAAGCTGATTTTTCATGTGTGTTTCTGCACTTGAGAGTGGCACTTTAAAATTAGTCGTTCTGAATAACTGGATTGCATTTGATTACCCCATGGGCCGCGCACGCTGCATATATAACATCCGTTAAGAACACTTGTTCAGGAGTTAAAGTCAATGATGGTTTAATCTTTGCGACTAGTCCAACCAGTCCCGCTGTGCTTTCACTCATTTCTTTCCAGGGAATTACTGCCAACATCCGCGCCATCTCGCTATGAATTTTTAACAAGGAAATCGTATCCTATTAATTCAATGCAGCCCTCTAAAATTCAATATGCTGTTTAAACAATTTGATTTCTCTGCCCATCATTTATCTCTGTTTATATTTAATGTGATTCCTCACACAGTAATCCAAGGGGGCTGGAGACGACAGGGGAGAGGAAGTTCTCATTTAGTGGCGCAACCAGAGTCCCACCAAGGCTGCTTTCACACTAGCTCATTAGAATTGAACTCAAGTTTCCCTTTTGGTGCAGTTCTTGATGCTCTGGTGTGAAAATACACAGTGTGCCTTCCATGCGACTTGTGTGGGAAGATTTTTATCAACCTTGCTTGATGTTGAAGATTTTGCAACTGTTATCATTCTCCTTTAGGTTATTGGACATTTGCTCCACTCTCTTATCTGCATCGTGGATTCACAAGTGCATCATCATTAGAAAACATGCACGCGTTTATTAAAATGATTCGATAAGCTTTGAAGCATAGAATTCTGGACAGTTGTCGATTTTGAAAGATGGGATCAAACGGAGAGGGTTCTCAGTCCCATCACGTCACATCACGAAATCCATTCATCTGCTTATTCCCATCAGATGAAGATAATGAGGGGAAGGCCTGCATCTTTTCCTCTTTGGCAACCTTATCGAGTTTATGCCAGTAAATCTTGCATTGTATAAAAGCAGAACATTTTCGTATGGTTTAGACAAGACTGTCGCCTGTGACATACAGTACGGTCAGCAGTAGTCGACTTTTGGCTCCTTCCTTTCGGGGTCACTCATGTTTGGTTTTTGTACAGTTCTTACGCCGGATGTCCTTGGTGATGCAAAGATCCTCAATACTTTCAGTCTCTTTATTGAACAAACGGTACCAAAATAAACCCACAACAAGCACATTCATACATTAGCTGCACGGCCATAACTGATGCTCAGGCACTCAACACGCAGCCTAGCTAGCGGGTTAGCCAGTTAAAGGCCAGCCAGCTCTACACTCTCATTCGCTGGCTCACATGTCACTCAACTGGCCAGGCCCTGCCTTTTAGAGACACACACATTCACTGTCACAGATACTGCGGTGTAAAACGTGAGGAGGGTGAGCCCAAGTGGACAAAAACAATTCATGCACCCCACAGGTATATTAGGAAAGTAGACATTGATGTCAAGGAAGTATTATTGAAGTGAGGAATTTCAAATGAGATGTTTTTATGTCAGGGAGTAGCTATGTTTAGCCTGGGTTTTTAGTGGAAATGACAAAGAATCTTACCATTTATGTCTACATGCGATACTGCTGCATTTTCTTTTTCAAAATCAGATTCTTTGTAAACTGTATTTTTAAGGCTACCGCTGAAAGAGGAGTTTGAAATTCTATTAAAACATTACGGGATTGTAATGTGTGGTATATTTTTGATTTGAAATACAAAGAAGGCAATTATGACGATTCTCGGTGGGGCAACAATTGCTTGCATTATTTTTTTCATGGCAGGGCTCTTTCCCCACAAAGATTCTGGTACAAGTTCTAATAATCAACAGTCAGGCCTCATTGTTGATATTGACAGTGTGATTATTGTTGTTTTTCTCAAATATTTTATTATAATCTTAGTGGTCTTTTGCAAAATTTATCAATACAATTTATTCCAAACAATTATAAAAAAAAAAAAGTAGTCATGTAAGTACCACATGCATACGGGACTGGAAGACTAGAATAAGCACAATAGGCACGAACAGAGGCCTTGATATCGTGTTATACAACGAGTCACCTCCACACAGGCACAAAACATCTTTTCACCTCTATTGTCATACACTCCTGGCATATCATTTACTTTGCACAGACCTTCAGGTCAATTACAACGTGTGAAGTTGCAGGGGCATCCACCCACCCACACATTCTGAAGCTTTGATGTGAGCCATGGCTGTAATGATTAGGGCTTTGCTCATCTCATTTCCTTGATTGAAGCTGTAGTGCAGCATCAATAATTCATTCTCATGTATATTTCAGAGCTTCAAATCATGTTTTTAGGTTTCAGTTTGATCAGTCAATTCGAAACACATGTACACCTTTGCCAGGCCTTCTGTTCTGATGCTAATTCTATTTGGGACCCGGCCCCCTCTGCCAGGCTGATTTCCCAGCAGCTCAGCATCTGCCCGAAACCGAATGCTTTTCTATATGCCCGCTTCTGTCACCTTGTTTAAATGCATGTAGTGCTACAAAACGTGAATCTAAAATGTAACAGGAATATTCACAGAGAACATTTTGTTACTTGAAAATCAATGAGTGGGCTTTCATTGCTAAATAGTGACACTTTCATTTGGATATAGGCCATGAAAATGATAAATTACTAAATAATTTGAAAAATGATGAATTACTACATAACATAAAAAATTAAACTAGTACATTACACATATGAAATGTTACCAAAGTCTGTCTTATTATTATTATTATTATTATTATTATTATTATTATTGTTATTATTGGGCGGCACGGCCGTCGACGGGTTAGCACGTCCACCTCACAGTTCAAAGGTCGTGGGTTCGATCCCGGCTCCGGCCTCCCCGTGTGGAGTTTACGTGTTCTTCCCGTGCCTGTGTGGGTTTTCTCCGGGTACTCCGGTTTCCTCCCACATTCCAAAAACATGCAAGGTAAGTTGATTGGACACTCTAAATTGCCCCTAGGTGTGATTGTGAGTGTGGATGTTTGTTTGTCTCTGTGTGCCCTGCGATTGGCTGGCAACCAATTCAGGGTGTCCCCCGCCTGCTGCCCGAAGACAGCTGGGATCGGCTCCAGCATGCCCGCGACCCTTGTGAGGACAAGCGGTATACATAATGGATGGATAGATTATTATTATTATTATTACTACTATTACTTTCATTTAACTATTTGATTGTATGACGTCTTCGCAGGCTTTGAAAGATGCCTCTAAATAAAAAGTGTGATTGAGAGAGGAAAAAAAAAGCTAAATCTCCATTGTGTCACCTGTGTAAAATATCACCCTTAAAAAGCATTTTTTTTATGGACTTGACAGTTCCATGATTTATCAGTATCCTTTATTATTAGAGTGAATGATATGAATGAATAAAGATTCCAAACATACCAATCAAGTGTAAATGCTTTTCAATCCAAGTAAAAAACAAACAAACAAAAAAAGCTCTTTTCCCATACCGATGATTAAAGGTCTTCTGAAGTATTTTTAAAATCAGATTTTTGGAAATCTTCACTGCACGCTTTTTTAGTAATTAAAGTAAGCTATTTTTTACATTTCTGTACTTTGCTTTAAAATCTCTAACTCTATAATGCCTTTTAAATGTTGTACTTTTAATTACAGAATTAAAAGTATGTTGATTTACATTGTGTGTGAAATGTGCAATAAATGATTCCGGGTTTTTTTCAACCACTACATGCTGCCTAAATCTTGGAAAATGTCGAAACAATGTGGACATTTTTCATTACTTATCAAGCCCCTTCCATGTATAATACCCCCCTTGATTGGAGACCTTTTTTTTTTTAAACATAATATATGCATGTTATTCACATGATTTTACAGTAGCCCACTCGTAAAAGTTCATGTAGTGTCACACAAATGAACAAATCAGTGCCAATGGAAACACACCACATTTCCTCAAATGGTTTCCCACTCTCTAATAGATGCCATGCCTCAATTAATCACTGGTGAGTGCAACAAAATAACAGGTGGTGCCACTGTAATTACCTTTAGCCTGACTGATGCCACCATGTGTTTTGTGTTAGACTTCATTACAATACTCCATTCACACCACCTGCACAGCGGACGTGACATCTGTAAAGCTGAAGTTTCAAGAGAAAGTGTTGCTTCATGCGGCATAAAGCATTCCTCCACAAAAGACACAACATAGAATAATAACAAAGTACAGTGGTGCCTTAAGACACAAGTGATCTCACGTGCGAGTTTTATTTTTAGATGCGAGCCGCTGTTATGCAGATTCAGCTTTGGCTTGCGAGTAAAAATTTGAGATACGAGCTCTGTATGGTGGAAGTGAACTCAACTGTCAGTTGGTAAACATTTCCTTCAATCAAAAAGAGGCTTCACGCCGTTTCATGCCACTCCCAATTTACATTTACTGTCAAACTGAACATATAACAAAGAGGAATACACGTGTATTTAAAGCAACCATATAGCTTTGTCGCAATTAAGTCAGTTAAGTAACAATACAAAACGACAAAGAACGGGCCAGCAAATAGCATCAGCGTCATTATAAACCTTTAATAATAGGCTCTGTAAACACAAAAGGTGGAGCAACATCTATAGACAAGTGAACAATACTCGCAGGAATATTCTTTTTCTGTGAAAAATGACTTTTGCGAAAATTTACTGAGTCAGTTGTGAAAATCTTCTTTGAGAAAGTCTCTATATTTGTGTTGTCATGCCCCGGTGCAGGTGGCACCAGAAGGAGCAGCACAATGTCCAGTGAAATGAAGCCAAAAAATGTGGCAAAAAGAGTTTCATTCTTTACTTTGAATTTGATTGTCATTAATATATGTTTTTATACATTTATAGGGTGCTCTTTTTCAATTAAAAAAAACCAAAACATGACAAACATTTTTGGTGGTCGCGTTTTGGAGGCTGGAAAGCATTACAGGTATTTCCTTTCATTTCATGTCTGATTTTCATTACATTTTTGTTTATTATTATTGCTATTATTATTTCTTTTATTTTTTATTTTTCTTTCAATGACAGGTCTCCCAACAATTTCGTCCATGTGTGTATGACGAAATACATCACGATATTTGTAATGCATGTACCGTGTTTAATGTATGACTACTATTTCTTATCATAACAATTCCTTAATGTTTTCTTGCTATACCTTTCTGCTTATTTTGTTTTGAATCCAACTTTACAAGCTTGTTACTTAACAGCATGCAAACCTTTAAAACGCTTCCACGGTCTCAATGGTCTCCTGAAATAACAAGTGTACTGATTTTATTGGATGAGTCATTATCAATTTTTTTTTTCAGAAGTATAACTGTTAAAGATGGAATATTAATGTATGGAATCTGCTTTATTCAGTCAATTTACATTGTCTGTTTAAAAACAAATGTTTGACTACATCATATTTGGATGACTGGAACAGTGTCAATTAAACAAACATGATTTACGCTGCTGCTCTGAAGATGGGGGTGTGTGCGTGTGTGTGTTTGGGTGTGTGCATGTGGTTCTACCCGACTGGTCAAGTAGTCTGGTACAGAATGGTCATTCTGTCAGCACAGATGGACAGGAAAAAGCCCAGGGGGCAAGTGAGGCGCTGCAGGCTATGCGCTTTGCATACTGCGTGCGCATGTGTTTGTGTGTAGCATTTTTTTTTTTTTTTTTTTTTTTTGTGCGCAATTCTATTATTTGTGTGTGTAGTCAACAGACGCCAACCCCCTCCCTCTGCCCCTCGCATGCAACAAATGCCATCGCTATCCGCTTGGGTTGCCCTCTAACACAGCGCATCACAAACACGCATACACACGCACGCCCTTACACAAATGGCGATCGTTCAAGTGTCACAGAATGCTGTGATCTCCCTTCACAACTCTAATATGAAGTGAAAAGATAAGAACATAGCAGAGAATGCACGCCAATACGCTGTCACAATAATGCTGGTGAATGCAGCAGTAGCCCCATGCTGCTAATCCTGCAACAGGCAATTAGATGTGCAACAATCTAATAACGCAATTTGTCACAGACCGGGCCGTGATCCCGGATTTTTGTCGGATAGTTTTCCTTTATTTTCGCGGTTTCCTTTTCTTGGTGTGTGTGATTGTGAGCGTGGACTAGGCGTGTTTCTAAAGATGTGCAAATTCTTCCAGACACAAATATGTTTTAGGTCAATGAAAGTGAGCTTGCCAAAACTGTTGCCAGGCTGTATATGGTCCTAAAAGTAAATGGTAAAAATAATTTTGAAAATCTATTAAGATATTCTAATATAACTTTCAGGCTAAAAGTGGGATTCCCCTTTTCCTCTAGTCACCATTGTTGTTATCACCCATCAGGCTTCCACTTTGAATGTCTTCCAATCAACGGAAAGTGAACTCTATTTAAGTTACCCTTTGTTTACTGTTGAAAATCAAAAACAACAGTACAAGTGCAGCCGTACACGCATTCGTGTATATTGGATCAAAGTCTAGCAAAATACCATGAGAAAGAAAACTCCTCCAATGCGCACATTTAGACTGCACTTTGCACTAGACTTGCGCCCCGGAATGAAAACAGCTCGGCTCATACTGTTTTAAACCGTTTACCTGAAGTGCTACAAGGCACACTGTTGACATGAAATTCACAGAGGTTCAGAAAAAAGCTTTAACTTCACAGAAAAACCTTGTGATTCCCTTTAATGTTATACAATGTATGCTTAGAATACTAACGCACTTTTCTATTGAGCGCCTGCTGAAAAACAGAACATGAGCCATGACCTTCTATAATATACACGCGTTACATATTTTTGCTGTTATGAAAACTACTTTGACTTTTTACCCTAACTAATAACATCCAGTCAAAAAGTAATGAGGACTCTTAAATATCGTAGTTATGGCTAAAATGATATGCTTGCGTTTGTGCGACAGAAACAATTACTACGACCTTTGAACATACAGATTTTGGGGTGGAAGGCATAAATAATTCAGCATTTTTTTTAACTTTGTTTCTTCCAGTGAGCTAACAACCATTAGGTGTTTCATGCTTGGGGGCTGCACTAGCCTCAGGCTGCTGTAGGGTTCCTTTCACCACCGTTTTGTGTCAAGTGGGCAGATTCGGTGCACATGGCCAATACAACACAGAAACCTCTGCATAATCCTGTGTTGTAAAGTCACTGCCTACAGTATTCTACACTGTCTGGCCTGAGGGCATTCTACCATAGTATTACTAATTAGCATAGCTATGTATCACAACACAACAAACAGTCAGTGTGATTTATAAACTATAAGCGATGCCTTTACAACCAGAACTCCAAAACGGCTTACGAATGCAGTAAAGGGAGTAGACAAAACGGTTTGTGACAGGGTGGACATTTTTACCCAAAGTTAGCATTTTATGAGCACATGGTAGCTCTTCACTTGGCAACGTGATTCAGCTAGCAAGCTCACTGTACTGTTTAACAGATATAGTTTGAATTTATGAAAGTGTTGTTTTTTTTTTTAATATGAATTGATATTTCGCAATGACAGAGTGGACACAGAGGTGAAATCTGTAAAGCGGAGATTTAAAGAGAAAAGTTTAAAGTAAAAAATAATCAACATATGGTGGAGTGTCTGGCGTATTTAGAAGAGAGTGCGGGTTTGACATGCGGACAAGCTCAATAGAATCTGTCCCTGTAATGAATGCTCCCTTCATCTTCTTGACATTACCAGCTGAACATCTCCTTCATCTCTTATCGTGCCTTTTTTTTTTTTTTTCCGTTCCGGCGGACCCCGCAACGCACAAAAGTCACCCTATCCCCTGAGCGCGTTTCTCACAACTTTGCAAACACTCCTCGTTTTGATGTGTGTGTGTGCATTTGTGTGTGTTTTTTTTGATGACGCGGTACGTTTTGCTGATCAAGGGCACTTGCGGCGAGGACAGTAAAGGTGAACGGAAAAACACACACACTTTGAGTTGTGTGCCAGAACACCTGCACATTTGAAAAGAGCCAGCAGCACATAGCTCTTCTCTTCTGCGGCCATGAGGTGACACACCATTGTTTTCTCTGTTTTCCTCCCTTGAGCATTTTCATTGGGAATAAGAATGATCTTAGTGAATTGTTAGATGAAGTGAGAGGCTGCTTTCAAATGAATGAAACAGATTGATCTTATTCTCCGTCGCACTAGTTAACCTATGCGAAGAGGCACATCTTAGGAACTTAAAATGAATGTTGCAATGCATGGAGAGTAAGGCTAAAAAGCAAAGTGGGGAGAGTCTCTGTCCCGGGAATACACAGGTGCGGTCATTGAATGTGGTGAGCTATTATAGTCTCGCCAAGTATGAATTTCCTTTCTATGGCAATCCGCTTCTTCCTCCACAATTGAACCATGTTTTGGCGGTTTAATTAAAAACAAAATACTGTGCAGTCAATTGTATGTGGGGTCTCAAAAGTTTTTCCATTGCTGCACGTAATTTAATTCGCAGTGATCCGCTTCAGTCACATTTGGCCGCGTCGTTCAGTTTGTGGCGGACCGACAAACGCTACTGCCTCTTTCTTGTTCTTGGCATAAAATTACTAACAGCAAATACTCTTTTCCATGCAACAGTCAGCTGATGTAATTTAATTTCCATTTACATGAACATCTCCGTTAGATCTCTGTGTGCAGTCTGCATGTTTTCCCCGTGCTTTAGTAGGGTTCCTGGGAGTACTAGCCACAAACATGCTTCTGAGGTTATTTGAAGACCAAATTGCTTTTAAGCGTGTGAGCGTGAATGGTTGTCTTTTTTGCGCTCTGTCATTGACTCGCAACCGCTCCAGGGGGTACACCGTTTCTTTCAGAAAGCTGGCTTGGATAATAGGCGCTAGTTATCAGTAGCCCTAATGAGCAGGAACAGTTAAAAAAAAATGTTCGGGTGGTTTGTTATTTGTTTATTATTGACATGTGTCAATATTATTATTATTAATAATTTTGTTTACCTTGGACATGTTGCAATTCAGATATTCATCTTCCAAATCATGTCCACTTTTGTTGGACAGCCTGTACTGCATATGGTTACATGGTTGAGTAGGCTTTACGCCTCGTTTCTGTAACATGAGACACACGATAGATCTGATATCTATTGAAATCCAATGTTCCCGGCGGCACAGCAACGATTTTCACATTTGTGACCGCGTGTTTGTGAGTGTGTGAGGAAGACAAAAGCACTGTGTTTGCACATACTGTAGGAGAGCAAAGCCCTCACTGTAAACATGTTGACGTATCACCAGGGCGTCTGGTTCATTTTGCCTCTCTGCCAGCGGAGCTGACTTCCAAATTAATCACACATGATGAGATGATTAATCTGGTTGTTGTCGCGCTCTCTGTCAACCGGAGACGTCCATCTGTCCTCATCTATGTCTCACTGCTTGTAACTGAAGACTTGCGCCGCGTTTGTCAGAGTCTTTGTCTTCCTCCCCTAGATGTAACGCAAACAATGCGAACGCACAAAGTTTAGTGTCGTAGGCTACAAATGCGATCTGATGTGCCTGCTTGCGCTTCAGTTTTATATCTGATTTTTGAAAGGAGCCCAATTATGACCTTTGCATATCCGATTCTGTTCCTTTTTCTTTCTTGACATCACTATGATGCATATCCAAAGAAGTCCCACCCGTCGCAAGAATACAAGCCTTTATCACAATGGTTCTAATACATCTAATATACAAACCGAGGGTTGATGTGTTCATATAATACTGTTTCCAAATACACGTATGAAGCCTACCAAAATTCGTAACAAGCTTAGATGAATAAATGACTATGTGTTACAAGACTGTCAAGCTGACATTCAAGGCCAAGGCGACGTAATTAAACATGTCTGCTGTCGGGGGACCTGGAACACATTCCTCTAACCTTTTCTTATATAGCGTCTGTCAAAGTCCATACATGAACATGAATGCCTCTGATGTAATTAACTTTTCTATTAGCACGCTGGCCTCAGAGGTAGACCAAGCCACGTTTTAAAAAAAGAAAGAGGTCCCCACATCTTCAACCTCATTAATGATCCAGCGCTAATTAAAATGCAGACTTCGGCGCGGTGATTTTTCTATAATTCTGATGCTTTTTTTTTTTTTTTCTTTTTCTGTGAACGTTAACTAATTCCATTTTTGAAGCAAAGCAGACAAGCAGATGTTGTCACCGCAAGGCATCATTTGAAACTAAGATTAGTTCTTCTAAATCAATGTTTTTAATACGAATAATATTCCCTTCTTTGACTTACTTAAGGTTTCAGCAGGAAGGAGCTGGTAAACCGTTTGCAAATACGGTCCCCAAAAAAATGCACATCTTAAAATGGGTCAAATAAAATGACGGCGGGCTTGGATAACTCGTCCGATGAGAAGTACTTATCAAATTACTGTTAATTGAAAAGTTACGAATTTTGCGACCTTGTGCTAAAGTGTCATCTTGTGCCAAAGTGTCGTCTTGCTACTCATAGCCATGCAGTGGCAGAGATCAGTTAAGTTGTCACTTGGTGTGTGACTGACTTGACGGTGGTTATGCTTTTATTTGTTCCATATTATCAGTGTGTATTATCTGAAGTCATGCCTCTGCCCACTCTACCTTCATGGTGTCGGTGTGCAAGTAATGAAAACAAACTCTAATATGCGACTCAAACGACCAGAGTCCGCACTGAATATGCAGGCAAACTTCCACTGAAATCTGATTTGAAACCACCTCCCCATGTGGTTTTGGATCGGTCTTGTGTTACGACGGATACAAGGCGCTAATAATAAAAATCGCATACAAGCTGCCAGTCTGGGGTGCATTTTCACTCACATTCACACTGTCACTGAGTAGGAACTGAAATGAGGTCTACACCCATACAATCACAATTGAGAAATAAAATCAAATGAATAACAACATTCTTAATGACGAAAACCCCTGCACATGACCACATCATTTTTATCGTTGTAGGATGTAAGAAACTGGTCATCAGACATGACATCATCTTTTTTTTTATCCTTCTACACCACATAAAACCTTTCCACTGCTGCTGCTGGGTTTCTTACATTTATGCCAGGGTCAGCTAAATTGCATCAGCGAATGTCGAATGAAAAATCAATATTTTATTATTCCTAGCGCAAATCCAAAAGGCCAAGTATTATTGTATTAATTCAAATGACAGCAACACGGGAGAGTAGTGAATAGTGCTGCTGGGTACGCTACGTAGGGAAAAGCAGGCATTATTTCATGTTCGTCACCAGTGAAGAAAAACAAAATCGGAGAAACAATGGGATCATGAATAGGATAATATTCTAAAAAAAATCACCATGATGACCATCTACTTTGCTTTTTATTTTCCACTGTGAACAATACAATCCATTCATCATTCATGCGTCCGTCCATCCATCCGTCCATCCATCCATCCATCGTCTCTCCTGCTTATGCGCTTCATGGTCACGGTGAGCTGGAGGCTGTCCCAGGTGACTTTGGTGAACTACACCCTAGACTGGTTGCCAGTCAATCACAGTTCTCACGTACTGTACACTCAGACAACCTTTCACATTCACACCACCACCAAGAGGGAACTGAACCCACGTGAGACAAGTGAACCAGCACGCCATCAGTGACCTCGCATCTACTTCGTAAAAAATTCAGTTGTACAGTATAGTTCTCATATTTTACTGAGCTGCCACTGCGGCGTTTCATTCCAGTTTCAGGGCGAAAAGCCAAAGAAAGTGAAGACCATATTTAATGGGAAAAATTCCCGAAATGTGGCATTTGTCAATTTGTCCCCTTTCTCTCCATTCCACACAAACTTATTTTCAAGGGGAAGTCAACCCAAACATACAGGCCTACTAGTTGAAACAAGGCATTCTGATAAATATTGCGTTTGTGGAATAAGAGTTAATCCACCTGTTTTTAGCTGTCTCCGGGGGCGGCCATTTTGTCACTTCCGTCGACTGAAAATGACACCGCAACTGCTCAGGGCTCAGGTAACGAACAATCACGGCTGACCTGTTTTCTGAAGCCTTGCCGTGATTGGTCGTTACTTGACCCCTGAGCACTTTGCGATGTCATTTTCAGTCGACAGAAATGAGCAAAATGGCCGCCCCATGAAATGGCTAAAAATTTTGCTACTTAACTCCTATTCCACAAACGCAATATTAATCAGAATGCCGTGTTTCAACCAGCGGGCCTGCTGGAAACATATTTTAGAAAATAATATGTTTGGGTTGATTTCCGCTTTAAGGGCTGAACCAATCCAAAATAGACATTCTGTACAGATTGTGTTTATGTTGATCAGATTTCTTAGACAATACAATCACACATTTAATCCTCATTGAGTTGCCATGCATGTCATTATCTTCTTCTTGGCATTGATGCATCTTCCACACGTCGAGCATTTGTACTCCGAATGGTGAAGCAACAACAGACGGCATTTATTTGAGGAAGGACCAACTTACACTATTGATACCATCATGTCTCGGCTTGTCTCTTCCTCACTCGATTTGAGTCTTCCTCCACTTCCTCCTGCACTCTTTTTGATGTTGGTAATCTCGTCATTGTTGTTGCAAACACTTTTGTATTTCCAACATAATTGGATGAAGTGCCGCTGTCCAGACGGGATTGGCACAACAATTGTTAGCTGTCACTCTCCTTTTCCAGACAATTCCACTTTGTGTCCATGAGAAGAAAAGAGAAGAGATTTGTGAGCTTTGGAGAAATTAATGCATTTTCCAAAAAAGAGTCCAGATTTTCAAAACAGAAATTTGGGGTTTTTTTTAGCACTCATTATTTCAGTCCAATCTTTTACAAACCATAAATATTGGTCTGTATCAAAGGAAAAACATTTTTTCTTTCTTGTGGCTTCTCCCATGCTGGAAAAATTTCAAACAGCCCTGCAATTGGTTGATGAGCAGTTCGGGGTCTACCGCACCTCTCGCCCAGAGTCAGATGGGATAGATCATGGATAGATCTTTCATTTGCAATTCTTTAGAATATTAGCATTGATACAGTATTTGGTTTCACTATCCAAAAGCCTGGTCTCATTAAATTTGACATTTGAGGCTCAAAATATTTTTACAAATTTGGTTTCAGGGAACTGTTTTTCATTTACGGAAGGAGTCCGTTGATTAAAAAAAAAAAAAAAAAAAAAAAAAAAAAGATGCCTGAAACAGCTGAGCGCAAATTTGAAATCATTATGTCGGCTCTATACCACGGTTATTTTCACTTCAATTTGTCCTTCAAGCAGTTGTTTTTCTCCGCTCGCAGATGAGATGATCATCCCACAGGATATCAAAGCCAGATCTCTTTTGATTTTGAATATCAGATACAAAATGACAGAGGTCGCTGAGTTTTTTATAACACGCTGTCAGTCACAATTTTAAACAGGTTTATCAGTCCAAAAGTTTTTTAAAGATGACTGAGGCATTCAAGTTCAAATCACACGGACAGTCTTTGCACTGCACGGTAGAGACTAAGCAAAATTGTCTCTTGTGTAATACTTCAGCATTCATATTGTAAAAAACACAACTTGTATTTTTGGGAGGGCTAAGTTGGAACAACTTTAAAATATGAATTTTTGGCAACAATGTGAGTTAACACAACAAAGCAAGCAAGTTAGCTCCAAAACAATTTGCAGAATTATTTTTACTTACTTTGCATATATTTAAGTTGGGGCACAATACAAGGGACAATTAGTTCTATAAAGGTATTTGTTGGAAAGCCAATTTTCACATGAGCAAAACTTCAAATATTTTGTCGGCTTGCTCGAAGTTCATTGCCTTAATATTTTGAGTTCACTCAACCTGTTTTTAAAGTGCACCAGTAAGGCACTGCAACCGTGTGTCTTCAGGTCTGCGAGTAGAGCATGTTGAGTCAAGTCGGTTGTTGTTTTCCAATTATCAATAAGTTTGTTTTCAGACTTACAGAGATTTTGTTGTGTCAGTGTAAGAACAAATGGATTCTGAATCATATATATCTGATCCAAGATGCTTTAGGGAGTGAAGGTCAATAACCTTTGTAAATTAGATTTGGGCTATTCATGCTTCCTTTCTTCAAACTTGTGGAACTTATGTAACTTTTCTCTTTGCACTCTTGTATACTTTCAGAAAATCCCCACTCAAAAATCCCCAACTAATACAATAATTCATACTGTATTTCCTATTGCTTTTTGCAACTTTTCCAACACTTTCCAATCCATCCGTCCATCCATCCGCACGCTGGCCTTCAGTAGCGCCGCCCACCTTTGCGCAGTAATCTGTCAAATTGACTAGGTCTTATGGAAACACAAAGTCCTCCAATCTATTGTGTAAATATAATTATTTCCGTCTGATCTTTTTGTTCAGAGTGTCAGTGGCCTGCATTGCCTGTGGAGCTCATTAATTGGGAGCTATTTGAGCCCGAAAGAGGGAGCCAGTTAAGGAATGTTTCGACTTGAGGGTTTCCTGAATGGCATTTCAAATGTCAGCACACAGCCCATGAAAGGCTCTTCATCTGTAGTAATTAGATGAATATTTAAGTAGCGCATTATCTGTTCCTGGCAGACAAAAACAGGCTAAATAGACAGGCTCTCTGCATTTATCATGGACACTGTGAATCATTACGGCTATTGTTTGTTTGTTTTTCTCCCCCACTTACTCAAAAGGTGACACTCCTCATGTTGTCATTTACGCACTTTTGAGAAACAATGCAGTCATTTAGCTTCCCATAGTCAACAACACCTCTACTTTTCAAATGTCATCTCTCGACACTCTTTTTCAACAACTTCTATACTAGATTCATATTGTGTGTAATGCATTTGCTCTAATAATTGCCATCACTCGAATAGACACTGTGTCCTAATCAGTCAGGAAGTGCATCATCACTAAATAAATGCCCTCCTCGAATAGATGGCTCTCTTTTCACCTTCTGGAAAAAAAGTATGTACATTGGTATTAACTGTAACCATCTCGGTTCATAGACACTACAATTTAGTAGTTACGGTAAGTGCCGAGCCCATTTGAAGTCTGTTATTAACCAACACAGCTGCACTGAATTACGTAAACATTCTCAGACTAAAATGTGAGGTAAATGACCGTTGTGGAAGAGTTTCAATACTAGCTAACGAAAGACTACTGTTGACCATCCAGGTGACAATATTTAACAAAACATTCACAATTGTTAATGCGTTTGCCTCTCGGAAAGACAGCCGAGCTAATATTCACACTTTTTTGCCATTTGACCAAATTTGTCAAGTTGTTTTATGGGAGTCGACTTGAACGTAAGACTTAATCCAAGTATAAATCGCTCAAATTAAAAAAGAAGAAAAAAAAAAAGAACGAAGCAATCACTGTCTTCTGGAATATTAACGGAATATACGGACGACTTTGGATTGAGCGACATCTGGAGCCTAAAAAAATACATAAAAAGGAGTACACGTGCTGATAAATGGGAGATCTAGTTGACTGGGTTAAATGGAATGATGGAAAATAAATGGCGGACTTGAGGCACATTGTTCAATTTTACCATGGCTATTCATCCCAGAAGACCTCCCCTATTTTCATTTGTGCAAATAAGCCCCGCCCCCCACTCCAACCACTATTTGCGTAATTAAGGCGTACACACATTAATCTATTTTTTTGATTGTTTGCTTCTCCCAAGATGTAGCGGCTGGTTGGTCCAGTGTCCCCGGATATTTTCAGTGACCTTTTAGGTGCATGAGGATTCCAATGTTGTTGTTTTTGTCCTCTAATTGTCTAGCTAATTAATTTTGTTTTTGATTGAGTCTAATTGATATTGCGCTTGTTTTTCACTGTGCACTGCCTTTGCCATTACAAAGTACTCCTTTCTAATTTGTAGCAGTCCAACTGGGAAATAAAAGGGCTTTAATAAATCTGACCTTTGTGTGCGTGTGTGTGCTAATTGTGAAAAACAATCGCAGTTAGTGGTGATATTGAAGTATTCTTATCAATATGCCGACCCACTTTTTGTTAATTTTCACTCAAATGAATATAATTAACCTAATCACACACAGTCAATGCAAAATTGTCTCAGACACCACAAATTGAATAGAAAACATTTCAGAGGAAAAAAAAAAAAAATCATTTTGCAATAGTATATTTGTACATGCACCCCATGAATACTAGAATGCTTCATGATAAGAGAAGGCAATATTAACAAATAGGATATATATATAAATATATATATAATGGAGAATGGCACTCAGTGTTCTGAACTCCTGTTTCCATACAAGTATCATGGTAGGCATATTAATGCTGTCTGATGGCATCTTCATGAATGGAGCTTAGCACTAATAAGAGGGATTTTCACATTGTGTTTAGGATTCTACATTGCTTGGGCCCTCATTCATCATCAGTGTTTAGAATTCAAGGGGGCGCCATACAAGCTGGAACCACTGATGTGTTGTCAGGCGGCAACTCGGCAAATGAGAGCTTGGCGACGTCGACGAGGGAATAAACACCGTGTGAATAAGTAATCACTTGATAAGATCAGTTTCAGTGAGATGAGTGCTCATCCTTCCCCGCTGAGCGTCGCTTCTATCCCGAGGCCACGTGGCCCCATGCGCGGGGAAATAAATTAATAAGTACAAAGTGTGAGCATGGGGTCAGTGTCTGAGAATGTTTCGCATGCCCCATGATGAGACGCTGGCACCAGCACGCGAGCGCTTGGCCCGGGCAGGCGGCTCGCATGTGAGGGGTAGCGCCGTTGAATACGTTTACGTTTGTGACAACAATCCCGCTCGGACGCAGCATGATGACAGACACTCGCTTTGGATCTTAATTAATTCCACAAGTGATCCAAGTAACACTGACAGGAGGCCCGTCTTAGAAAGTAATATTTATCTGCCAGTGTTTTTTTTTCTTTGACTTGATTCATTACCATCATGGGACAATTCATTAGATACACCTTGAGTTGGATTTTTGCATGCATTTTTTTCTGATATTTATAGAAAGCAATATACACCGTTTTCCAAATTATTATACGCAGCGGTTTTTCAAGACGTTTTCTAGGTTGTTAACTGAAAATATATCCTGTTGAATTTGAAGCATTAGGAGGTTGTATTCGCTGAAATCAAAAACCACTTCAATCAAAAACATCTTAACAGGTCAAGTTGCAGGTTAACAGGACCTCTTATTTGATAATAGCTTTGCAATTCTCGCATCGATTGAATTTGTGGATTTTTGAAAATGCAAGCTGGGACTGCCACTGCATCAGTTACCCAGCTTTTAATGGCAGTGACGCACAGTCGGTGTCACTTTGTAATTTCAACATCGTTGAAATAAAAACGAACACAGACACATTAGTCAGGATTTTTTTTTTTTCAACTTCACAACCCTCTTTCTGAGACTACTCTGCTCAGCTCTCACAACACCATCATCTGGCTCTGCGTCAATGTCCGCCTCATTGTTAATCATCCTAAAGCTGCACAAATAGGACGTAATGCCCTTCTTTTTTTTTTATCATCATTTTGAACTAACAACAATATGCAATGGAGAAGAATAACCAATATCCCAGCAAGCCAGTCTAATAATATCTACTATATTGTAATAGTTTACTGTTGCGTGCTTGGTTTTATGTTGTGGTAAGGTTAACTCACGCTAGCTAGTAGCAGGTTGAAGGTGCCCCATCAGCTGGCCCACCTCAGCAAAATTGGACAAGCACCACCACTGAGCGCCGCTGCTGGAATTGGCATTAATTGCTTGAGAGGGGAAAGTAATTATCTCAGGTAATTATTACGCTGGGTAGAGTGAGAAACTAGATAAGACTTCCCGGTTGCCTCCCCTGCAGAGGGAAGTTGCCAGAATTTTGCCTTTTAACGTGGTTTAATTAGAAGGGAAGAGTCAAGGCTTTGAGCTCTCCCGCCTCATGGGTCTATCACATGCACGCTAACATGAATCCTGCTGAACACACAGATTAACACACCCACCGGACACTTCATTAGGTACACTTGCTCAATGAATTCCAGTACAATATGTTGTGGTTTTACAAAGAAAATAAAGATAAGTCCTGAGTTTGGAAACCAACCAAAAATAACCGAGTAATTCAATCAGAGAAATCTGTGATTTTACCCCATTGAGCATCGAAAGGATTACCTTCATCTGTTCTTGACTCTCAATCAGCCGTGTAAGATGGCATGATATGCAGTACATATATAAAGGCGGTATACAAAAATACTGAGCTTGACTTGACTCTCTACTCAGCTGTGTGTGTGTGTGTGTGTGTGTGTGTGTGGGAACACCAGTCGATGTGCCTGTTAAAGGGTTTTTAATTGCGAAGCGGCGTCCTTCACCATTACGCAAATGGAACTTGTGAAGAATGAACTTGGGCGCTGTGAAAGGGGATCAAGGTTGTGTAATGAAACCTCTGAGACGTGCCCACACTACCTGCTGTGCAGCAAACTTGCCAGTCAAGCGCCAGGTGGTCGGCAGCCTGCGAGGACTTCATCTGCAGGCCTGCAAAGTTAGACAACTGCACGCACACACACACGCACGCACATGCACTCACACGCAAACACGTCTGAATGTTATTTCAAGCAAAGAAAGATGGAAGTCCAGACATGACTTACTATGTGATCCAAGATTGAGTACAATTATGGTGGGATGATGTGTCTTTCTAATGTCCTCATTTATGATACAAGTCATAATTAGCTTAGTCTGTTATTGGGCAAGGAGCCAAATTTGGTAACTGTAGTGGAGTTTTCTCCTTTTGGCCCATGCTCATTTGTGCCAGCCAATCACTAAAGAAAATTAAAGACTACGATGTTTAAATAAGATGATCTTTACTTTATATTGACATTTTACTGTAACAGACACTTCATTAGGAACACTTATTCCCTTCAAAAATCGAATCGGTTGCAGTTCAATGCTAATGTAAGAGGTGGTTGATGTGGATTGTTCACTTGATCGGCGCGCATGAAAACACTTATTCCGAAATGTCTGTTATTCACAGAAACTAGTAGAAGCAGAAGCTGTGACGTTTGCAAGTCCATTAGGAAGTGTTACCTCGACGTAAGAGCGCAAAAAAATAAAATAAAATACGCGACTAACGCTAACATTTAAAGTGGAACTAGAGCGAGCGATGTTTTGTTGACATTGAGGTCGAGACGGCTTCTTCTTCTACTACTATTTCCAGCATATTTGGTCAGTCTGCGCATGTCAAAATAATTTGTCCTGACAGAAATGTGATGCGTGAACACTCAAGTCCTAATCGTATCAATATGTTTTGTGTCCTTGACAACCGTGCATCCGATCAGAATTTTTATCCGAACTCGGATCGGATTAAATACCTTTTGTCCATGTAAACGTAGCCACTGTTATGTAACCATAGAATCAGAAATGGAACCGTGCTGACGCAACACGGCTTGGCAGTCCTAGCTGCTCAGTACAATATGGCTAAAGTGGCCTTCAATTACACAAGAAAAACATAATGTATGCCTCAGATTCACTTGTGTGTAGTCTTGTGTGAAGAGACTCACCTTCTAGGCACAAGCCATAACTCATTCTTGAGAAATAGATCTTGCCAGAGGCTGGAGCTTTCTGAGAGCACTTCCCGCTATTATTATTATTACTTTTGAATGTGCTAATGTGCTGTACACTTTGCCAAGTAAAAATCAATGTGATCAATAACTCCAGACACACATGACTGAGGGGGGGAAAAAAAAAAAAAAGAATTGGAAAGGATTGCACTTTTTGTGTTGTTGAGAAATGGGTGTGTTGCGGGAGAAAGGGAGAAAATAGATGGTCAAAACGGCGGCAGCTGCAGGAGTCCGTGCACAAATATGAGGAGTCGTGCTGGGTAATATTCTGCTGATAGAAGCAAACTGTCGTCTTTGCGTCCTGGGGAGAGGAGTCTGCTTCTGGCTGTCCTCAAGTGAGCAAAGTGTACACTTGTGTGGCAGATTCGCTACATGTATGCACTTTAATTAACTGAGGGATCAAACAGGAAGATAGCTCTATATTAGAATGATAGTATACGAGGAGTCCATAATGGCGGATGTAAGTGGACGAGGAGAAGTGAGGAGAGTAGTACGTACTAAGAATCATGAGTGTTGTTGTTTTAATTAACTTTTTCAACAGCAGTCATCTTGACAGTCAAGCAATAATTAAGTGGACATACACAGTGCTGAAAACTAATTACGACAAAAATGTGTAGACAGGTGATGCAAGCCAGTGATTTTCAGTGAGAATCTGGAGCGAGGGGCAGATAAAGGAAGACATGTTCTGTCTTTTTTTTTACGCTGGATTTTTATATACAATACTGGATAGTAATTGAGGTTGGAGAGAATAGAAAACAGAGAAAAAACTGTCAACTAACACCATGACGAGAGTATTTGAAAATAATGTTACATTGGAATTGGATATTATCTATATTGTACTTCAACAATATCCAGATATACTTTTTTTGTGGAATGTACTGTATCTATTGCAGAAATGTATTTTTTTTTTACAGTATTCTTACTGTAACGCCAGGTCCATGTGGGAGAATAGTGAAACACAAACAATGAGCACGCTCGCACAGGAGCTTCCGTCGGCCGCAGCCCACATGTAGACTAGCCACCCTACTAGGTCCCGCCTCTTAAAGGCACATGTGCGTATCTAACACATTTTATTTCACTTCACTGAGTGACATTCAAGTTAAAACCAGTATAGTCATAATAATAGTGCTTAAAAAAAACACCTAATCTATCACCATATAATGGTGGCCTGTACTTTGTATCCACAATGTATACAATGTATGTGCGTTGAACCTTTTTTCTAATTCATTAATTGGGGCAACCAACACTGATTATTCATGCCGTTTATAGACGCACTCTATTAGTTTCCATGCATGCCTGCAAATAAGTGAGATTAAAATGAACCAATTCATAACATTAACATTTCCAACTGGCCCGTTTCAAAGCTGCTTATTCAATGCAAGAGTGGTGCTATTTAAAAAAAAAATGCAATCAGCCATTGTTGGATTATAAAACCGGCAAAGCCTTGAAATGTATATTAATGCACTTCATATGGGTTTTTGATCCCTCACATTAACCGGCCAACTTATCTGCTGTACTGTACAAGCAAGCTGCTTTCAAATGGCTCTTCAGGTGGAAATGAGAAGCAGTGTGTTAATAATATGCATCCGGCTCTCTTAGTGGATTCTGCATAACTCCTTCGCTGTTTGTCACGTCAAATTCCACCCGGGGAAGCAAGTGCTTGGCATTCACCGAACAACCCATCTTTGTTTTTACAGTATGCGGTGGAAATAAAAATGAAAGTTATTTCAGGTTCATGTTCCCCCAACACCGCTGTTTGGGATAAGTTGTGATTTATTCATTTAACCACACCTTCCTAAACTTTTGAAGCCAAGCAGCATGTTCAATATGTCAACAAAATCAACAGTACATGTCCTGACTATTAATTCCCCAGTTTTCAGTCAGTTAACTTCACATGTGTCCATCCTAAATTTAAAGACTTTAGACTCCAGGAGTACCTGAAGGTTTATTTTTAATATTTAATTTTTTTGGTGGCATCACAAAAGGCACTTTTAAGGCATCACTTTTTCGGAATCCCAATTTAAAACTGTTCCAGCTATTAGGTGTTTTTCAGGGCCAGTTTTTACTTTTCGTCAATATTGACAAATGTGGTAGTACATAATATCATTGAAAGCGATTCTGCGCTGAAATAAGATAGAACTTTTAGTCATTGGCACATTATTTAATGGATTAATGGGCTGATGGATGTAAAATGCAACTAATAGTCATCCATTGTTTAGCGCTGCGTAGCTTCTCTCCTCCTCTATTTTGACATAATGCCCCAATACCTAAAAGTATCAAAAACTAAAGATTATAGCAAGCACATATCTTGTTGAAACAAAACAGTTTTTCCATGGTCTCATATTTTTTTTAAATGACAAAAATCTGGCATTTGAACAGGGGCGTGTAGACGTTTTATATCCGCCGTAGCTCATGTCAGAAGGCATACAAAAGAGTCATAGCACCTTTAAAAAAAATATTCTAAAATTCTACACCTTTAACATTTGCTCTGACTGCATACTTTTTAATGTCCAATGCTTTTCAGAGCATTTATTTTTTCCAATTTCACTTCCTGGGCCTTCAGTGAGTCTTTGCGCATGTTTACATGCGCGTCACAATGCATATTTATGTCAATATCATTTATTATGCGTTCAAGTTGATGTCGAATCAGATACAGTTCGAGGCATTGGAATTAATTTATAGGCAGAAACATATGGAGATAAGACACCGCGTTGCGCGCCTGAGGTTGTGCTGTTCTGGCTGATTAAACCAATTTAAAAATAGCACGCGGCCCGTTTTTTTCTCAAGCACACAAACAAACAGTTTGGCGACTAAAAATGAAGCGGGGTAGTCTTTCGGCTAGTTGGCGTGACGGCGCTTGACACGGTGTGCACTTCCTTTCATCGTTCCGGCGTTCTGGTGACTTATCAAGGATACTGTGATCTGCCGCAGCACAGACTTTTATTTTGACGTGCCCATTAAAGCCTTTAAGTGTGTCATGAGCGATAATTGGCTCCGTCTTTGTGTATAGGTCTCAGGCAGATGTTCATAATTTGCTCCCAGCCTGCCGCTGCCGCCGCCGCTCTGTCCTGAATGCATTATTCACAGATTAGCCTAATAAAGGGGAAGAATTTAAATGTACCTGCATTCATCACTTTTAAGTCATCTAAAGCATGATTTGCATGGAGATTCACATTTATACATTATAAATTGAAGAAGTAGGCTCGCCTACACTTTCCAGGCGAATATCAAATGAGAGTAAACTGATTTTGTGTCACTCTCACACTGAATATTTCATGAAAAACAGCATATTCCCGGTTTATATTTTGTATTAGATCTTGTTTTTCACCATTGTATTTGCATGAATTTACAATAAGTCCTACATTGTTACTTGAAACAGCTATTTAGTGCAGTCCGCACCATCCACTCTGGTCTCAGTATACAAGTTGAACACAATGCCCTCCCTTTTGGCATTCTTTCAAACACGCACTCATAACAAAGCAGAGTTAAATGGTAGGAGTCGGGCTAACAATGCACCTCCTTTATGAGGACATTTCCGTATTATCATTAATAAAGATAAAATACCTTTCAGGTGTGATGAGGCGGTATGAACCGAGACAAGGGCATTTTTCTTACAGCGAGCTTGGATGCAAATAGAGGAGTGGAGGAGGTGTTGCATTTCTAAGACAGTGTACATTTATTACCAGTAATTTCACATTTTCACTGCCTGAAGTTAAGCTACAGGGGAAGTGCTGTCGTTTTTGTCCCCTTCTAAATTTAGTTTCATTTTTGGGGGGAATATTGCAAACTTTGTTACCACAATGTTGTTGTTTTTTTATACTAATCACATATTTAAAGACTAGATGTACAACTGATCTGAATGCAAAGTCTAAAATACGCAGTTTTAAGTAAAAAAAAAAAGACATTAATTCTTTGAGTCAACGTAAATCAAAATTATTACTTTTACACCACAGCCAGCAAACAAAATGGCGGAGAAGTACTTGTTTACCATACCATCCACAGTCATGTTTTCATGAAATAAAATGCACACATACCAATCTTGCACACACACTCATAATATAAGCAGGAACAAACCCAAGTAATAAGCAACATTTACAATTGTGAAGAATTAGCTGACTATGGTGCCATTGTGCTTTTTAGATGTGATTTGAATGGGTGAGCCATTGATCATAACGTGCAAAATGGCGTCGGCCGTCTGTGACAATTGATCACTCTGATCGGCTGTTAGCGAGCAAATCAGTGCACGATGGGCATTGTTCTGGATATGTGCGAATTGTATTTCATGAAAGCCTGACTGTGGACGGTACGGTAAAGGATGACGGCCGCACGCCCGGCCACCCAACTGAAAAGTTTCCAGACACGCCCCTGCATGCCACACTCATGCTTAATATAGTCACATATTGCAACGGTGCA
This sequence comes from Filicampus tigris, assembly GCF_054856515.1. Lineage (NCBI taxonomy): Eukaryota > Metazoa > Chordata > Actinopteri > Syngnathiformes > Syngnathidae > Filicampus > Filicampus tigris. Next base: position 11,539,729 of record NC_141233.1, on the reverse strand, counting down.
GAACTGCGCTGCATTGATCTATGCATTGCATGTGAATTTCCAGCAACAAAAATGAAGCCCATATTACAACATATTGTACATGTAAATTTAAACATGATTTTCTCAGTTGTATCAATTTAGTGGTGTCAAGACATTTTAATGAGAATCTTCCAACAAAGGAGCTTAGGCAGCATCCATTTGTATCTGAAATGATCGCACAAATAAGTTTGATATTGTTCACTCAGGAACGCGACGTTTCCATTGTGTGCAGGCTTGAGTGTACCGTCAGAATCCACAGGCTTGACGAGAGTCCATTAGTTTCCAGCGGTCCCTGTTCATTTCCGGAAATTAGGCGAAACATGAAAATGATTGCTGTTTTTCCTTGTACAAATTTTGAGTAAACCTCTCCTGTGCTCCCCTATCAATTTACAGCAAGGCAGCTTAGCTCAGGTTATTTCAAGCATGACCAGCAAAGTAGCACACAATGGAGCCAGTCCTACACAAAAAAGACAGCTGGGAATTGCAACGCGCGCACACACGCACACGCACACGCACGCACACACGGTACATTCACTTTGGTGAAAGTTGACTTGCCTTGTAAATTCATGCAGGGAACAAATAAAGAAATCATTGCGAAGCGTCCCAAATGATTGCCCCGTAACTATCACTGATGAAGTAGTTTACTTTTAAAGGCAGAAAATAAACAGACTTCATTTTGACAAAGGGCTATTACAACAGAATGAAGCCACATTCATCTCACAGATTGCTCTCATCTATTGATATGATTCTCTGCACCGTTTTTAAAGCTTTCATTTCGATGGGAGTGTTTTATTGGCGCACCTCAGATTGGAAACGAGCAAAGTAGTTGATGTCGGTGGTCATTAAAGAGCACCACCAAATTAAGCAATTCCTCGTGGTTAACTTTTTAAGGAGTTCAGTGATTAAATAGAATCTCTACGTTATTACTGTTTGGAAGGATTGTTATTGAGAAGTCGATTGCTGTCTGACGATGGACTTAAATTAGTTACGGCTATTCCCATCATAAAAGTCTTAACGATTATGGTACAAGCCGTGTGTGTGTGTATGTGCGCATACATGATTCGGCTTCTGAACAAAACGCGCGCTTCAAGAGTTCAACGTTAATTTTCTGGTCAACTTAACCTGTGGACTCAGAGTAGCAAACTGTATGTGTATATATACACATAAAAAATACACTATTCTCACCTGTACTCACTCACATGTGCATTGAAAAAAATATATAAAATAAGTCCATTTTTTTCAAGAGAAATTCTGTTTCTCTGACGTCAGCACGGTTTCCGTCAACAGAAAGCAGCTTGTCGCGTGTAGCTCCGCCTTTAAACATGCTTGTGCAAACATCAAGAGTCGAAATGTATTCGGTCAATGAGCAGTCGTCATTCAAATCAAAGTAGCTTCTGTAGGACTTAAAACAAATAGCTCGATGTTTGGAATAATGCACTGCTCGACTTTTAACATACCAATTTGTCACACCTCTATTGATAAAACATGTGTCACCGTGCTCAGTTTTCACATTTTTCTCCCAGCAGGCACAGGGACGCTCTGCGCTGACCGCGGATGTGGGCACCGACGAGCTGGTGAGCCTTTGCGGCAAGGCGGAGAATGGATGAGCGAGACAAAAAAGCAGGTGAGGATGGCGAAAAGACGAGTGATGAACGAGGGCCGACTTGATTAAGGAGGTGAGCCGTGGGACGGGTGCGAAATGGGCTGAAAAGGTTGAAAATAGGTGAGGGGAGATGAATGGCTGTCACCGGGGTGCAATAGGCGGTTATTGATAAAGCATAAATAATGATGAAAGCCTACTGATGGGGACAATATGGATAACACCGTGGAAAGGAAAACACGAGTGCAAAGATCAAATGTTCCTCCAAAGGAAGGACAACACTGATATATGAATACACCTTTTTATTATTAGAACATCTTCATCATCCTTTGTCTCACTTTCCCCTCATTTCTTTGCTCCTCTTTCATGACATTTCTTTCAGTCACTTTCTATCAGTCCAACACAGTATTGCGGGGCAGTGCATTATGACCGCCATTATCTGTATTACTGTAACTGCCTCTCCACTGATAACAGTAATCAATTACATCTCCTAGTGTCATTAAGTACTGGAGCAGACCTTCTATGTGCTATAATACCACTGTGCTTCTTTGGTCTCTTTGTTTCAAGCACCTCATTATTCTCTTCAGCCCTCATTTTTTTTTATTTCTCCGGCTTGATGAAGCCATTTATTTTTTAAATCGGCTCCCTTATACTCCACCGTATTTGACAATATAGACAAATTATATAGTGGATATTCTGATGAAGAGAAGCTGGTCGAATCAAGTTTGTGTTTGTGTTGTGAGAGCTCATACATATGAGATTTACTTTTACTAATGCTATAGTGTTTTTGTGTTGGACATATTTTTTTCTTTTCTGAATAATTGTAACATTACACTGGTCAGCTAATCTGTAAAATTGTTTTTCAATCAGAGATCCAAATAAACTTAATTTTATTTGCACCGATTCCAAATCGGCCCTTGTTTTTTCCTCTGTAGCGCATCAGGTTTTAAGAACAATAATAATAATAATGATAACAATAATGATAATAATAACAAAGTGCTATAATGTGTTTAGTATCATTTATGAATTTAAGGTTAGGCTCCTTTTTTTTAAATGAAACGTCGAAGCTAAAATTACAACTCATGGTAAAATCTGTTTTTGTGCAAGCTTTCATAGGTCGAACTTCACAACAACCCAAAAAATTGGGCTGTTTTGTACAAAGCAACGCAAGAAGGTGGGTCAAATTGACCCGATTAGTGGATTGGTCCACTTTTGACCCCAAATTGTGATATTTTTAACCCAACTGTTTTTAGGGTGTGTGAGCTTTCACACAATATTAATTAAATAAATATCATACTATGAAATCGATACCATGATAAAACCAAGCCATGAGCTTTTGATATTGTTACATCAGGTTTGTCTGATGAAAATGTAATTTCGGCCTGCGATAGGATTGTGGGGGAAAAAAATTCAATTTTACACAAAGTGAGTAATACGGTGTGTGTGGAGGGCTCGTTTGAACGTGGTGATGGAAAGGATTACATTTGACAATCGAGGTACCAAGTGCTGTGGCTCTTTGCGGCAACACAGTCAAAATTGTGTCTCTTTGTCTTTGAGTGGTTGGCTACCCCTGATCTGGTTACTGATTACTACTTTCTTCACAGCTACAGTACCTACCAAAGATTGAACCAACAAGTCACCAAGTTGACTTTACCACTCCGCATTGACATTTAAAGCTTGTGGTAGACTAATGGCTAATCACGCGTTTTTAGCATCTCATCGTCCAAGCTACCAATATGCTGAGGACTTTGGCCGCTGCCGTTAACAGCCTATAAAATGTCATACGTTTGCGTGGCTCCAAAAGAACCATAATAAGATGGCTGTGGCATTGAATAGCAGTTAGCTTGGCTAGCTTTGGCTAATACAATTGCTGCTTGTCTTAAAATATTCATAGCTAACCTTTCTCCCTTCCAGCCAGCCCATCTGGAACGGACAGCTTTCGGCGGCCTGCATTTTAAGTAACATCTTTGTTAAAGGCATCAAATTAAAAAACTTGATAAATATTTGTAACACATAATTGTGGATATATAATTCCCAACATTGTACATTTTGGAGTACATATCTCATGATGAGTCAAAGTTTTACTGCATTAGGCTTAATTATTTACTCACAGACTTGATTTTTTGTTTTGGTTTTTGTTCCACTACAGCAGTTGGGACAGTTTTGTCATTTTTAATACTCATCTATTGTTGTATGCGTTGTTATGGAATGATAAATACATAATTTTGTCCGGAAATGAGCTGCTATTGTAATCTGTTCTGGTACATTACACAGATTAGAAAGGGTAAAAACCACTTCTAATTGCAAGACGACTCATGATGACCTGTGATGACATAACCCATTGCTGTCACAAACTGCAAAAAACACCCGACCTGTAATAAACCATGTGAGGAATGTTGGTTCGTTGAAAAGTTTCAAGGTATTACGATTGTCATTATAATGAATTTAACCTTAAAAGCAATACACTAATATTGTGAATCCTTTCAAGGTATTCCATCCTTTCACCTAAACTCTGAATCATTTTTATAGTTTACTGTGAGGGACACTTTCTCTGTTCTGAATGGTTTCCGTTCATCCCCTCTGCAGCACAGCAAAGCTACAGGAAAGGTCATTTTCTTTCTTGTGCCGCGTAGAAGCAGCAGCTGGTCCTCACTGGACAAAGTGCAGGTATTTTCCCCGCTTCTGTGCACAAATGTGAGCTTTGATTGTACAAAGAGGGCCTGTAAAGTCAGTCAGGCTGATGAGCAGAACGTTTGCAAGCACCCCAAAACACTTCAAGCCTAGCGCGGTCATCTGGACAGCTGTCATAAACCAAAGTTTATGACATAGTGGGGACTTGGAAATGCACGGTGACACCTCAGTCTTAAAGAAATATTAGAAGTGATTTGATGAGGCATCAAAGTTAAAGCGTCCCATGTGAAATAGTTGTGAAAGGATGGCACATTCGGAATTCTGCAGTTATGTGACGGTATAAAAGGTATCTATCTAGTTTTATGGCCACATGGATGTTTTACAGATCACAGCAAACTATCAATCCACCGTTTTAGCTAATTACATTATTTTTTTCCAATTTGTTCTTTCTTCAAGAAATTCCAAAGATACCGCTGGCAGTGCAACTCAACTGTGGGTCTGAATAAATTAATGCTAAATAATTGCATAAGTCAATATAAATGCAATGAGCAACTACTGTACGTCAAAAATGAATGAAGGAACATTCGTTATACTGGCTCATAAATGGCCAAGTCCAAAGTACAAATGTACAGTAGCATAACATACAATTGTATGAAAAATATTCATGGCAATAATTAATTTTGATAATAGAATTGAGTTGAGCCTGGCTGAAATTAAACGAAAAACGAAAACAGGTGCAACAGGTGGTACTATAACGCTCAATTTCGAGGCCAGTGTAATGACAATCAAGTGGGGCTGCATTCAAATACCATGCTTAATGTCAAATACAATCGAGAAACTTTTGTGGCATACAAACGGACAATCTCGAAAATAGAAATGATAATATTTATTCATCAACATTGTATCTGAAGGCAACATTGAAAGCGGGTCTTGTTTTGACATTTTTGGAGAGTGTGTGTGGAGGTGGGGTGCACCATCTCTGTCAGCATGCTCAAGGGGATTAAAAAGTTTAGGAAAGCTGCCTGGATGAAATTTAAAAAAGGATTTGAAGGGGAAAGAAAATGTCAGGCTTTATGCCAGTCCTTCTCGAATTGCGGTATGAGTACCAAACTAAACCCAGTACATTACATTTGTCAAGTACTTTTAGTTATATATAACTTTTGAGTACACTGTGTTTACATTTAATCTCACCGATTATTTTGTTTTCAAACATTTACCTGTATTTAGATTATGGAATTTACAGTATATGCAATACCGTTTGATGGAATCATTCATTATTTAAGTACAGTTTTTCATTTTGCTATATTTAGATGCAGTGTGACTGGTCAAACTGTACATAATGTTCGAGTGTCTTATAGTAATATTAAATGTACTTTGTAGAAATGAAACCTCTGCCTTGTTTTTTGAAGAACACTTTGATCTACTACACTACTGTATTCTTGGCACTTAGAAAGCAAAGTATTTTTGGTACTTGGTGTAAAAAGTTTGACAATCGCCGCTTAATACCAACAAGCTATTTGGCATGTTTTCTTTTCAAATTAAGAAAAATAAGTTGCCAACAGTGAATTATGCATTTCTAAAAACAATGCCAAGCACCTCGTCCATTAATGCTAATGCCGGAGGCCAGAACTCGCCACGTTTGAAGTTTAGTTAAGGAGCGTTGCCATGCCACTGCAGCATCCCAGAAATGTCAAAGCTTTGTCATAAACACAGCTCAGGAAAGTGTTCTCATTTCACACACCGCTTTGTGTTTGTGTCCTTAAACACGACGCCACCGGGTATCCATTGGAGCAAAGCTAATGCACAAATAATGACCTTCGATCCAGACATTATTATAATGCGACGTGGCGCAGCCGAGTGGATGCAAAGCAGCCTGAACTGTGTAGGTTAATACTTTGAATGGATTGGACACAAAAAAATAAATAAATAAAAATGGACAAATGGTTATGTTCAGATGCAATTTTGCTCATTTTAATTTATGAGGAAGCTCTTACTGTTTAACAGATGACAACTATCAGGTGACAATTTGATATTTCTTCCCATTCAACCATTTTCCTCCCACAAATTGCTTCTGTGCATCAGCTGTTTTGTGGAGAACATACTTAAACTGCTCATTAGGATGAAGACCAGCACAGTTTTGGCAGATCATACATGAAGGACAGTTAATAACCACAGTAAGAACTTTTATTGTTCAATATTAAATAATGAGGGTGAGTCCATTTGACTGCATAAAATTTTAAAGCTGCCTGCTCTAATAACAATTTACAGTCAAGCGAGAAAAACAGTGCTCTGTTTTAGTAACACCATCGTCAGCTTGTTTTCGTTTCTGGGCCAGTATAAATTGCTAAGATTAAAAATTATTGTTTGGGGTTGTTTTGGATGACAATACTATTTTTTGACTACTTTGGCACATTCATTTACAATTTTTTTCCCCAGCAAATATACAACATAAACGTTTCATTTAAACAATACTTCTAAGGTTGTATTGTATTTTATATGCAGATGATACTGATATTGTTTTAGTGTTTTATTTTCAAATTTAACTTTTCCTTTAACTTTCAAACAGTTTACATTAGCGCTTATGACGGCGATTGCAGCAACAACGGTGAGGCACTGCTGGCAAAGGATGTTTTGTTGTTCTGAATCTTCCTTTTTATAGCCGAAATACTTTCAAATTTTGGATATTATCTTTATTTTGGCGACTAAATCCACTGCCGCTTCTGCCGCTGTCGTCTCCTCCTCCTCCATGTCGTCTCAGAGCAGCAGCGGCTGTGAGAGTGGAGGGCGAGGGGCCGGTGACTGATTGGCAGGAAGGAGGGAGTGAGCGAGGCAGGCTGCGTAAGAGCACGGAGTAGCTTGCTGCTTTTATTTGAAGCAAAACAAAAGTTTGCGTGTTCTAAGAAAAAAAAAGTTAAAATATCGCACGTCCTACGATGTGACTATCGCCCATGCGCACATTGCAATCGCGATGTTCAAAAGACACATCGTGCAGGCCTAGTTTACATCACGTAACATCTTTTCCACTGACACTTCACACGTTCAAATAAGAGAAAAATGATTTACGTTCCACCCCGTAAGAAATTATTATTCATTTAAGCCATTTAGCTTATTTCTTAATCGGTCAGCCTTGGGCTAATGACTCCGACTGGTTTGTTTACCAATGGCGCTAGCAGATAAATTGTCTTGGCTAATTGCCCTATACCAGGGGTCACCAACGTGGTGCCCGCGGGCATCAGGTAGCCCTCAAGGACCAGGTGAGTAGCCCATGGGCCTGTTCCTAAAGTTTCTCACCAGTGATGGGACATTGTGATTATCCAGGAATGTTATGTGAAGAAAATATAAACAGTGGCAGGTATTTACAGAGGTAATGTTGCATATTAATATGTATGTTTCCTAATTATTATGAGAAATAATTAACATGCTCAATGTATTCATGTAAATGAAAATTCTGAAGTGTGTTTCCAGCTGGTAGCCCTTCCCATAATCGGTACCCAAGAAGTAGCTCTCAGTTTCAGAAAGGTTGGTGACCTCTGCCCTATACAGAGAACCACCACTTAGACACACCTCGGCATTCACAAATTCATTTGTGACTTTCTTTTTTTTCAAACCGGTGTATGGTATTTATTTTACTCTAGCATCTTTTGTAATTCCAAATACAAATAGTTACTGTTGGCCATACACATGCCGACAAAAAAAATCAAAGGAGTTGTCTGCTCATCAAAACTGCCATGATGCAAGGCAGAAAGCTGTATTTCTATAGGCAAAACCTCCGCCTACGCTGCCAGCTCCAGACTCATTACAACATAACATAACAGCGGTCGTGTTTGATTTGTGATTGACAGATAAGATAGCGCCACCAAAAGACTGCTTTGGCTCATTATTGTTTCACCCAACTAGGATTTAATACACCATTAAAATCAGTAGAACCCGTTACAACAACTCAGCGGATCATGGCTAAACCTACTTAGGACAGCCACTTCATTTAGTTTCGGGTCAGTAAACACTGAAGTGCTAACCATTGTAAAGCCGGATGGCTATGAAGCCACCATCCATGTTACTCCTGAGCTTTTCTGTGAGATGTTTGATGCTAGTGGTAGTTTGTCCAAGTTGGTATTCGGTAACGGAAGCCTGTTTAAAATGATAGTCGGACCGGCCTATTGCCGTTTACTCTTTAGTCCGGCCAGATAAACGTCGGGCGGAAGCGTACCCCGGCTGTAGGCGGAAGACAATAAACAGACCGCCTTATATGCAAGAGAAAATTGGAATTATGTTAAAAAATAAAAAGTAGTCGTAAAGTTGACAGGGACACTATCCTAAATAACCTATAACGACTATAGCTGTCACCCCATTTTATAATGCTACTGTATGTAACCTTTAATCAGCCAACAATTTTATCAAGTGAGATGAGAAGATCATCAATTGCAGAGCTTAACTCTGAAAAAATATCTGTTGTATGACTTCACCATCACCTTTGTCTCAGTCTCTCTCTATTTTACACACACACACACAGTCGTGCAAGTGTCGTGGCCGCTGGGATATTTTCTCCCCCGACCGGAGCTTCACAAGGATGCCGAGCTGTGAACACTACAGTCCCCACCTCCTCTGGTGTGCACACTCGCTGCGCCGGGAATTAACAGCTTCACTGTGGTTCATCAACTGCACCAAACACGTCGGCGGAGGAATGTGGGGGCAGCGACCGAGACTGCACAAAATAAACGATAAACCAGGGAGCTCGTGTCGAATTCCAGTGGCGTGTATCATGAGGATGTAAAAGATAATGGTAGAAAGCAACCAGAGAGCACTAGGCATGGAGAGGCCAGAAAATAACAATTCGTGGCTGCTGAGTCAGATTGCCCACAGTGCCCAAATTTTCATTTTGGGGACCAAACAAACTGCTCTCTCATTCAAATTCAGAGCAGTTCTTCGTGATTTTTGTCCTGCCCACTGTTCATGTGCTAGGCCATTAAGTCACTTCAGCCCTGTAAGGTCTAGCTCCATCTGTGGGATCTGATTGAGCCTCAATGCAAAAACCGGAATTCAATTTCTGCTCACCTACTAGGATCCTCTCAAAAAATGGATTGAATTTTGGAATCTTGCCAATGAAAAATGGGCAACATGCTGACCTGTGTGGAGTTTACATGTTCTCCCTGTGCTTGTGTGGGCTTTCTCCTGCACATCTGCTTTGGCCTATGTAACCCAGCATCTGTCGTACTTGATTATTATATGTAGTCTTAGCGTATATAAGTGGCAACATTAGTGATGCAATATAATAGCTGTGTCAAGTAGTCTGTCTTATACAGTGATAATGCTCAATCTTGAATAACATTCATTTAGGAATTATTACTGAACGTCATCACGCTGAGGCAAGGCAGCTATATTTATATAGCGCATTTCATATACAAGGTAACTCAATCAAACATTTAAAAGCAAAATAATTTCAGACATTTAAAAATTTTTAAATTTAAAAAATACGAATAATTTAAGACATTTAAAAGCAAAGTAAAAAATAAAACACTATGGCACTTTTTTTTCCCCCTTTTTCATCCTGTGGTGTTCTAGCCCTCTTCCCTTGTATTTCTCCTTTTGTGACTGACTAGTAAGATCATAGCTTCTGTATTATAAAAAAAAAAAAAAAAAAGTGCTGACAATGTGTTGAGTGTCAGCAGGCAGCCAAGGTAGCTCCCCTGAGTTATTGTGCCTTATCATAGAGCTTTAGGAGGGAGCAAACCCCACCCTGTGTGGTGTCCGATCAGGTCAACCATCTCTGGCAGCCTCATAATTTACTCACTATATTATCACCTCTCTCTGCCCTTTTTTTAACAGCAGCCTTAACCTCCCATGCAGTCCCCGACATAACACCTTGACTTTGGGCTTTTGTTGAAGGTCTCCTGTTCTTCACTTGACCCATAAGCGCAAAAAAAAAACCTCAAACATGTTATTTATTTACTTGTCTGTGTGTGTATCTGTGTTCATGTTACTGCTCAACATTGTCTAGATCAACAGAATTGAACATCACATATTGTTACAATTGACCAATGAGAAAATTGCTTATTTCTGGCTACAGAAGGCTGCTGGAAGCCCAGACAGAAAATATACTAAGAAATACATAAAACAAAAATAAAATTAAAAAAAAACATGATGAGGGCTCAGAGATCAGTTGATACAGCTAGAATAGAATACGTCATTGTCATTCTAAAGGTTTGTTTTCCACTTAGCTGTCCAGTGTACTGAAATTAGTTTAGCAACTATATTGGCTGCATAGAGTGCTAATAGGAAGAAAAAAAAATCCAATTAACACCTAATTAAAATAGGCACCTTGGTTTTCCACTCAGTTAAATAAAAAAAAAAGTAGTACTCAACTTAACTCAACTCAACTCAATGCAACTTTATTTATAGAACACTTTAAGAAATAACCATAGCTGAAACCAAATGCTGTACATGAAGTTGAACATAAAACACAGTCAAAAACAAATGATAATCATCATCAACATCATCATCATTAAATATTCCTTTTGAAAAAAATGCAGCTCCTAAAAACTTAAACCAGTCCAAAACTCCTGCAGCGCCTCTCCTGTGTCTGTAAGCCAAATTCAAAGTTCTTATTTTGGCCGCCTGCTGTTCCACCAGCAGCCTATTGCTAATCTAAAGGTACGTATGAAGTTATGGTTCGATCCCCCAAAGGAGTGAGAGAAGAAGAGACACATTTCGACCTTGACTTTGCCATACAGCAGGTCCAGAGTTTCAAAAGGGGGGGGGCGGGGGATCCCATAGCATTGATGTTCCCTGGCAAAACATCCTAAAAGAAAGAGAGTGAGTGTAAGATGCTAAAAATGGCTGATGACTCTCAATGACTCAATAATAATAATAAATTAAATAATTTCCTTCATTTCAGTCCTGTACCTGTATTTACCAATTATGCTGATATTCACACGGTACCTTCTGAATCTCGTTAAATAGTCTCTCAGATGAATCAAATTTTGGAGTCGGAACCTGTTACTAAGTTCCTTGCACAGACTTAACCACAATCTAAAGTTGTGTACGTGAGAGTGTGCCGTCTCATCTGCCAATCTGCATTTCAGCAGATTGTTGTTGTTTATGGTCTGCTGAGCTAATCACATACGCTTGTATAACCCAGAATACGTCTTGGCGATATCCATAAAAATATGCGTCTACAGCACGTGAAAGGCAGACAAATTCCTGATTACCTGTCAATTATACATTTCGATGAGAGCATTGAGTGGGAGTCTATCCTGTGACAGCTGCAGGAAAGAATTTCAACACTGCGCTAAATGAATGATTGCTCTTTTTGAAATGTAAAGTACACATTAGAATCGGAGGGGGGGAAAAAAAAAAAAACCCTGTGATCTGTTTGGAAAATCTGACTATTTAGCTGAAATGCGGTGCAGAGTAGAGAACACAAAAACTACACCTTACTTCAAGTAAACAGAGGATCATTATTCATTCAAGGCTGTTCGGCATTATCGGGAGACAAGGACGCATGCACATTTGAATCCATAATGAAGGTATTTGAAACAAAGCATGAACACATCAGTGCGAGTACAAAGAAAAGCTATCAGTGTGTGCGTGCGTTGTACAACGAGAGCGCTCCATTTTGTCGTTCCATTTCCTGATTTTCTGAACAGCTACTATTTTCGAGACGGCGCAAAGTAAAGGAACATTTACCGTATCATCAAAGCTTACGTTTTCACGTGTGTTGTTTTGTAAACTGTGGAGCCAGGGAAGGCCATTGCAAATAACGAGATAGGTGAAATGATGAGATGCATGATCAAAATCAATTATAAATACTGTTGCAGAAACATGAATATTGCAGAGGGCACATCAAATTAAAATCATGATTGTAACCGAGCAGCTGGAGAGCAAACGCAGACAAAGATGCCACCGCGGCATCAATATTGCAATTAGACAAGAGAGTGTGTGATCCAAAGTATACAAATAGCTTCAAATGTTCTACTGAGTCTATGACTGCAGTGTCTTTTACATGAAAAATAATTCGCAGAGTGATTTTAAGGTGGGCGTGTAATTTCACTTCCACTCATACGCTTATTTTTTGATGACCTTCACATTAAATTGTGCTAGTTAAACGTAACCTTAGCCTTCAACCGAAAGTCAAAACTAAAATAATTTCTCACTGCTACCGTTGGGTGGTGCTGTTTTTATGTCGCTGTAGGTGGTGTTCATCGGGCTCAAGCACAACTGCCCCATGTATGCCACTCATTCCCACCAGGGACACTTACTGATTGATTACTTATGTAATGTAATGTAATGTGTCTCAATACTTTTGTCTTCCATCAGAGCATTATTTCCAGTCCAGATCGTTCACATGAATGGTATTTCTGCTTTATATAGTGAGCTCTGTGTGCAAGCTTTATTCAGAAAATGGCGTTTCCTTTTTTCCCATTAGAATGGCAACACATCAAGTGGTCCTTTGGGAAACCAGTGTGTGCGCACACTACAAGCGAAATAGCGTGAGCAGCAGTGTGAAGTGACTCCTTTTTGGCAACGGCTTCAAAGTCGCAGCAAGGATAAAATGAATGGTCCCGATTTCTTACTCATGTCATCAATTTTATGAAGTGTCAATAAATCTTTATTTCTTTTTTTATTTATATTTCTTACTGCTGATCAAAATACATTTCTTAAAAAAAAAATAAATGCAGAATACAAACCATTTCAGAAGACCTACGCTTACTATTTTCATGATGGTTCATTCGGATGGGATTAGGACACGCACGTGGCAATTAACCACATATTTAATTGACTCTACTATGAATGTATCATTACACCTTACGATAATTGCAACAACTGTAGTTTTTGATCGCAAAAAAAACAAATTAATTTCAATATGTGTAATGTGTTTATTAATGAATGATCAGGCTCTGTTGGCTGCACGGGTAGACAGGACGTCAACGTTCATCAGTTACACACTTGCTTTTACACACACATATCATATACACGACATTTTGAGTAGGGGAAAAAAAAATGGCGGTTTTCAGACTATAGTTTTGTATTAAGTTGCAAGTGATGGGATCCTCATAAATAATAATTTAGATGCTTCCGGATGTTCTTTGTGGTACATTAATGAGCAGCGGAGTTCTCCTGGCCAGATGTATCATGTCTGGGAAATATTTGCATCAATCATAAATAAACATAACAGCCATGGACTGCTCCGGTACGATTATAGGAATGTTGTCATATCTGCATAATTTTTGCTGATGACACTGACGCAAGCATTTTCTAAAATTGCCTGACTGTGTGTGATGATAACACAGTTCAAAAAAGTGTTTTTTTTGTTCTTAATCAGAGATGCAAGTACATTTTTCTAGATTTGTGTGCACTGATTACAAATCTGCCCTCATTTTTTTTCGATAGCACATCAGGTTTTCATAATAATGATGTAATAGAGTCATCTATTTAGTAATATTCATGAATTCAAGGTAAGGTTCAGCAATGGGTGGCAGTAGCACGCATGCTAAAATCAGTGTTGCGCAAGCTTTTGTAGGTCAAACTTCAAAACACAAAAATAAAATTCTAAATCTCTCAAAAACTTGATGTGCTAGAAAAAAAAGTACAGCCATTTTTTTTTTAGTGAGCGTCAAAATATATTTAGGGACACCTAAAGCCATCTCTGATTCAAATTTGCAAATTTCACCAGTGTAACAATAACAACCAGAAATGACACTTAGATAGCATAAAGATTAGAAGAAACTGTCAATTGTCGAAAACTGATCATTTGAATCAGGTGTGTTGGAGGAGAGAAACATAAAAATTGCAGAATACCGGCCCTCAAGTACCGGAGTTTGACACCTGTGCTGTTGAGACGAGTGCGTTCCAGATTGATTGGAGATGGCCCTGTCTCCCCAGTGTTTGTGTTTGGTCCTGATGGAAGGGGAAAAGGAAATTAGCATTAGCAAAGTGGAGGGTGATGCTAGGATGTGCTGATGGAGGAGCTTAATCAGGTAGGGAGGGGCCAGGTTATGGAGTGCTTTGTATGTCAAGAGGAGGATTGAAAACTGGATTCTGTGAGGGATGCGGAGTGTATCTTGTGGAGGACAGGGGGAATGTGATCGTGGGTTCAGTTACAGTGGCGTGAGCGTGCAGCAAGCTTCAGGTTGTATTGGAGTTGTTTTTATGGCATTTGTAGACTTTTGTAGTATTCCAGTATTAAGGTGGGAAAGGCCATGCTGGAGAAAGGAGAAAGTCTGTTTGAAAATGATGCAAAGGGTTTTGTATGTGGGGGCATGTCGATGTTGAGGGTGAAGCTATGGGTGGATTTTTTTGGAAGGGGGATAGTCGGGGCTCTGAGGTTATTTACTGAGGTGAGTTGATGTCTGTCAGAAAGATCTGATTTGAACAGTCAGTGATTTTGAAGTTGGTTTGGGGTCGGGCTGGACTTTAAATGACAATCCTGATTAAAAAGTGGCGGAGCTGGAGAACGCGCCTTTGCGTCCTGGAGTTTAGATGCAAGTTGGCGATGAGGTTAAAGTTGCTTGGAGTTTAATAGTTAAGTCTGTACTTTTTTTTTTTTTTTTTTAGAATGGTAAGACAGAAGCAAATTTGAGAGAATTGTGCCCAGTAGGCAAGGAGGAGTTTATTGTCGCAATTAATCATGGGGAAAGAGTGGAGAGAGAGCTCTTGAACAAGAGTGAGGGAATGGGGTTCAGGGTGTAAATTGTTGTTTTCATTCTGGTCAGGAGTTTGGTAAGATTTGTATGGGAGACTGGAGGGGACCTGAGACAGCCATTGGCAGGATAAAAGTGGGCAAATGGTTGGAAGCAGAGCAGAAGGGGTGGCTAGTTTGTGCTATATGTTGAAAACATATGGGAAAGAAATGAAATGAAGGTTCCTTTTGGCGCGGTTTGTGAAAGGTGACATTCAAGAGAGAGAGACAGAGAAAGGTTTTCTATTTATTGTTATTTTATTTGACTGATTATTTCACATTGTCCCCTCAAGCTGAAATCTCTAACTGTGCCGTGTTTGGTTGAGTTCCTTAATATGACGATGATCTGCTGCCAAATTGGCTCTTTCACTCCCCTCACTCCTGCAGCCTGTAAGATGAACTGAATTCCAACAGCAAATGATAGAATAGAGCCGAGCTTTGGCAAATTTCAGGAAATGTGAAAAGCAAATGTAAGACAGTAGTGTGTATTTCCTTTTTCTTCCTTTTTTTTTTTTTTTTTTTTTTTTTTACCTCAAGCACTGATAAATTCTCACTTTCTGACTTTTATTTTTCCTTTCCGCCTTTCTAAATGTCAGTGCTGCCAGATCAGTGTGCCGTCGTTCCACCCCTGAACACTCAGACGGAATTGAGGGGAGCCAAGAGGAACCGGAACAATTTGGCCTGATAGCACACCCTCTGCTCAACATTGCTAAGCGACCACCGTGAACTCAATTTCGTGAGCCTTGCCTTACCTAGAGGCTACAACTCGGATGTGTGTGTGCGTGTGCGTGCGTGCGCGCGCGCGCGCAAGACTGACCCCACTACTGAATCATTCCAAAATCTGTCCAAGTGTTGCTCTGCTGAGGTTCAGTAAGCTCTTTAAGTGTACATAGGTGAGGGCGCGCGCGCGTGTGCATGTAAGCGTGTGCGTGGTCGTATGGTTCTGCATGAGTGAGAGGTCTCTGGCCCGACTTGGTAGCTCAGCTGTGGGCAGTCACATTCATATTAGGAATAAATCACAAATGATGGCGCTTGTCATTCTGCTGCTGGCCGTTGTGTGATTCACATTTCTGGTATAAATGCACGAATGCATTTCTTTTTTTTAACGGCGTTGCAAGCTGAAATAGCTTCAATCTCCTTGGCTGATGTTGTTGATGACGTAGGTGATATACGGTAGAGTGTCCCTGAAGTCATACAGTAGAAAGACGAATCGAAACCTAGTATTTTTTTGCTGTGAGTGGCGGTTCATGAGATGTCTTGTAAGAATTACTGTGGCTTCGAAGGATTAATTCTGGGTGGGTTTTGATTTTTATTTGGCTTTTCCTGGCTTTTTGTTGTCTCTTCAGTCTTGAGTATTTAGTTACCTTTTTCTCATTCAGTCGATTGCTGAAAAGTGTCTGCTGTATGTGGTAGGGAGTTTATTCTCCATGTTTCTTTGTAAGTGGTGTGTTGAGCTACAAGTGATCCAACTTAAAAGTTATTCGAGATGTGGAGTTTTTAACCCTGAGTTTAAGCAAGAAACATTTGGAAACAGTGGCGTAAAAACATGTAGACGATAACACTCGTCATCAATTTTTAACTAAATTTTTCAATTCAAGTAAACTTCTCAATTCATTTTTTGAGCTGATTCCGAATCTGCCCGTTTTTTCTCGAGCACATCAGGTTGCCATAATCTTGACATATCCCGCTACCCCTTTCTTACGGAATTTATAAAGGAACAGCTTTTTTCAAGTTTCCCCTTTCTTCTTTGACTGTTTCCCTGCACTTGGGTCAGCTTGCTTTTTTTGCCTGCGCATCATCTCGCCCCCCCCCCCCCCCCCAAAAGTGCATTTTTCTCTTTTTTAGGGCATTGAAATAAATGTGTGTTCTTAAGGTGTCCTTGGCCATCATAATACATATTAATTTTGACTTTCCACTCTTTATTCATACAAATCACTTTATAACGACTTGCCTCCCTGAGCTACATTATGTGTTTTTGCATATCTACAGAGTAAATTGTCTTCTCTCTTGCACTATCGATAACACATCAAAAAGCCATTTCTATTCATTTCGTTTCATATAAATAACCTAACTGCTCATCACATTGCATTCAGAATTTCCTCTTTCAGCCTTGAGTTTTTTTTTTTTTCCCCTTCCCCCCCGCCCTCACATCACAGTGTGCTAGGCAAATTAAAGAACTGCGAGCCCTCCATTTAGCACTTGATCTTAGCTTTACTCCCACTGCTTTGCCGTCACTGGCACCGCTTAACTGAATATGGCAATCTAAGGCGGAAATGTTACTTAAATGGACTGGCTAATAATTTATTCCAGGCTGCCAGGAAACAGTTGGCGCATTCAGTTCTGGCGAGATCCTTTCAGACCGGCGCTGAATGTTCGATGTAGTCCAAACACAGACAGACACAGGAAGGGGGGAGAAAAAAAAAATCGATTAAAATGTATTGCTATCTAAGAGTCACATCAAGCTGTTCTGTGTTTATTCTTCCGCACAAACAAATAAAATGATAACCTTCCTTTGAAGCAAAGGAACAAAAGATGATGCAAGCATTTAAAAAATGACAACAAATTAAATTGTTTATAACAACAAAATTCATTAAATTTGCTCAAAATAAGTACACCAGCAGTTTATATGCCAGTAATTGCAGCGGGCAGGCCCACATGAATCCAAGTACTGTATATGTGATTTATCGTAAAGGTGCTTCTGATGCAATTGTTATTGTCTCGGCAATTGCTGTGAAACATGCGCTACGCCGAATAACCGGCACTGTATAATGTGACATTTCGCTGGTAAGAAAACATGCATAAAGTGGAGTTCTGACCTTTTACTTTTCAAATATATGGTTTTAAATTGTTACTTACCTGCCCACACGCACGTACCAACATATCTATTAAATCACGGTATCGTGTTATTTCCCAAGAAGTTTAACTGCAAATATATGTTCCGTTAGCCTGGTTGATTTTATAATGCTTGAATTTTGCATGCCTTGCGTTGTAATTACTTATGATTGAATGAAAAGCATCCTCAACTTGTTTTCTGATTACTACTGTGCAAATTCTTTATTTATTTATTTATTTATTTTTTGTAAGAGTATTCAGTGTGAGTTGGCAGCCGAGCTGGATTGGTTACATTCAGGCGAGAGAAAACAGAGATACGGCTATCTTTTTTCATGCAGACTGCGGTTCATCCCGTTGCCATGTAAACTGGTGTCAGGGCTGACCTACATGTAGAGTTTAGTGGGTGTCATCTTGGTGAGACTAGGAGAATATTTTAGAAAGTTGCCGTTATTATTTTGGAGAGTTGTACTTTCTGCTGTCATGGGCAATTTCCATGTTATTCTCATTCCCATGCACCAAACACCCACTCGATCCACTCGTGAAGTTGCTCTGAATAAACCATTTGATTGGCTGAATCGTGTCCTTGTTGAGGAGTTGATTTGAAAAACAATCCAACAAAACAAGACAACCGGAAATCCCGAAAGGTGCTCGGGTTAATGTTTTCCTCAATGCTAATACTAAGGAGTGTAACCAAAACAAAACGATTTGAATCGGAAAATCAGTTTTGATTCGACGAACTGCATTGAATCATTGCATTTTAGAATTGTGGCATCCTTGAATTGTATCACACCTCATGTCTCGAGAGACGTATCGAATCGTCTTTCATGAGAAATACACACCAGGTCTAAATCGATATAAATCCATTTTAACGAAGCTGATGATTTGTTGTGTCTCCGAATTCAGTTAACTTGAATAGTTTGAGCTTTGGAGACCTTTTATATGTTGCATCAATAAACATGACAAACGCTGCAGCTGTACAATATTGAATCGTAATTCCACTGAATCGAATCAAATGGTCACAACCTTGAATCGTATTGCGAAACATATTCAATCGTCCTTTGTGGAGAGATGCCGATGCCTACTAATACTACAGTAATACTGCATATCCATAAGTCTAATGATCTAAAAGGTGCATGTACTGTATGTCCCCAAATTGTCAACAGTACATAAACCGCGGTGACTTGTTGTTGTATCCCTACAAGTGAAAATCCATGTATCTGCCTGATCATCTCTAGTCGTTTGGCCAGGTTTGGGCTCTACTTTGCTATTTCAATACATGTGAGGGTATTTTGGCAAAATAGCAGGTTGTCAATTTTGGCGGGCAGTCATCCCTAGTGAAATTTTTACAAATGGACCTGTTTGAATGGAATACTTTCATCATAGCTTTGGTCTGTTCTGACTCCACATTAAAATCATCCATGTGGATGTCTTCTTGGCACAACAAGCAGTGGGTTACTAATTTTGGTAGATGACAGCAAACCTGCCAAAAGGCACACGTCCCCATTAAAAACAGTTATTTGTGGATTATGTGTACGGCAAAAAGGCCAATAAATGACAAAGGCTAAATTTACAGAGTCCTGACGGTAAGGTTTAATATGTATCCATTGCATTTTCTTGCTAATTAAACCCAGCCATGCTGCATTTGGGATTGCTGGGAGACTCAGATTTATATTCAGACAAGTTTATTAATTCCATGAGACAGGGCAATTGGTTTGAGCAGCTTGCAAATGATAGATACCAGCATAGAGGAACATATACAACGTTAATATAGATTCCATTTTTTTGGGCCATAAATAAGTGGCCAAAGAGGCTTGTGGAAGAAAATAGAAAATATGGATTAAGAAAAGGGAAGCATTCCATCCGTTTTTGTAACACTTATTCTGGGGTCACAGTAGAGGTGGGCGATATAGATCGTTATCGATATCATCGTCAATCTTGCTTTCAGTATGGCGAGTAAACCGCTGTGACAGTAACTGGTATGACTGCGACGTTTACCTTCATCTGTCAGACACAGGTAAGCTTGCTAGTGTGAACTGCGAAGCTAAACTAGCTAGGTTAGCTTGATATCATCTACTACTAAACTGTCAAGCTAACCTAGCTAGTTTAGCTTGACAGTTTAGTAGCTGAACAAATAGAAACTAAACTTCATGTCAGTTGTGCGTTTAAGTGACAAGACAATGTCAAAGCGTGAAAAGCGTAATCAAGAGAACTGTTGAAAATGTATTGGTCGATTCACTTCAAGCTTATTCCATTTCATTCATATTTCTCAGTCTGAGCTTGACAGAGTGAATCTGCATACTACGCCGTCACGTTTTACACCTCTGAATGGCTGTGGAATGTTGCCATTCACGTTAACAAGAGGCCATTCTCTGCAGTCTTCGTCTCCATAGTTTTTGTCATTTAACCGACTCTGATCGACTGAGACAATCGTTCAAGCTGCCACTGTCTTTTGGACGTGTCGGCGTTTGGCGGCCAGCCTCTCCTCGCAGTGTGGCAGCCCACTAGGCTTTTGCTCTCTGTGGCACTTAATGGTTGCCAAAATTGGAGGGAAAGGTCATTTATACTACAGACGCAGTGGGAGGGTGCATACGCGCAGGTGTCTGCATGAGAAGCCCCCTGTGTCATAACTGGCGCTAGAAATCCATTTTGGGCTGGTGGGCTGTGAAAGCTTTTCAGCCAACTGGCATATCCCTTCCTTACACTGTTTTTCTTTATCTTTGCAGAAGAAAGTGCACCAATGTTGTTGCTTATACCTTCAATCTTTTTTTTTTTTTTTTTCTGCCTTGGCCCTTAAAGTAGTGGTAATATGTGTGTTACGACACATGCTTGGCTGGACTTAACGAACACCTGTGCAATAAGCTTCACTATCCGTCCACTCGCAGTGGTTTGAAAGCAGTCATTTCATGCCTTTCAACAGCTCCAGTTAGACTCATTGGCAATGCAGATGATACTTCTTTGATTGGAGCTTTTTGCCAAATAGGAAGCAGAAGAGCAACATGCACACACAAAAAAAAAATCATCACACTGGATTCACTCGCCTCAAAATCTTGGCAAAAAAAACACATTTGCCCAGATGTCACTTTGCAAACTTCTTTGCTTCACCAGATGTCTTCAATTCAATGTGTGATGGGACTGTAATACCGAAATACACTGCATAAATACATTCTTCTGGTTTTGTTTGCCTCCGATACAGGCTGTATCACCAGAAAAAATTCAAACTCATTTATTGCAGCTTGACTGAGATGTAACTGTTTGTAACTGGCTCCCGAGTTATCTGTAAGATAGATTTCAATGTGTGAAACTAGGGTGTCCCTCAGAGGTCAATTCCTTGTCCAGTGCTTTTTACACATTGTATTACCGATTATAGTATCTCCACAGAGTAACTGTTATTATTATCGTTATGCTCATGACACTATTTTATATTGTGAAGCTGACACTGTTCGACACGCAGTAGCAAACTTGCTTCTCTCTTTTAGTCATTTTCGCGCAGCCCTCGCTTCGCTTCCGCTTGTCCTTAATGTGAGCAAAACGGAATGTATTACAGCGATGGTGAAGCCATGCACTTCACAGCAGGCGTTGCGGCACCCTTTTGCGAATACAGAGTTACGACGAGTGTTGTTTCAAAGTGGCAAATTTGTTTAGGCTGCATTTTATTTTCTCCATGGCTCAGAACTACAAAGTACTACAGACGAGAGAGAGAGAGAGAGAGAGAGAGAGAGAGAGAGAGAGAAACGTTGTGTAAAAGGCAAAATGATTCATGCTGTGCCTTTCCTTGTTCCATCCCAGCCTGGTGGGCTGCTCTCAGCTTGGTAACGTGTCAGCCCATATTAGGTGCACCGGTGAGCAATGGTCCCAGCCAGGAGCAGGTGGTGGTTACTTGAACATTTGGGAGGGGGGGGGGGGTTTCGCTTTGTGTCTGTGTGTATGGGATGGGAGGCGCTGAATTGGTCTATTTGCCATCTGGAGCACCAGGACCATCCCAGGTGAGGCGGAAACCTCAACGTGCGGTTTCAATCAGTCCACACATTGGCTTCGTTCCTGAAACCAAAACACTTTTTGGAGGCCAACCTCGGGTCTCTTTGCCATGCCCCTAGTGAGGATACACACCAATTTGGAGGGTGTGAAATGAGCCATTACAAGGTGTGCTGCAGCCCTCCCAAATAAAGCCTAGTGACCCAAATTCAGAGATCAGTAGGCTAAGCGCAATTTCTTCATACGGAAACACCCATAAGAGTAGTAAAATATTTGTGTCTCCCAGTGGAGCTTGGGCGGGGGGTAGCGTAGACCTATAAAACACATTTGTGCTAGCATGAGTGGAGAAAACCGATAGACGAATTCATGAAAATGAGGAAGCCCTTGATTGTGTGCATTTGAGTACACTGTGGGAGATTCTTTGAAGAAAATGTTTCAAATTGTCTTTTTGCAGAGGGAATTGGAGGAATTTCAGCCTTGTAGCAGTGCGGACTAAAAATTTCAAAGAAATCAAATTTTTCCATGACTCCAGGTTAAAAAACGAGGAAAGCATTACAAAAATCTGCCCACATGAAAAGGTATTCAAAGGCCGTGAAGTGAATTCCAAAGCAAATGCTGAATGTATAATCACTAACCATCAGGACATTTTAGCCAATGAGAAGATGGAAGCAGTTACTTTATATCGAAACTGCAGTTTACTCATGGATCAAAGGCCAAATAATTTCAAAAAATATGATGTGACCATCATGAGGATAAGCAGTTCAGATAATGGATGAATGGATGAACCACCTTACAGACATTGAAATAATAAACAGCAACAGTCCGTACCTGAGTAAAGAATATGCAATAAAGTATTTTCTTTTTATTCTTTTTCTTTTTGTGCCATTGGTGGTGTAGGCCTGACATGAAAGAGAAACAATGATAGCCCTCTCTGTCAAGTAGCTGCAATTGTGATTGAAAAGAAGCTGGGATGTTCTCATCATATATATTGTACAGTCTGAGGGGCACTTCAAAAGAGCACCACTAATTTAATCATAAATAATGCAAAGGGTTCTGTTCGAGGCCATCTCCAAGTCAAGCTAATGATGCAATTAAAGGGAGAGGCTTCATACAGTATGTATGGCGAGTGGAAATAAACATAGCAAATGTTTCTAATCTAAATATATCTTTTCAGTAATACCAATCTTGTGTCCTCACTGCTCTTTCACTTCCTATGTTGTGCATCCTTCTCAAGTCATAAGAGTGTTTTTCCGAAAGGGGTCTTTACTGCTTCACAACTCATGATGCCTATACAACCCATACGGTATCTTGTCCCCTCCAATCCTAGCCCAAGATCACCTCTCTACCCCCAACAATTGTTCTTGCCAGGAAATCTTCTAAGATTGCCTGTCATCCTTAATCCCTTACAGTGCATGGACCGGAAGCGTTGGGATCAACGTAGTAGTAAGCCACCAAGCGTTTAAGTTAGTCTGTTTTCCATTCCCTGCTCATTCTATATGTGTGCTGAAAAAAAAAAAAAAAAAAAAATCTCCATCAACTTGCTCTTGGTTATGGCCAAAAGAGGCATACTCTGGGTTGCTGTGCAGGTTTTATCTTAATGCTTTGTTTTTGTTATGAAAAAATCCTTCCACTTTGTATTCCAACAATGACCAAACAGCCTGCCTTTACAAAAATAATAATTGCCTGTTTTGATTGACACTTGAATGGCAAAATATTAGGAACATTCTCTCAGTATGATGGCATAGTTCTACACCAGTGAAAACTGTTATAGGGCCAGATTGGCCAAATAGAGCCCGGATATTGCCCTAACTCAGCTGTGATGAGCTCCAGCTCACTTCTAACCTTTATGACAAATGGATGTTTGAATAACATAAAGTATGCAATATATTTCTAAAGACTTGCAATGTTCTGGCAACCCCTCCAGGCTGTACACTGCCTCTTTCGTAAAGTTAGTTGGGATAAACTCCAGCTCACCTGCACCTCTAAGGAAGAAAAATATACAAGGGGTCCTTAAAAAATAATTGCATATTAAATTGCAATATAGAAGGGGAAAAAATATAACATTATTTTTCAAAATTGTCCACCCCTAAAATAGTTTTTTTAAACAATTTATTTCAAACATGCTTAAAAATCAGACTGCAATACCGGTATATAATACTGCAACATGTGAAAAAACTGAGCAAAACATATTTAGAAATAATCATTGGAACCCCTCGTGAAGATGTTTTCTTTATAACCCTCCAAAGTATTTCTTTTTTATTTTACAGTATTTATATATTTTTTAGAACTTGTTTATGGCATGGGCATTATTGAAGTTCCCCATGTTTAAAATGTTTTGTTTCATTTCACTTCCATCAAGATGAGGATGCTGGGTGTGCATTGTAGGGGTCAGTGGGGTGTAATTCTTTTCAAGACAAAAAAAAAAAAAAGCTCTTGGAAAAACTCTGAGAATGTGTCATTTTTTTTACAGCGGGCAATCTCTATGCCCCGCCCTCACAGCACTTCTTCCTCTTGCTGATTGGCTAAAGGCTCCCGTCAGTGACAGCCGTGTGGGCGGGACTTGATTGACTCGCTCTTGCTCCAAGCAGCGAGCGGGGCAAGGCAGCAGTACATCTTCAGTTTACCGGAGGACGCCAGTCGTCGGTCGGTCGGTGAAGCTGTTTGCACAACTGAGCCTCACCGCAGCTCCTCTAAACAAACCAACAACAACAACAAAAGCAACACCTTTTTTGGGGGCCATTTTCAACCTCGCTCGACTTCACCTTTCAACCTAAGGACTCGGTTAAAAGTGTACCTGGAACGGAGCAGGTCCGGTTGGGGGAGCTACGAGGCGGACAAACTAGAGGCGAGTGCGAGGTGCAAGACAACAAGAAGACAGGATGAATCTCAACAATCATGCCATCTTCACCCTCTACACTGTTTATGGGATTCTTCTTAAAGGTAAGCTTTTTTTCTTTTTCGAGTTGGGGGCGACGTGTGTGTCGGTGAGACTGCGTGTGCACCTTGCATGCTAACAGGGGCAAGACGCAGGGTCAAGTGCTTTTCTGTATGCATGCACGGTACATGTGTGTAGGTGCACTTTTGCATTTGGAAAGTGACGAGGGGCCACCCTGTGGGTCTTTTCCCTCTAGCGCCTAGTAATGATAAAGGTGTTTCTGAAACACGCGACCCGCGCACCTCTTCTTCCTCTGCGTCTCTCACCAGAGGCAATAAAAACATGAACGCGTGCCCAGGAAGAGGAGCAAGGGAGGCGACACACCTCAACGTGATCCGTGCAGCCCCCCCACCTCCTCCCCATGGGTGTTTGTGGACATGCAGCTTTCTGATGAGTCACTGTTGCGATGGCGCTGATGCAATTTTGATCAAAGAATGTTTTTTTTTTTTGTTTTGTTTTGGGGCGCCTTTTATGGGGGAGTGGAGTTGCGAGAACAGGTGCACCACCCTAATTTCTCCATATTGTGGTGTACTGCGTGAACTGCATGATGAAGACTTAGAGCTATAGTGATGTTGGAGGTCAAGGTCACATGGTTGAAAACGCCTACGGCGGTGTACATGCCCACGTTTAAAATGAGAAGCCCACACGTGATGAGAAAAAAAAGAAACACAATTGTGGTTGTTGTTTATTTTTTTGTGCTTGGTGCATTCGAGAAGACAAACATAGCACACTAAAGACATAACGTATCATATCAACTATGATGGTCCAGGGTCTCATACCCCAAGTCGTCGTCTGTCGTAGTACCAAGACTGACCTGTGAGAGGCAGCTCAATGCTGCAGGCCATCTAGACTACCGGCAAATGCAAAGAAGAAATGGAAGAAGCTTGGCAAATTGTTAGCTTTGCTGGTAACTGCACTGCACTTGCAAACTGTCAGTTTTATTGTGGTGAGGTCAGGTCACATTCTAATTGGATGTTTTTTCGTGTAATATTTCAATCACTGAGCCTGTGGCTTGTCTGGCCTCAGTGTTCTTTTGCTATCCTAAATGTTTCACATTGAGGTGCAACGATTAATTGACAACCAATCGATTATAAACTGAATTGATAATTATTATTTGGTAATCAATAATTTTTTGTTTAGAGACTTAATTTAAAATTGTCCATATCCTTGGACTTTCAGCCTCTTAAAAGTAAATATTCTCAGATTTCTGTAGTCCTCAATGAAAGCAGACTATCTTTGTATTGAATCAAATTAAATATTTGCAAGCATCTGCAGTTAATTTGGAAAATGCTTATCTACATTTTTGTTGTTGATTTTTTTTTTTTTTTTTTTTACATATGGACAAAATCCGTAACCGAGTCATAATTTTTGTGGATTTTATGCATTTCCAACTTGAAATAATGTCATGTTTATTTTTTAATAAAGGAATGGAAATTAAAACTTTTTTTATCCGATTTGTCGATTGTTCTACAAAATAATCAATTATTAAAATCATTACTCATTACTCGCAGCACTACTTCACAGTTTGATTATTTTTAATTCAGTTTTTAATTATTGGGGGCATGATCAGAATTGGTATCAAAATCATTCAGATTATTATTATTATTATTATTATTATTATATATGTGTGTACCCCGCTTTAGAAGAGATATTACCTAAAATTTTATAGCCATCAAGCAAGTTGTAGAACAAAGCCTTTAACGCGGGGACGGTGCAGGGTCGACGATGGTCCAGCTTAAGGTTGCCATATTTGTCGCTGGTTGCTAAGCGACCCAACTGGAAGCGGCCTGGTACCTTTTCCGAGTTGTTTGGTTTTGAAGCAGGCTGCACTTTGGCATTATGTACTGTAACTGGGTCATCTTTACAAAGAAAATCTGTGGCTTGTCATAAAGGGCTATCTTCTAAAATTATACATTTGACTTGACTGGCTTTGCTTTTACTGCGGAGGAGGAGATGATGAGCGGCAGCAAGAACAAAGGAGCTCAGGCTCGTCCTTGAGCTCCAGTTATTTGGAGATTGCTTCCAGGTTTAATTCAGGCTTCTCCAAGTTTCTCCATGCTTTTTCACTCGAGCCGAGCCTGCAACACCCTCAAATCATCTTGCGCTTTTAACTTTGAAATCACTCTAGCACCATCTCCCCATAAGATGCGGCGTCAGACGTTACGGTGGCACCACGCCCGATTTGAAAATATTTCTGTCTGGCTGTACTCTGTACCATTTTGCACCTTTTTGCCATCAGGTGCCATTTTAGTTTTTTGTAAAGTCCAAATGCCATAATAGTCTCACTAGAACAGTTGAACCACAGTTTATTATTGGGTTTTATTTGTTTTTGTTAATGTATAGCGGGGCCTGCTCTTAATGCTATTGTGGACCACGAATAGCCCACGGACCACAGGTTGCCTCGCCCTTCTGTAAAGTGTGTGTTGCGGCACGCTTCTGCACAGTACGTTCAGTATGCGTGTGCGTGTTTACATATAGCAGCACAAATATGTGCTGTGTTTACATAGCTTCAGTTCGAGAAGACCAAGCAATGAGAGCAGAGCGCACGTCACTCTCTTTTCATATAACGCTGGCACACACACACACACACACACACACACACACACACGAATGCGTCACACGGTCTCGGCAACCCTGAAGAGGATAATGCTAGGCTGCTTGATTTGAACAGTCATTTCCCAGTGCAAGGCCTATTATTGTATAGGTCGCTCACAGCAGGCAGGTCAGCCTCCTCCTGAATGGAGTCGATATTACTGAAGTCGCATACAGGCTCAGCGACCGAGTTGTCAGAGCGATACCGGCAGATTACACCTGTGCAGGTAGCATTGCAAATGTTTATTAGTATCCTTTTTTCGCCCCTCGCTTTAAGATCGGCGCTGTTGCCCGCGCCCTCGACCAGCGCGTGCCCGTGAGCCAGAGAAAAGCGCCTGTTATGCAAATGCGCCTCTTACGCAAGAGCCCGGGGCTGAGCGGCTGGCGAAGCAGAGGGCAACGGAGGAAGAGGAGCTGATGGCACAACAATATGGGAGCAGAGCTGCGGAGGAGGAATGCGCAATCTCCTGACAATGAGAGCGCAACTACCGCACTTTGCGTGCCGTTTTGAATTCAGAGTTTATCCCCTGTGCCGCCCCGCTCGCTAGTCTGTCCGTTTCGAACTCTGATCTCGCGAGCCGGCATGGGAGCCCCCGCTGAGGCGTGTGTTCATCCCCTCAGCGAGTGTAAGCTGCCGAAGGCTGACCCTCGATCCCTCTGCGCCTTCGTCCATTCCTCCCTCGCTCTCATCCGCCAGTCCTGGTGTTGGAGCTTTGTAGCGCGGCAGCGTGGGAAAGCTTCTGATAACAAGCGGCCTTGTGTGTGTGCGTGTGTGTGTGTCTGTCGGGGTGTGTTTGCGGAGCCACTGATTGCACGGGGGAAACGGGTCTCTTTCTTCCTCATGCGCCACGCGCTCCCCTCCCACTTCTGCATGCATTTTCATGGCTGCGCCCTGACAGGTAGAGCATACGAGGTGCTCTGTACCTCGTGTTGATGCCACAAAGCCTCAAAGCTTGGAATCCTCTGTGGAGCAGCTCTGGACCGCTGTGCCGCGCGCACGCATGCACACAGCCAGGCGTACATGCACAGAGGCCCACTGTGGATTCGCTGCTGCTCTGCCAAAGGATTTGCCCTGATCAAAGCCAGTCTTTTTGTTAGTCCAGGTGTTAAAAAAGTTGAAACAGAGAGGAGGAAGTGGCTGGAGGGGATTGTGGTAGGATTCAGAAGCTACAAGCTCTTCCTGGCACAGCAGAAGTACACCGGGGCAGAACTGCTCCTAGCACGCAACGTGCAATTTCACACCTGTGGTTGATTCTCTGAACTCAGTGATGAGTTTATCTTTGTTTTGTATGCAGCTGAAAAAAAAAAAAACTAAACAAGAGAACATCGAGTCCTTTTTAAAGGTGGTGTCACAGGATTGATGGCTTATTTGTTTCCCTACGCTGGCATGACACTGAGTTGAGTCCATACTTGTGCTTATAGGCTCAACAATCCCAATTTGAATCACCACCAAATTGCCATACATCCTAATTTAGGAAATGTAAAGATGATTAGAGCTACCGAGATTATGTGGCATCCACTGAATTCTTGGGCCAGTGTCTCCAACTCGTAGCCCTGTAAGACCCCATAGTGAAAGGTTAGGTTTCAGGGAATGCCACACCTGGTGATTTATTGTAGCACAGGATTCACGAGAGGCCACTAAAAGAAAATACACTTTACCTTTTACAGATATACAAATTAACCCTACAAACCTTTGACAATGGCAGATTCAAAATGTCAACAAATACCATAACTCACAATGATACCAACAATGAAAAAATAGATCTGCACCACTTTTTTTGTAAATTATTTATTTTAAATGGAAATCAATGTAGTAGTCTTTTTGTTGTTTTGACAAAATGCAAAAGTCCATGGTGCGGTATTGTACACACATTGTAAGAACATTTTGAGAGTAGGTGTTGAATGATATTTGTCATTAATAAGCATGGTACATTGTACATAGTACTTAATATAAGGACAAAATAAGCATCGGTGCCAAGTAGGGTTGGGCGATATGGGAAAAAAAAATATTTTTTTTTTTCCAAAAACTCGACAACGATCATTTGAATACAACAAATATTTTAATCATACAAAAAATATTTTGAATCTGCACTTGCTTCACAGACCAATTGTGCATAGACAGCGTTTGTGAACAACATCTCTTTTAAATTGCTAAATACAGCTTCTGCAAAACATAATGATATTCTACGGCAATATTTAACAATAAAGAACAAAAAATTATAAATAGACTTACATGGATTTTTTGGAATATTTATGTCGCCGTAGTTTGTGCAACATGTCTTGGGAATACAGGCTAGGTATGAATGATTTTGGGGGGAAATCATTATTACAAGAAATGTTTTACAGTATGGTATACATCTCTGTTATAAAATTCTAACAAAACCTTCAGGGAACACACAGGATTGTCAGCATGTCTTAAAAAGGATAAAGGAAAACTTAAACAATAGCCCCATGTAGTTTTCTTCTGTAAATGAAAATTTCAGTGACAGAAATGTTAAACTTTCACATATCTTTGTTTTGATTTCCACAGTTTTAAATTGATTCATCGGCCAACAGTTTTAAAAAAGGCCAATGGCGATATTCGACAAAAAGACAAATATCGGTACTGGTAATTGGCCCGGCCGATAATCGGTCTATCCCTACTCGGCACTCCTCCATAATTGAAACAGCTCGGCTGCAGTGCGGACAGTGTCACGTGACCGGGTCCTGCCCGATGATTCGGCGGATGATTATCACTTCCTCCTCCTCTACCGTCAATGCACACTGATTTTCAACATTTCCTCGTACTTTGCGGCCGTCGGCTGACTCGCTTTTCGAGGCAGTATTAATACTCGATAGTGTAAAATTACACATCGAAAGCAAGATTGACAATAATATCGATAACGATATATATCACCCACCCCTAGTGCCAAGGATATACTGTATATAATAGTAGATTCAAACACCAGAAAATCAAGTAAAGACCATTTCTCACTTTCGTGGCAAAATCTCCAGGACAATAGTCCAAAAACCTACAAAACGAATCGGCTGAAACCAATTTCTAATTTCTTTCAATTTAATTCAGATCTACATCAATTACACATATGAAGCAACCAAAGGCTGTAATACATTCCCTCGCGGTGTAAACAAAGCATCCTGGTTGATAGCCAGCACAGAACTAAATACTTATAATAGTAAGTTTTGAAAATGGTCTTTATGAAAGCCATGTGAAAGCTCTGTTTTCCATTATGCTTCTTCAGTTTTGATCCGTCAGCGTGTTCACTGAACTCTGATACTGAGGGCTTCAGCACTTCTTGGCAAGTATTCCCTGGAAATACAACACTCTGGAGTAATTGGTGGTATGATGGCAATGACGCTCTGTCATGGCTTGTTATGGTAATCACAGTACAATAGAAGCATGCTAGTCATCAAACATCCAATTAGGTTGTCGGGCTTACATTCAAACAGCATGCTGCATTTTTCAGCAAATCGTTTAAGTCTGATGAATTGTATATTACTAAAGCATAGAGTGATGAGACATTGCTTATTCTGTTTACTAATGCCTCCCTGGCTGCAAATACATGTTATTCGAGATTGAAATTCACCAGGAAGAAACATCTTTGTCTTGAATATATTTCGGCTTAATTCAATTCCAAATTGGCAGTGCTGCACTGCCTCATATTCTTCAGTTAAAGTGTATGAGAGAAGTCGATAATGAGGCAGAGAGTTTTCAGCCCAAAGACGACTCCCAATAGGGAGCGGGGTTTGTTTATTTTATTGTAAACAATTCTGTTCTTCTTATATAAACCAATGTGCTAATTGGACGTGATTCATCTTATCTTTAATGTACAGTTGACGTTTGTTTCCCATGTATTAGCACATTTTTTTGGGTATTCTCACAAAACTGATAGGAAATTGTACATAAGATTAAGCACTACTATAATATGCTCAAACTAGACTATGATATAGCAATTATAAGAGTGAATAAGAATGCATTTATTGGTTCTAGGTTGTGATGTGCTTAATATTTGTAAAGTCACTTAATCGTTAAAGGGGAAGTCAGTCCCAAACTTCAGTTTACAAGAATATGTTCTATTCTGGCCCACTTGTTGAAACAAGGCATTCTGATAAAGGTTTTTTTTGGGAAAATAGTTAATCCACCCGTTTTTAGCCAACTCTGGGGGCGGCCATTTTGTCACTCGGCTGAAAATGACATCACAGTTGCTCAGGGCTCAGATTATGACCAATCATGGCTCAGCTTCAGAAAACCGGAAAGCCGTGATTGGTCGTTACCTGTGCCCTGAGCAACTGTGATGTCATTCTCAGTCGACAGAAGTGACAAAATGGCCGCCCCCTGAGATGGCTTAAAACGGGTGGATGTTGCTACTTAACCCTTATTCCACAAACGCAATATTAATCACAATGCCATGTTGCGACTAGTGAAGGCGCATAGAACATATTATTGCTAAGAATCTTTATGGGTTGACTTGATGTTTAACATTTCTGTCAATTGGTTCTTGCTGTTGAGTGAATGTTGACTAGTTTACTATCTAATGAAGGAAAACAAGACTTCAGCTATGGCGAGTTGAGCGACAGCCTTGAAGACCTCCACTCTGGGCCCACTCCTGCGGGTAGCATGTCCTTCTCAAAATAGGAGTTCGGAAAATTGAGTGAGATTTGCCTGTAGTCGAAATGCCCCTCCCTAATAAATCATACTAAGACAAAAACATTTTGTGTTCATGGTGTGTGAACATGTCTGGGTGTAAACATGTGTGTGATGTCTCTATTAGTGTCAAATTCTAGGGGATTAGCATGTGGCTAATCTTTCACTCCAGTCTTCTGCTCGGGGAATAAAAAAAAAAAAAGATTAAGGAAGATTGAAAAGGGAAGTTCTAGAACACCCAGGAAGATTTTATCCGTTTTTGTCCCGCCACCCCCCATCTCACTTGCAAATGAGCAAATAAATGAAGTGGGTTAATGTAGCATGCAGTTGAACCTAACGTGCTCTCCAGGTTCATGTATCACGCTCCTTCTTAACAAGCCTTATCTTTGATAATGTTCTTTTCATGTTATGTGCCCTTTCATCTGACAGCTCCTTTTCATACAAATCCCTGTGGGCCACAGTGGAGAGACTTCCTCGTACGTGTCACAGTAATCATCTTCTTGAGCCCAGATAAAGATACGGTCACAACGTGGCTCTGCTTCCCTCCCTTCGCTCTCCCGCCCCGTCGCCAATATTGTTTGGGGACTCTGCGTCCACTCCTGACAGAAATGAATTCAGCCAAAGCGAAGACAGCCCATATTGCTGCGCAGAGACAGCCGGCGCCTTATGTTACGTGTACGGCACAATACGCACATAAATGCACCTGCACACTTGCAACCCCGCAGGTTGTAGACACAGCAGTGAGAGGAACGGAAGACAAATCCACTCTCGTTTGGAATTACATTTGCTTCGACGCAATGGACTGTAGGGCGCTACTGTTTTGTCCACATCTTTTCAGTCATTCTATGTCAAGACGAGTACACTTATAACAAATTCATGGTTGCTGAACATTGAGAAAATGGAAAGAAGCAGGTTTTTCACCAACTAAAACTCCAAGGCCTATAAATATGGGGCGTAGCGCAAATTCCCCACTCTCCTCTCGCTAGTGCTTCATTGTCTAAATTGTGGAAGGGCGCATCCATTCAGTGTCTGAACAGGAAATGAAGCCAAATCCACACATAATCCCACGGTTCCCACCACCTCCCACCCTCACGGCGCCGAATATTCATCGTTGCTAATCGCAGCTGTAATTCAACAAAGTAATCCCTAAAATGAGAAGCATCCATCTATACGCTGATGCTGATTTCCCCTTGTGGCCACGGGGCAATGGATGAATATTCAGTCACGTACTCTCTCTGTTATTCTACTTTAAATTTGCTTCTAAATATCGCTGCGTTTGTGATATTTGCAAACGTCACTCCATATGTTAGCCCCGGCTAAATGTTGTGGCTCTTGTAATATATTTCAAAATAGGGATTTAGAGCTTAATTGCCCAACAAGTTCCTACACATGATTAAAATGGAGTTATGGCATGATACTAATTGAAAAGTGGGATTCATTGCACTCGCACACATCACTATCTGTAGCAAAAGCTAATTGAAATATAATTCCCCTAAGACACATGTTCATGTTAATTGACTTTCTGTGTGCGCTTGTGTTTCCGTTGAGTGGGTGTGGTTTTTTCGTTGCCTGAAGTAAGTTGCTAGTCGCTTGTCTGATAAACAGCCGGAGCCCCCCGCCATTGCCTTCCCCCTCTCCACCCATTTTTTAAATTCAACCTTCGAAAGCTATTAGGGCTCTGTTTTGCGTATGGCGCGTTTCAGTACACGCATGAATGTCATGAAATTATACAGTTATAATGTGCTAAAATTAGATTCAACCTATTCTTCCGGCTTCCGCTCCCTGGTCCTTCACAATTTCAATGACACTTTGGCTCAGACTAGCCGGTGGGAAAGTGCCCAACAATAAAGTTTCGGACTGGTGGGAGGTAGACTCGTTGTCAGCTATATAGAATTAAAGACTGCAATTAAGGGATTACTGTTGTGAGACACGGGTGTGATATTTCATCGAAGTGAAAAGGTTTCCAACAATCACCAGCTATTACTGCTGTTCTCCAGATTTAACTTGACATGGGTCGATATTTGATGGGCTACTAGTCTAAGTAGGTAAAGTAATAGATTCCTTGAACCTATCCCCGTTTTGTTCGATTGTGATGAATGGATTGTATGCTGAACTCATCATTAAATCTGTGTTACGTAAGTTTGTTATTTTGGTCTGGACCAACGTTCCCAACATACGTCCACACACTCTGTAGAGACAAGTCGACGGTTCTGACTTGGTCCGTCATAAATTTCTTTGTGCTTTTGCCCTTGATTTTAAGCACACGAAGTTCAATTGTAAGTTGACTGAAATCACCTCTCCAAGGTCTTTTTTTTGCCAGAGGATGATGGTGTTCTAACTACACTATCGGAGCAATCACACCAGACTTTGTTGTAACCAAACATGACGCTTGAACACAACCAAGTCAACAGCCGTCTGTCTGCTAGCCCGTTAATTTGTGTTGCTCAGGGGTAAACGTGTACTGTACTTATTATTTTGGTTCTCAGCACTTCTTCTGTTTTGGATGAGTTGATTTTCTCCACACCCCTGGTTTGATTACTGTGTCATCATCTGACCATACAGGGTGGAAATTGAAATTGTTGGATTAAAACGCACCAAAGGGTGCAAGTATGAAAGTTTGAAGTCTAGGTGCCATCCAGAGCTCACTCTTGTCCTCTTGTACAGGGAAGGGACAATTCAGAACATTTCTAACATTCTAACTAAAAAAAAAAAAAACAACAACAACAAATAAACTGAGACCTTAGTTCTGGTGAGCGCTAGCCTCCATAATGTTCGTTGAGTCACACACATACTGTGTGTGTGTCCATATTTCATCACTTCTGCAGCATCTGTCTTTTTTTTGCTACATTGCAAATCCATTATGCGATGCTCAACATTTGAAGTAGTGCACTCCCCGATGCTTGCTGCTATTACTGCAGGATCCCGTGGCTTGGTTGGTATTTGGCAGTGGAGTCTCACAAATGTTTTGTGCAAAATGAACTGTCCATAGTGTAAAAATCAGGCCAAGCCCCAATTTCATTTTAGGGCTCGCAATGCTTTGGAATATGTTAAGGAAATGGAGATGTATGTTGAGTTTTTAAGTTTTTTTTTTTGCTTCTTCCTTCCGCTTCTTTGAATTTTCATAATCTCCCCGTCATTTATTCGCATTTTAGCATGCTGCTTGAATACAGCAAGTGGCACAAACTACTGCTCGAGTCTCACCAGGGTTCGCCTCAGTAGTTTTATGGCTAGCTCATCCCCACTTCTAATCAAAATGATTCTCCGACCCTAAACCTCCTGCTGAGTAAACAAATAAGCTATTATGGCTTTAAATGGTCTCCAATTACGACTAATTTCAATGCTTATCTTAAAGCCATTTGGTTTTCTTTTCTATGCTTCAGTTGAGTAGCACAAAAATTGTGATATGGATCATAGGAAGACAGACTTGTTTGAGCTACAACAGATGCTTTCTTATTAGAGGGCAGTTTTTGTTTCTCCCTAACGTTCATCTTTAGGACTAAGAAGCTCAGTTTCTCTTATATCTTCCTCATTACTTTGTCTCACATTGAACTCAATTACTCAAACCATCATTCCAATAGCATAATGTTGATTTTATTTTTTATTTTTTTAATCATTATTCTACATTTTTGACAATACAGTATACATCATGGAGAGGATGAGGAAGGGGAACATTGTGATTGTCGACATATTTGAGGCAAATTCAATCGCAGTAGCTTGTTCGTACAAATCCCGACACCGCTGGTCACTCTTTAATGCCAGCTCTTACACACATACACTGAGACCGACCTGAAACAGAGAAAGCTCTAACAGAAAAAGGGAACAAAAATAATAAGACCACATTTAAACCACAGTTGCACTGACCCTGTAATTAGTAGCATGCTCTCTGGAACCAAGCAATGATCCTAAATCCTTGTTGCAAACACACTGGTCGTCCTAATCCTGACCTTATTAAAAGTGTAACCATACATTTGAACTCCAGTAGTTTCTCATTTTAGCTTTCCCTGGTCCAGACTATTTCAACTCATTCACTGCCATTGATGAATTGACCTGTCTTTTCACAATCCGGCCATTCAATCCCAGGAATTTATTTGTATATTTAAAAAAAAAAAAACCTTTTCAAACGTTAGGGTAAAAGAGGGTCTGAAAATGTCTGGCAGTGAATGAGTTAAAGAAGGTAACCCAAGGAGATAACCATCGCACCACCTTATCCCACACCACTTTTAACCTCCAAAGGCGTTATGAATGTGGAACCGAAGATTCTCCACTTGCATAAGCCCACAGATTTCATTTGTACTATCAGCCCTTTGGCGAAACATGAATTTTAGATATTTTCTGCATATGATCCCTTGGAATACAGAGACAAGTGCTTCGCGTCTTATTTCACATGGCAGCAAGTAATGAATTGAAGATGAATGACAAAAGTCAGAAATGTACTGTCAGCAGGATTGACATCCTGCACATTCATACAGATTCCACTGGAGCGATATCTAATGAGAGTTCACACAAACTGCCTTTGGTCCTGATGCCCGATATGGGGTGGTATTTATTGGAACGGCAGTGTTGCTCAGTCATGCTTTTCTGGATAACTAATGCAGCTTGCGATATATATTATTTATATCTTATTTATATTTATATATTATTTATTTCTATATTTATGAATACATGTGTCACAGCCTTTTATTGTTTTTGTTCTATATATTGTATTGTTTGTAAAGTGCTTTCTTACAGCACTAGCTGTTATGAAATGCGCTATATAAATAAAATTGTATTGTATTGTATTGTATATTACAGCTAGTAACCGTATTGAAATGTGTCCATTGATTGATAATAATACTGTGCAAACGCAACTTGATTTTTGAAACTCACACTTAGAGCAAACACACATGCTGCCAGGTTTAGTTCCACCTAAGTTGGTCCGGCTGTTGGTATTTGCAGTGTTTGCCGGCCTCATCATGTCAAGGTCTTGCATCCATCAGGGTTGGTAAACTGCACTTGAGAGACTAATTATATTTCATCTCTAAACTGAATGCAAATGTAGGGTAAAGATGTCTGTCGTACACAACAGAGGCAGTAAGTTCGGATCACTGCTCCACTCTATAGTTGGCATTTCGAATGGAACCAATCCATTTATGATGCTTATTTCTGCCAGGTATCGGTCTCTGGCTTCTTGGTCTCATTTTCCCATGTAAATTCCTTTTCCATTCTTGCATTTTAGCACAGAGCAGAGAGAATAAATGCTTGTATTATGTTGCATGCTCTGTTTGTACTGATTGCCGCTCTATGTGTGTCAAAGTAGCAATTGTTTGATGTTTTATAATTACCATAACATCGATGCTACTTTCCGTTAGCCTGACTTTGCTTTTTAACATTGTGTTGGTATTCAATTTTAAAAACCTTTATTAGATGAAGTTATACAGTGTGCTTTGGGTGAACATATTGGTGCTTGAATTATGTTTGTTCAATTGTCTTTTGTTTTAGGCATCAGCTTTACAGTAATCTTCAACTGGGAGTGGAAATAAGCAGCTTGAAGCAAGCGCCTTTTGCCTCAGTGTTATTGTAGAATCACTGCAATATGTAACTTACAATACCACTATATAAACTGTGTGTATACTATATATATATATATATATATATATATATATATATATATATATATATATATATATATATATATATATATATATATATGTATATGTATATATATATAATGCATATAACAAGCCTCAGATGGATAACAATAAGGAAATGTAGATGCATCAAGTACTTTGTAGGAGGCAGTCTGATGCTTCAGAGATGCTGATGGGCTGTTTTGAGATGTCTCTTAGGTCTAAGTTGTTTCCTGCGGCTTGTCTGGGATCCTTTCAAGACATCGACCTGGCCGCAGCCGAGCTCGAGTTTCCCTAGGAGGAGATTTGATGAGACAGCGATGGGGCTAACGGCAAATATTGCATGTTGGAGTGTCATCAAGGTGTGACGGGGTGAGAGATTTGGAGGGTTGTTGGAGGTACCAGGAGGGATCGGGTGAGAAGGGGGTTTTAAAGGAATTCACATCTGTTCCATCATCACAAGATATATGAATTGGAATCGAGACAGCTGACCCCGGCCCGCTGTTTGAAAAAAAAAAAAATGGTGAGTTAAAAACAGCACAGAGTAAAAAAAAAAAAAAAAAAAAAAAGTAGCCTAAAAAGAACAGTAGCCAGGCATAAGATATTCTCAGTAAATGAGCCTTGACAGTGCTTCAACCATAAAAAAACGTACACACACAATCTTTAAAATATGAATAATACATTCAAGCGGTTGGGATAATTTCATTATGCATGGAGATATGATCATAGATAAAGACCAATGCTGAAGAAGTGACACTTGAGTATTTTGTTTGCGAAGTAAATGGATAGAACAGGTTGGAAAACAAACGTCACTGTGACATTTTGTTGTTGATTTTATTTATTTTTTCCGAACTGCAGTTCCCGATGTGAAGTCTGGTTTTCATTATTACTTCCCCTTCACTTATTCACACCATGTTTGTCTATCTTCTGTGACACCCTCTCTGTGCTCCCACTCTCTGTGTTTCATTTCTGCCTTACCCCCTGACAACCTCACCCCGGGGCTTTCATCTTGGCGGGGTGCTCTCTCGATGAGAATCCTCCAATTGCCAGACAAGCGCCCTTGTCAGACACCATTCATTGCACTTGCATAGATATGAAAAGTGTTTTAACAAGCGCTGCCGAGTCTTCTGGTGCGGCAGAAAGTGCATACCGATGCAAAAGCAGATCTTGTGATTTAATTTGAAAAGGCTCTAAAGTTTGAAGCCCCTTTTTTTGAGGTTCTTGCAGGCACGTTATACTCAACAGCTTAGAGGTGGCGTTAAAAATCACTATCAATAATCACACTCGGGGAAGGCATAACTATTGATTAGTCGATAACTGATCGTTGTGAAGTGGGTCACTTGTGTGGAATTGATTGTTGACTAATCTTGAAGTAATGGAGGACAAATAGAATGCACTGCGTTGCTACAATGGTCTGACGCACTGTCAGTTCAGTCTCAAAAATAATATTTTAAGAAATATGAATCGAATAAATGTTAATTCCCCCCACAGTCAATCAAGAATGTCCATTTGTGCATTTACCAGGTCGTCATTTGTTACAAACCTACTCGGAAATTAAACTTGGCTGTCACAAAAAAATCCTAGTCAGAACCACTTTGAAATGATCAAAAATATTCAGTGTTTATGGCAAAACCTGGACAAAATGGCTGCTATAATGGTATTTATTTGAAAGCTACTGTTGATAATGAAGAGAGCAGTGCGCACGTCAGATGTGTAATCGCTAGCTAGCTTTGTCCGATGGCATCTTGGGCAAAGTATTTGGATAATTACTTAGTGAGATTCTTATTTTAGCTTAAAGGGATGGTTGGGTCGGGATGGCCATGTTTTCCCTAACAAATTTGGGAGAAATTAGGAAATAAGTGACTCCATGAATAACTGTTCTATCCATGTTTGGTTGGTGTCACTGGAGGGACCGAGTACAAACTCTACATTGGAAATCATTGTACTTTCATTGCTTATAACGTCCAAAAACGGTGATCAATTGGCACCAAAATTTATGTGGACATCCCTACTAATGACCACTTCAACAAATCAAAAGGATTAACCTCTCCGTGGCTGATTTATATGAGAATGAGGACATGTGGAAGTGAGCAGAGCTACATAGATTTATGCTGGGACGAGCGCACACTGCTTCTTTGCTAAAAAAAACCCCACTGCTTCTTTGATGATCACGATTAGGACGGGCGAGGCATTAAACACCACTCAGGATATTTACAGAGCCTGAAGTGGGACTGAGTAGACGTGCACATTTCTTTGGATGAGGGATGGCCCTAGTTTTTTGAACTACAACACGCCGTCCAATTTGGAACGTAAGAGCCGAAATGGTGAGTTCCAATGCGGCCACACTCGGCTGTGGATTCAACCTCCTCACTGGAACTTTTTGTTCGCTGACCATTGAAGCTTGTTCCATGAGGTCTTACCTCACTCTCCCGCCGCTTCACTCACGCCGAAGGTGGCGGCTCCAAGCGGTGTCGGACAACGCACGCGACTGCTTGGGAGGTAACCCCGCGACATGAAGATGCAGGCATGATCACCTCCACATGCTGCGCGGACACTAAGGAGCTAATGTTGTTGTGCTAACGCCTTTTGTTTTAACGGCCTGAAGCTAGTTGTTGCTATTAGCCATGCCGTTGTCCTACTGTTAGCCGGGGAGGGAAGGGGGCGAGGGATAAAGATCAATGCTTGCGTGATTGCTTGCCTGCTGCCAGTCGCCGTCTGCCTCCCGAGAGTTGACACGAGTTTAGCGTCGCTAAATGTCCGAAATATAGCCAGTGGGGGTTCGTGTGCGCATTCATGCTCTTGTCCGCTTCAGCCTGTGTAAATGGAGACGCGACGGTATTTTTGATTTTGTGGAGGTGATCATGATGAGCTCATGTTTTATGTCAATAAATCCGAACTATTGTGCAGAACACTTTTATACTTTCACAGGTTGAAGTGGACAAAAGGAGTAATGTGCATTTGCGTTTTGGTGGGGATCGGTGGCCATTTTAGACAACAGAATTGACAAAGCGAGCAATATTACCACGCTTGCCTCCCTCCTGTGACGTAGACTGCTGAGACCAAACAAATAACAAGCCGAGCTCCAAAAAGGGGCGGGCCAATTTGTCGTAAAAATGTAATGACCAAAAAAGCCCTTAAATCACTACAGAGTCTTTTGGGGGGGCATTTTAGCACTGATGTCATTTTTACATGCAAACCTATTATATAAGTACCAATGTTAAGCTCATCCAAGTGTCTCTTTAACAAGAAGGGAAGGTTGTACATACATCATGGGAATGAGTGGGACAAAAGGAAAATAAAAACGTCTTAAAAGTCGTTTTCTTCCAGGGGTTAATCACAGCTAATATCGTAGCAGTTATTTATAGCAGTGCGCTTTTTACAATCATATTGAATAAAAAGTGCAAGTTTGCTGCGATCCCAGAAGCTGCTTGTTTCCCTGTTGCTGTATAATTTCACGGTGAGATACAGCACTTGTTAATCAGTTTGTGAATGTGCACTCTGTCTGGTTTTCATCAGTCACAAAGTGCAGATAAGTCACACATATGACATATTTTAAAATACTTGGGAGTCATATGCTTTCTGTTTACATGTCAGAGTGTGTACTGATAATTGCAACACTAGACAGCCTTTAACATCGAGATTAATTATTGACCAAACATTTGCCGTATTATATCCTTTGCAGCCACTCAGAAGCATTCAGTTAGTATCAGAAGCATAGCGTACGTTTTGAGCCAGCACATCTCTCCATATATAATTTCGTTGTTGCTCTGTTCTGATCCAAATATATGAATAAAGTGGGAAGGAAGTAGCTTGATCTTCTGCTGTCAGTTACGGCAGAGAAACTAAGTGGCTTAAAAAAGAGCCGATGTCATGGTGAGTGAGTGTTTGACATCCAATGTACAATGATCTCAGCCCCTAGGATACAGACTGGAAAATATATAAAGTGCCTGCTTCATAGACCATGACATATAATTTCCTCTCTACAGAACGACACATACTGTGTTTCCATCAGAATGCAGCTAGGCTGTTCTGATGGAAGTCACCAGCTATATTCTCTGCATCTTGTACACCGGATGTAAGCAGACTGTGGCTTTATGTTTGTGCTAAAGCTTACATCATCAAAATGACTCATCTGTCAGGCAACGATAATATTCTCCTGACCCATATTATACAGTATTTAGCAAGTATATACAGTGTACATTAAAAATCCTGGCGGTTCATTTATTTTTTTTCGATAACTGACGGTGTTAATTCCTGAAGTATTTTTAGTTTTAATTAGGGCCGATTACTTTTTACTTTTTTTCATTCTGTCGCTTTTGGAAATAATTATTCATCCCAATTTGATGCAACTGAGTAAGGCCATTATGATTAGCATTACTCTACGTGAACTTTTTGTTAATAACAATAAATAAGAATAATTATTTTTTTTCTCAATGTATCAATGCAATTTAGTTTAATGCACTCGAAAGAGTGGCCTTGTTACTAATTGTAACATTTTACCATGCCTACTTTATCCAATGGAGTGAGGTTCCCAAGGCTGGTGAGTTAGCGTATCAATAAGCCTGCTTTCCCTGAAAATTGTTAAATTGGTAGTAGGGCTGGGCAATAATTCAGTATCAGTATACACTATATGATGATGGACATGATCAATATCAATAGAAATTGCTCTCATTATGTATCAATTAAAAAAAATAAAAGGAAGCAAACCCCGTCATTCTGCATACTGTAGGCAGAGGCTGCAATATGACATTAGATTTGTGCCACAGGAAATTTAGAGCATAAAAGCATCTTTTATTACCAAATGTTTTGGACACAGTTTTTCCTCTTGATAGTTGTGTTTTATTACATTTTTGTATTTAATCAGTTTAATTGTTTTTCATTTTATCTTTAATCAACCTAAATGTTTTTTTTATTTGAAAGAGGTAAATTAACCCAATAATGATCGATATGAAATATGAAATGAAGTGAAATATGTACATTTTGATTCACCTAACCCAAGCACATTATTTTTTAAAAATATGTTTATTTGATCTTTATATTAACTTGTTGATTTGAACTTTTTGATAGTTGTTTTAACTTCTTATTTAGGGTTGAATATTATATTTTGAAGTAACATTGCATAAATGTTATGATATTTCATTGTGTGTCAATCCCATAACAGTTTCAAGATTTAAGTAATGTGTCTGGAATGGAAATGATCCTTCCTCAATGCTGATAGATTGTTAATCTTAAAAAAAATACACATTTGCACACACTACAGGGAGACTGTGTAAAATGTATAACGGCCAATCACTTACGTGCCATGATCATTTGACTTCTAAAATGCCTGGTTTTAGGATTTTTTTTATTTATTTATTTTTTTTTAATCTTGCCAATGTTAATTAACTGCATAATGTGCTTCCAAGTACCCCAAAAATTAAAATATTAAAGCTGTCGCTCTCTTCCTACTTCTGCGATCAGCATGAACATGATGCCTTTAATTTAACACCATGGTACTTAGCCTGCCATTGTGTGCTTAATTGTGCTCCATTCCACAGGTCACAGATACACGTTTTAACACAATGGCTTCATAAACCTTTACAGCAGACAGCGATGCTGATTTTGGTGGCTGCCGAACAGCTGCAGGTAGGCTCACAAATCCTGACTTTGCCTCGCTGCTTTCCTCTCGTCATCTGAAGGGGAAACGTGACTTGTTTACACTGTTACATCAGTCAGATCATTCAGAGGGCTAATTGGGGCTAGCACTCCCATTAGCTGTCTGCCCACATCTGCTTTGAACGGAGCCGGACTGATCAATGCTCAACCTGACTTACTGTACACAGATGCACTTTCAAGAAATATCTGCCTTATCGCACAATCATCGTTTTTATTTCAACATGCGAATGCTTTTTCTACAAAACCTTTGTAAGAGAGATACTTCACAAGGTCACAGATGGTGTAGTGGTACACAAGTCTGAGTTGTGTGCGGGCAGCGTGGGATCAGTTCCCGCTCAGTGACGGTGTCTGTGTGTGTGTGCCCTGTGACTGGCTGGCGACCAGTTCGGGGTGTAGTCTGCCTTTCGCCTATTGTCAGCTGGGATAGGCTCCAGCGCCTCCCCGCGACCCTGTACAAGATAAGCGGTTTGAAAAATGACACTTGACACACATATACTTCAGGATTAATTAAGAATGAAGAAATCGTACAAATTGTGTATCAGTCAGCGGTGTCAAATCCCCTTTTACTGACAGTGAGATTGGTGTTCCTCAAGGCTCAATTCTTGGACCTTTTTTATTCTCTTTATACATGCCAAATATCTTCCAAAATATTGACGCACAGCTTTATGCAGATGCTGCTGCAATCTTTTAAAAAAGCCAAGCCTAACACTGCCCCTTTTAAATAAATAAATGACAAAAATGTCAAACCTATAGTTTGCTTATGAGTTTGTAAGTTTCATGTGGCATCGGCTCCTTCATTTCATGGCGAAAGGCAGACTGGGTAGGTTTGACATACTGGCCAAATGAGTGGACACAATATGCTGCAAAACTGTCCTTTGTTGATAAGGAGTTATGCAGCCAATCTGTGAGGCTATAGTGTGCTTTTACGGGTGCAAATAATCCTTCTTCATGCTGTGAAACGAAGACGTCGGTAATCGGTTTCATCTGTTCACCACCTATAGTTGGGTGACAGCCAAACCTGATTGTTTTGCTTCACAATTGGGGCATAGCAA
Organism: Filicampus tigris; assembly: GCF_054856515.1. Lineage (NCBI taxonomy): Eukaryota > Metazoa > Chordata > Actinopteri > Syngnathiformes > Syngnathidae > Filicampus > Filicampus tigris. Next base: position 11,495,519 of record NC_141233.1, on the reverse strand, counting down.
GGTTGGATCGTTTTCTCATCACGTGCATGTTGCAACTTCGGTCTGAGACCAGGGTTTGATTATTGTGCTTGCACCGAACCAAACAAACTTCCAATAGGTGGGGAAAATTGACAGAGATTTGGGTGCTTTGACACTAGCACACGTTTTAATTTATTTCTGGTTAATTTTCCCCTTTGGTGTGGCTATGACGAAACTACAGTATGAACCCAATCAATGATACAGTTCCAAACTCTGCACGGTTCAGTTGTGGTGATACTTATCGAACATGTCTTCAACACAAAAAGAGAGCAATGTCATGTTCATAAAGTTAACAAACCCATCGACTAATTTTGATCATATAAAAAGTGAAAGAACCTTTTAGAGTAAAATGGACTAAAGCGTGGTAGTGAGGAAAGCACCCTAAGACAAAGATGGATCGGAAACCGAGAGTCAGGCTTGCTCTTCCGTCATCGTTTTGTAACGCAAGAAGGAATCTGGCTGTTCCCACAGTCTTGGCACACTCGTCTTCCCAAATCCTTCTCCCGCTAACTCTGTTGTCCTGCCAACGGTGGGTGAAAGCGCACAAGTGTATTATGGCCTGGTCATGCATGAGTAACAAGAGGCCCCTCTGAACTGCTGTGTGTGTTTTTACCCTCTACTTTTCGCCCGCTTAAAAACGGAGTGATTATGCAGTGGTCCAAAGTGGCCCTAAGTGGCCCTCCACACTGCAATTATCACGCATGCACACTCACACCAACATGCCGGTGAACAGGTGAAAATGCACTCTTCGGCGTTCATTAGCCACAAGGATCTTGCTTCCGCTGTTGAGAGTTTCATGAATCCACCCATCCCCCCCGCCCCCCGCAGCACCTTCTGACTCACCTTCCACTCTTCTGCATTTCCACAAATAACCCAACTGTTGCAGTGAGGCTTTGACAGTAAAACACTTTTTTTTTTTTTTTTTTTTCTACAAGGGAACATGTTGTGGTGTGTTTCTTCCGCTGTGGACAAGCCAAGACAAACCTGCCGGCGTTAGTGTAAACCAAAGTGTGACAATATTTCACATGCCAGTGAGACATCATTTTGTGCCGTACCAGGCAGCTGTCCGAATACGGTGTTGTGAGGATTATGGTGATGCAGTTAGTCCAATCTGTGTTGATCTAGCAAAGTGGCAAACGAAAAGCCTTTGGTCCAGTGTGCTTTGGCAAATCTTGGAAAACCTGCACACTGTGTTTGCTTTTTAATATGTCGTCCTTGCCTCTGTAGACAGCAGCAGCATGAAACAGCATTACCCCTGTCACTATAAATCTAGAGATGTACATTTTATTACTGTGGCGCCTCGGTTTATGAATGACCTTGTACAGTTCACAAACAAGATTTTTGACTTTGCACTATACTTAAGAAGAAATCCCCCCCCCAAAGGGTTTGTTTATTTCTATATTTCTTTTTAAAGGGGAAGTCAACACAAGAATTTTTTAAATGTTCTATGCAGGCCCACTAGTTAAAACAGGGAATTTTTATGAATATTATGTTTATGGAATAAAGCAAAATCCAACCGTTTTTAGCCATCTCGGGGGGGGGGGCTATTTTGAAGCTGCTTCAGAAAACAGCTGAGCCGTGATTGGTCGTTACCTGAGCCCTGAGCAACTGTGATGTCGTTTTCAGTCGACAGAAGCGATAATATGGCCTCCCTATGAGATGGATAAAATGGGTGGATTTCGCTTAATTCATGTTCCACAAACAATATTAATCAGAATGCCATGTTTAGACTACTGAAGGTGCATAGAACATATGATTGTAAATCGTTTTTGGGGGTTGACTTCCCTTGTAAGTGATTTGCCAAAAATATACAAATCTGCCATAGCAACTGAAAAAAAAAAACCTTTTGTTGAATTTACTCAACGTTTTTTCATCCGATGGATGCACGAAATAAAATCATCTGGATTCTGATACATGTTTTAAAAATATATATCCGGATCCAGATTTGTTTTGTTTCGTGCAACTACTTGACAAATTAAAATGAAGTAAATTCAACGAAAACGTTTTGCAGTGGGCAGTCACCAAACACTTCCTGTTGCCAGGAGATGCCTTGCTTGAGCTTCACTGCAGCCACTTGAGTTTCTGCTCAAGGGTCTTGCTGCCTTCACTTTTGTATGAAGCCTGCACTTTTGGTTTGAGATCATGTGAATAACTTGTTCATTGAAAAATGTGCCATCTGTTAGACTTGGTTGAAAATCCTCACAAACTCCCATGGCCTCTGCCATTGATCATGAGCATTGCAGTGTCTGGGTCACATACAGGTCAGATGTAATCTGTGCGTCTCTTACTCTCCCACACAGGAACATACCTTTAACCAAGGTCATGTGCAACTCATTGTGCATGCTGAGGTGTTTGCTGATGTTACATGTCAATCCACCCTCCCCCGTCCTCCTTTTTTTAGTTCTCATCAGTTGTTTAGCTTGTGTGGGTGTTTGTTGCTGACCTCATTAGCGGTTTAGCAGTTGACAATAATTGTTCTTACTGTATTCCTATTCATTCTTTGTTGGCCCTCAAACACAACATGAATTTGCCCTATACAGTGTAAAGAAACAAATATAAGGTGCCAGGATATATATTCTGTTTTAGTGCATGTACAATTCAATACAGAGCAACCTCTCAGGTTCGAGCATTAGCCACACTGCTTAAGCGTTGATTTTGTATTGATTTATTTTTTAATAAAACCTCCCCATAGGAAATAATAGAAATTCAATAAATCCATTCCAGGATCAAGCTATTGCCATCATAAAACATTTATAGACCAAAGAAGTAGCCTTTTGATTTTCTTAGCTGTCATGAAAGTGTATAAATGTAAACAATACAAATGCAATGAATTTTCAAATTATATTTTGTACTTGCTATTGTCTCACATGTAAGACGTTTGGAGTAACAGATGTGCTCAAAGGAGATTGCTGCTTGTGCCTGGGAGCTATTTATTTTATTGTCAACCTATCACTTGCCAGGACTTACTAGATACTTGGGCCACTTTCTCAAGCCACTCCCCTCTCATTTTTCATTGGTACACATAAAGTCATAAAAATGTTTGGTAATCCAATGTCTTACTTGATATGCGGAGGTTTTGTGCAACATCATGCAGAAGATGTTTCAGAGTCTTCTTTTTTGAATGTCTTTAAGGCTATGCACTGCAGATCTATTATGTTTTTGGCCCATAAGTATCCTATATGATTTTTATTAAAACATTTTTTTTTTTTTTTTTACTTTACTTTTTTCGCAATTCAGATTTTTTTTTACAAATCTGACCCGGGCCTTTTTCGGATGTGGATGATGAGAATATGCAGTATTGATGCTCTGGTTGCTCTCATCTGACTTTGACTGTTTAGTCGAACGCGAAAAGCAATGAGGAGCTTTCTGAACTAGCAGAAAACAGTGGTGAAAAGTACATGTTTTAGAACGGATAAATACTGTATATCTGTGTGTGGGGGGGCAGGTCAGTTCAATCACAAAATCCTTGAAATGGCCACAAATGTGTCTGGACTGAGACCTACACACGGGGCCATGTTTATTTCCGTTTATTTCCCACTTGACGTGTTTTGAGGGCATGCATGTAATTTCATTCCATTCACATTACAAGTCACATTTGTTTTTGGAATCTGAGCGACTACATAAAAACTGAAAAGTCTGAATCGGGCACCATGCCCTGCAGTGTAAACGTCACCTAAGATGCAATTTCCTCACAACCGGTCAAACTCTGAAACAGCGAAAGGAGCAGTTGAAAAATGACAACAGTGGAAGCTGCAAGGCTATGGATCTTCAGTTTCTCTCAGCATGAAGAATCCAATCCAGATCCAAACTGCCAGTGCATGGTCAGCTTTGGACATCTAACTGAATGACAAAGGCCCCAGCTTTCTATCAGGCAGGCCTTGTAAATGATCGGAGGGGGAAAGCGATTTTTTTTAATAACTTTTATCAACTGCACAAGCAATGCTTTTAAATGCCACAAGTGTCCCAAGTATAAGGTGAATGGATGCATTATACAACCATACACACACTAATAGGGAAATCAACAATCAATTTTTTTCCAGAATATGTTCTATGCAGGCCCACTAGTTGAAATACAGCATTCTGATTAATATTGCGTTTGTGGAATACAAGTTAAGCAGCAAAATGCACCCACTTTCAGCCATCTCAGGAGTCAGCCATTTTGTCACTTCTGTAGACTGAAAATGACATGGAAGCTGCTCAGGGCTCAGATAACGACCAATCACGGCGCACCTGTTTTCTGAAGCTGAGCCATGATTGCTCGTTATCTGCGCCCTGAGCAACTTCGATGTTTTCAGCAACATGCTACTTGTGTTAGCATCTGCTTGCTAAAATGAACTTGTGCATGTAGTTGCAATTGCTCATTAATTAATGTATTGCTCATACTGTAGCGAGCAGTGAGATTATTTCCTATATCACATTGAATTCTGGTTTTGATTCCATTCATGGTATTTATGGTGCTAAAAGGGGCTAAACCCCGGACTGTTTACTTGTAAACACAAAATAATCTGAGCAAAAGTACCCTTGCTGTGTTAATCTTTTAGATGTTCACTGAGCTGTTGTCTTGCATGATGGTTCAAACTCAAGTGAATTTTGAGGCTTATGTTTCAGCAAACTTCAGTAAATCACATTCGACTTTGGAGGTTCCACAGTACAAACAAATTGGACGTCAACCAGGTATAGATTGTTTGACCGACAGAATTACTCTGTGGTCGTTTCTATTTGTTGTGTTATAGGCAAGTCCAACAGAGCCTAATCTAATGTTAGAGTTTCTAATTTTATTTAACTCTCGGCAAGTCTTTAAATGGATTCTATTGTGCTGTGATGTAGCTGTGAATTAATGGTTGGAAATGAGAGTGGTGTGTGTGTGTGTGTGTGTGTGTGTGTGTGCAGGAAACCATCTTCTTTAACGGTGCATCTACCACCTGTATGGTGGTTTGTGCTCACTCTCGCTCTCAGACTTTGTGCCTGCCTATGCATTTGTTAGTGTGTTGGCTGCTTTATGTGATATTCACCTGCAGGGTGTGCAGGCTTCAAGAATTGTGCGTTTTAATTGAGTAATAGTCTCACAATATGATTGTAATGATACTGAACAAAAGACTGCTACACAAAAACCTACATTGCGGTAATTGGCGTGTGTGTGTGTGTGTGTGTGTGTGTGTGTGTGTGTGTGTGGGTTGGGGGGGGGGGCGCACGCCCATATTGAGTGTCATTAATCAAGTGAAGTTTTATTGTTTTCAGCATCTAGCCCAAGTCCACACATTAACATTTTAATAGCATTACCGTCCTATTAATCTGCTTACCCTCGCTTCCAGCCACTGGTGCAACTTGTAAAACTATCATAGAAGAACTTTGATATAAAAAAAAAAAAGAAAAGAGAAAACAAGGCCATAAAAGGGAGAGCGAGGGAGCAGTAATTAAAAAAACTACTTCACTGAAAGAAAACTCATAAACAAGAAATAAGGGTAAACGAGTGGAAAAGTGCCTCAGCTGCAGTTTGGAATTAGACTAAAAAAAAATTGATTCCGAGCTTAGAAAGTGTCTGTGTGTGGCAATACAAAGCCATATTGAATGCCTCCAGCTTCACTTGCTATAATTCTAACTGCACTGCTCTCCCCCGAGACTAATCAAGATAACTAAATTAAAGACATCAACATGCTGCCGTCTGGATGTAGATTTTATTTAATTTCTTTTAAAAGTCTGCTTTCCGAAGTTTAATCGGAAGTCCTTCATCTCTGCGTCACTCTGTCACATTGGTCTTCCCTAAACAATTTGCTGATGGTCCCGGGTCAACATACCTAATGAGTGTGTGAAATTCATTGACATGACGGGCTTACTTGCATTAGTCTTGATGAAGGGCAAGTGGGGCCAATCGGCTGCACTCACATTTTTTTTTTTTAGCACATATTTTTTCCACCTCACGTTTTCCAACTGCATTGCATATTTAAGCAACACCTTCCTTTTTAGTGGGTCTCCACAGAAATCTTATTTTGAATTTGTTTTATGCAGAAGTGTTGTTGTCTAATTGGACAGAGATATTACTTGCAATGATCTTATTTTGTGGCATTGGCTACTGCAAAAAATAATTACTGTACACTGATTCTGTTGTGGTTTCATTTTCGTCATATCTTCGAGCCTGTTTTTATAGCACCATTGCTTCAGTGATCATAGGGCTCTCGCTATTGAACAATTTTAGATTATTCGAATAATCGAATAATCTGATAACATTTTATTTTGCATTGAAGTGGTCTAGAAAGCTACTTTTCCCCATTGCAGTCAATTAACCAATTATTGTTGTTCATTTGGTAGTTTTGTTTTTGTAGGGCTGTTGCAAACTAATCTTTTTAGAATTGATTATCCTATCGGTTATTACATCGATTACTCGAGCAGTAACATCTCCCCCCCCACACATACACTGAAAAATACCCCCAAAAATAATTACTAGTAATATAAGAATAAATGAGAGAAGCTTGGCTCACTGTAAGCTTGGCAGGTAACTACGTTGTGGTGACAAACTTGCCTCTTGTCATTTTTATGTGAATGATTTATGAGACTCAAAGACTCAACCAGTTTCTCCTGTATTTGTGTCAACAGTGCGAGCTTCCGGTTGTTTTGTAATTGGCTAGCATTTCGTTTCAGAGTTTGTGGTTCATCTAAACTCGAAGTTGACCACACCTATAAGGAATCGCAAGCAAAAGTATTCGCCGAGTTTTCCATTGACATCCTCTGCCATTTTTTTCTGAGATCAGGGAGGTAAAAAAAAAAAAAAAATCAAGATAAATACCCACACCATAGATAGATGGAGTGATAGACGGTAAAGTAATCTAATGATTCATTTGGCCTTTACTGACTTTGATCGCAACGGAGGGCAAATGCTTGAATTTGACCTAATTATTGATACTGTAATATGTTTCCCTGCTTAAGCAACATGACCATTGCGATCAGAGAAATCATAATCCAGGTTAGCTAAGGTATTCTTTACAATTACAACCTATAACAGTTGTGTTTAGCAACCAAGTATCTCAACCTTCTCAGTGTCTCACACCACAAAAGATCTAGAGCATATCTTGCTTAAACTCAGTGCGGCTTTTCTTGTGTTAGCACACCCTTTGTAATAATAATATGATTACGCATGAATAAGTATGAAAATAATCCTCAAGTTACACAAATACATAGTGCTTGGTGAGATGAAAGTCTATCATTTATTAAATACAAAAAGCATACTAAATGTTTCGTCAGTAAAAAAATGGCCTGATATGCTAGTTTGGGACCAATTCCTGAAAACCTGCCCTTGACCATGCACACCACTCAGTCATAAACATTATTTGTCTTGGCTGGTTGCACCAGTAAAATGGTTCAGAGGGCTGGCGGTAGCAATTGTGAACAGTGATAGTTTAGACTTATTTTATGAGGACCAGTAAGCCCCCGTTTGGTAAACTCCTGATCCAGTCATTACGATTTACTGTCCCTCATGTTGACTAAAAATTCATTTAACACATCTTTTCAAATTGCCATGACTCTGTTTGGACATGTTTTACTGTCTGTTTTTCCCGTAAAGGTTAGGGTATTGGCGCAATCCCAATTTTACGATCGTTTTCTTCGACCTCCTACATACGAAGGACGGCCCGCTGAACAGCCTGGTGTGAGGTTGTCAAGGAGCCCAGCCTTGATTAACTACCAGCCATCCTACCATCTATTTTAGCCCTGCGTGGTGGTCTAAGCGAGCGATTAATAAAAGTCAAGTTCTCTGATGATTGTTCTGCAATGGCTGCTTCAAGCGGCAATCAGACCATTTTCTGCACTAGTGTGAAAAAATTATTTTGGCATAATTTTATGTTAACACTGAGGCCCTAAGCCGATCCAAGTACACATGACGCAAACCAATGTTTGAAGAAATACACTGGCAGGGATGTATAGTATGTTTCTGCATGCATTTTGTGAGGAATACAAAGATGGCAGGCGGCCTCGCTTCGCATGACACAGGAGACGGAAGCATTATTTGGGATTTGGAAAACAAAGACTGATGCTCAGCCTAATCAATCACAGGTTTGCTCAAAGGCTTAAAAAGATTTTCAAGAGACTAAACACGGTTAATAAGAGGAGACCAAATAGTTTCTGTAAATGCTGTTTGAAATCTGCTATTGAACCCCTTTGATAAAAGACTTCTGCCTAAATAAGCAGGAACAATTTGTCCAAACAGGGGTCTCTTCTTATCTCATTTCCACTCTCGCTTTCGTTGATGGTCATGTTTCAGCGCAGGACAAATCAAAGAGCCAAGGTTGCAAGTGGCCAATAAACTGTTTTTGCTTCATTTCGACTAGGATGGAGTGAAAGACATGCGGTTACAGTTAATCTGATCACCCCTAAATTCGAGACATGCCCTTTCTCGAATTTCCCGAGGGATTAATAAAGATCTACCTAACCTGCTTGAGTGAAAGCAGTCTGACTATAAATCCTTCTATTTGACTCCTCCCTTCTCTCTGTTGATTCCCGCTCTCTCTTCCATTCTTCAACTGTGCCATGGTGTCACTTGCCTTCCATGCACAGACGCTCTGACTGGAGAGAGGATTCCTAAAAGTCGCACATCAGAAGCCCCAAACGGCCTGTCCAAGAAACGGTCTTATTGGCTTATCATGTGCTGAGGAGACCATTCCCATAATCCTTAAGTAGCCAGGATCCAGAACATCCATCCCTGTCAGCCATTGTTCGGCTCCGGAAAATGGATAGTGTGCGTTTGGCTGCAGAGGCTGGCACATGCGTATGAACGATGCTGCCTACTGGCTCATGCTTTCATGTATCATTGTTTGTCAAGAACTGCTGCTATCTGACTGGCTGCACATGTGTATTTATGCATGTGTGTCACCAGAGACGCAACAGTAACGCTTTGAATTGCGGAAACGTCTTTATTTCGATGTCAGCGAAACGAAGCTTAACAAGGTTTTTCTGTCACTGTCTTGTAACATCTACCGACTGATTGCCAGTAATCCAACTATTTCCATTTCAAAAGCAGACTTTAATGGCTGTGATGGACACAAAAGAGTGCCAATTGGCTGCCATTTTGTGGCTGTTGGATCAAAGGATATTGTTACTGAGCAGCAATCCTCACTTCGTACACTGGATCAAGTTGTGATTGGGAGTTGGTGCAGTGCATCAGAATGGCGCGACGCAGTAGTTAGTTCGGGTAACGTTGTTCTCCGGTGCCAATATTGTGTGTGGGAGTAGGTGGTTGTGGCTTTTGCCGGATTGTTACTCTATCAGCCTGACCGGGGTCAGCATGTCACACTGTTTCAGTGGGTGAGTTGGCTGCCATATTCAAATGAGGCCAGTGCCAGCCTTCAGACATTAGCATGAGTGAACATTTGCATAATATCATCTATTGCCAGTTGCAAAGTAGGGCATGAAAGTGACAGACAATAGAAGGAAGAGTGTGTGGACGTAATAAAATAGAAAAGCACGGCTTGGCAGTTTCTTCGTCCTGAATTACTGTTTACAGTAGTAATTGGTCTAGTAAACTGGAATATAATTTCTCTATATGGTGTGGAATTTATTGTTGATTAAGCGCGCCTGGAAGCAGATGAGATCAAATTGAGTGGATTATTTGGTTGCACCCAGCAACCTGTTGAGGCAACCTCATCTACTTCTACTGTGGTCTCAAAAAGAACAGGAAGGACGGTGGTTGGGCACTGCCTTTGAAAAGTAGATGAATTGAATGTAGACAAATGGCCATCCATAGTTGACATTGCTTTGAAAACATTAGATCTCCACTTTCATGCTGGTTTTGACCTTACATTATCAACCCGCATGTCTTGTATGGAGCAATACAAATTGCTTGCTAATGGCATGTTAATGAGTGCTGACAACCTTTGAAGAGGACGACACTGTAAACACTGTTTTGAGGTGATGACTGTGAATAAAGGTATTCACTGAACCGAGTACATTTGGAAATAGGCTTTTAAACTCTGAATTTTGTTGATTTTGATGTCCAGTGTAAATGCATTACTTCAATGCATTACTTCAATGCATTACTTCAATGATTGCGTGCTTTGAGTAAATGAGATTTACTAACAGATAACAGTGATGACAATCAGTTCCATTAGTGACATGATGAAGAAAATGTGCAAAACATTTGACGTATTCAATGTCAAGTACACAGACTCGCTGTAGCTAAAAACGACATGTAATCATCACACAATTTTTCTGCTAGCATATTTGTGTGTGCTTGTGCTTGCAATTTGTCTCTAATCAGCCACTCACATGCCGAGCTGTGCTCTGGAGATCAGAAAGCCCGCACTTAAGCATCCTCCTTGTGGCTCAGGTGTTCAGATTCCAGCAGGCACCCCGCCTCACTCGCCCCCGCCTCTGCCTTTATCTGTGGATTGCACTGTCCCTGTAGCTCATCAATTTCTCTGTTTATGTTGCACCACTGCAGCCTGCTATTGTCTCTGGCGCTGTGCAGGGAGACAGTCAGCTGAAAGTGAAAATGATTTTGGATGAACACGCCATAGTTTCTCTTTTACTCCATCTGTCTCTCTGAGTTGAATCGTGAGATGCCGCAAAAGGACAGAAATGCTCCTCTTAAGATGACTACAAATCCAGCACGTTTTTAATAAGGAACATTGCATTAGTGTGTTTTGTAACCTTACAGATCTTGAAGCAATATGTACAATAGCTACCCTACAACAGCCTCCCTCAAAAGGGGTTAGCAATTGGGTATACATTCTACAAGATGGTAGCAAATCACTTTAAACAGAAAAGATCATAAAGTATCAACACTATGCTACTAGATTGTTCACGATTATGAACCTATGCTACATATGCAACTATATTCAATGGTTAAATATACCGCAAACCACCTTTATATGAAGCTTGTCAATAGTATTAGCTTGCGCACTAGTTTGAATAACATGCCAACCGACGTGACATCACACACGGGCAAACACAAAAGCATGCTAGCACTTTACACAAACGGTATTGGCATCAAAACACGCCTTTTGGCAATCAGACACAGGAATACATGTAGTGAGCACAGCCAAATGGGCCAGAAGTCTTGTAGATGCATCGAGAAAGAAGCAGAAACAGACTTTCATTTTCTTTTTGACGGTTAATGAGCTGCATTCAAAGAGCACCAACAAAACAGTATAGTAGTACTTTAGTTGCTTTGGCCTTAGCACGAAAACAGCAACTAGCCGAGAATGGGTTGAGAGACAAAAACACCAAAAAAAGACAAAAACGCCCAATTCGTAAATGCAGAAACCGCGAGTATGCCAGGTTTCACTGTATAAATGTTTAAGGATCTTGCAAAGGCAAGGTAAGGTTAGACGTTCCTTGCCTCTCATGGAAAGGAAATCTGCTTTGTCTACATGGAATACTAAGAACAGCACTGAAAGCTTAACACTGAGAACATTCAAAGGCTCTTTCTCTGGAGATGCTACAAAAAGAATCTGCAATAGGAAGCCGTCTTTTCCCTGAACTCACCCACTTCTCACCTCCTTTTCCATTGTCTTCCTGCTGCATCCTCGTCTTTTCAGCTCTATCGTCGATTGAACAGGTGCCTGGAGTGAAAGCTTACGCAACATCCTCCACTTCGCACATGCACACCTACGCAAACAAAAAGTGTGCATTTTTACCTATGCACGCTGCATTATCAAAATGGATGCAAAGGAATAAAGAAAAAAATAAATGCTTCGTGGAATGATTTTGAATAACATATTTTACTTAACAGTCAAGCTTCTGTCACTTAATTAGCTCCATCACACAGGAAAAAAAAGAGGTAAGATGTCACTGTTTGGTGGTAACTTTTTTGAAAAAAAAAAAAACAAAAAACAAAGTTTGAATACTTTGTGAAATGATGGATAGTGGTTGGGCACATCGGACGTTGTTTGAGTTTTTTTTCCTTTTTCTTTTTTCCAACTATTGTAGTCATGGAGCCAAGAGGTGTGGTAACCTACCAGATCCAGCAGAGAAAGTTGTGGTGAAAAAATCTCTCTGGCACCATCTGTTTAATGCATATTACTGCCACCCACAAGGCTGGAGTAGAACAGTATTGCACAGTTTGTCATGATTTTCAATACACTGGGTCATATTTAGAATTGATGAGCCATGGTGTGGTTTAAAACACGGTGTGAGAGCTCAATCTGAAGACGGTAATGGCAATGGCAATCAGTTGACCACATACTCTGGGCTGTGTTTAATGAATCCGTGTATTTCTCCTGGCTAACTCTGATTCCCCCAATTTAAAAACAATTAAAGAATCCTCATGATAAGAAATTTACATTTTGACAGCATAGGAATTCACAACATAGAGCATAAAAAAACGAACATGTCTGCTTGTCTATGCTATTGGGCGGCCGAAAAGAATGTTTTTGGAAAAAGGTGAAGACAACATTTGACGTTCACTTTAAATAACTACCTTTCCTTCATTTAAAAAGAAATGCATGCCCAATGACAGTGGCAGATATGCACGGGTCCTTCAAATCTTGCAGTGTATTGAAGATCTGAGATGGAAGATCTGAGAAAATCACAATGTGCAACAAAGCAACTTCCGATTAGCTAAACGGTGCTTCCGAGACAGCAATTTTAACATTTCAAGAGACTTAAAAAAAACAACCTCTGTGGTCTTTTTGTTACCTTCTCGGTTTAGGCAAATACCATTTCAAAAACTTCTTTCTTTTTCGGTGTAACGTGCAAATACCACATGCTGCGTATTGTGACCTGTCCCCTCCCACTGCTTTTGATTTGCGGAGGGATAAAATCAAATGATTTCACCTTTTAACTTGAAATTCATTATCAGATGGAGAAGGAGAGAGACAGGTAAATGACAGGTAATTGTTTCCGAGTCAACACCACTCTGCTTCCAACGTCGCCTAGCGAGATGTGAGGCATACACAAAAAGCAGGTGAGGGAAGCGAGACTGAGATGAAGTGGGAGGAATGAGACGGAAGGACTCATTTCCATAATGAAAAGGTAATAATTTGTGGTGTTCGTGTTAGTTTCAGTCACTTGTCGACGGCGTGTCAGCTCCTGGCTCGAGGTCATTGTAAGCCACCAGCCATGCATGCTAATTCATTAACAAAACCGCACCCGTGTGGCCTGCCCCTTCTCCAGAATGTCAGTTTCACCTTCCTCCTCTCATCATACCAATCATCCATCCGCCGGGCTCATTCTCTTTGCTCCAACTTGTCCATATGATAATCAGGAGTCCACAAAGAGCCTTGAATTTGGGCTGGCACACTTTTTCTAGTCTAATATTCAATAGCAGCCTCACAAGCATACAGTACGTGGGCGCACAACAAACACGCACAATACCCTCCACCCAGCGCCATGAATGATTTAGGAGTTTGCACATTGACTATCTGCCACCTGCCACGGGCTCGGCTCAAGCGCACCTAGCGGCTGCTGGCCCTGCATGTTTATGGCCACTAGATACAGACTTGCATGTTAACATGTCAAGACGCTCGGCTAGCTTGAGAGAGTGACAAGGAGTTGACACTATGCACTCTGAAGGCCCAAGATAGTATGCAGAGGAGGCTCCTGCCTTTAAGTGGGTCCCACAGCTGATGGCGCAACACGCTCAACCAAACCAACAAGAGGTGAACTGCCTCACGCTTTATCCGGGCATCGAGTCCATAAAAAAAATATTGCGGATTGTTTTCTGGCTAGCGGATGTCATGGTTCACCAAATGTCTTGAAAAAACAAAAAAACAAACTCATCTCCCAGCAGCATTTAAAACAGCCTCTCCAGGGATCTTTCATTGCATAATAGTTCAGATTGCTCAAACTGTTACTGTTCCACTTCTCGGCACCCTTTTCCTCTCGATGTTGCACTTTCCTAAAAGAAGCAATTGAATCTGTTGTTACATTTTAAATGTCGTCAAATCTGACCCTGTTTACGCAAAAGACAAGCATTTTGTCTTGTAAATTATCAGAGTGTGCAGTAATTATTTTAGATCAAACATAAAAGTGGTATCTTGTGGAAAAGGCACAGTAACAACAATGGCAAATAGACTGAGGTCTCCATCAAGTATATAGCAATCTACAAAAATGGACTGGACTGATCACCAGTCAGAGGGCACCTATCAAGACGGACAACTTTGCACACTCACATTATTTTCTATCGTCGTCTTGAATCACTTTTCAAACACAACAACCACTGAAATCTCCATTTTTGAAGAGCTTTATACCGTGTCTGAGGTTTTCCAAAAATAGTTTTCATTTCAGAGTTGTATTTTCGTGCAACTATGATTAAGAACATTTCATCAAAACGCATCAACAGGAGGTGTTTTGATTTTGTTGGACAAAATGTGCAGTCTGGTAGTGCTCTATGGCTGCTGCTGCTGCTCTTGCCATGTGACTAATTGAAACAAGTGCATCTCCTCTTTCCCGGCTGAAAATGTACTGTTTTCTGTTGTGTAATCAAACAGGCCACAGCAACCTTGGGTTTCTGTTTTAGACAAAATGGTGGTGTTTGGGAAACAGGAATCTGCACAATTCACTTAAAGGTGAAGTCAACCCAAACATGTTGTTTTCAAGAATATGTTCTACGCAGGCCCACTAGTCTAAACACGACATTCCGATTAATATTGCATTTGTGGAATATGAGAAATCCACTCATTACCAGCTAGCTCAGGGCGCGGCCATTTTGTCACCTCTATCGACTGAGGATGACATCGAAGTTGCTCAGGGCTCAGTTAATGACCAATCGTGGCTCATTTCAGAAAACAGGTGAGCCGTTAACTTCTATTCCACAAACGCAATATTAATCAGAATGTATTGTTTCAAACTAGTCGGCCTGCATGGAAAATAATATGTTTGGGTTGACTTCCCCTTTAAATACAAAAAAATATGCAGATTTTTTTTTATTGGGAATGGTGACGCACATGTACACGAAGTTGACGTTTCAGCACACTTGCAAACATGTTGGGCTTCTGTCTAAAAGAAACGTGGAAAAAAAAATGGAGCCAGCAGATTGTGCTTTGTCTTGCTTTCCACAGCCTGCCAGTGTATGTTTGCAAGATAGCGCCTCAGCTTAGACAGCGAAGGAAAGTAATTGAAATTCAGTGTTTGTGTACGGTCACTTTCTCCCCATTAATTTTTGTTTCCAACTCACTTGCTCCTCCAAATAGACTTCATTCTTTTTCAATTCCAAAACATGTGCTTGAAGAATATTAATGTGAGACTTGCCAGCAATTGTCAAGGCTTTGAATACATCACAGGTTTGGCGAGAGGGGTTCCTGAATATTAATTAGTGCATTTCTTAATCCAGCCGAAACTATTTTGAACAGATACTGTAGATATAGGGCAGCTTTCTTCATTTGTAGTCACATATCACTAAAACTGTCAGATTCCATTTCACTTGTGAATGTAACAGTGAAACCTTAAAAAAAAAAAAAAAAAGTACCCTAAAAGTAAGACAATTTGGAAGCCAAATTTTATGGAAAATTATGCCCCGAAATGATGCTATCAAACCATCAATAGAGACATTGTTGTATCTCATGGGGCTTCAACACAGCCAGCATCTCTTATTTGCATTTTGTTGCCACCACATAAAGTGTCTGACTGATCATGACAATAAAGTACGAGCAATTCCTTTACAATCATATACACAGATGAACCGATCAATTGACTGTTAGATGTTGTCTTGGTCTCGTGATGTCAAATGCGAACGGTGTGAAGAGGACTGCTTAACTCGTATTATTCTTATTTCTTAATTCGTAGGGAACCAGGATATTTATTGATGAAAGTCAACCGGCGTCATGTAACGGATGGTGTTAAATTTTGCACGTTCCACTTAATCGTCAAAACAATACATAACAGAGAATATCATATGAACTTCACCGTTCAAAGATTTGCTGTTTGAACGTGTTTTCTTGGTGATAATGTGCTTGGTGCATAGCTGTATAACAGGATTAACCCATCTGGGTGGAATATCTCTCCCCACCATCTCCCACCGGCAATGCGGAGAGTGTCAAACTGAGGAGGCTGTCAGTGGGTGGGCGACATATTCTGCACAACTAGAGGGGGATTTTATGGAGTCTGGCAACTGCTACAAATAGGGCACAGGCTGGCAACTCCCTATCCGCCATCCACCACCCTCTGCCGTCTGGGCTTGTCACTGCTAAAAGGGGAACAAAGCGCAAGCAGCTCAGGGATTTGATTGTTCTTGTTTGCAGGAGGAATGTGTTGTTGGTGTGTCGCTATCACTTTAACAGGTTGTTCGGCAACATCCCCGACATGGTTTTCGAGCAAAGGTGTGCAGGAAGTAAAAGCTGGCTCATCAGAAAATCTGCTCGCTCCACATTTCCTCCAGATAAACACCCCGGGGATATTCAGATTTGCTTAATGTGAGGGGGAAATATGCTGGCTCAGTGACATTTAATCCCACGCCCCTTAAAGCATGAAGGCAATATACATGCAAAGGTATCAATGTCAAATATCAGCGCTGCTATATCTATGACCGACGTGCAGTATAAGAGGGATTGTACGACCAATAATCCAGTGTAATGTATGCAATAGTGAAAACATCAGCCTTTTATTTTGTAGAAATCACAAAGGCTGGATTGAATCACGATTTGTCCTCTGTTGTCCACAGTTCGGATACGGTTTATAAAATTAATTCAAGCTGAAACTCATCTGAATTTGGATAAAAATACGATATGAATCAGGCAAGGCAAGGCAGTTTCATTTACATAGCTCATTTCATACAAAAGTTAACTCAATGTGCTTCGTACAGGAAAAGACAAAACACAAGCATTTACAAACACGTTGACAACATTCAAAAGCAAAGCAGAGAAAACCAAATGATCGTAAAAAATGACTAGAGTGTACGTTGACAAAATTTAAACACATTAACAGAAAACTTTGAAAATATTTAAAAGTAAAGAAATAAAACTGGGTTTCTATAATATCTAAAAGAAGAGGAAAAAAAGAGTGTCTGTAGTCTTAATGTGGGCCTAATGTAAAATCACCAAACAAACATATAGCTATATCGATATCAAAATGGCAGAATGATGGACCATTAAATACAGTATGGTATCACTATTGTATTTTAATATACATTTTGATTTATTACATTTTAAAAATGTTAGTTAATTTGACTGTCATTTTATTTGTCACACTTATTGTCACACATCCACCAGTCAGTGAATCAGTGCAAGATTAAAAAAAAAAAAGAAAAAAGATTGTTTACAAGCAGAAACAATTAGCATTCCCAATTTGGGATGAAGGAACTTTTAATTATAACCCCCTTTGTCAGACCCATCCCAAGTCTTGTCACAGTCGATACAAGAAGGCGATCAATCACAGTGGTGGGGGGAAAAAAAAGTCATTTCCTGACATAACAACAGAGGCAGCTGCTTGTGCACACATGCAGATGCATCAAGTGTTGTTGATTGTGCCCATTAAGATTCATAAACTGAGTGGCTAACATCCAGTGAAGCAGTAATTGTTATGCCGCCAAACACCCACCCACCCCTGACAATGTCTTAGACTAAGAAATGAATAGTGACGAAAAGCATTTGGCCTGTAATAGAAAATCTGCCAAAGAGATGATCTCTCTTTCTTTGTTTTAAGTGGAGAACCTCCACCTTTATATTTAATGCATAAGTGGCCGACGAGCATCAGACGGGTGGGCTCACAATGGCGCAATCAAGACAATGGCTTCCGATGTTTCCATGTCGGCATGGATGAACATTCCGCCAGCGACAATAAGTGGAGGAGACAGAGGTTGTCTGAGTGTTCTCTCTTGTCGTTCCTCTGGTCTCAACGCTGCTCGTCTCCCGCTCGCGCGAAAACATGCATAATCCGGTGAAAATGACACAAAAAGGAATTGCAAAGAATTGCGTTAGTTTGGACAGTAACTAAAAAGATGAAGAGCCATGGTCTTTTATTCGCATTACGTTTTACGCTTAGGACAATATATTGCCTCTGTCACAGAGAGATTGCACAAAATAAGCGGAGCCGTAACACAGGATCCAGCATTTATCTGTCTTTACTTTTCAGACGGCACCCAGTCAAGCGGAATATTGCCACAACCGTGTGCACTTTGACATACAAAAATCAGACTTCTACAGTGAATGTGAACAGTGGCAATGTCAACAGCGGCGTTGAGTGTGAGGTATAATTTATTTGTCTGACTGTAACGGTTGTTTTCAACATAACAGGCAGTGTTAAAGGGAGGTGCCCTTTGTAACCATAAAAATTTGAAGGTCTAAGCACTCTTCCGAGCAAATAAAAAGTAAATCTGGTTAACCGGTAGGAGAAACACATACAAAATGAAACATATTTCCTTTAGCCAGTATTTGGCCCTACCATTTTGATAAAAAAAATGTTTATAGATGTCTTCAGCCCAGACTCTCATCGAATGTGTGACATTTTGACAAGATATGATCATGTGGATCAAGTTACAGCAGCTTTTGTTGTCAAGGTGATGCCCAATTTTAAAGTAAATTAAAAATGTCGGACTTCTGTTAGGTTTAGCGGATAGTTTCAAGAGACTTTTTGTAGGTCTTGGGCTGTCACATGCGAAACATACAACCGGGTCTACTTAAAATATTGTAGGGGGTGACACAGAGCCATTTTTTTTTTTTAAAAGCACAATAAACTAATAAAATATTGGTGCTGTTGTCAGGCCTGATGTGTGTGCAAAGTTTGATGAGTTTTTGTGCATGTTTCGACCCTCAAATTAGCATTACTGTTTTTTCTTACAAAAGTGCCGCAATACTCGATGCAACATGGCTGCCATGTTTGACTCACTGTGACTTTTCTTTGTAGAGATGTTCTCCATGTTCCTGTGTGTGAATCATAGTTTATCTGTGCGTCTTCGGATTGAGCGTTAGCTCAGTTAGTTGCGACAAGCTGCAGGAAACGGATGGTTGGAAGTGCATTATGTAAACAAATTGACATAATTCTAATGTGGTTATGGTTCAAGGGGCATGGGTTAACTGCAGTAAACAAGTGTCCTTATTACACATTTCTCACCATAGGGAATAGGCTCTGTCACTACTAGAAGTCTTATCCTTATCCGTGTATATCCTGTATTAACCTATTAGCCCTCTGCTACTGAATGACTCCCATTCATCCTGGAGAGTCTTAACTATTCACCCTTGGTAGTGCTGCTCTGCTGGTGGTAATCTCCTCCCTCGCTGCCACTGTCCTCATTCCTCAGGTCTGTGTTGTACACAAAAACACCTGCGGCCATTGTCAAATAATGCATTCTGTGATTATATTCATGCTGCGATGATGTACACGACTGAAATGGACACCGGGATTAGAAAAGCCAGCATGTCATCTATGTTCAAAGCTCAGAGGCGACGGGCCTTATCTCACTGCAAGCAATCGTACAAACATTGTAATACTATACCGCAAACAATTCTGTTTTGATGATTTACAAATGCAACGGTTGATTATTTTCACCGGCATGTTGACCGATTTTTCCCTGCTGTGTTTGCTGCATTTTAGGCGAAACTACACCCCTTTTTACATCCGTTACACCCGCACAGACCCTAAACAATATGGAGTGCTTTCAGAAAGGCCACAAACCTTCCATAATTTTGGGCTCTGTCCCTGTGTGCAACCGTAATTTCACTGCCAGTTCGTAAACAGACAGACCACGGCCACAGGCGCTGTAGAAGGGCACACTGGCCACTCAGGGGACAGCAGCTATTGGTTACCTTGAGGTCGGTCTGTGATGAGGGCCACATCACAAGGTGCCACATGCCACCCAGGTCATTGTGAAATTTTCACCGCCTTGTCTGGACCCTCAATTTCATTTTCAAGCTCGTTACGTATTTCAGCATGGTGCCATTGCATTTTTACTGTGCTTTTCTTTGTTCGTTGAACACATTTAAAGTGGAAGTCAACGCAAACGTCTTCTGTCGACTGAAAATGACATCACGACTGCTCACAACGACCAATCACGGCTCAGATTCAGAAAACAAGTCAGCTGTGATTGGTCGTTGTGAGCAGTTGTGATGTCATTTTCAGTCGACAGAAGACAAAATGGCTGACCACAGAGATGGCTAAAAATAAGTGGGTTAACACTTACTACACAAACGCAAAACTAATCAGAATGCCGTGTTTCACCTTGTGGGCCTGCTGGGAACATATTCTTGAAAAAAATATGGTTGGGTTGACTTCCGCTTTAAATGACAAATGCCAAAGATATGCATTTGGAATTTCCGATTGTACTTTTGCAGTCAACCAAAGAGGTCTTTTTTTCCCCCCCCAATATTGGGAGCTTCTTATATATCGGCAACCTTTCCGCAATTTCATGATAATTATCGTATCATGAGGTTCATATTGTGATATTATCGTATCGTGACATTTGGATATCATGACATGACATATACATATATATGTATATATATATATATATATATATATATATATATATATATATATATATATATATATATATATATAGACCAGCTGCCAGCTGGGTTAGGCTCCAGCTCACCCGCAACCCCAATGAGGACAAACAGTATAGAAAATGAATGGATGGATGGATGGGTAAGTTACTTGCCTTTGTTTTATAATTAGACCGGTGCTTACTTTGTGAAGGTGATACAGCTGTATATGTCCTAGAAAGCCAGAGCACAAACTGGTCCACTTGTTTACAGGAACCATCTCCTTTATAATGTTGATCAGATGCTTTTGTTTCAAGTATGTTTCTAGCTGGGTTCCATTCCAGCTCATTTTTCCGTGTCAGGCGACGATGAAACATTGATGCTAAAAGCAGCCGCAGTCTTGATTGGAACAGATGTGACATGTTTGTTGAATGACCTACTTCTGTCCCTATTATGAATTAAAATTGTATGATGGCGACTGGAGAGTGGGGTGTGTGGGGATCTAACATATTGTACATATAGGGGGAACCGTGTGGATGGGGTGTGCAGAACAAAGCTGACGCGGATGTGTTATTTTTTTTCCTTTGGCAATTATCATGTCCAATCATATATCACGGCATGTAGACAATAATTATTGCAGAACAACAAATTGCATTAATTCAGAGAATAGCCACACATGCGAGCAGGTTCGCTGACCGACACGCCACCCACTGAGCACAAGCACTAATGGCCCTTTAATTAGTTGAGTGCTATTGCCGGGATGTATCTGCAGACAGCTGTTGTATGGCTCTGCTCTCTGTAGGAGGTGAGAAGGGGCTCTAATGGTCTGTGCATATGGAACTCGGACTTGGAGACACAGCCCGCTGATCTCACCCCTTTAGCGACTTAGCTGGTGAATTAGCGTGGGACGACTGCTGGGAGATATGTTTCCACATTTTTGTATCAGACAGTGTTGTGCCCACGTCAGCAAATGTATCCACTGCTATTTGTAACACTTCTCCCGCCCCCTTATGGCAAAACTGTTTTTTTGAGTGGGATGCTTTCTCTTTTCTTTTTTTTTCTTTTTTAAAATAGGCAAAAAAGTCCTCCTCCTCAAGAAATGTTTTACAAAAGCCATTACAGGACCCCAGCAGGTATCTGACTCCTTTGTACTCAGAATACATTTTTACAATCCAAAAACATCCTAAAACCTCTGCAGCAGTGGCCCCCAATCACCATTTCGTTACCCAGTACCAGTCTGTGAGTCACTTTGTACCAGGCCGCGGAGCATATACATCAGCCCCAAATTAACTCCCCACTCTGTCGATTACCTTCCAAAGGGGAATATAAAGACGGCTCTGTGATTACATGATAAAGAATTGTGATATTATGGTGACCAGCGGAAATGTGCGCGACAGCAGCCAATCACTGTCCAGCTTTTCCTTCTCTCCTTTGTTGAAGAAGTTTTAAACGAAACAAGAAACCTGCATGTTTTTGGAATGTGGGAGGAAACCCACGCAGGAACGGGGAGAACTTGCAAACTCCACACAGGAAGGCCGGGGCCGGATTCGAACACACGACCTCTGCACTGAGGCGGGCGTGCTAAGTCGGTCACCACTGTTGAATATAATAAACAAAAGCCCTTCGTTGTTGACGCATTGAAAAATGTAAAATATATGAAGAGCACGCATTTTACACGATGGATGGCTCTGTATTTAATACTTCTCCCCACCCTTGTTTTCCCCTCATAGCGAGGCCTTCCTTCATTTATATCCTCCTACATTGGTCCGTCATCGCACTCCTTCCATCTTGCATGCCCCGTCCGCCACCCCTCAGGCTCGGTGAGGCACAACTCTGTCGTAAGAGATCATATCCTCTTGACCTTGCTCCAGGAGTTCTCATATATTTCATTTCTCATCGATTTTCCATCCTCTACCTTTTTCTTGTTCTTTTTTTTTTTTTTTCCTTCAACCGACTCCCTCTTTTCCATGACCATCCTTCTTCCTTCAGAGAGAATCATTTTCATCTTTCATCCCATACAAACACAGTAACAGAATTTCTATTAGTCAGGGAAGAAAAGAAAGCAAGGGGACCGGACAAGATTGCATTTTCCATCAGAGTGAGCTCTGAGGAAAATGTCCACAAACAAATAGAAAAATGCAGGTGTGCCAGTGAAGTGAAGATGAGAAAACAGGTGGATAAGAAAATCAATAAACTCCCACACCAAACTTGTGTGTTTTATGGACGGTCCCTACTTACACAGCAGCCATTTACTTACAGTGCAATAACGACAGCACTTCACTCTCAGGGCATTTCACGCATTTGTGTTCCACTGCGTCTTTTATAAAAGCTCTCAAAACAACTTTTGGCGACCTTGAAGCCCTTGCTAATGTGTTTTACGTACCACAGTCTGTGTCATTAGCATTCATGCTGTCGCAGGCCACAAGGCCGTCCGCCATATGCTATGATAGCCGGGGTTCAGGGTCATTGTTAAGCGGGAGGCATCAGCATCATGTTTAGTGTCCATGGCGATGACCTGGCTCATGATTTGCTCCCCTTTTAACATATGGAGCTAAGCTAGCCGTGACTTTTTAGTCACCTTATATGGTCTTTTAACCCTTTGAAAAATACACCGAGATATTTGGAAATTCCAATTATGAGCCCCGGTATTTTTTGTGCTACATTATTTTACTTGATTAACTTTAGCAATTTTGTCATCCACAATCCTCATCTGTGTAATACATTTGTATTCTGTAATATTTAACTCGTTATAGTTAAGTTATTATTATAATCCGTTTTCTAGAGCGCCGCTCACCAGCCAATCACAATGCACAAGCATTCACATTCACACCTACGGACAATTAGGAGTCTTGAATGAAACTGACTTGCATTTTTTTAGGGATGTGTGAGGAAGCCATGGTGAATATAGCCGAGATCCGAACCCTGAACCTCATACCTGTGTGGCAAATTCGCTTACGTGAATTCCAGTATGCAACCTTAAATTACCATCGTTATTTAAACAATACTTTAGTGTCCTATAAACAGCAATGAAGCTGTTTTGTCTATCGACTTTTTTCTAGGGACTATGTTCTCTTGAGAATTAAATGGGAAAACACAGAAAAGTTACACTTCATCATAATTGGACTGCTTTTCCAAAAGGGAAAAAAATCTGCAAAAATGTCAGACATGATTATGCTCAATTATTTTAAATACTTTAAGGAAGATAATTTAAGTAACGGTCATGCAAGTTTTAAGTGAATTTAACTCCTGTTTAAATGAAACAAGGGGGACAATATTAAGACCTACTTACCCTTACTTGGGAAGGTGAGACTCTTCACATATAAACTAAATTCTGCTATTCAGAATGGCCATCTAAGCCATAATGTAATGACTACTGTGCAACCAGTACAACTTTCTTACTTTTCGTTCCACTTCCTGTTCTGTGGTTGCCCATTCCAACCCCAACCCCCCCGCCCCCGCCCCCTTTGTGCCATAAGAAAAAACAGAAAATAACAAAGTAAAAGTGACACACCTATCGCTCTGGTGCATTCCACACCTTCTTAAGTAGATCTGAAATATCGAATGCCTTTGACCGCCTATGGGGGTACTGGGAATTCAGTAGACTAGCACAAGAAAATGTCAAACACTATTGTGCACGGGTTTCCCCTTACACACTTAAATCATGTTCATTATTTTTAAAAGTCAAGTTAAAATAAGTATTTTATTTGATGCTATTCTTTTATTTTATTTGTAGGAAATCCTGTTAAATTATAATCAAAGGAACCTCTCTGGAAGGGCGAGCAGTGAGAACAGACTCCCTATTGATGCGTTTATGCGATTCAAAACAGGATTATGCAATATCTTCCTCCATCTTCCTAGCTATTACAACTAATTAGTCTCTAATTTAGCTATCAAGAATATTCAGCCTGAACGCATCGTTCATCCTACACTTATGTAATCAGATCAGTTTATGCACTGCCAGCTATAGTTATGGTTACGGCGCGGGATAGCACTCTGAAGCACTTCTATTTCCGGCTTTCCTTTTCGAAAATAATGAAAAGGATGCTTGCGTAAGTCTTGGCTCACTGTCTTATTACCGTGATGCGTTTTTATTCTTGTGAGACCGATGGGACAGCACAGTGTCAGTCTGTGTCATCTTTTGAATAAGATTTTGACACCTAAAAATACACAGCAGAATAACAATCCTGCATGCCACTATTGCTAAGCAAAAGTTTCCAAACTCAATACATTTAATAGGTTAGAACTTTAAATCATATATGTATATATATATATATATATTTATATATATATATATATATATATTTATATATATATATATATTTATATATATATATGTATATGTATATATATATATGTATATATATATGTATATGTATATATATATATGTATATATATATGTATATGTGTATATGTATATATGTATATATATATATATATATATATATATATGTATATGTATATATGTATATGTATATGTATATATATATATATATATGTATATATGTATATGTATATATGTATATGTATATATGTATATGTATATATGTATATGTATATACATATATATGTATATATGTATATGTATATACATATATATGTATATGTATATACATATATATGTATATGTATATGTATATACATGTATATGTATATGTATATGTATATACATATATATGTATATGTATATGTATATACATATATATGTATATGTATATACATATATATGTATATGTATATACATATATATGTATATGTATATACATATATATGTATATGTATATGTATGTATATATTTATGTATATATATATATGTGTATATATGTATATATATGTACATATATGTATATATATATATATATATATATATATATATGTATATGTATATAAATAAATGTGTGTGTGTAGGGAGAGAGTGGAATATAAACGAGATATAAATCATTCAATTCAGAATAGTTTCACTGGCTTTGTTTGACCATTGTTGTCTGAGAGACATTTTGATGTAATTGATACATGTTCTATTGTGTCTGTGCAGTGAAAGATGCTTTCTGTACGGTAATGTTCCCTTCCTCCTGCAGTTCAATAGAGAGAGAGTTTTTGAATCCCTGTTTAAATGAGACGAGACAACAAAGCAAAGGAGACATTTTGTATGCATGTGAAATTCTTATTGACAACAAATCTAGGCGCACAACTATCCAAACAATAAATCCGACAGCA
This sequence comes from Filicampus tigris, assembly GCF_054856515.1. Lineage (NCBI taxonomy): Eukaryota > Metazoa > Chordata > Actinopteri > Syngnathiformes > Syngnathidae > Filicampus > Filicampus tigris. Next base: position 11,469,947 of record NC_141233.1, on the reverse strand, counting down.
TTTAAAAGACAGTAAGAAATGCAGTATGTACAGAATAAATATCTGTGTTTTTGAATAGTGATTGAAGGAAACATGTCATAATATCATAATAATGTTATGTATAGGGGTGTGCCTCTCTCCAAAAAAGAAAATTTGATTCAGTCGGATAAGGATTCAATTCGATACGATATAGCTGTAGGTCTTGTCATGTTTATTAATATGCAACATGTAAAAGCTCTCCAAAGCTCCAAACTATCCAAGTAATTCATTTCAAAGAAGGAAGAAATCCCCAGCAACGTCAAATCGATTAGTATGGATTAATACCTACCTAGTGTACATATTTCATAAAATACAACTCTATGTATCTCAATACATGGGGCACAATATCAGTCAAGGATGCAGTGATGTTAAAATGTAACGATTAAATTTGATTCCTCAAATCAAAACCGATTTTTCCGGTTTTTGTGACCTGGTGTCACAAAGTGGAGGATTGCAAATGGAGCATACTTTTAAAACCATATCTTGTGATCAGTGGATCTAATTTATGTGGCATTGACCAAATATACCAGTGGGGCTTGTGAGGTTGGCGAGTCTATGAGTGTGCGTCTGTGTGTGAGCGGTGGCCGACAGCAGTTCCGGTGTTCCCTGTGTTTTACAATCCTTTACCGCATCCAAGGACATTACAGATATCCGGGATGCAACAGAGTTTTTTTCTATAAAAAAGTATGTGTTCCACAAACAAATGTATGTTGAATGATGTATCAGGGCAGCGGTAGGTGAATTGTGATATCGTGGTGAAACTGTATTCAATGTCACTTTGTCATAGAAATATGACCTTTGTCATGTTCTGATCATTTCATACTCAAAGTGGCCATGCAAATTCAATTTTCATTTCTGCAGTTCTGCTTTGTGGCCTCACCTAACCCGACTGTCCCATCGGGGAATAACGGAACGTGGTGGAAAACTTGACCTTTGTGTATTTTCACGGTTGACTGGGCAACCCGAGTCGACTTGTCCCTCTGGAGTAAAGACATGAGTGTTGAGCGCGCGCCATGACAATCTATTCCCTGTGTGCTGGTGGTTGGCCTCTCGTGGACAGCCAGCTTTACATCTGACATTTTACCACAACTCACTTAAATCCCAGAAAAGAGGCATGACTGATCCAATTGAGCCCCAAGTAGGGAATAAACGCATGTGTGAGAGACAGAAAAAAAAATGGTGTATAATAGAGACTTTTTTTTTTTTATCAGACCATACCATATTTTCCACAATTGTTGTTGCACACTAGATTTTTTTTCCATGAAAAATTTAGGCCTGAGTTGGATGTTTGTTTTTTTCGTTTTGTACGAAGAAGCTGGCACACAAACAATGCAAATTATGACTACAATAACAAAACACAGCTAGGGATTGGCATATGTTGATTACTTAATTTAAATAATTCATCGTTTTTTTTTAAATGATCTTGCCTCAAAGAAATACATTATTTAATTTAATTATTTCACAAATTGATGTCCATCCCCATGTTGTCTGATATTTTTTACGCATTATTAAAGCGGAAGAGGAAGTCAACGCAAACATTTTTTTTTCAAGAATATGTTCCAAGCAGGCCCACTATAGTTGAAACAAGGCATTCTGATAAATATTGAGTTTGTGGATTAAGTGTTAATCCACTCATTTTTAGCCATCTCTGGGGGCGGCCATTTTGTCTTCTGTCGACTGAAGATGACATCACAGCTGCTCACAATGACCAATCACGGCCGACCTGTTTTCTGCATCTGAGCTGTGATTTTTCGTTGTGAGCAGTTGTGATGTCATTTTCAGTCGACAGAAGACAAAATGGCCGCCCCCAGAGATGGCTAAAAACTAGTGGATTAACACTTATTCCACAAACGCAATATTTATCAGAATGGCCTTTTTCAACCAGTGGGCTTGCATAGAACATATTCTTGAAAAAAAAAAAAATTGCGTTGACTTCCAAAGTGTTGAAATTAGCTCGAGAACAAATCTATGAACTCTCTTGAACGCTCAACTGTTAGAGAAGTGTTGTAAACCTCTCCCTCTTCCCTCTCTCTACGGGAGCTGTGCGGCATTCTGTTGCGTCAAGATTTTTTTTAAGACAATAACGAGTGAAATTAGTGAAGATAGTTACATTCCAGCAAGTGTTTTATTAAAAATTGATGGCTGGGTGGTCAGCTACGAGGGTAAGTGCGTGCTGGTTCATTTCCGCCTATTAAACTGCTTAGGCAGCTCATCGCTTTATTTATTCCGTCACTCATGGCTCAAAGACTTAAAGTGTTTCGGAAGATGACATGAACCATGTGGTGTTGATTAGCTCAAACAAGATATCACTGAAAATATATATATACATACATAATTCTTGAAACATAGCGATTTTGGAGATGCGAAAATTCCACCCGACACGGATGATATAAATCATATCAGTTATACACCTGTCCTCATTTCGGCTTTAGCCTTATAGGCACTGCAACCTTGGAGTGTGTTTGTGAAAGAATTTGCGGTTCACATGTGCTCAGTTCATTACAACCAGTAACGCTGAAACTTTAACAAATGTGGGTCTGTCTATGCTGAACAAGGAACAGGCAGCAGCTCATTTAAATGTTTCACACCATTAAGTGCACGGAAGACGCTCTATTGCGCGCGCTGCATCTTGCACTGTATTATTCTTTAATGCTGACCTCATTGTCTGTTCTCCTTTTGCCTCGTAGGTGAGTTGCAGATCCCTTGGCTGTATCTGGAGGAGAAGCTCTGTGGGGTTTGTCGTCCCTTTATGGGCTTTATCTTCCTTTTTTCAATTAGTTTTTGTCCCGAGAGACACTTGCCGTGAGTCTTAAGGGCATCTGTGCTTGACTTCCATAAGCGACACCTCATGATAGACACAGCACTGACAGTAGGTAATCATTATCCATATGCAGCCTAGGATTTGGAGAACAAATCCATCGCTGCCAATATGTTTGCGCTCACTTGTGTAATGGGTCTATTTTGTGTGCAAGAGACTGTGGGAGCATGTGCCAGTTGCCGAGCCGTCCATCTTGGCAGCACTGTGTGTCGGCGTGCGCGTCGCTCCATTATCTTTGCGTCTGAACAGTTTTGCCGTCCAATGCATCATCCACCCCCGTCTGTCTCCGTGTCAGGCCCGATAACGCCGCCTATTGCCCACAGAGATGACTAATCAATAAAGCACAACAATGGGAACAACAGCTCGCCGTCCTCGCGCTCACACACACACACACACCAATGGGCACGCAAAACGTGGAAATATTGGCTCACTGTCCGCAAACATTGCATTGACAGCTGTGGGGGTGAGAAAGAGAGCGCGAGTGAAAATCTGTTGTTTTTATGATTTCAAATGTATAGAAGGTTCACACTTCCACAATCCTCCCACCATAACTGCGCTCAGACCATACGTTTCCCAACAATTAAGAATAAAACATACATACTGGCTTATCTACACCCAGACACGTAATGAGTCACGCCTGTCAATATCTCTGTGTGATGCAGAGGATGTTTCTTTTCATTAAGAATCTCCACTTTCCTGCTCATTGCATCACATTAGTTCCTAGTAGGGAGCATGAGAACGTGTGTGCTCACTGACTGACTCAATGCTTGTCATCTTCAATCAGTCTCCCCGTCCACCAAGACCAGCAAAGGATAACATGAGAATAAATTCATAAAAAAGCCTTAAATAAGATGAGGCGAATGCAACCCCCCTCCCTCACCCCCCCTCATTGTTAATCTTTTTTTAGTCTACCTCTCGCTGAGGTGTAATTCCCATAGACAGACATGCCAGTAGAAAAGCTTTGTCTGCTGTCCGGATTCACCCCAGCGCCCCCACCCCCCGAGGTGCCATTCTGACCCAATAACTCCCTCATTCCTCTCGCCTTTTTTCAGCCTCCTTCCCTCCATCCCTATCCTCTTTGCACTCACTCGCTCACTTGCTCTTTCTCCCTCCGGTGGCCACAATGCTGTAATTGAGTTTTTATTCAAGTCAATTAAAAGTGCAAGTCCAGCTAGAGACAAAACAAGTCTGCGTAGTGGCTTTTTTGCCTCGGGTCTTCTCGTTATTTATTCAGTTCGCTCTTTATATCACTCAGTAGTCAAGAAAGCACAGGGCGGGCACTTTCATTTCATGTGTGTCATTAAACTGTTTTGACATTGTTTACAATGTAATTTATCTTTCTGTATGATGCCCCACCCTCACCACAACAAAAAAGGAAATCCTATTTAAATGGTAATTCAAACTTCCATTAAGTTGGGGGCCTTTGTGAGCGCCATACACAAGTTGCCCGCTTCTGTTTGAAGAGAGGCATGATTGTTTACTCCCAAAAAGACAAATATTCTTCAAACTGAAATATTAGATGTGTTGTCTTGCGTTGATGATACTTCCCCTTCACTCGTTTAGAGTGGCTGAAGTGTGATGCATGATAATTCAAAGTTCGTAAGGATCATTCAAGATGATAGAATGTCACATCTTCGCCCGCGCATAACTTTGTAATCAGACAGAAAGTTCACTAAGGTTTGAATAAGATCCTCAGTTGTGCAAATTGCCTGTATAGGTCTATTTACGCGTTGGTATTATAATGAGGCGCCATTGGTCGGAGCCCAAAGCAAGACACTGAGTGTAGGAGGAGTACTTCAAGTGTTTATACCAGTAACGTACAAACAAAAGATGCTTCTGACAAGTAGGCTTAGTACAAGTACAAAACAAGACATCTGGTAAACATAAAGCGACACGGACAAGCAGTGAAAACTGTATTTTAAAAATCCATTCAAGAGGTTAATTTGTGTCTTCAAGATTAAGACAAAGATTGAGGAAGAAACCCAAAGATTTTCTTTCCAATAATTCGATGCAGCCCCACCAGTCCAAACATGACATTCTGATTAATATTGCGTTTGTGGAATATGACTTAAGGAACAAAATCCACCCGTCTTTGTTCATTTTAGGGGGCGGCCATTTTGCCACTTGCTGTCAACTGAAAATGACATCACAGTTGCTCAGGGCTCAGATAACGCCCAATCACGGCTCGGTTCCAGAAAACAGGTGAGCCGTTTTCGTTACCGTTACCGGAGCCCTGAGCAACTGTGATGTCATTTTCAGTCGACCGAAGTGACAAAATGGCCGCCCCCTGAGATGGCTAAAAACAGGTGCATTTTGTTCTTTAAGTCATATTCCACAAACGCACTATTAATCGCAATGCCAAATTTAGACTAGATAAGGCGCATAGAACATATTATTGCAAAGACTTTTTTGTGGTGGACACACACGTCTTACAGGTTTAGATGTGTGCGTGTTTTTCTAACTTGTAGAGACTCCATCCCTAACAGATTCAGCAGTTTAGATACATTCTAAAAAGTCTGGTTTTCAGTCTTGTAACCTTTTCTCTGTCGTTATATAACTGCGATGACTATGTGTTTTCTTTATCTATCTTTTCATCTTTAATGGATGTGATGGATGGAATATTCTTCTAGTTATCCACCAGCCAACCACAACAATGCATCTCTACAGTACATAGAGATAAACAAACTCAAGTCGGTCTCTAGCGGTAGTGGATGATTCGCCGTAACAAAAACTACCGTAATCTAGTCTGTTTCTCGGTGGGATCCCTCCTTGGACTGTGTGCAGCACCCATTACATACACTTTCAAAGGGACAACAGCGAGGACATGAATAAGCGAGGAAGTGATTGATGTTTCTTGCCTGCTCCCAGGTGCATGTTCGGTCAATACTCGTATCAATAGCAGTTGAGGTGATTGTACTGTAGGCGATTGGCTTAATGTATAGCAGGCCAGGCACAGCAAGATAGATGCGACAGCAGTCCGTGTTGAATTTGAAATAACACATTCCGACAGTCTTGTTTACCGATCATCATATTGCATACTTGATGTGTTTGTGCGTTTACACGTGATTTAGTTCACTTTTGATTGAATTATTTGCTTATTTACACTATGAACTGTACATGAAATACTTTTTTAGTTTCATTATGCAGTGGCTAATTTTAATGAGCTAAAACAACGTTTTTTTAACGATGATTTCAATGCAACAGTTTGACTTTGGCACATTAGATTCCAGTATTTCGTTTGAGACAACCTGGAAGTGAGCCGTTGTCATAGAAAGGAGGTTGTGTATAGGACACTGTAGTTCTTCAAATTAGAGCCTGCACATTAGACGCCTCCTTTTTTGCCTTAAGGAAGAAACACATTCTCATGTGTACTCGTAACATTTAACTCGGAATCAGTGTTTCCAAAAGCTATGGGAGGTTTCCAATTCAAAATAGATTTTACAGCACAAAACGTTTACTTGTTAAGTCACTAGTCGGTAAGGATCAAGTGGTAAAAAGAAAAGTACATTTTAGTAAGCTTTTTGGTGAACTCATACCAAGAGAAGCACTTATGTAGAAGATGAGTATGACTGATGTTCACTTCTGTTCACCGCTGTTTTCCATTGTGAACAAATGTTAGAGAGAGGGATCAAGTCTTCTGCCCCCAAATTTTTGGAGAGATGTGCCCTTCTGATGTGTTCTATCATTAATAAGTGGAAATTCAAGGGTAATCCTTAAGTGCAATCAATGTATTCTTCATCTTTTTTTTTTTTTTTTATCTTTAAAGGCTTTTATCCACACTGAACGGACACAGTGAATATCAGCAGACATTTCTTACTATCTGACATTATGTGGCCAATCAAAACCATTTTTGTGTGTGTTGTGAGGAAAGTGATAACGCTGTGGAATATAGATTGTGAAATCTGCATAGGGATAACTCCATCCATCTGTCAAACATTTTATCTCCATGGTAGCGGAGTTCTTCCTTGTCTTTCTTGTTCATTTCACCTTTCTTCTCTCTGTTTCCATGGTGACTGAATGCAGGTACAACTTGATTATACACTTTAGGTTGCTCGATTAGGACTCGCCATAATAGATGGCCGAATAAACATATTCAATGGACGTGTTATGCCTTACCCTTTTTCAGTCAAATATGTTTCAAAATCCATCATTTACTAGTTGTATTACATTTAGCTTTAAATACGATTATGGTAGGATAGCTCGCCTCTGGCATTGCCACGCTCACCCCGCATCACCTTCTGCAGCGGTGTAGTGCTGGACCAGCCAAGACACCTGTCATGTTGCATTAGCGCTAGCACCTTGGCTAGTTTAGTTGTGTGCATACTTGGCCTCACGCTAACATCATTAGACGTTTATTTCAAAACACTATGTTATACCAGGTGGCTTTTTTTCTTGCCGTCTTTAACTACTGACCCTCTCCTTGTCGCTTAAAAAATTCATAGTTGCAGACCGAATCAATCTGTATTTTTAGGAGGAGCCCTAGAGCAACGATAGGCCCAAATATTCATATAATGTTTGACCAAAAAGCTTTACAAACACATAACACTCGCATACATTTTACATACACTTATTTGTCAATCTGTTAAACTGGTGGCAGGCAGCTTCTCTATCTCCTTCTTCTTCTTGGTTCATTGGTGGATTACAGCTCTTTGGTGCATATCGCCACCTACAGTACAAAGCGTAATAAGCCCCGCGAACAAACACACGAGACGGGCTGGGTGAGTTTCATCAGTCAGTTATCAGCAAAACGGGCATCCGCCAGTGACGGACTGAGAGTTTGGCCGATACCCGGTTAGTGACGGTGCACTGATGGACGAAAAAAAAAAAGCCTCCGTTAGTCCTTATTTTTTTTGTTTAAGTTTCCCGTCATTCGTTGATCGTCAGCAAAACGGGTGCCCACCTATGTTGAATAGTCCCAGTTTATTTCGTTTATTTCAGTGTTTGACTGTAGTATTACTAGCAGCAATATTTCTTGCCACTGTGGATTCCCACTTGGTTCTTATCTTAAGCGCTGATCTGTTTTGAGTCTCAGTATTAGATTTGGGTCTTTGTTTATTGGTTTCCAGACAGAATTTTGTTGTTTAGTGCCACATGTATTATTTGTGGACATAAAAGAATATGCTTTTGGAAGCTCCTATCAGAGTGCCTAACAGTATACTGTACAGTATGTGGTAGCACATTCCCTCAAATGCTAATAGTTGCCATTCCCCTTTTAATACGTAAATGAAGATGATAATCATTCTACGCCTCATTCCATAACATATGTCATTTTGGTTCTCTTTAGAGAGCAATCTAGTTGAATCAACAGTGCCTCTGCTGGTTGCACCCGGGTAGTGTACTACATTTTGACTCAGTTGCTTATAAGACACACATTCTACAGAATTTTTAATGGTCAATTGCTATGCACTAACCAATACGATAATGGGCCGTCTTGTAACATCCGGCCACGCCTTTCACAAACACCGCATCCATTCCAAAGTATGAACACAGTGCACACTGGAAGCGCGAAAATGAGGCATGGATACAGGCTGGATATCTTTGTCAGCTCATCCTAGCAGGACGCCATGATATTGATGACAGGAAGTCATTGTGGAGGACGTGTATCGCGGCAGGAAATGGCGTGGATGAAACATGTCTCTGACTCCGCTCATCAATTCTTTAGCGAGCTGCTGTCACCTCACTCTTCTTTCTCCTTCCTTGCTTCACTCTCTCGCCCTCGCCCGCGCTCTCTCGCTCCCTTTGTCTGCATTGGCTTTCTAGCTCACTTTGCCTCAACACACAGGCGTGTCAGGGCGACTCAACCTGTGCCTCTGGTGATGCCAGCTGAGTGAATTTATGTAATCACCTTTTGATTTTTTTTTGGGGGGCACTGTGTGGTGTAAAGAATATATTTGTGAGCTGCCTCAGTCAGTTTAATAAAACCACTAGGGCTGCAATTATAAATACAGAAGACAAAAAACATATTTCCGCTTGATAATGAACGAATTATCAGACCAATAAAATGCTCCAACAACAAACTCCACCTCCCATGTGTACTTTATGTACCTTATGGTCACTATGGTAACGTTTTAGACGCCACAGAACAAATATCAAGTACATGAACGAGCAGCACAAAAAGTCTTAATTCGCAGTGAAGCCATATTTTTTTGTAACTTTATTAGCAGCGTCCACCAGAAGTGCACCGATTTAATGCACCTCAGAACAAATTTAAAGTGCATGAAAATATATAACTAACCGTAACGCTTTATCCAGAGCCGCTTGCCGCATGTGGTGCAGAGCGGGCTTTGTGCGTGGTCGGTTTGATATGGTTTAATAATAGCGTAACGCGACTGAGACAACGTGTGTCAACATAGACGGATCTGGCCACTTTCCAAAGTAAAATATTTTTCAGCCTCTGGTAATAAACAAACTATAAGTAGCGTACTTTTTTTTCCCACCCTTTTATCTGTGTATTACTCTGTTTGTGATGGTAATATAAATGCTCCAAATACAGTCTGGAAGAGGAGTCAACTCATCCTGCCCGGAACAAATTAAAAGTTTTTTTTTTTTAAGTTTACCTTCTTAACACATTGACGGCGTGTTACTGTCATGCATAGCATGAACAATTGTTGCTGCGGCGAGGTTAACTTCTTATTCCTGAGAGTGTGCACAAAAGTAAGCGGGTACTCGAGGCAGAAAATTCCTTGAACCAAGTTACCCAAATTACTTGAGGACTCGTTTCAGCCCTAATAGCCGCACCTGTAGATTTTGTGTAACATGCATTATTGAGAGAACAAGCACTGAATTTTTTTATTATAGGAGGTGTTATTTACTCAAATGCAGCGGGCACCATTTTTTTTTTTTTTTTCATTAGTGGTAATGATATGTTGTTGTGAAGACATCTACCACTACATGGTGGCATCAGATGTAAACGCACTGTAATTACAGACATCTATTGTTCCTCAGGGACAAACGAAGGGCTCTATTTAGCATGTGGCCTTCATTCAAGTAAAAGACACACCGATAATTCTGAAGTGGATGTCATCTTTTGACCGAATGTGTGCTTGGAGATGCACGGTGAACTGTAAGGTAATGTCAAGCAATTTTTCTTATGCGGTGTAACTGCACTGCAAATACCTTTACCTTATTTAGGCTCGTAGGTGCACCACCACATGTTAAAACAAATACCAAAGCATATTGTTATTTTAATAACTGTATGAGCATTCATACAACGGCCAAGATGGTTTAAATTACGCTGGAAATACAACTTTACAGTTTCACTTCGCAAGATTATCTTGATTTAATCCCGAACAGACATATTTGGCGGTGTCTGCAAGCAGGGAGAGCCTTAGAGGGGGGAAAAATGGTTGACTGCAGCCTACTAGAAAGTTTGAGGAATTAAATTGGAAAGTTTACACTTGGTAATTTGACCTGCACTGGGTTATCTTACCTGCACAACACCGTAAGGTATAATTGCACAGACCTGGCCATTACATGCGATGTAATGCGAGCTCCAAATCACCTCCTGCTGCCGTCTGGATTTAAATGCCAGTAGAAAACTGCCGCCCAGGTGTTAAAGTGTAGGCTCAGTGGTGCTTTCAGGCGAATAAAAAGCAGACTTCACCTGGTTGAAACATTGAAGCTCTCGTGTGCATTCGTACTGTATGTGTTTGTGTTATTTTAGTGTCTTCACCTGCATCCAAACCACTGCTGAGGTTTGCGATCCACTCGGCGAATTGCAATTAGCAGTGCTATCTCACTTGCGTATTAATACCATGCACCTGCCATATGTTTTTTAATCACCCTACTTCCTCTCCACCCACTTTGTACCTTCCAATTGATTGCAGTTTAAAACAAATGAATGCTTGCGTGTAGATGCAGTGGAATCATGTCGTCATAGCAGATTAAATGGTGGCACATTGGTGTTTGTATATGAATGTGTATGATGGCGGTGAATATGCACCCTGCAAAATGTGGTGGCCGGCAATAGCTTCCGCTCTTATATTTTATCTTACCTTTTAATGGCCTAATTATAATCTATGGTGCTGCCTGACAGGTAAAAAAAAAAAAAAAATTAAAAATCCCCTGTCCCCGGTCTTGTTCACTGTGTCTGTGTCTCCCGCTGAGCTGGAGAGAGTCTGGCTGTTACGTCGAACCTGCTAGTGAATTAAAAACTCTACAGTGTAGCAGGCACCTCATTAAAAATATTAGAGCTAATATTTGTAGCCTAACATCCTCAGTCTTTTTTTTTTTTTTTCAACATTTTTATTTGAAAAGATTTGAGCGAGAGAGCAAGAGATGACCCTTGGCTGAGCTGACCAGCTAAAACTATTTTTAATGATTCTAATGTATCTTGAAACATTGCAAAACTGCTCTCTTGTCAGTAATTCCAATTTCAAGATTTTTTTTATTTTTTTTATTAAAAGATACATATCCTTAATTTTCCCACAGGGCAGTGTCCGCTGAGGAGGGCATTTGTTACCGTGACAACCGAAGTCCGGGCTTGAATGTGGTCAAACAATAGCTACCCAATGTTGCCAACTTAAAGACTTTGTAGCTATATTTAGCAACTTTTTTTTACCACTAACCGCCCCCCCCCCAAAAGTGACTAGCAACCGCTGACTTTTTATTCTATGACTTTCTGAGACTCGCCCTACAGACCACACTTTCCAACCACTGAGGTCAGACTGCAAATGTATTGCTCTTGTGTGTGTTTCATGACATAATTTAGGCAACAGAGAATATGTTACACATTGTAGTCCTGTAGTAAAGGTAATTTCTTCTCACAATATGTTCTTAGCAGCTTAGGGATATCCAGATCACAGTGGGCTGAAAGGCGATCACATGGCATTGCGTGTGACTGTGCCGGCCGTGCATCTGCCAGCTCTAGCGCTAAAGCCAGTGGAGAATTTTTAATGGGAAGATTTGTTCTCCAGAAAAATTCGGGCCAGCTGAAAGAAGTACCGATTTGTTGAAGACTAAAGTGTTAGTTGGACATAAATACACAACCTTGCTCGGATTTCATGGTTTAGCCTGCACCCTATTGTTGAAAATGGCGTGATTTATACTCATTCTATGGAATGCTGGAGGTTTTTGCAATGCAATCTCCCATTTGAATTGAAGAGATGGATTGGCTTGTTGATTTTGCGATTTGTGTGTCTTAGCTGGCTTGCTGACACAAACAAGGAGGTGGTACAATGTGACATTTAACATTGTGGGATAATGGATGTCTCCAGGGTAACAGTAGTCTTTCTTGCATGAGATTGAAAATATGCAGACACCTCATTCATTTTTTTTAATAGTGTTCATTTCAACTCTTAAGAAAAAATATTCCTCTGAAGTCTTTAGGGACTTGAGATGAATATGTATTTATTTACTTTTTCCTGTGTAGAAGGTCTCCCACAATTAGGATGGGACCACTTGATAAAAAATATTGCATGGGTCTTGTTGAAAATAACGTTTACCAATTGTTAAATTGAAAAAATAGGACTTGGGGCATCCAACTACTTTTATGCTGCTTTCTACTGACGACATACAATAGGCACATAAAAAAGATCTTAATTGCAGTTAAAGAATGTCAGAGTTGTTCCACACTATTCACTGCCACACTTTCCATCCCTTGGCCAAAAACACATCTGGCAGATGTGACAAGAACATGGAGTCTGGACTCTGTCTGCCAGGAAATTAAAATAGGTTTGAGAATGGTCTGAAGAAAGCACTTTTAATCCGGCGACTGTAGGCGGGTCACATTCAAATGTTTATTTTTAATGTTTAACTCTCCACTTAGTGTCGGAAACCTGGAGTTTGAACTCATCCTTTATGAAACGTTGGTATACATTAGTTCTGGAACTGCGTAAGTGTAGCGATTATCTTAATTGATTTATCAATATTATGCCATTGTGAAAAAACGTACATACTGTAACTTGTCACATAATGTGGTTGAATAAAAAAAAAATACATATGGGAATTTCAGTTCTGTATAATTCAAGATCAAATAATTTCAATAGCCTATTTGAACAGACTAGATAGGTCCTTTGACTCTCATTGGTTAGAATGTCAGCAAACGGTTGAGTTGTTTTGCATCGGCAAAACAAACGCGGGTCGAAGAAGACCCTTGCGTGCGTAACTCCTGTCAGCTAGAAAGACATTCCGAATTAGATTGTTGAAGAGTGTTTAGACGTTGCCTACTCTGATTAGCCTTGATTTTTGCTGTGACATTAATGTCTTACTGTCAGAATTTGGCGTGAACAACACGGAAGCACAGATCCATCGTGTCTTATTAGAATGGTGGTATTAATAGTGTAATGGGTATTTTCTTGCTGAAGTTGGGGCTCCTTAGTGACAGATGTGATTTAAAAGCAACAGCCTGTATTGTTGTTCATCAAATCCATCCCTCTATGCCCGCTATGAACTGTCCAACTTCCAGTAACATAACATTCAGATTTTATGGCGCTTCTCCTCATTAGGATCATAAAGGAAGGAAAAAGACATACAACCTGGTTGCATCATCATGTACCCACTAAAGTGTCTAGTATTCTGAATAGACGACTGTATAACGGTTCATGAGCTTTCACCATCTTTGACCCTGTGTTCACACGAGGTATCACATATGCTGCATGACGTCACAATGGGGTGCTCTCAATCAGGCGCACAAACTCACTCTCACTTTTACATTGTCAGCACTTGCTGTAGATGCATGCTTGATGGCTGGAACATCCATTAACACATTAGCGTGTCTTTATCCATGTCAGAGCAGCTGCTCCCTCCTTAAAGCGGAAGTCAATGCAAACCTTTTTTTTTTCAAGAATATGTTGTATGAAAGCCCACTAGTTGAAAGAAGGCATTCTGCGTTTGTGGAATAAGTGTTAATCCACTTGTTTTTAGCCATCTCTGAGGGCGGCCATTTTGTCTTCTGTCGACTGAAAATGACATCACAACTGCTCACAACGACGAATCACGGCTCAGATTCACAAAACAGGTCAGCCGTGATTGGTCATTGTGAGCAGTTGTGATGTCATTTTCAGTCGACAGAAGACAAAATGGCCGTCCCCAGAGATGGCTAAAAACGAGTGCATTATGCTGCTTAATTTATATTCCACAAACGCAAAATTAATCAGAATGTCGTGTTTCAAATAGTGGGCCTGCTGGGAACATATTCTTGAAAAAAAAATGTTTGGGTTGGCTTCCGCTTTAAGTGTGTCCTAAGCGAGTCACATAGCACACTCGTGTTTACTTGTGATGATGCAAAATTCGAGCCGCAAAGGATATATGGTAAATGTGGACCACTGGCCTGGTCTGACTGGTTCACGCTGCATGATGGATTGTCCCGAAATGAAATGGTTACTCCACTGGAAAAAATAAAAGCACGGATAATCATTCGTTCCCAAGATGGACAATTGATTTGTGAGTAGTTGTAACTTAATCACGTTTTGTTCTTTGCTTTCGAAAAGCTGCTCCGAGCTGCTTTTCGAATTTCACCTTGACCCATTTCACTGCCTCCATTTAATTTCCAAAAGAACTTGAAATAAACACAAAAAAGCAAAGCCAAAAAGGTTTCACCTCAGTGGACCTTCATGAAAACCTCGAAATAGGGCTCCATTCCAATTGTTGGCAGAAAGTTGTTTTCAAAGGTCTCACAGTTCTAGGCTGGTTTTCTTGCCAAGAGCTATCACGCAAGTACATTTTCACCTGCATTTCTGTTCTTTGAACATGGGTTAACCTCAGGAGATCACTGAGCAACATTTAAGGAGTAAATCAAGCCCTGGTAAGCCCTGGCAGGCCCTAGCGCCATGTGTCCAAATGCAGAAAGTCCTCATTTTTTTCCTCCATGCATCTTCAAGAATCCATTTACTAGCTGCCCTTGGCTCTTCCCTTGGTTACTGCCGTATAGAAATCAAAATCACTGGAGTTGCTGAGCCAAGCCATCCTTAATCTTTCACATTTCAACTTCATGCTCCACAATGACATTAAAATCCTCTGTAATATGAGTTCAATTTTTTGTCTAAATTCTTAAAACTACACTTCTGTAATTCCAACAACAAACCAGAGGTAACGTTTAAATGAGTTCCTTGATGATGTTGTCCCTACATTTCTGCCCATTATTCATTTGTACACAAAAGTAGCATTTTTTTTTTTATGCTAGCAGGGGATATTTACATTGTACATTTTACAATAAAACACCTTCACTACCTTATCAGGGCCATGTATGCAAATCAAGACGGTTTCCGGTTTAACAACCTTAGGCAATAACAGTCTACCAACAGCAGCTGAAGGGAACATACTGTATCAGACTGAGATTCCCAACTGCATCCCGCACAAGCCACCGGAGGCAACTTGTAAATAATGAATGATTTAACAGTTGTTATTAAAATAAACACGATTTTGCAAACAACAGTTGTGCAAATACACATTTAGGGTTGCTGCGCTGTATGTTTTTCCATTCATCACTTGTAGGGAGGAAGTGGTTGTAAACACCCCCCCCCCCTTCCCCCTTGCAAAGCACACACATCAGTGTACGCAAAACTGAGCAAGATTATCGTAGTTGATCATCAAATCCTGCTCATGCATGGTTATTTTTGGGGGTTGTTTTCCCCCTTTATATATATAAAAAATATCTCAAAATAATAAAAAAGTAATCTCCTGGAGCGGAACAAAACAGTCATGTTGCATGCTGCTGGTTGAACAATAAGATACAACCAGCTAGGCTGCTCTGTAAGTCCAAAGTGGTAACGAGGTCGCTCAATATTCCTATATGGCTTCTTTTATCGAATCATGCATTGGATCTTAATGCGACTGCAAATCTACGTTGGCCACTGACATTCAACACTGAGATAAATTTGATTACAGCTGACTATTTCATTATCAGTTGAGCCAAAACAATTATATGATGATTTATGAGCATTGGGGCAAGTTTTCCCCACTCAGCCTCTTGTTAGCCAGCCCGATGGCAAATTTTGTCCAGACTACTTATCTTGTGTAGACAGTGCAGCCTCCCATTCCTCAACCGAAAATGGACCCAGTGGTTAACATCAGCTAAATTCACCAGATACACTTTGACCCAGCCTCTGAATATATATCTTTTCACGGGCAGGCATACAGTACACTTGCTTGAGACGAATGTGGGTTTCAGAACTGGACCTTCAAATTAACATCTCTGCTAGTGGCATGCACATTTCTGACACACCTCGTACCAGTCTGCAATGCGCCATCTGATGTGCTCTTAAGGCTTTCCATATGCAGTCTCTTAATTGCAATAATAGTCCCCTCATGTTTGCATGGTGACAGCTGTTCAAATCCTTTGATTTTTGGGTGGATTAGATGCACAATGCAATCATAGTACCATTTAGGGCTGCGCAAAAAAGAACCTCACAATTCGATTTTGATAGTTTACTTACTTCAATTTCGATTCTTCAGGTTGTGATTTGATTTGATTTTGATGCAGTAAAAAGTAAAAATACACATATATAAGTATATTTTGACAGTCTTGAAATATTTGACCCTTAAAGAGGATCTCAATATGTTCTCACTCATCCAGACATGATATTCTGAGTAACATTGTGTTTGTGGAATACGAATCAAGCAGCAAAATCCAGCCGTTTTATTTATCTCAGGGGGCTGCCATTTTGTCACTTGCTGTCGACTGAAAATGACATCACAGTTGCTCAAGGCGCGGCTAACAACCAATCACGGCTCAGCTTCAGAATACAGGGGTGCATACAACATAGTATTGTCAATGAAAATTTGGGCGTTGACTAACCTCTTTAATTTTATGTGCCTGCCTGTTACTCTTTTGAGTAATTTGAGTAAATATACCGCAAACCCTTCAGTCATTAGTTGAGTGCAGACAGTATTTGTGCTCATCCAGAAGAACATGTCGGAAAGTTGAGCACACGAGCATCAAATCGTTGACCTTGCTTTGTCCAGAGGGCAGTTATATCCGCATGTAATCATACACATAGTGTGTAATTGATGCTAATTACTGCTCCTCTAAGTGGAATAAGAATTAGGGCAATAAGGGTGCGGGCACCACATACATGTATGGATGCTTGAATTGACTCACTGCCTGGCCATGACCCCGCCCCCAGTGACACTCTCAGCTCACTGTAACTCTTGATTCAAGATGTGCTTCTGCTATGTGAAGCACATCTTCACGAGAAGTGTTGGCTTGTGGCGGCCCCCTGATAAGGGAATACATTTTATTTTAGCTCAATAATGCCTCTTTGATGGAATTAAATCAACACAATATACAGATTAACAAAGCCAATAGAGGGAAATATAACGGCATAAGAAAACACTTGAGGGGCCGCTTGTAGCAAAAGGATGCTCTCACTTCAGTGTCCTCTTGGGGAGATTGAGGAAATAATGGGGTTGAGATAAAATCAACCTTATCAGACTTTTCACTCACTGGATTGACTCCTTTATGCGCTCGTACTCACAAAGCACACACCCATACCTCCGGCAGTAGATATTTTTCAGTTTTATTTCTCTTCTGCACTATTAGTGCCCTTTTGCATCTTCTCTTGTCGTGATCTTGCCTGAACCCGGGTTAAATATAGACGCGGTACTGAACTCCATTCAACCCTCCTGCAACCTCTTTCAAGCTTTCAGTCCTCTGCCAGGACACAGACATTCTGCAGACATGCCCCCTAGATTCCTTTGCCTCCTTTTAGATTCAAGATTTTCACTCTGAACAACAGAGAACATTTGGCTCACACAAACACACAGAGGGAACTCTCACTGGTAAAACATTAGGCAGGCAAACTTTTGATCTTGCAGAGTAAGCCTTGCGACAAAAATAGAACGAACTGAACCCTGTAAAAAGTGAAACTGTGCCCCATCTTTGTTTTGATAGCAACTTTTAGTGAGGAGCCCACCATGGTGCAGCGAATCTGGTGTGCATTAGCTCAGTATTACTCATCTGGGATGCACTTCAGTCCCAGCGCTGCAGGCCCTACTGTTTAGCACTTAAGTGGTTACTTAAGTGACGGTTGACTGCGTTGGCTATGTGAAGAAGCATATAAAATGAAACAGTAATAGAATCTTTCTCTGTCTGTGACATTTTGTCACTTCACATGGCGGATTCAAAAGTGGACTTGCATTTGGTTGAGTACTGCAAATATCTTGGTTATATTCACAAAATACTTCAGTGAGTCTCAAGAGTAGCCTTCTAAATTTTTAGCAGTCCTTTTGTGGAGTTCTCTGCAAGAAAAAGTGGGAAGAAAAAAACGGCATGAAAGAAAGGTTGGAAAGGGGTCAACTACTTTGGAGAAAATGAATTTGTGACTTGTTGAAACACAGAGAGAGAGAATAACCTGTCAAGTGTCAAAAGTGGTCAAGAGCTGATTAAAAAAAACAAAAGAATAAGAATAAGAATAAGAATAAGAATGCCTTTATTGATCCCACAGTGGGGAAATTTTCATTGTTACAGTAGCAAAGATATAGGTCACACAGGGGCGGCGGCATAATGTGGCCATTAATGTATAACATTGACGGCAAACATTTAGAATCAAACCTATGTAGATATACGCAGTAACATGTGTATATACACATGTGTATACACACCAACCTACATCTACATAAAAAATATGAGGAACACTCATTTCGGCCTGTACATAGTACAGAGGAAAAAATACTCTAAGTGACAGTGCTGCAGTGCTGTAGTGAAATGTAAGGAACAGCATTGGATAAAAATAAAACTAGACTAACAGTAGTGGGGAATGTTGAGTATTGCACGGTATTACAGTAGTGGGGAATATTGGGTATTGCACGATACGAGCTCAGGTGCAGGACTGCACAATTGCACTAATGACCGCCAGTTTGTAGAGACTACACAATGTTCTTGTTAAAGAGTCTGACAGCAGCAGGCAAGAAGGAACGGCGGAATCTCTCCTTTGCACAGCGAGGGTGTAACAGTCTGTCACTGAAGGTGCTGTGGAGTGCTGTTAGGGTGCCCTGGAGGGGGTGGTCCGGGTTGCCCAGCATTGATGACAGCTTGGCCAACATCCTCCTGTCCCCCACCGAGTCCACAGAGGCCAGGGAGCAGCCCAGGACAGAGCCGGCCCTCTTGACCAGTTTGTCCAGCCGCTTCTTGTCCCGGGCCGAGACGCCGCCTGCCCAGGTGACCACTCCCTGGAAGATGACCGATGCAACCACCGAGTCATAAAAGTTCCTGAGGAGTGTCCCCTGAACCCCAAAAGACCTCAGTCTCCTGAGTAAGAAGAGTCTGCTCTGACTCTTCCTATAGAGGGCGTCTGTGTTGTCGCACCAGTCCAGTTTATTGTTCAGATGAACACCCAGGTACTTGTAAGTTGAGACTCTCTCAACATCTGTTCCCCGGATGTTCACTGGTGCAGGTGAAGAGTGCTGGCGCCTACCGAAATCCACCACCATTTCTTTGGATTTCCCCGCATTGATCAGGAGGCGGTTCTGCTGGCACCAGTCCACAAAACCCTGAGTAAGTTCTCTGTACTCCCGATCATCTCCGCCTGTGATGAGGCCGACAATCGCAGAGTCGTCAGAGAACTTCTGCAGGTGACAGGTAGGGGTGTTGTAGTTGAAGTCCGAGGTGTAGAGGGTGAACAGGAAGGGAGCCAAGACAGTTCCCTGTGGGGCCCCCGTGCTGCAGAGGAGCACGTCAGACACACAGTCCTGTGTCCTCACATACTGTGGCCGGTTTGTGAGGTAGTCCTGGATCCATGTGGTGAGGTGGTGCGCCACCCCCGCCCGCTCCAGCTTGTCTCCCAGTAGGGTGGGCTGGATGGTGTTGAAAGCACTGGAGAAATCAAAGAACATGATCCTCACAGTGCTCCCCGCCTTCTCCAGGTGGGAGAGTGAAGTGTGGAGGAGGTAGATGATGGCATCATCCACACTGATGCCAGGCTGGTATGCGAACTGGAGTGGGTCCATTGAGGAGCTCACCAGGGGGCGCAGGTGGACAAGGACCAGTCTCTCCAGGGTCTTCATCAGGTGAGACGTCAGCGCCACCGGTCTGAAGCTGTTGAGCTCCTTCGGGTGGGGGGTCTTTGGCACCGGGACCAGGCAGGATGTTTTCCATAGCTGGGGGACCCTGCCCAGCTTCAGGCTCAGGTTGAACATGTGCTGGACAATTCCACACAGCTGGTCTGCGCAGGATTTGAGGAGCTGGGGGCTGATGCCATCTGGACCCGCTGCCTTCCTCGCCTTCATCTTCTTCAGCTGGTTCCTCACCTGAGATGTTGTGAAGGCCAAGGCTGGACAGGAAGGAGTGGTGGCTATCTGGTGTAGCTGGGAGCTGGAGACTGTGGAGAAAAGAGGGGAGGGGGTGACACGCCCAGCAGGAGGAGTAGGTGGAGACTGCAGCAGGAGAGACGGAGTGGAGGCAGGCATCTGATCGAACCTATTGAAAAAGAGATTTAGCTCATTTGCCCACTGCAGGTCCCCCCCAGTCCGGGTCTTGGGTTGTCCGTGGCCTGAGATGGTCTTCAGGCCCCTCCAGACTCCCCTGGCGTTATTCTGCAGCAGCTGCTCCTCCATCCTCTTCCTGTAGGACCTTTTCCCCTCTCTGATCCTCCTCCTCAGCTGGCGCTGCACAGTCCTCCGCTCCTCTATGTTGCCTGACGCAAAAGCCCTCCTCTTCTCCTTCAGGAGAGCTTTTATGTCTGGTGTGATCCAGGGTTTGTTGTTGGAGAAACACCTTACTGTCCTGGTGGGTATGGTGTTCTCCATGCAGAAATTTATATAGTCTGTAACAGTGTCCGTTAGACTACTAATGTCTTCCCCGTGAGCATCGCTGAATACTTCCCACACAGTTGTGCTGAAGCAGTCCTTTAAGGCCTCCTCGGCCTCTCCAGACCATCTCTGAACCGTGCGGGTCACAGCTGGCTGCCTGCGGACCAGAGGTTTGTACACAGACTGGAGAGCCACCAGGTTGTGATCAGCTTTGCCCAGCGGGGGGAGGGGCAGTGATGTGTATGCCTCCTTGGTGTTGGCATAGAAAAGGTCCAGTGTTTTATTGTCTCTGGTGTGGCAGGTGACATACTGTGTGAATGAAGGCAGAGAGGAGGAAGGGGAGGCATGATTGAAGTCACCGGAGATGAGTACCAGGGCATTTGGGTGCTGTGTTTGTAGCCTGCTCACTGCTGCAGTCAAGACATCACAGGCTGTGTCGCTGCTGGCAGCTGGTGGGACGTAGACAGTCACCGCGATCACGTGACTAAACTCTCGCGGGATGTAGAATGGCCTCATGCCAACAGCTAGCAGCTCAATATCCCTGCTGCAAAGCTGCTCCTTAATCGTGATGTGCCCAGGATTACACCATCTATCGTTCACAAACACAGCCAGCCCTCCTCCTTTCCTCTTTCCACTCTCCAGCGTCCTGTCCGCGCGTATGATTTGGAAGCCGTCCAATTCTACGACCGCGTTCGGTGTTAGCGTTGTTAGCCACGACTCCGTGAATAGCATCAGGCTAGCCTCCCGGAAGTCCCTCTCGTGCCGGGTAAGCGCCGCTAGCTCGTCCATCTTGTTGGGGAGCGATCTAACATTCCCCATGATAACAGACGGGAGGACGGGATGGTATCGTCTCCTCCTTTCCCTGCGTTTAACCCCCGCACGAGATCCCCGTCTCTTCCTCCTCAGCTCACGGGGGATATCGGGTCTCGCCCCGGGAGCCGGCGCATGGTTAGCACGGAGTGCTAACAGCTGATTCCGGCTGTAAACAATGGGGGCTCGGCTCCGAGCCAAGTCGCCGGACACGATCGCGCAAAAAATAGCCATCAGCAGCAGCAAGAATACCGCAGTTTGGGTGTCCATTGCTACGCAAGTTACGACTATCAATTATACGAAAAAGGTATGAGGTAGAGTAATATTAAAGAACAAAAACACACGAAAAGGCTCACCGATGAGCCGGAGCTACTGTAGCGGGCTGCCACTCGCGCGGCGCCGGAAGTCGAAGAACAGCAGACTCAGAATTAATTGTTTATACTAATAAGTAGGGATGTAACGATTACTCGAAAATCTATTGGATTATATTATATAAAATAATATGTTATGATAATATGGATAAAAATCCTTAAAATATACATCATGTAAAAAAATAAAAGAATTGATTTGCAACGCCACGTTAACCATAGCCACTCGCTCATGTCTCTGCTGTAAACAAATTGCATACCCACATTGGGTAAATTCCTTGACACTAGAACTGCCAACATTAGATTACTAACACGACAACTTCAACGATCGAAATCGTTGACAGTTAATTTTAAGAGTGGACATGTATTTTTTTTTGTAATTATGGGTAGTTTCAATCACCGTTGGTGATTAGTCGACGAGCAAAATAATAGTTTGTGACAGGCCTACCTGACACACTTGCGGCAAACATCATTGCATGTTACGATTGCAAATGGCTGCAGCAACACACTAGCACACAGAGTCAAGCATGGTGGCAATTATTTTTTAAAATCGAAATCGAATCGAAAATCAGGAACTGAAAATCGAGATCGCATCAGGGTGTGAGTGAATCCTTATATCCCTACTAATACGTATTTAATTTTCATCTTTTTAAAAATCTAATAGGCTGTCACATTTTGAAATCTCACAGTCATGCAAATGAAAGCACTATTTTTGGAGAATTTGCAAGACTTGCATAAAAATCATTTTGGAGATGCATGATGTTCATTGGTAGGCGATGATGAGTCGCCGTTTCACATCCCTAAGGGCTGTAGGGCTTCTTCCTCTGCTCTTTGCTTCAGTAAATACCACAAATTGCCCTAATTTACATAGGTCATTGCACAAATATGCAGCATGTAGGGTTTGTAGAGAAAACCTTCAAGTTTCACATCTCTCCCTTTGGCATCTTATCCGCTTTTATTTCTTTTGAGATGTATCACGATCAACCCTCACTCTGGCATTGATTCACAAAGCGTGCCACCGCATACACCAGGATCCCTTTGGACACGCATGTGCACACAGGGACAAACTGTACAAGCACATGGAAACCTCAGGTTATTGGAAAAAGCAAAGCCAATGGAACAGTTGGCCTGCTCGGCACAAGCACCAAGAAATATGTTTAAAAAAAAAAAAAAAAAAAAAAAGAAAAGTGAAAATCTGTGTGCGCAGTGGCTAACACCAAGCTGCCAAACATTACACACAACAGCCTCTTCAGTTCTACAAGTGATGGGAGGAAAAAAGTCGTAAATTCAACTCATATGTAAAGCAAACACAGCGGTGACTTTGATCTTACTTCAATTCATATATAAATGTCCAAAGCAAAATGGCTTCATTATGTGGGCGTTCATATATTACAGTGGCTTATCCAATCCAAGACACACAATGAGACATTTACATACTTACTGAACAAATGCCTTTAATTGGGTGTAAAGACTTTTGGAAATCTGTTTTTAAACAGTTTTTTCATCTGCTGATTTATGTGTGTGAAATACTGTTGTTGCCGCATGTTTACACATGTGGATGCAGCGGACCGCAGTTTCACTAGTTGGCCCTGCGAAACTTCGTATATCACAGCGACCAAATATCAGGTGATACGATGTTGCCATATGAAATGCTGTATAATACATAGTAGCTAACAGTTTAGGGTCAACATGTGATGTATGTTACAAAGCGACTTCAGAATCTGAACATGTGAGCATGACAGACAAGCCCGAGGGCATCTAGTCTTATTGGCGCTCTTTCTACTATTTTTACCGCCATTTAAAATCCTCGTAGCGATTAGAGTGCGGTTGCAGCCAAGTACTGCACTCAGTCATGCCTCCGTTGTCTTAAGAAACGATTCAGAGTTAAATAAGAATTCTCAACAAAAACATCAACCGCTCATTACTTATTTTACCAAGTCCTTGTTTGATACAGTTAAAGTACATGATCCACATTTACAGATTGTATTGACATTAAACCAAATATCCCACAAAAATTTCCATCAATTCCCATCAAACCATTGCCGTTTGTTGTGTTTTTGTCTCCGGGCATTTTCTGCAGTGTTTTCAGATTATGAGATTACGATGATCGCTCAAGGGAAATTCACTTTACGATCTGACATCATTTTGTTGCACCCTATTCCCAAAACCAGAGCACTCACACATGCAGGCTTTCATAGAGCGATGCCAAAGTGATTGGGCCTGCAAGCGGTGGCTGCTTCCAGTTTTTAGTTTGTTCATAGTGAAACTCAAATCGTGACCCTCCAGCTCCAAAACTGGAGTCCTTACAGATGAGCAACGTGCACCCTGGTCGCCTGTGGTGTTAGTCTAGCAACATTGTTAAGCGTGTTCTCTAAAAAAAGGAAAATGTCAAAGTGCAGATTGAAAGCCATACAAATAAAGCACGCACAGTTGCCAAAATGGAAACGCTTTGATAATGTTGCTATTACTTCAAGCTTCAAGATCAGGAAAAAAAATCTGAACCAACCGCTCACAAACACAGTACGGTGGTGATTGCACTTTAAGACAATTCACCGTAGTCTGCACATTTGAAGTCACAGCATGGAGAAGCTAGTCACAGCCTGCCTGTCTTATTATTATTATTTTTTTTTTGAGCATACACCACAGAACCCGCTGGAGTCGCTTACACTTAAGACCAATGCATTTCACTTCAACATGATATACTTCGCTTGAACTGAGCTAAATTGTTTAATTCTATCTTATATCCTGTTTTGCTTTCCTATATGTGTTGAGGTTATAAACTCATGTGCACTCGCGTAGAGGGAGAGGTGGATACGCACACCATATTTCTCCACTTGTTTATCTTCCAGAGGTCTCCATATGTGTCCCAGATGAGTTACTGTATATAAAAGTGTAGAAGGATATGTAAAATGAACTGGGATTGAGTGGGAGGGTGCTGCGGTCTGGGGTCTTTGCTTTGTTGCCGTTAAATATAGGCTGCAGAAAAGCCACAAATTCAGAACCCAACCTCTGTATTAGATCACTCGGGCCTGCTGGCACACAGATCCATTAATGAGAAACACATAGTCATGCTTTATGTGCACACAATCTCACACTGATTCATTCTCGACATGTCGCTGGGAACAAACATGCGTTGCTCTCCAATGTTATGAGAAGACTGGAAAAGATTGCTTAATAGACTGAATCACAGGTTTTTAATGTTGCGTCGCAGCGAGCAGCTGTATCCACTTGGCTTCACTCGATCTTTTAATGTGGTTTTGCCGCATGCTAATATCACGGTGGCAATTTGTCTGTTCTATGAGGCTTTGTGCAAAGAGCCGACTTTCCCCCCGGATGGCGGTTTCAGCTACTTTTTGCGTCAAAACCAAATATCCCCAAAATAGAATTTACAGCAAGAAAGTGTTATTCCGCATTGTTCCTCCACGGGCCTCCCTGTTTCTTTTGTACTGACCTCAGCTCAAACTGCTATGAGTTTGACCCGAAGGGGGCAGGGAATCTCACGGGGGGATTTACTGTAGACCAAGTGAGAGCCAATAAAACACTCCAGTGTTGCTGCAGAGTATTAGCAGTGGGGAGACTTACCGGGGCGGGGGGTCAATCTTATTAGTGTTACTCCAGCTTTTGCCGTTAGTCTACATATCGTACACTTGGGTGATAATATCACAATGGTGCCTATTCAGCGCTGTGATTAAAGTTAAATTTAGCTGGTTCTGCCTGGAATTTCACGTGAACCAGAAGATCCTCAGGCGGGTAGAGATCAAAGTAACAGAAAATTGGCACTTTGGGAGCGCCATTGAACCGACTTAGATGTAGCGAAAGGATGGCTGTTTGATAAGGTCAGCGGCAGGTTGAGGAGAAAGCGTTTAACGGTGGTGGCTAAGAAGTGATTAGAGGTTAAAGGATGAACCAAAGCTGAACAAATGTCGTTAAATTCTATATAACATGGCAGGTATGGTCTTATATGTGCTTTTCTTTTTGATTTTGATCCATCTGTAGTCCGTGCATTTGAGTGAGAATGTGAGTGGTATAACATATTTTGCTCCATTAGAGTCCGCATGCTCAAGGTGAAGAAGTGAAGCACAAATGTTTGCAATTTGCAAATGTAATGCATTACTGACGACGATTGCAAAAGCAGCCAGTTCCACAGAATAATACGTCTGAATGTTGTTTCTTTTTACATATAAAGAGACTTGAGGAGGAAAACCTCATATGTATATATATATATATATATATATACACACACACGTACGCACAAATGCATACACATACATACGCATTCACTTCAGGAAACCTGTGATGTCATCAAGGGGAGCAGAAATGAAGGAAAAAACAAAGTGAATCATGATTGTTTATGGGTTGTTTATTTAAAAATGGTCTACTTTATTCATTTTTCATCCAGTTGCAACAACAACCCGGTCATGAGTCTTTAGCAGTACTTTGTAGCCAAGGTATTGTAATAAGAATAATAAGGTTGTTAGTGCCTGGCTTAGTTTTTAAATTCTGTTTTAATTTAAACCCAAACTCGATAATAAACTATGGAAGGCAAGCTGAGATGGGTGAATTCACATTGCATGCTAGAGTTGAATTAGTCAGTTAGTTGATCTGTCAACTTTACCACGCCCTAATGAGAAAGTTCCGTTAAAGCTCGAAGTCGATTAATTGTCACTTAGGTGTTTAGGCTTTAGCTCCATGAGCGCCTGGCTGAAAACAAAAGGTGGTCGTTCAGTGCAGTGAACTAGCAGCGGTGCCTCGAGTTTGTAGAAATATTTTTACTAAAACCTGTACCGGAGTCCCTCGCAACATATGTAAGTCTATCCACAAATGTATCACTGCTCAACTAATTTTTATGAAATGTTTTAATCAGACATGCAAGTAAACTTAAGTAGATTCGTATTTTGCGCTGTTTCTAAATCTGCCCTTTTTTTTTTTTTTTTTTTTTTAAGGTTTTCATAATAATAATAATAATAATTTGCAATATTTCTGAATTAAGGTTTAGGTTAATCAATTACTCTCTGACTGCAAAAAAACTGTTCAACCCAGCGCATGCTCCGTGGAATAATGATGCACAAGTCACTGAAAAACACACCAGTTGACTGTAACCTCCCACGAAGGTTCCATTTCCGCACAAGCTCGACTTGTATACATATACGAGAGGTGTATTGAATCAGTTTATTGACAAACCTTTGACAGCAACCTTGAATCGTGATATTATATCTGTTGTTAAATGAAGCGCACTTGCCATCCAGTTACTGTACGAGTGAGGTATATTGTGTGAAGGAGAAAAGGAGAACTCCAAAGAATAAGGCCTTCCAGGAAATATTGACCCACCTACTGTGTACAGTAGGCAGTACAATGCATTTGAAACGGCAAGCGTGCTTTCGCTGGTTGTGTCACGCTCTTCCCCAGAAGGGATTGGAAGGTGGAGATAGGCTGCGGCAACCTTCAGCTTTGCCCTTCACAAACAAAAACTCATAATTACACCTTCGCCCGAAGGTCACTGGGAACAAACTGATGTGTTGGCGTGCACCAGAGTGTGTGTATAAAAAGTCTACACACCCCTGCTGAAATGCCGCTTTGGGGATGTGACAAAATGGTGCGCTGAAATGGAGGCAGGTGTGTGCTGGCTCCCTTTTAGCGCGAGTCGTTTCAATGTGTTTACGTTTGTTTGAATAGTGGTCTATGTATAGGTAGCGTGGCGTGAGACATATGTTAATAATCCACAATCTCTTTTTTTTAACCTCCTTTTCAGTCCATTTCCCTTTTTCAAATTTCGATATGCACTTCAGAAGCCATTTGTGGTTTTATACTTTTCTTCAACGCACTTATCCTTTCTGTGAGGCTACGTGTGTGTGTGTGTGCATGAGTGTGTGTACACGCGTGCGTGCGACAAGAAAAAAAAAAGTGCTGCCTGCACCTGGGGGAATATGAAAAATGGACAAAGACAACTTCTCCGTTCCTGTCTTTCGTTTAGTTTTCCATTTTTTCCGCTGCCATCCTCCCCACCGAGGGCCTGTCTGAGTCTGACATTGCAGCCCAATTTGTGGATGCGGGTGTGGGTGCGCGTGCGTGTCTGTGTCCAGAGCATGTATGAACACACGTGTACCTGCGGCATTTGCACATATCCCGTCTTAGCTATCAAGATACCGCTGAGGTGAGAGCCAAGTGTAATGATGTTGCTGCAAGTGGCCAGCCGGCTGTTGGCTGTCTGCGTGTTCTCGTGTCAACACATTTTCACCCAGGGGAGCGACAGACAGCCCGGCGTCCTTTGTGCTATGTTCTGGGGCATATTGGACCTTTTTACAGACATTTTATGGGTCACTTCGTCATCAGTGTCTTCTTTCTTGATGCATACAGTATGTCTTGATTAGCCCTGCTCTCTCCCGCCATCTCCCTGCCGGCTTCTATTTGTCCGTGCAATGCCAATTACAGCGCTCTTACCCAAGTGTTGACTGATCCCCTTTGGACGCCTGTCATCTCCTGTCATCTTAGCTCTGTCGACTATAGGCCCACTGATACCTTCTTTGCCGCCGTTCTTACCCACCGTTGTTTTCTCACTTCTTCATTGCAATGTGCAAAGTCTGCGGGAGATCCTGGTCCTCCCATATCCTTTCTTGGATTTACGCTTATAAAATCAAGAACCCTACTGAATCTAAAGGCGAAGTCAACCCAAACATATTTTTTTCAAGATTTTTTTTCTATGCAGGGCTACTAGTTAAAACAAGACATTCTGGTTAATATTGCATTCTATTGCATAATATTGCAGAAATCCACCCATTGTTAGCCTTATCAGGGGGCGGCCATTTTGTTACTTCTGTCTACTCAAAATGACATCACAGTTGCTCAGGGCTCAGGTAACGACCAATCACGGCTCAGCTTCAGAAAAAAGGTGAGCTGTGATTGGTTGTTACCTAAGCCCTGAGCATCCAAGAGGAATGCTAATAAATGATAGAAATAAATGTGTTTTGGTTGTAAATGTAGGTCAGTCCTTGTGATAGAATTCAGGCCAGCAGATAAGGCTTGTGTGGGCCTGACCACCCACTGCCGTGTTTATGTACTGGTTATCGGAGGACAACACTGATAATGTGCGTGAATGCAAATCTACGTAATCAACAACGCTCTGCTTAGCTTTTGGCCGTGACATGACAGTGTTTCTCTGAAGTCCAGACGTCACTTGCAAGAAATGAAAATGGCAACTCTGCCAAGCCAAGTGTGTAATTTCACACTTGATGGGCGCACAGGCACTCCAGAGATCCAACTATTAGTACACAAGCAATTAAAAAGTCAGTTTTCTACAATATATCCCTTTAAGTTTTTCTTCCCAATCACACAGCGTTCCTTGTCAGTGCCCACCCGAGCATCATTGTTTTTCAGGAATTATTCTCCGCTGGCTTGATTTAATTAGTATGGCTGTTGTAGCCAAGTTATAAGGTTTTAGAGCACTGTTTCCCAAACTTTACCTAGCTACGGTGCACATTTTTTAGATTTGAAAAAGTCATGGCGCACCACCAAACAAAAATGCCGTAAAAAGCATCCGGGTATATATATGGAGTCTCCTTGACTTAAGAGTGAACTTTTCCGCCCTGCATTTTTCAACACCGCTTTGACAATTTTTTGCTTTTACCAGCAATGTTTTGAAATTCAAGCATTGTATGGTGGCAATGAATTCATCTCACAGCCTGCAGCTGTTTGGCAACAATTCTTCCAAAAGGCTTCTCGCTGTCAACCAAAACAAAAAGAATGACACATTGTATATTGCCTTAGGAATTTCTGCTAAATTAATGTTGACAAAGCACGGTGGTCGACTGGTTGGCACGTCCGCCTCACAGTTCAGAGGTCGTGGGTTCGATCCCCGCTCCGGCCTCCCTGTGTGGAGTTTGCATGTTCTCCCCGTGCCTGCGTGGGTTTTCTCCGGGAACTCCGGTTTCCTCCCACAATCCAAAAACATGCATTGTAAGTTGATTGGATTTGTCTCTGTGTGCCCTGCGATTGGCTGGCAACCAGTTCAGGGTGTCCCCCGCCTACTGCCCGAAGACAGCTGGGATAGGCTCCAGATAAGGATAAGCGGTATCGATAATGGGTGGATGGATAATGTTGACAAATGACCATGACGGCCTAAGAAATGGCATCAATATTTTGACACCACGAATACAGGCAATATAACAGTACTCCGAAGACACATATTTTTTATTCCAAGCAAAAAACAATTAATATTACTGAGTTACCTGAGTCACCTACTGTTGTTGTGAAACTCTTCTTGGATTGTGTCTGCATGTATGTAGTATACTGCCCCCTAGTGCTCAAGGTGTGTACATCAAAAGGAGCACAATATGGTGCTGGAACGGAATATTGGCATTTACATTCATTTCAATTGAGAACAATGCTTCGAGGTATGAGTGTTTTATGAGCATGGACATGGAATGAGTTCAACGTGTAAATCAAGACACCACTGTATACTGAAATCATCTGAATTTACTGATAAATCTTGCTTACGTAAGAATGGCACCAGGTGGATACACAGGTCAATTATGTACTTTCTGAAATTTAGACTGCCGATTTCTCACAACACACTAGTGTCCCAAGACACCAGATGGAAGTGTTAATAATTGTGATTACATTTGACTTTAAAATGTCGTATTATGATGCGTATCGTACTATCGTGGGGAGAAATACGTCCCTTTTTGAGACTGGAGTGGCTTCCTGTGTGCAGCATTTCACTATCCTAGCAGGTGTGCTGCAACATATAAATCACCCCAAGCACACACTTGGCTGATGGACCATTTTAGTGCATTCGCTCCAGCAGCTTTGGTTTGTACACGGTGGAGTAATGCAGCATAGCACTGATCTAGGGTCACGCGTGCACCAATTGCATTCCCGCAATATA
The DNA here is from genome assembly GCF_054856515.1 of Filicampus tigris. Lineage (NCBI taxonomy): Eukaryota > Metazoa > Chordata > Actinopteri > Syngnathiformes > Syngnathidae > Filicampus > Filicampus tigris. Next base: position 11,439,367 of record NC_141233.1, on the reverse strand, counting down.
TATTACGTGCTAGATCCGCACTGCATGTCAAGTTGCATATACCGATGACAGCATCTGTGTGCGCGTGTGCTGGAGAGAGGGGAAAGACATCTGTCAAAATGACACTTAAAAGCCTTGTCGACGGAGATGCTTGGCCAAAGTCGAGTGGAAGTCCCTCAGCTCACTCCTGCCACTTGCACATCTATTTTAATCGTACCTCTCACTGTGAGTCTTGCCTGACCAGCACGTGATCAATATGGGCAGACGGCCATGTAATTATGATAGATTGGATTTCTCTGAGCATGAAACTAGTGACATGGGACAGGGGGATTTTGTGACACATTTAGTGAGATGTTAAGATTTTGTTCATTTCGACATAGTTTCAGTGTGTTCTTGCTTCCAGGGGGAAGTCTGGATCAGCCATGCGGAGCAGACTCGACTCGATTAGACTGGTCTGTAGTTTACAAATGCAATAACAGCAGTAAATGTCAGTATGCATCTGTTTAATGGGATGTATTCTGGCGCACGTACTGTATATGTAGGGATGCACGATGCATACGGTGTATACAATTGACGGTCACTGTATGATTGCATTTTTTTTTTTTTTTTTGCTAATCGCTTACTAATAGGCATGGTAATTATATCCCGCTATAATTAATTGGCATAAGAAATACATGTTTTCCAAATCTCAAAAACAAGTTGGGTTTTATTGAAACTCCTAAGTTCTCAGTAGAAAATGCTTTTTTTTTTTAAACCAGAGCAGCAAGAAGTGAAAGCAGAGCCTGAGCCTTGTTGAAATACAAATTTGCACTCTGTTTTTGTTTTATGCAAGTTTGATAATGAAACAAACAAACAAAAAAATGCCGTATTTTCTGTACTGAGAAGCAAACATTGCTGAATAAGTCAAGCAAAGCATTTGCCAATCAACACAGTTGCGCTCGTGAAAACATGCAGATTATTTCATCTATTTGAGTGGACTCCAGCAGGCACATTTGATGCTGCGTTGGCACTGCGCGCATCTACCCTGCAAATAACAAGCGAGTCACTGGTGTATAAGAATTGCAAATCAAATTTTATATGTCACTCACAAGCTCCCAAAAGCAAACAAGGCGTGGTGTAGTACTCAAATGGGTCTTTCTAAACTCTTGTGATTTTATTGTCTTCATCCCCAGTCCCATAACGCACACTGACCGACAAGTGCCCATGTTTGGTTCAATTCTTTCCAGGGCATGACTGACTTCTGATTTGTTCATATTTCACAACAGTTTTTGCCATTAAAAAAATAATGTAATTTGAATTTTCAGTTCCTGTCTTGCTTTTTTTTTTTTTACTAGTTACCAATGGATTTTTCTTGAGACATGGTGAATGAACTGCATTACTCAAGGTTATTTTGACCAATATTGAAATAGTTGCGCAAGTGTTCATCAAAAATGGGGCAACGATTTTACTTCTAAAAAAGCTGTTTAATAGAAAGGCACTGTGACATCATTCACATTTGGAATATTACTATTGTGCTTGAATATAGGAAAATAGAAAGAAGCACTTAAATTATCATTCAATTAAAATGTACTGCACAAACAAGTTTAATAAAACTCTACCTGAATATTTAAACAAACAGTTCTTAAAGATTAACTCATTCACTACCATGGACATTCATATTTGTCATCTGGAATCCAACCTTTACTGCCACCGACATAAACATTCGTCAAGTATGTTTTTTTGAACAGGTAGGTGTTTAAGCTATGTGATATCACCAGACTTATCTGCGAAATTCAAATGTGTTAAACCGCTGTAATGACTGAAGGGTGATTGACATCAGCACAGCTTTTGAGTAGAAGGTAAGGATTTATCAGTAAATCTCAGTTTGCCGTTGGAAGTCGAAAAGTTTGTCCAGAATATGGAATAAACTGAGATGTATGGTGTGGTAGGTAGTAAAGTGTGTATCATCATATTTTTCATTGAATTCATTGGACTTTGATGGTTTTTCTCATAAATTAATGCACAATGATAAATACAGTATAAAGGGCATTCTTGCTAAAGAAGCACAACACTTTTATTGGCAGGCAATGAAAAAGGTTGACTCTTCTCATTATACGGATTGGAAGGAGAGACAAGGGGATACATGGGCCTGCCAGACAGTCGAGGTTGACCTCGACGCCCCGCTAAGAGGGTGGAGGGTGCGACTCGCTGTTCTCCCGTCTGACTCCATCGCTGCCTCCCTCGCCGCGGGTGTCTGCCACGTGTCAGCTAGCCTAATTACGGTGGCTCCTCTTCTCCGAGATGAGCGACGGGCCCTGTGCTCAACACCGATCATCTCATCTGCTCATTTACATTCCGTGTACAGTATTTGTAAATTCCCACTTTGTTTGCCTGCTTACTAAGAAAGGCCTCAAATTCATTGGGAAAAAAGAGCCCGCTGTTCAATTCATTTGTTTTCTTAATTACCTGCTGTGTGCAAAATTCAAGTTTGTATCATTGTTGAGAGCCCGGCTGCTGAGCCTTTGTTGGGGCTTTTGTTGTTTGGTTCCCTGATTATTTGTTAGCTACTGAATATGCTATTGGGTGCACATTTCATGAACGTATGTGCAACTTGTGTGTGTGTGTGTGTGTGTGTTTTTAACTGTGATTCATTTACTGAGTCAGTGACAGGTACTACATCTCAGCAGCTAAAGAGATATGCAATGGATCAAATCAGTCACATGTTCAGTCAGGCACCATTAAAAAAAAAAAAAAAAAGACAAAAGACGATTTATACTGTGAAGAGGCTCTGGCTCTCTCTTCCATCTCTTACTCATTTGATATATTTTTTGGGTCATTTTTTTTTTCAAACGTGAGGTTAAAAGATGGTCTGAAAATGACTGGCCAGGAATGAGTTAATAGGGATCAAGAGTCAGAATGATTTCACTGGCTTCTCCCTTTTGACATGCCAGTAAATCCATTCTGAATTGAACCCCCAGTGTTGCATATTTGTTTAAATAAATCAGATTTACAGTGAAAATTAGGCTTAATTATCATGCAATTTTATGGTTGAATCAATCAGTTCCTTTCTAAGTTAGTGGTTTTTCCCCTCTGGATGTGTCATAAATATGAATCTGAAAAATAACAAGACGCTTCCAGCCAAATTAGTTATTAGTATCTATTTATTCCCAACCTTGTGTCATTCCCAAATTTTCTGCATAATGAAGCTGTCAACAGGAAAGAATGTGTGATGGGTTTAGAAATCAAAATAGCTTTTAAACTTCCAAGAAAATGTTTCACCATAATTATGCAATTATGGGCACATCGTTTTATAAATACTTTGAAGAAGAATACAAAAACATGTGATATTAAACAGTAAGGAGAGAAATTTCAAGTGTCCCCCGTCATCAAAACCAACAATAAGCATGTTGCGCTTTTTAATAATTCATATTATCGCCGATTGTCTAATGCATGAAATGAGAAGGATCAGTGTGTTAATTGATTGAGGAGTCGTTCATTTACATGATAATGTGCTAGAGAAAAATACAGCCCCCTGTGACAGATGATTGATGATGATAAGCAAGTCAATTGGCGGGTAATTGCTGGTGAAGGCTTCACAGTCTGTAAAAGATTTGCAAGATTTGCAACACATGGACGCCTCGGCAGTTCAAGTCAGGTGGCATGAAAAGAAAACTGCATTCAAATGGGAGTTTGGCAAAAAAAGTATTGGGTGAAATACATAACATTGAACATTTCTGACTTTTCACACGATGTACTATTTTGCACACATTTTTAACCCCAACTCTGACTGTTAATCTCACTAGAAAAATTAGTTTGGATTAATAGTGGCCTGTCCACCACTATTGGTGTGCAGTGCGCGGCTGCAACCAGCAGGAGTGCCGTAGACTCAGTCTCATCTAATTTGTGCTCTAAGAAGAAGAACAACATGACACTTCGACAATGTCTAACCTATGTCACCTTTATATTAGTGCAGAAGATACATTCATAACTGAGTATCCACTCAAAATTTCAAATTGGCCACCTTTTTAGATTTCCACCTGTCGGGGTTTTAACGTAGAACTATTGTGCCTCTAGGCTGCCTGGTTTGTTACTTTAGATTGAGTCAATAAGCACAAGTTGAATATTTATTTGGATAAACCCCTTGAGTCGAACCATCTCATTTTAGAGGGGGTCCAACATACAAAATCAAACATAACAACACAACACTACGACAACACATAGAACACGTCCCTGCCCACGGTTACCCACTCCTCCCCCCATCGATCACATACAAGCATCAAATGCCATATTAGATGTCAAAACTATGTCAAAGCTGAGCTGTGTGCTAACATAAGTATAAATAAGTAAACAAATCATAAATGCACAGACTGTAACAACCGAACAGACTAGATCACGAACACCTAAATACACACCAATCATAACAAACAATAAATTAGACAATATAATCAAATCCAAAAATGTATTTAAATAAAGCCCTTTTGTAGGCTTAACGACAGTCGCAAGGGTGCTCGGTTCTCTGTTGAGAGACAGGAACAGACGCAAAGTGCAATAATATAGGTTGAAATGTATGACTTTAATAACCGAATGGACTTGGTGGATCTAATATAATGAGGCAAACTATTCCAGTCAAATGGGGCTTTATATCTAAAAGCACGTCGTCCAATTTCCTTCCTTGGTGGAGGGGTGTGAAAGAAAAGGGATTCAGTATTTCTTAAACTATACTTTGTATTGTGAGGATGTAAGAACTGTTTTAAATAATAAGGAAACTTAAAGAAATAGCATTTAAAGATAAATTGCAGCCAATGAGAATACCTTCTATATTTTGGTGTAAACCATCCAAGTGATTCATACGTGATACAATGATGTGTTGTATAGGGACACCTCAGAACAAAGCTAGCAAGACTATTATAAACAATATTAAGATGATAAAGATTTTAATCTGAGATGTTTTGATACATTTTGTCTGCTTAATCTAAAATTGGAAATAATGATTGTGAAACTATTCTTTTCCTCACCTGGAAGCTAAAACAATTAACCGAACAATAGAGAATTCTCAGGCTGCCGCTTAACTTCTGTACAACTGAATCAACATGAGATTTAAAAGAGGCTGAGGGTCAAGCAATATTCAGTTTTCTCAAGGAGAGAGCCATCAAGAAACATAATTGACAGCGGAAGAGAGTTTGGTCTTAAAGAAAATAGCATACAATAAGATTTCTTCTTATTGAGAACCATCTTATTTTGGTAGAACCATTTTTGCACTAAATTAAAGTCATCCTGTAATATGCACTGGATTTGTGAAACGTGTGGTTCAACAGCCGTTGTCTGAACTTTCAGATTCAGGGCAAGTAACGGTTAACAAGATAATAGCATATCTATTCAGTTAGCCCTTGGAAAATGTTTAATTATTGTGTACATTTGAATTAACAATTATATATTTTTAAATAAAAATATTTTTCAATTATTTGTTAAGAAGTATTGTTATAAAAATCCACATTTTCCCCAAGATGATGAACAATTGATGAATAACCGTGATTACCAATGATCAAAATAATTATGATTATCCTTTTGACCAAAAAAGCGCAGCCTTAGCCTGCACAACATCCACGTATATCCAGTTACTCAATTAATCGATGGGATAATTGGTAGAATAGTCGATTCCAAAACCATTTCATAGCTGAATCCCTAATACAATGCTTACTTTTTGAATGATATGACAACATTTAGGGTGGAAAATGTGTGAGTTGCGATTCATGGGTTTCACCTTTGATTTATGTCATCACTTAGCATAGCAAAATATTGACAATGCCACTGTATTTGGCTTGTAGATGTCCCTTCATTGAGTCACAGTGTTAAGCCTCAACCCTGTTTGGGAGCTGGCAAGATATTTCCAATGAATGTTAAGACAGTGAAAAGGCACATTAATCACTGGACAACCTTACCAGCACATCCTTATCATATCCACCCAAGCTAGCATGCGGCTTTGGCCACATGCATAGATGGAAGTCCCCGCCATGCAGAAGCAATCATTCATTCAAAGCAATGCGATCCCCGATGAGCTGCATCAATAGCAATCATAACATTTGCCACAACAGTGATGGATTTTTTTTTGGCCCTTCTGCCCTCATTACAGGCCAGTCTGATGCCTTGGCTGAAATCATCTAATCCTTAACCAAATCCGTAGTAGTATACAGTAGTATACAATTACGTTTACTAGTAAACAGAGTGTATCCTAATTTGTGTTCAATTTGTCTATTAATATGCTACGTATGGTCACTCGTTCTACTACCTAAATATAGTAAGCAAACAAAATAATGTTATGATCTCGTCATCTTATGTCATGCTCACGAACCAAGAAGTTGCCTGCCAACATACTGACATACAAACAAGCACAGATGCAGAGCTTAGCAGAAATTGCTATCTATAGACTACAATTCAATGCTGGGAGAGCCCAGCAGGTAACAAATTATTCAAATATGTGTTGGCTTTATTTCCTTTTGCCTTCTTGTCTTCAAAGTGTACAATATACAGTATGTGATGTGCTGTACACTCAGCAACTCTCTTAGTAACCATTCCCAATGAATCCAGCTACTTGTCTTTTGCGTGAGCGAGCCTCCTTTGAATCGAACACCAACCCATTAGAGGTTTGCCCCTCATTCATAAGACATGGATTCTTTTATGCCATAGGTGTTGAGATGAAAGAGAGAGTTTATTTAGTCGGTCGTTTCAGACCGTCGTGTTGTTTCCAAGGGAACCGCTATGCTGAGCGTTGTTTTTGCCGCCGCAGCCGTTGAATTGAAGGGCATTACTCGTCGTTATGGTCTGAAATTGGCTGGGATATAACAGGATAATATCTAATCTCTTCAATTAGACCCAGTGGAGGGCTTCCCACTGTGTATGTCTGTATATTAGCTTTCATCATTTTCATGTGTTTGTGTGTGCACGAATATATGCACATATGTCTATATGCTACAGGCAGGACGTGAACATCATGAATATATATCTTCATGTATCCCCCACCAATTTAAAGTACAACAATGCCGAATGGACTTCGAAAGATTTTTGTTCCATCTTCTATAGAGTGTTCCCTTTAATCAGGAATCAATCTTTCTCCAACCATTAATGCACTTTTTGCACCCACTATAATGGCCAGGGAGGTACATACTCAATACTCTTTATGTTAGCATACATAATGCATAACTATCTGCGCTCAGCACTCCTCAAAGTGTTGTACTTCAACCGATTTCCTCTCTCATTTGTCCTTTTCTGCTCATTCCGTCTGTCCCCGGGGCTCTAAAATGTGTTCTACTCATCTCTCATGAGGCGTTATTCTCTCTTTGTCACTCGGGCGCTCTCATCCCTTTAGTACGAGTAAAAATGGTACGCTAACCCAGCAATTGAGGGGATGGTATATCAACTCAGACCTTCAGCCTCCTTCCATACTCGAGTCTGTCTCTTGCAAGGATTCTTGTGTTTATTCGGCCTCGGGATTGGGCAATGATCTGCTTAATGCTCTAAAACTGGGCCCTGACAATACACTGCTTTTTTTTATTTTCCAAAAACCTTGGCAGTAAGGTGATGTGCTGCCTGAAGGCCAAGCAGGCATTTTTTTTTCCTTCTTTTTTTGGTCAAGTACAAATGTCATGACGACACCTCCTTAGACAACAACTGTGGATAGTCTTTGGCTCATGTTTACTCCAGAGTAGCTGATGGCTGGGGCTTTGCATCATGCACTTGTGTGCCTTTTTTATCCAACTGTGGGGATTTCCTGCATTTTTCATTTGAACTTTTAAAAAAAAAATTTATGACACTTGGAAAGTGAAACTATACGGTACTAATGGTGTGGTATTGGTATCCAGTGGAACCTCTAAATTTGGAAGTTCAATATATTGTACAAATTGGAATTAGACAAAAGTTGCTCTTCGAAATTTTAAAAGTGAAGATCAAACTGCTTATGTGAGGCATCATTTCAAATGATCCAAGAATTAATTCTTTTTTATGACACTTATCTCCAGAGGTGGCCATTTTACCAAATATTGCTGGTCTGTCATTTGTCATCTGTCAGCAGCTAGGGTACCTGTCCGTCATTCGTCAGTGCGGTATTTTTCGTTTCAAGATGAATTGTAATCCTTAGTATGTCAATCCGTCAGTCAGTCGGTCATTTAAGTCTGTCAGTTAGTCTGTCAGAAGTCTGTTGGTGCGTCAGTCGGTCCCTCAAAAAATTGTCAGAAAAACGTGCATCCGCCAGTGACAGAATAACTGTCCGTCAGTCCGTCACTGACGAACGTGGTTAGTGACGGTTGCATTCATGGATGAAACACCCTTCCGTCATGTGTCACTCCGTCGATTTTAAAAGTTGTCCCGTCATTCGTCAACCATTAGCAAAATCGGCGTCTGTCAGTGACGAACTGATGTACCGGTCTGACAGAATGCCCACCTCTGCTTATTTCAAAAGAAGGATCAGCTTCAATATGGAGTATCAACAACCGAAAAACGTAAAAGGAGATTTTTGATCAGAAGTTGAGAGTTAATCAGAGTTACATTCAGAGCAGAAAAGCCTCACTGTACCACATTATCACTTATTGTTTTGTTATGCTTTACTAATTTACAGTCATTTTTACCCAGTACTCTTTGACAGTTACATGTTACTTGTTGCCGGCTTACAGTCGGTCATACCTTTCTTTACTCATTGCGGCAACTACAGATGAAGATGTCCCAATTTTGTTGTTTGGAATGCGATTTTCCTTTGGATAATGAGTGATGTGGGTGGTGGTGTTTATTTCTATTTAAGTAATTCGGGCTTCAACTCAATCCCGTCAAACTGCAGGAGCCTGCAGCGCATGTCGCAACCCTTCAGCCTATTAATTTCCCAAGCAGAGCTGTGAGATTTTTGCTGTCCCTTGTTACACCTGCTATTTATTTAAGGTGAAAAGTGTGCAAAATAACATGTTATCATGAAAGTTGAATCATTTGTGTTTGTTAATGATGCCCTGTTGTAGCAAAATAAAACTGGTGCCATTTCTTATGTTTGCAATATTTAACCCCCAATTTGTAGTCATCGTTGTGCCGCATACGAACAGATGTATCAGGCTGACTCCATGATGTTTTACTCAAATCTATTTAAATACTTAGGTTGTTGTGGTGATCCCAAACATTAGGCAAACAATAATAAGAAAAACAATTGGTATCATCATTTGGCATCACCTCAGAGAAAAAAGGCACTTATCACAAATTGCAATTTAGGAAAATTGCAGATAAGAAACTGGAATGCTATCCAAAAAGAGTGAAAAACAGAAAGAATTGTGTACGCTCAACCTAGCCTTTGCATGGAAATAAAGATATTATTCTTAATTTCATACATTTGAGCATTACCAACAGTCTGTCAAAACATCCTCAGTCTCTCCCTATTCCCACCCATTTCCTCTTTGTGTCCATCTGCTTCTTCCTTGACAATCGCACAATGTTTTTGGGGTTCAATAAAATGTATATGACACAGTATATTGTATATAGAGCCTCAAAACCAGATATAGGATCACAATTTTTCTGTTGCAGCTTTGTGTAACTTTGTGTAACTTTCAAATTGTCCTCTCTGAGGAATTGTTCCAGTTTCCTGTAAAGCTTTACAACCTTTAAATTTCAACTAATCTCAGTTTGCCCATCTGGATTTCCGGGCCTTAATTCACTGATTTACTCCATTCTTCATTCTGTCACTTTGGTTAGCACTAAGAGACCTCTTCTAATCGTTTTTTGTTTTTTTTTTCAAACACGTTACATTCTCTGTGCCACTTTCTGATAAAAAGCCAAACATTTGCTTTATTTTCTTCCCTGTAAATTGATTTTTTTTTATATCACACTAATTTGCTCTCCTTTCGTGGCCTAATACTAGTGTTCTGTGGTGTCAGCATCTATATTTATGCGAGCAAAACTGTGAAAGAATCAAACAGCCTTGCGTGTAAAAAAAAAAAAAAAAAAAAATCAATGGCAAGAAAATCATATGAAAGTTTCCATCAACACAAGCTGCACTAGACACACAACAGAGCTGATGAAAGTGGCAAATTGTTCACTGATACACCACACAAACTTGGCCAAATCAGCAGGAACACTTTCCACACACATGGCAGATGTTCTACACTGAGAGTATTATACACTATTTTGCTCGCCAAGGGTTAGGGTTACAAAATAAGTTAAAAGTGTAATGCTTTATGCATATAAGTATTTCTTTTCAGTTTAGAGAGTGACATGAAATGTCTTCTGGTCATTGTAAGGAACTTAATATCAAGCGTGATTTGAGCTCAATCCCTTAAACCAATAAAATATAATAACCCCTCGTAGTTCTCAAGCAGTAACACAGTGTTGATAACATACGAGGACAAGGTCCCTTTGCTTGCAGGCTCTTTTGCCTTGCTAATGTTATTTGTGTGATTGTTAAGGCAGCTGTCTCAGATAATGACTCAAACAAAGATAGATGAAACTGCCCTCACTAACCAGAGGCAAGAAAGTCTTTTTTTTTTTTAAATACTCTTGTATTTTTCTTTTTTTTTTTCAAAGAAACAGAACATTGTTTCATAAATCCAATAAAATACGTAACTGCAGGGTCATTCTGCAACTCCTTAGTGTTTGCACTTGACAGAAGGGTGAATATTTGGTCTAAAATTAGCTATATCTGAAAATCCTGAAGTCATGCTTGTCAGTACCAACTGAGTGTTTTAAACAAATGGAATTCCACATCCAGATGTCAAAAGAATAAGAGTTTATCAAAAGTCTTAGAGAACAGTAATACTATTTAGTACTAAATCTTTTCATACTCAATCATAGCAAACACAAGTAAGGTTACATACAAAACCCATATGAACAGTTCTGAGAATTCATACAAAATCTCTGAGAACAGAAGTAGGACTATGAAGGACTATGCCACATTTTTAGCATTTTATCATCTGGTTTTCAGATATTACATATTGTTTTGGTGACAGAGAAAGAATAAGGACTCGTGGGTACGGCGCATCTTAATTTTGATCATGATTAGGCCATCTGCTCTCAGTTCCAAGGTGCTTTATTGTGAGGGACTCTTTGATGGATGAAGAAATAACATAAAGCAATGACGAAATGAAAGGAAGGCTACATAATTACGTCAATTCACTCAAACAAAATGGAGACTCGTGCATTTATCGGCATTCACTCCAAACTTTAATAGTTTCACCTGCCATACTGCTCCACAGAGAACAAGCTATTGCTATTATCTTAGCCATGCTTGTCCTGAAGGCAATGTTTTTATTGTGTTTCTCATGTTTACTTTATTGGCCAATTATCGTTATATAGTAAAAGGAAACCTTATAACTACATAATAACTATATTCAAAATAATACCAAACTGAAAAAAATATGTATCTACTGTATGTTAATGCTAGCTTACCTCTTTGCTAAGCCATATGTCAGGCCGTGTTGCTAAGCCAAGTCTCTGACAAAAATGTAAAAACAATATGCAGTATAAATATATAAAAGAAGAAAATGGTGCACTGAATCGAAATGGCAATGTCTGCCAGAAAGCAATTCAGTCTTTTCCTAAAATTATTCAACCCTAGTCTGTTGAGACTGTTATAGAGCATAATTGAGATATTTATTACTACAAGCCTAATTCTAACACTGTTACGATGTTAGACACAGTTGTAACACCGGTGTTGAGTTTTTGCAATGCTGCGAATTTGTTTAATCGATGTTAATCACAGCTCTCCGAATCCAATCGAAGGGTGAGGTAGCTAAAGATTCCCACTCCTGCAGTAGTAATCCTATAACGAGACTGAAAAAGAACTATATGTGGTCATTATGGCATAACTAAACAACAAATCTAAGGAAGGTCTTAGGCACAATCCTGTTTGATACACAGTCCACTCTCCAGAAGGAACATGAATAAAAGAAGTGTCAACACCCGGTGAGGAGACCCAGAGAGAGATGGACCTGTTTCTGTCTTTAGCAGCATGTAAGCGCTAAAATATCCATGTCTGAACTTGAGAAGAGGATTACAGTCATCCTTCTTGATGCTCTCCCCCCCACTCTTTTGCAAACCTAATTTAACACACACACGCTACATGCCATGTGTGTGCATCCGCTTCATTTGAAATCCCAACAGGGGTGGCAGTAGGCTACAGTAATGGGTAGAAGGCCTGCTTCACAGTCTAAAGGCCTAGACACACCAATACGACGTCGGAGGTCGTGAAGCGCTGTGGCGTTTGATTGTGCCGTCTGATTGGTGTAGTGACCGCCGTCGTAGCGTCGTAACCCGTCAGGAAGCGTCTGGTGGGCATTTCAGCATGTTGTCGTGAGTCGTGACATTTGGTCACTCTGAGTGGCTGTTAGCTAGCCAATCTCTTAGCTAGCCAATCAGCGCTCGGAGCACGAACGGGAGGTGACAAAGGCGGATAAACAGTGAGCACGCCTTTGTTGCCTTAATCTTCTTACAAGTACGAGAGCGAGGGTTGACACTTTAAGTATTTCACGATACCGTGTCAAGAACGTCAGGGTTTACTTTGCGTGGGAGTTCATTGTGAGCAAAGAATATAGCTGAAGGCATTGTTTACGTTTTTATAATCCGCCCCTGGCCAATAGCTTTCCGGTTGGATTTTTCTAAACCATGAGGAAAAGTGACTACCGCCGCCGATGGTATGGAAGGGTATTACATCTCACGCATGCGCAGAAGGTACTTTAATGGTCAGCCTCACTGTCTGTCGTTGCGGTGTATTTTTCCAGCGTGATGTGCCGACAGCCGGTCCGACGCCACAGGGGGTAAGCGTCTGTCACTGTTGGCCAACGTCGGATTGGTCTATCTTGGCCTTCAAGGTTCTGGGGTAAAACCTTGGCTCTGGCCTTCCTGTGTGGAGTTTTTTTATGTTCTTTCCATGCTTGTGTAGATTCTTTCCGGACACTCCAGCTTTCTCCCACGACCCTTAAAGCCCCTATCCCACTGAGGTGCGAACATTTCTGACTGTTGGGGAAAATAGAAAAATGCGCGTTCACGTCAGGGTTTGTTCAAGGTCGCAAATATTAGCCAAGCGGTCGCCAGATGTTTGGCAGACGTTCGTCTGTACCTTTCTTGTGGCAAGGGAATTTTGAACATGTTGAAAATGAACATGAACAATAGGGGCTTAAAGCATGCATGTTTGAGTTTATTGACGATTCTAAATTGTCAGCTGCGGTGAATGGTTGTTTGTCTTGTGATTGGCTGACAACCAGTAATTTCTGTTCAATTTCAATTGAACTTTTCACTTAGTTGAATAATAGCACATATAGTTACTACAGAATGTATGTACGATAATATATTCTGGTGTATACAATATCAAAACAATCATTTTAACATTTGGACAACAGTGGTAGGCAGATACTGCAGAGTGTGTGTGTGTGTGTGTGTGTGTGTTTGTGCCCATGTGCTCGTTCGCATCCACTTGCTCTCTTAGCTGCTCTCCAAATCAATACTTCACATTCTCTAGGGTTTCCTTGGCCTGTTATTGAAACAGTTATGAATTCTGAAAACTGAGCTCACCGACTCTGTGACCCTGAAAAATGCCAGTTGAAAAGAGATGGAGGCTGCCACCCCTCCCCCTGCAACCTTGGTAAACAAATGCAGAATGACTATTAGAAAAAAAAACTATATAAAAGCAATGCCTTTCAGTGCTTTTAATATTTGATTCTGTTGATTCTGTTGGATGACCTCAATTCCCAAGAGGTCTGGAAAAGAAAACCCTCATTTCGAAATGAGATGTGCAGGAGAGAAGATGAAAATAAACTTTGTAAAGCATTTATCTGGCCTTCATTTGAAGTTAGTGTTTATATTTAATTACAATGTACTGCTAAAATAGTGCATCATGTAAATAATTACTAATCACCTATGCAAATGATGGAATACAGTTATTTTAGTGCATTTAGGGAACCTCGAAATCATGGTCAGGATTTAATATTTGTTAAGAGTTGAAAGTCCAAAACTGAGTTTTTTTCTTTTTTGTATTCTTCAATAACTGGTTGTTTTTAATACTCCAATCCTCGCTCTTGCTCTTTCTTGGTTTAAATTTTAAAAAATATAGCTAGCTAAAACTAGCTATCCCACTGTGGGCTTTGTATCACACACGTATTTCTAAGTGAACTGTATCCATGACACTCCCCTCATATTCCCATTAAGGTGCATTTGCTGTGAGTATATGCATGTTTATAAGGATTATATTCATGCTTAGAGTGCATAGTGTTGTGTTATCAACATTATACATTTATTTGCGAACTCAATGTGGGTGGTATAATGACTTAATCTATTGTGGTATTTCATTCATTTACCAGATTTCATTAACTAAGAATAATAGAATGTTTATGTTATTCAGTGTATTAATAAAGTGTATTCTTCCTGCTGAATGCAGTACAGGCAACATGGAGCATTGACTCGTGTGTATTATACAGAGTGCTTTATACTCACCTGTTGCCAGCTTCGTAGTGTCATCCTTAACAGTTAACAGTTGAACCTTTTTTTATTCCGCACTTCAATTTATTTTGAACAAAGACACAAACTCAAACAGTTTTATTTTTGCACTTATGCAGCGTTATTGCGGCATATATTCCAAATGAATCCTAAATTCATCGTTTTATTTTGGGCTTAAATTCTCTGTTTCAGAGTGACTATTCTGCCTTTTGTCAGAACGGAAGGTCTTAGTTTAAAATCATCTGTTGTTGGATGGATGGATGGTTTAATAGAAATTAGTAGTAGTGGTATTGGTTACTTGGCATCGGTGAGTACGAAATAGATTAAATAAAAGTGTTATCGAACACCCTTAGTAGCCCTTGTCTCTTTGTCTACACATTGCTGGAATACTGTCAGTGGGAAACATGTCATGTAATCACAATCATCCTTGCCAAATAAGTCATTATTCTGCCTCTTCACCTTTGTTGTCGATGGAATACAGAGGTCCTGCATGTACACAAGCAGATCATTAAACATACTATTTTCTGGCAGCTGCCTTCTGTTGCTGTGTGATCATCAAATATACTATGCCTACATTCTGTGCGCATTGGAGTGTGTTTGCCTTTACTCATAAATGTGTGTGTGTGTGTGTGTGTGTGTGCCTAGCGCGGCTCGCTAGTTTGCCAGATAAGAGGAGCAGTGGGAAGCCTATGAAAACTTAATGTTCAGCTTCACATTTAAAAGGAAGTGCATTAGGAAGCAGTGCAGTCTCCTCACAGCATCCCTCATCCCCTGCTTGCAGCCCCCCCCCCACACACACACCCAAATCCCACACAAAAACCAGTGACCCCCAGCTGGCCAAGTTATACTCAGTCCCCCACCACCCACCAACATCTTACAGTCATGCGATTCAGTCCCGAATGAATGAGTGCAGTATTTTGTGTGGGATTTTCTCTGCTCGGGTTAACATATGCAATGCGAATGAACAGAAATGGACTAGAATGGCATTTTGAAGTGAACTGAAAGATATGAGGGATAAACAATAGCTTGACAGCCAAATTGCACATCTTCTATACAGCTTTTACCGTAAGAAAAAAAAAATAAAAGCAAAACAGATTGTCAAAATAAACTACTTTCTCGCTAATTATTGCATAAATGCATTGACAGTGCCAATATGGTATATCCCACCGGGCATCGTCCAGTTTATGATAGGATGCTGCATATGTATATCCAGTAAAAAAAAAAAAAAAAAATCAAACAAAAATATCAGTTTCCTATACAGTGGTATCTTGAGATATGAGTGACACCACTTGTAGAATGCTTCAAGCTTGTCTTAAGTTCTAGTGCCACACCCATTTGAGGTTTACGGTCAAACTAAGCATAAAACAAATATACAAACACATAATGGGAAACGCTATAGATGCGCTAACAAATAGAATCTCTGTCATGGTGTTCTAAACCTACAAGCAATGGATCATTTTCATTGAATAATAACAGTGGAGCAACACATGTAGATGTGTAAAATGAGAATACCCAGACATTTTTTCTTTATTCTCTGCAAATAATGACTGATATAATGATACGGCCAGGGTGTGTACACCAGAAGGAGCAGTACAATGTCCATTGAATCGAACCAAAAAGTGGTTTACATAAGAAAGGCAATGTGCTCAAACTCATGTGGCGATCTGTTTTCCTTTAGAAGGTTCCCTCTGTTTGGGAGCTTTGTTGGCATCTCCGTAATGGTGCAGTCGACGGAGCAGCAGAATTTCAAAGCCTTTTTGTCGAACAATGTTCCCTGCTGTTGGATGTCATATGGGGACAAATTTTGCAACTGGCTGGATAAAGTATAATTGTAGTTTTTCTTTATTAATAATTTTCTTGCTTTTTTCTTTTGTCGTCTCTGCTGCTTTTTTTTTTTTTTTTTTTTTGATGGCAGGACGCTTGATAAATCATAGCAGTAACAGTATTTTATATTTCAATATGTGTTTCTACATTAATATAATTGTACGTGGTCATGTCACTAGAATCCCAGCCACAGAATCTTAAATTGATCGTCAGAAAACTGCACACATTCATAAATATCCACTCGATTTTGCACGATGTGACAATTGTAGCATTCAGAACAAATCCACACCCAAAATGTGAGGGTTCCTTTCTTGGCCCAAGCTCCATAAATTGGTTAAATGCTTAATCTGGCTAACAGACACACAGTAAAAAAAAGAAAAACACAGCTTCTGTGGCAGAGCCTTTGATAAAAATTAATAATGCGTAAGACCACCTTACTAAACTGAAGAAGAGAAGCACTGGCATGGTCCTTCTGTGAATATTTCTTGTACTTTAGAGGCGGGAAATACACCCTGCATTATACAATAATGGATCTTCTTATTTGATTCCAATTTTGCTCCAAGCAGCAAACTGAACTTTCATTTCTATGACAGGAACTAATGGAAATAGAAATAGTGTATTCAGAATGTCAAACTAACCTGTTTTAACTATACAGGCACTGTTTGAAGGGGAAGTCAACCCAAACATATTTTTTTCAAGAATATGTTCTATGCAGGCCCACTAGTTGAAACAAGGTATTCTGACAAATATTGAGTTTGTGGAATAAGAGTTATTAATCCATCCATTTTAGCCATCTCAGGGGGTGGCCAGTTTGTCACTTTTGTCGACTGAAAATAACATCACAGTTGTTCTGGGCTCAGGTCACGACCAATCATAGCTCACCTGTTTTCTGAAGCTGAGCCGTGATTGGTCGTGACCTGAGCCCAGAACAACTGTGATGTTATTTTCAGTCGACAGAAGTGACAAAATGGCCACCCCCTGAGATGGCTAAAAACGGGTGGATTTGGGTTGACTTCCTTTAAGTACCATTTTAGCATGCTTGATTGCTGTGCAAGTGTAAAAATAAGTTGACCACTGTTAATGACATTACCAATTATATTCTTTAAATTAAATGATGCTGCAGTTGTACTCGCTTTGAAATTGAATCCACTTATGTCTGGTCTTTTTTAAAAAAAAATTATTTAACCTCAACATGTAGTCGAATTCTGAATTCTACGACTTAGGGGGCATTCTCTTACACCTTACACTTTTTGTCAGGATAATTAGATACTGAGTTGTCTTGTCCAATATAAAAGGAAAAGAAGTGCTAATGAAGTCCAAACAAACTGGCTATTAGAAGCCAGTGTAATTAATTAGGCAACTGATCTATTTAAAGTGGTAGCATGTTGGCTGGCGTCGTTTTGTTAGTGATGTTTCAGTGCACCTTGATGGAGGGTGTTTTGAAGCTTGGAGAGTTTCTCCGCCACCCACACATACGCACACCATTACAAGCTGGCACACACTCGTCACTGACTTCGTCCTGCGTCTCAGCCTCTTGCTTCATTAGACAACAAAAGCTCATTGGAGGCATGTCACTAAGCTAATTTGCGACACGTGGCTCGTAGCTCTTTGAAATGGTATCACACGTAGAATGTTGGGGCTGCCAATGAGTCAAGCTGGGAGGAAAACATCTCGCTACTTGGATCCCATTAGCTGCCTTTGTTCCACTTTGCATCCCCTGATTATTTGCTCTATGAAAAAAAACAAAAAAAAACATTGATTAACCCATTAAGGACTAAAGCGCCTGTCTCAACAGCTCCCCAAAACCTAAGGTCGCCTTTGGAAGTACTCTTGAAAACCTGAAGGTTTCCCAGAAATTCAACACTCACAAAATGATTAACATGTCAGCACCTGTAGCAGACAGAAACATAATTCCAAAAGAATTAAAGAGCTTGGACGTGGCTTTCACACAGGCAGAATTTATTATTTACAATTTCAATCGATGATGTAAAAATAATGTATCAATGCAAGAGAAGCACCATTTTAATTAAAAAAAAAATCGAGTGGTAATTACCATCCTCTATTCTGTTACAAAGACATCAATATCGTAATTGTCTACAAACCATATCATATCACATTCGACTGGTTCCACTGGTCGTGCGCGTCGTCTATATATCACTGCCGTTACTTATCAGAGCTCCGGGCGATCGGCGGCGTCCGCCATTAGCCTACCTATGGCTTGAAAAAATTTCAAGACATTCTCTGCGGTCTCGCGCCACCCTCACGTGTATATTCTGATGTATTAAATTAGCTAAAAGACGGAGATTTGGATTAAAAAAAGACACCGACGTATCCGTTCTCCCGGCTTAGAATGACGCAACAGCGCTCACGGATCTAGTGGTAGAAACGCGGTTATGCTCTCCCGTCCTTAATGGGTTAAGAGGAGGTCATGGAAAATTGTCATCTGGCGATTTATTTTCGAGTAATCTTGATAATGGTGACGGTCATTTATTCGAGTGGAACGCAAGCTTTTAATTGTCTGACTGCTAAGACCAGTTCTCTGCTCCTTTCTTCTCCTAATTGCTATTTTGCTGCTCATTTGAACCTCGTTCACTTTAACCACACTCACCATTTGTTAAATATTGGATTTGTTGCAAGAACATAGGCATCGCGGACAGAATAGCAATGTTAAAGTAATGGCGTCAACAGAAGAAAAAAATCATTGCACTTACTAAGCATCCAGTCCTATCCGCTCTCGGTATATATTCTTCCTTTGGATCGCTCTCTCCATCCATAACCTTTTGACCTTCACTGCTTCAGCTACTTTATTGTGCGATACCTCTCTGCTGTGAGTGAGTGAGTCACAGCAGGTGTCCCAGGCATAGTAAATAAAACATCCTCCCACTATTGGTGAAACACTGAAAAGGTGCTTGTCTTGCCAGAGGCAGGGGGTTTAGGGCCGGAGGGTTGATGATTACACAAATAGAGTGGGCTGGAACGTTGTGAATATACAGTAAATGTAGAAGATTTGGATGATTGGAAGGAAATGGAAATTAATGATGGACTACTTTTGTTTTGTTTCTTGTTCACTTTTGGGCACACTGCACAGTGGTACAGACATGACAACATTGGTATTGTCAAGTCACAGCACCATTAAAGAATGTACTTTTAAACGTTTAAATGGTTTTGTAGTGAGTTCCAGCTATATGGATTTCAATACCATGATGATGCACACATTTAATTGTGATTTCTATTTCGGCTTTTCTCGATCTTATAATCATTATAATCGAAGAAAAACAATTGTGCTGAATGGTGGTGCGTGTGTGTGGGTGTGCGCGCGTGTGTGTGTGTGTGCTGTTTCCCAACGTTGTGAAAATACCTTAAATTTTGCACTCCCCGAGCGTGCTTTCAACTGTTTAATAACACCCAAGTTGGAGTTTATTGTAAAATTAAACATACAACAAAAACAATTAAACGTTGTATATTTAAATACAAGACATGCTTTATTTTTAAAAAAAACATTGTCAGTGCTAATGCTAAAGTCAATGTGAAATCCCATAGACATGCTAACAGAAAATTAGCATTGACTTCCGGGAGTGATATTCCTTCAAATAATGAATATTGACACACAAACACCAATCTGCGAGAAAACAGTTATATTATTAATATAGCTCAATCGCACCTTTCTTCTTCTATTCTTATTATCTTATATTATCTTATGCTCTATTCTCATGGTGTGTACTCCATGCATACAAGGGACCACACCGACCCTAAGAGGCCAATGCTTGCACAGCAGGAACAGCTGGTATTTATCTTTACTTATTGGCTTTTATTAGTACAGTATTATTTCAATATATACTTATTTTACTTTGTTCCTAATTTATTTTCTGGTTGTTCTTTCAAGTTATATTTAAAGTTAAGTTATCAAGGATTCAAGTTTATTTTATTTTATTTTTTTTGTCGTACCATTTCCAAGTTATGGCACAAAACAACAATGGTATTGACAATGTAAAACTATCGAACCCACTGTCATATGAGAGAATGACTGTGCTTGAATCCTACCACTCACTTGAATGGACCAAAAAGAATGAATCTTTAACACAAAGTCCCAAAATAGCCCAATGCTCTTGGTGTCATTCATAGCATGTCTCAGTGCTCTATATTCTCTCTCTTGCTGCCATTTTAAATCCCTCTCTCCCCTTTTCCCTGCAGTAAAAAAAAAAAAAAGAAATCCCCCTTACAGCCCCCACCTCGCAGTATTATCTGATCTCCCACTCACCTGCACACCTGTCCATCTCCCAGTCTGTATACACCGATCAGCCCGCTCCTGCCTTTCTTCCCCTCCACAATGTCTCGCCAGTCTCACTTTTGCAGCTCAAAATCTTTGTCTCCCAGATTCTGACCCCGCCTGTCCCCACTTCCTGTCTACCTGTCCCTGACTTTGATTTGTTTACTTCAGCCTGACTGACCGCCTCCCACTGCTGAGCATACTTTAGTGATGCATACACATTCTAGTTTGACTCTGTGCTCTCACTCTTTAGTGTCTAAATGTGTAATTTAGGCAACCACTTCCTACGCATCACCACAGGACCCCGTGCGCTAATTACTGCTGTTAACTCTGACAGCAAAGGACGGTTACATCCAAAAACGACCTGAGGTTCCTAACCCATTTATTTATTTATGTATTGTTTTATTTATTTATTTATGGATGGAATTGGTTTTAGGATTTTATAGGTGTATGCGTCTCTCCAATAAAAGACAATTCAGTATGCATCTTGATAAGTGGTGTGCGCTACGATTCAAGGAAGGTTCAATTTGAAAGCGGAACGACTTGATTCAGGTCGATACAGTGGGATTACGATTCGATATGGTAGGGCTCACTTCGAGAGGATACAATGGATTTCTTGTCGCTTTATATGTGACTAAACTTGTCAGTACTGTGAATGTGGTATTTCCTTCAAAGATATACAGTAGCTCTCCAATAAATGATGATTCGATAACCATCTCAATATATTTTAAAGTTGAACGATTAATTCGGTTTGATTCGATGCACTCGTTTCTTTGAATTGATTTTTCAGTTCAAATCATTTGATTTTATTTTTATTCTGTGTAAAAAGTAACTTATTTTGCTTGCACATTATATCAAAATCCACACTGCGCTTTGAAATAGAATACCATCACATTTGCTTCTTGGTATTCGCAAATTCGCCTCGTGGTGGATTTTTGGGGGCGAAAACTATCCTCCATTTCGTGACATATTGGTGCAAACCACCTATGTTGAACTGAGAGAGGAGTTTCATTTAGTCTTCTTGCATTCTACATACGTATTCTTCATGCAGAATATCTTCTAGAAGAAAGCGTAATGTAAACAAAACAACAATGTAATCCCTTGTAATCAATTATAGGAGTCATATTGTGCGTTTATTGACCAACTGATTTGACTGCTGTTGTCAGCATGGACTGTAAAAGGAGCTAATGATGCAAGATGTGATGTTGCAGGACAGAGGTTATGGTCCGCAGTCAAAATGGAAGTCATTAAAGCTATTATCCATTAGTCAGAGCGGGCTGGCATGAATTAACAAATACAGCTGCAGGGTGGACACAATAAATGGCTGTCAAGATTCAAACCGAGCAGGTCATCTCTGAGACATGCTCGCGCTCCACTCTTTTAATTCTGTTTTGCTATTCATCCTCAGTTCCCTCGCTTTGAATGCGGAGCATCAAATGTGAATAAATGGTTCAAAGCAGCTTCATGATCGCGTCAGCGAGCACACGCGAGACGTTTAAGCGATGCCTCCTTGTAAACAATCCCCACAAAGGAAAACAAGTTCAGGAGATCTAGGAAGGAACATGTTTTGATTACAGATTTCATTTCCCATCCTCGTTTGTTATGCAAAGACTGACAAGCTGATTGGCGGCTACATTATATAGCATGTGTTGAACATCACCGACACATGTTTTGCTTACAGTATAGTCGCCGGCTCGTCACGATGGAGTTTGCCGCAAAGGAATTCATATCAAAGCACAGTGCAATCATAACACGCCAAATTTTCGACAATTTGGAAACGTAAAGTGGAAGTCGACTCAAACGTGTATTTTTTCAAAAATATGTTCTGTGTGGGCCTATTGCTTGAAACAAGGCATTCTGATAAATGTTGCGTTTGTGGAATAAGAGTTAATCCAGCCGTTTTAGCGACATAAGTGTGGCGAGTGTAAGCTGGAAGTGAGCGTGATGAAGAACACGGCGATCCCATCACGAAACTGTCTGTGACCGCTTAGCCCTTCCATCGTCCCGGGAGACAGGAGGAAATGACATTATCTGTTCAGCGGCACTGTTCCTCACCAGAGGAAATAGAATCGAGGTGTGGGTACTGCCAACGAGATTGTTGATGCCAGTTACAGTCAGCGCAGATAGAATTACTCGGGAATCTGAGTTTGTAAAAAGAATTTGTTACATTTCCCGCTCTAACACTGACAAGTTTACTTTTCTTCTTCACTGATGTCAGCTTTCTCACCCTCTTAGATCAAAGTGTGTATGCAAATGCACTGTGTCCATTAGTGTGTGTTTGCCATCACACACACTCTAAACCCTCTTATCCCTCCTCTGAGGGCACAGCTTAGTGTAAACAAAGGGGAGCGGCAGAGGGAATTATCGTCAATCCGGGGGAGATCTGGGAGTCATTTACAAAACATAATTCATTTCAACCATATTATCCGCACCAAAAAATTAATGGACTTAAACACTGTTGACAGATTATGACACATCTCAGTCCATTAAATACTAATAAACTTTGGGGTGTCACTGTATTTTGCTGTATCAGCTTTTACTCTCATCTTGGAATCCCTCAAGTTGTTTTCCGGTTGCATAAGAGTGTTGTAAGTTTAAAAGTGGTGGTTTAGCGTGGCAGATCATTTTTCTTTGACCATCATAGTATGTGGTCGTGTGCATATATCATATAGAGATAGGATAAGAGATTCAGATAATGGATTGATTTTAAATATACAGTATGTATGTATGTGTATATATTGCATCGATTACTTCTGTAATCGCTTCTAAACCCGACTAAGGGTTGCCGTTTTCTTCCGTTGCAATTCACTGGTAAGTGCGCGGCGCTCAATCGTCCGATATGCTGACTGTATTTTTTTTTCCGCGGTCGTCCAGTTGTCAGTCGCGCTCGGACAAGTCGTGCGGTATGCAGCAGTTTTTAAACCTGTGACGGCAATTACAGATAACATAATTAAAAAAGTTAAGTAGCATGACCATTGGCTAAGGTTATTCTCCCATATTCTTTTCTACTTGAAGTAATTGTAGACAGTTGTTTCTTTTCGGTCTCAAGGCAGCTGCATGTTTGATTAATATAATTGTAACAGCAGCTTTCATGCTAGTTAGAAGACCTTGTG
Organism: Filicampus tigris; assembly: GCF_054856515.1. Taxonomy (NCBI): domain Eukaryota; kingdom Metazoa; phylum Chordata; class Actinopteri; order Syngnathiformes; family Syngnathidae; genus Filicampus; species Filicampus tigris. The sequence goes on along the minus strand of NC_141233.1, from coordinate 11,415,757 downwards.
TTCTGCGCTACGCGCATGTGCTCTGACATTTGTTGACAAGGTTATGCAGTTTTTTTTTTTTAACAAGAAAAACACAGCTTATACACTTTTACTCGGCTTGGGATGTCTGGGTATGAGAATAGGTGCAGCTGTGATCCTCAGGCTTTGCTGCCTCTACAAATTCCACAGTTTGTCCTTTTGTTCAAACAAGGTACTTGAAGAGTTCAATGCAGAAAAGCACCTTTTTGTAACGCTTTGGTGCATTGCTGTACAGTGATGCGAAACAATGTTATCCTGCCTGGTGTTGATCTTAAGTTGCTCCCTGAGTGAGGACGTTTGTGTATCACTTCGACCTTATCAGGTGATGGATTACTGCAGACGCACAACAATGTCCTCCATCTTAAGAGCAGAGCCAGAAGCAAAAAGAAGAAGCATTATAAACATTGTTTCATATTCACAAACGCACAATGTGCTCAGTCTGTTTTCATGCAGAGCACTAACTAACATTGTCTCTTTTCCCATTTTGTCTTTCATTTCCGCCTGGTCGCTTTGCTGCTTTCTGACTCATGTCTCCTCATCGTCAGGTAAGCACACAACTGCCTGTCTATCACTATTGTTTTTTATGTTGGTCATTCACCTTGAAAGCCTTGGAAATAAAATAACGTATTAGTGTTATGGGAAGGAAATGGGACAAGTTGTTGGTGGGCAATTTTCACTTTACTTTGCTGAGAAGTCAGTTCAATGAATGACTCGTTGGTAGCACCAATGATTTACTATTGTTATGTACAGTATACTCACACCAGAATGATCGAAAGTTGTACCAGAAGTTCAATGGGTTCACTGTAAAATACGATGTTAACGTTTAAAAAAATAACCTCTTGTTTATTCTGTAGCGACTGGGTAAGCTCTGTGTCAAGCATGGTGTCCAGTTTTATTGGTGACGTGCGATGAATCAAATAAGTCGATATTTGTTTTCACTTAAGTTGCATGCACTCTTTCTTCTGTGTATTGTTACGCGTGAGTCCACAGGATTTGCAAGGTGCACAATTCAGCTGAAGGCATTTCATATTTTGCGAAACGAACAACTAATACGTTGTCCACATGATCCTTGAATGTAACACTATGTGACATGACAGCCATCGTTCGCCATTCAGAGGTAATTTTTTACGTATAATTGGAAACTTCTCTAAGTGTTTCAACAGCATATCTTTGTATGAAGTTAGTGAAGCTGTCCAAGTGTTAAAATAATTAATTTAAAAATATTATTCTACTTGAGTGCTAAGTGCTTGGTGCTCAGGTACCAAGATCTCAAATATGAAACAATGGAGTACCACGATATGCGCCAATCTCTTGCGAACAAAGGGCCGACTGAACGATGTTTATTTATTCATAGCACACTGCAGTAAGTTTTGATTTAAATCATATATCATTTTTCCCTGGTTTTGAACGAGTTCATTTTTGGGCTCTCACATCGCACTCCTGGACCAAGTTTTCCTCGTAATCCATATGGCTCGTGGTGCAACAGAATTTCTCTTCACGGTGACCGTCTTGGCACATCTAACAATCTTATTCCCACCGACGTCAGTCTTGTCAACACCAAACCGTTTACAGACTACGGACGACGGGGACTCGCGCCTCGCTATGAATCCCCGCTCGACACTCCATATTTGAAAGAGTCCGTCTTTTTATTGAAATTACTCTCTTATTCTTTGCTGTCATTAATGACCTTGCAAATAATGCTTTGAACTGCCCAAAGTGAAAAAAAATGTCATATCTCCTGCAATGTAGAACGCATATACATCTGCATTCAGTTGATCAGCAATGTTAAATTGATTAGTTTGCGCAGACTGTCAGGAGTGTAGAAGTGCATTCTGAATGAGTCGCCAATGCAGTGTTGTTTGACTTGTCCCATGGGAAAATCCAAGATGGCTGCATCAGTAGCCAAGTAGAGGCGTTTCGTAAAGATGCTCTGCGAATAGTTGGTTTGAAATTAGCAGGAAGCTTCGAGGGCCCATGTCACTGCTTGCGGCTGCGCTAAATGATCAGTAATGGCCAATAATAAACACTGAACATAGAGTATACGGCTGCTGCTAATGTAAGCAGAAAGCAAGATCCTACCTCATTCTAATGGCGTCCCAAATGGGCAATGTCTACCACCGTCTCAGAGCGCGCCAGGCACGAAAGCCCACCAAGGCTTTTTTCTCTTCAAACAGCATGCATCCTGAGAGATTTGCCTCATAAGATCCCAGCATGCGCCACTGCAGAATTCAGCCCCTTGAAAAGGTGATATTTGTCCAGCGTCTGCATTTTCAACTGTTCAATGGACAACTTTTAAGTGCTGCTCACCAAGTTGGTGAAGACATAGTTGTCAAAGCCCTTTTTGCTTATTTGTAATAATTTGTAGTTCCTTGAAGTAAACTGCTGGGTCAAGTTTTTCTATGATGCGGTTTCTAATATTTGGCAGAAAAAAATTCTGATTACCGATTAATCGGCCGATGAATTAAAAAATATATATATGACGTAGAATATGCACGATGTATACGATGCTTTATTCTTTAGTTTAATTTGACAACAGAGGAACTTTCAAGTACAAAAATATGCAAAAAAAAGCATAAACTGATGAAATAACCTTCATATTCAAGACAAGATGGTACTCTGTATTATGCTCCACTTAAATGCAGGGTTTTTTTTTACACTGCCCTCAGTCCTGCCTTGCCATGGCCATTATCCACATGACAAAAAAGTAAATGCAGGTGACCCTCATTAGCACATCCCTTTAAGATTGATGCGTTCAATATTGGGTGGTTTATCCTGTTTCCTGCATTATTAATTTGAGGGAAATGGAAAAGAGACCCATGCCGTAAACCCCAAAAGGTGCATCTTAGTGGAGAAGTGACATTACAGTTGAGGCTAACATCTCCGATTAAAGCATTCTAGCAACACCGCACTAAACTAACTTTTGTGTACTGACGCCAATTCAGTATGGCGTCCCTTCAGTTTGTGCTCCATGGCTATTCTGTCGCTGCGTTGCTTCTGGCTAGGCAGGCACTCACTTTTTCCCTCTGCATCATTACTGTTGAAGTGGGTCTGACAGTCAAGTATTTCTTTCCCCCAATGAGGCCCTGTACCAGCAGTCATACAATTTTCCCTCTCACAGTGTCATTTGGCCTTGGCTAACATGGTCACATTAGTGCTCAAATAGGCAGGTCGGGATTATAGCATTATAGTACTGTGGGGGGAGCTGACACTGTCACAGTCAATGCAGGGAGACAAAGACAAAATTACATTGATTATCTAATGGTTAAACAGTCACTGTACAGTTGCTTGTCAAGGTATAATGATAATCCGAACATCCACTGCCTTGTCAAACATGGTTTATAATACACTAATAGACCAATCCACCATAGTCTCTGGAGGATAAAGAATATCTGCGGCGGCAGTCAGCTAAAAGACAACCACTGTCCTCGAGAGAGATATTTGGAAAGAGTTTTTGTAGATCTTTTCTTGCTACCGCAGGGAAAAAAAAGCTGCACTGACACTAAGGGTGTGAATGTAAAATGTGCAATGGTTTAAAGTGTGTATTGAAATATTTCTTATTAAACCAGTAAATGGAGGTCAATGATTGCCTTGTGGTACGTCCAATGGATAGTTAAATAAACTAAATAAAGCCTCTCGTAGTGAAAAAGATTGGTGCTCTCATGGCCCAACCCCAGGGCCGATGGAATCTTGGGGGGCAGTCGTCGATCAGTCTGCCTTGCCCCAGGATTGCAGGTTGAAGTCTGTCTGCGGACAGACATTGACAGATTGACATGTTGATGGAGAGAGTCAAGATCGCTGCCTGATTACTGCTCATTGATTAAAGAAATAGTTTCAAAATCCAGACCACTCATCTTTGCTGAACGGATTGTTTGACCTTAGAGGTTTAATGAGTTCAGTCGTTTTGATGGAAGGTGAACACAGAGTAAACGTGAGTATGCTCTGTGAATCCAATTTGCTTTGCTTTACTCTAGTTTACAAGCGTATTATCAATCGAGAATCTTTTCGGACATACTTGCAAATGTTCTGTTTGCATTTTACAAAGTAGTTGAAGATGTGAAGCGATAGCTGTCACAGATAAAAGGTTGTTCTCATTCTTTCATTTCTTTAAATTCATCAATTTTAGGACATTTTTCCTACTTACATATTACATATGTACATATTTTCCATCGTAGATTGAGTTGGCTTCGACGGATTTAGCAACACGAGATTTCAAAACATAGGCTGGACCTTATGTTTGACTGATTGCTTACTTGATCCAATAAACAAATGTTTCCCGTGTCAGGAGTTCAACAACAGCCAATGAACATATTACATGCATAAATAGTACCACCCCTGCATATGGACGATTCGTCAGTTATGTTTGCAGTTACAACCAAACTTGCTAAGATGGTGATTGACGCATTCAATGGCCAATGAAATTCCTCCATCCATCCATTATCTATACCGCTTATCCTCACAAGGGTCCAATGAAATTCTTCCAAAATAAAAAACATGGAAACTCTTTTGAACAAAAACAAACACCGTGCGTAACTTGCGTAACACACACTTTCAAAGCCGCCGGCAGCGACATCAGGGCTGTGCACGTCATATCGCGTCATCTTTGATTTTTTTGCATTTTTTTAAAATCTGGATGTAGGATATGACAGCGCCAAGTCTTACTTTTCATTAGAACTCATGATAATTTTTGTATGTTGAAGCATTCCAGAATAGCAGCCTTTTCCCCTACGTATGTGAACATATAGTTGCATTTGGATCACCCAAATGGCACACTTTTGGTTCGCCTGGACATCCCCTTAGTAAAACTTGTGTAAAATGCTCATATTCTGTCGTGTTATTGTCAAATTCAAAATGGAATTGGAGGAGCCTTTGAGCTGTAACCCTGTTGTGTTATTTAGTCCACCACGCTAATGCAAAATTTTCCAGGCAGATTTTTGTAAAAGAAAAAAAAATAGGCGGACATAAAATCCGCCTTCTATTATGTATTCAAACTTCCATAATTCAGTGCCAGTGGTACTTAAAAATATTCTGGCAGTTGAGGAGAAAAATTCAAAGTGTTATCTTCAAAAACTATGCTGATACTCCAAATGGTGCAACGGGATAATGGTATAAATTCAAATTTTAATCAACACAAATAATTTCATACAAAGTTCATAAAATTCCTATTGCAACAGCTTGTTTTTAACCAGGCAACATTCAACCCAAAGGTCATTTCAGCACATCAGCATGCCAAGTGATGCTTTGCTAGTGCGCCGTCTTTGGCAAATTAAAGGCTGCAGATGGAACAGCCTCCAGCTGGCTGAAAGGGAGTCAATATTCCAAAAAGGGAAATACAGCCTCAAAGCACTCATGGTGTTGTGTGTGGACATTTTCTGTGTAAAAAATGTATAAAATAGGTTGACTTTTTCTATTTGCATTCAAAGCCTTTGAACAAGTCCAGTCTTTACAATTGAGTCCGTTCAACGGTAGTAACCTTGAAACATTTAGGAAATTAAAAAAAAAAGTTTTCTAAAATTACTAAGAGAAAAGACATCGTATGAAAAATTGTAATTGTCAAAGGTATTTGGGGGAAAAAAATCAGAATTTTAAAGCATTTACATTCGGGGGTGACCTGACTAATGCTGGCAACTTCTTCCATTTACATGCAGCATAACAACTAAATGCAGCTTCACTCTGTTTACTTTGAAGTCTGGGCTCCTCTAATTGATGCAAGTCTGCAGATCTCAGAGCCCTACAGTGTTTGTATTCAATCAGCGTTGATTTGATATATTCAGGACACAAACCATTCAGTGAATTAAAGACCAGTAGCACAATTTTAAAATCTATTCTGCAGCTCATTGGGAGCCAGTGTATAGCATTTAAGACTCACGTGATAGTGTTTGGATCTCTTTGTTTTGGTCAGAACACGAGCTGCCGCTGTTTGATGCTCTTTTGAGGGATTTCAGTAAGAAGACATGGATACGTTTCTCCTGGTCTGCTTGGAGCATGCAACCCTTCAGTCAGGATATGTTTTTCATATGTGATTTGATATGATTGCCAAAAGTCATGTCAGAGTCGATCAGCACCCCAAGAATTCAGACTTTGGTTTGTAAAGACAGTGACTCCAGGTGTTTTCTAACAACAATCCTCTTTTTTTTTACGGTCAAACGTGTGGAAGCTGAAGCAGGTTCATGGCTGGTAATGTCAAAAGCTGACGACACCCAAGCCAAGGCAGATGTTTGGGGAAAAGGAGGAAGGAAGAGGGGACATTTTCTAGATACCAGATGGAAGACCAGTTGGCACCGCTCTCATTACAGTGGGGATGATTTTTTTTCTTCTTCCGTGACAGCCACAAATGCTTAAAATCACACAAACACGCGCACACACACACACACACAAACTACATTATACCTCCCCAGTCCATCGTCAAGAGTACTCTCATCAATAGTGGAAAGACTAAGAATATAGATAGATAGATAGATAGATAGATAGATAGATAGATAGATATAATATAATGTAATATAATATAGATATAGATAGATAGCATTGGTCGCAGTTAAAAGATGCTAATGTCATCCAAACTTGTATTGTTACTTTTGTATACTGTATATCCAGCCAGATCACTTTTCTGCCCTCTTGGAAATTCTACTGTGTATTAAGAGGAGCTACTTGAAGTGTGACATAATGGTGGAGAACTTCCTCCCACGCTCCCCTTTGATCCAGACAGACAACAGCAGCAGGCCAAAACTAATTTAACACATGTCAGACAAAACAGTTGGACACCACCTAAGAGAGATGCTCTACCCTGATGCTCCCATTGGACTCAAGCTGAGGCTGTGCAAGACCGTAGATGACACTTGTATGCACACTCCTTGGAAAACACTCTCAGGTACCCCTGCAAAATTCACCAACATCTCGGGTTGGGAGCAAAAATTGATTGTGTGACATTGTCGATTGTGTCTGTGAAGCAATTGAGGAAAAACGGAGGGTACGACTTGGCTGTAGAGGCGCTGTTGAACTACTGTACATCCGCTCAGACCTGCGCTATGCCGCAACTCTTCCCAACAGCACTCTGAGAGTCATTATGTCAATCATATGCATTATGCATTATTCCTCCTCCCTCTAAGCGCTATTGTTGCTGAAACTATGCATTGCTGTATTTTATTGTGCTACACGACTCATGATGGTCGTTGGAAGAGTTCGCCCCTCTCATTAGGCTGTACAAACGTAACAATGGCAGCCATATTAATGCTGTGAAGATTCACAAATGATATGGTGTGACAAAATGTGTCATAGTGGTACAATATACTATTGTTTTCTTAGCTACTTGAATGTTTTTCTTTTCTTTTTTTTTCTTATATCGGGTTTTGAATAAGTAATCATTACACGCTCTGGCTATTAGCCTGTCAAACTGCATCTCTTCTCCGGCTGTAACTGCAAGGTGACAGCGTGTCGACGCTGAATAATGGTCTCTAATCAAAATACATTCGCCCACATTGTACGGCAGATATGTCAGTCAAATCGGAATTATACACCAGCAGGTTATTGTCAAATGTTGAGGTGATATGATGCACACTAACACATTTGAAATGACGCTTTCAGCTGGGAGTAAGTTCTTGTGATCACAATCAATCAAAAATGTGTTATTGTACAGTTTTCACAAAAAAGGAGAGACTTCCAGCCATTTATTGAACCCCGGGAGAACATTACCCTAAATAAATAGCATGAAAACATTCGTTGTCATCACCCCGCCAATATATTGATGATTAAACTTTTTAAAAAGTAAAACGTCTTACAGTGTGCTACATCATTTTCTGGTGTTAAATTGTATTTCAATGACTGCCCAAGCAAGGGTTTAATATTCAGACAGTGTGTAATCCTTATAAAGCTGCCACTAATTAGCAGATCATTAGGGACATCATTTGCAACTTTCAACATGTTGACCCATGACTCTTTACTACCTCAAATGAATTAGATCTACTAGAACGACACTCAGTAGAGCACACATATCCGGCAAGGTTGAAAGATTCCTCTTTGCCTAATGCAAAGGATTTCTGTCAGCGTTTGAAACAAATCTATTCATTCACATGATGTGTCTAAAGGAGGACTGGTGACGTCGAGCTGTTACACTACTGAGTCTTATCGGCATAGCGATGACATTAATGTAGCAGATGTATCTAAAAATGTACACGCCTTAACGGCATACTCATGGTGATGCTCTAGCTTTACAATGAGATATGATACCATGTCTGGTTCTAAATAGATGGAGGGTGAAAAGAAATCATTGTGCAGCCACCCTAATGCCTTTGGATGTAATAGCCTATTAGATTCCTGCTTTATTGCGTGAGCACTGCAGTAGTCACAGCAGGATTTCTCTTCCCAACAGACCAAGCATATTCCAACCACAACAACGACCTTCTGGTCAGTTTTCACACGTTGGATAGTCTTTTTTTTCAATTGCATCCATACTGAAGTCACTGTGAAATAAAAATTCAAGGACCCGGGACAAGGTAAATCTAACGTTCAGCAAATCACTGACATTTTGTTAATGTACCTTATGAACGTAACATTAGTCCTGTGGAGGGCTAGTTATATTTTCATTTTGATTACTGTCAAATTTGTGGTTTATTACCAAGGTGAAAAGTGCAGTACATGTTTCCGACCAGTGTGTATATAAGTTTTGCTCAGTGTAGACACAGCAAGTGTAGTACTCCAAGTGGCAATTATTTGTAGGGTGAGGAAATATTTGTTTCCTCTCAAGATGTCTTCATTTTAGTTTGAACACTTCCAAAACTTCGCGCAGTGTTAATCATATTATCTTACTCCTTGTCAGCCATTCTTCGCTAATAAACACACAGTCAACTGTAATATGTCACTTGCTAAAATACTCGCTACTCATGTGAAGTTGCTCAAAGACTGTTTATGCCTTTTTTTAAATTAATGCCTTATGTTTTTAAACAAGAAATGCTAAGTTTAAACTAAAATGTCTGTGTACTGGAAATTGTCCCACAGTAAACAAGTTTACACTTGAAAATGTGAATTTAACTAATAGAAATGCTTGATTATTTAAAGCGGAGGTCAACGCAAACACATTTTTTTCAAGAATATGTTCCCAGCAGGCCTACTAGTTGAAACATGGCATTCTGATTAATATTGTGTTTGTGGAATATGAGTTAAGCAGCAAAATCCCCCCGCCCCTTTTTTGCCATCATTGGGGGCGGCCATTTTGTCTCTTCTGTCGACTGAAAATGACATCACAACTACTCAGGGCTCAGGTAACGACCAATCACGGCTCAGCTTCAGAAAACTGTTCAGCTGTGATTGGTCGTTACCTGAGCCCTGAGTAATTGTGATGTCATTTTCAGTCGACAGAAGTGACAAAATGGCCGCCCCCAGAGATGGCTAAAAACGGGTGGAATAACTCTTATTCCACAAACGCATTATTTAACAGAATGCCTTGTTTCAACTAGTGGGCTTGCGTAGAACATATTCTTGAAAAAAAATGTGTTTGTGTTGACTTACTCTTTAAAAAAAGAAACCGGTTGGTTGCGCATTGTTAGAGGAAATGTTTGATTTTCTCTTTTGTATTCATAATTACCGGTACTCATTAATTAAGCAAACATTTAATTTATCCGAATATGTGATTATTTTGTAGAATTGTCAGTAGGTTGTTCAAATGCTAAAATATTCAATACCTGCAGCCCTACAACTCCCTGGTTATGTTGTTGTACTTGTTGCAGCTCCCTGGGATCAACCTGCAAAAAATTGCAGTTATTTCGAGACTTATTTTTTAAACACATCTCTCAAATCACTTTAAATGGTCTTTAAGTATTCTGACTTTTTCTCTTGCTGTTTCTTTTTTATTTTTCTACTCAGCAGGTTCAGTGGTCATTCCAGTGCTCGTTCTAGATGTATCTTCCGTTTGGGCGCATCACACTGGGCAGTGCACAGGCATCCTAAATACAATAACAGTCCACAGCTGAATGGAGAGCAAAGGTCCGCTGGGACATGAGGAAACAGTAAATGGTCAAGGGGGTTGGACTGAGGAGGAAACAACAAATCCCTAATTCAATTGGCTGAACCTTGGCAACAAGCCTCTGGTGACTCCTCCTGTGGAATCAGTGGAATCAAACAATTCGGCTCAAACAGCCTTTGAGATTTTCATTCACATGCACAAATGCACTCTCACAAATTGACACAAACGCACATTTCCCCATGCACATAGTTTGGTTTTATTTATACTACGGTCCTATACGGAGGTTTCAAAACATTTGATATTTGCCACCAAACAAGTAAAATAATGACTGAAATGTCATTTTTCGCGGCGAACTGAATTGTAATCGTCAGTAGGTCAGTGCGTCTGTTAGAAGTCAGAAGTCTGTTGGTCCGTCAATGTCGCCCCCCAAAAAACGTCAGCAAAACAGGCATCCGTCAGTGACGGACCTGACGGGAGCCGTTTGTAACGATTACTCTCTGACAGATGCAAATCCACTTCTGTCAGTGCTTATTCCGTCATTTTTATGTGTCCCATCATTCGTCAGCAAACCGGGTGTCCGTCCGTCAGTGAGGGACCGGTCCGTCAGTCTGGTGGAATGCCCACCTCTGCTCATTTGTACAGTGATCATTCCATGACGTTCCCGGCGGTTAATTTGTTAGCCAGTGCGATTATGAGCCACTGTGATTATTACAAATGGAAAGCGGTACACATCGGTATTTTTAACCTATATACACAGGGCGATAAACTAAGGAAACAGAGCCAGTAGTGGATTGTGCTTGAAAATAAGCAACATTAACAAAACCAACCAAAGTTGCATCTGCTGTGATGCTGCATCACCTGTGTCAATACGGTCGCCTGTGTCGCCCCGTGCTTGTGCAAATAGCAATATTATGCCCCATACCGTTGGAGATAATTGGAACAAAGTGGGGGATCGATGCATAAGGCACACACGTACACAGGCAATATAAACAGCCTCGTCTTCACACAGGCACAATGATTCACATACGCGGTGTGTGCTGGGCTACTCCAATCAATACAAGTCAGGGGCAGGATTTTCCTCTGCATTCCTTCGGCATTGAACGTAGATAGGCTTGCTTCTTTTGTGTAACAAATTAGTTGTTTCATCTACACTCCTGGAAATGCACCTCCCTAATTTGAGGCCAGGAGCAAATTACTCCGAATATTCTTGCGTGCGCATACGGATGCCCATGCATTGTGTGTGTGTTCTGTTAAATATGAGAGCTTCTCTTAAGGGAAGTGAGGGCAGCCAACTGAAACTAACAGGCGGCTCTGTGCAAGCGTGCTGATGGCTCTAAGTGGATGTGTGCTGATGTAGGAAGTTACTACGAACCATTAAAACACGGAAGGTATTTGATCGTGGCCTCCAGTCATCCGTTTTGCCCAGGACTACTACTCTATAAAAGTCTGCTGTTAAGTCTCTTGTTGTCGCTGATGTGAAGCCAAAATATTTACAGAAATGATAAGGCCATAAACCCTGGGACATGGTTTCAGTGTAATGTAACCCATTTGCTGTCAATTAGATATTCTTAGCATACAACAAAGCTTGTGAACAGAATAGAAATGCTCACATACAAATTGAGTATGGATGGGTATAATTATTGGCTCGTTTTGATTCCTAAGAGTCAGGTCAATTGTGTGCTGATAATTATTTTCCCTTTGCCAACTGCCTATTCTTAAAAGTAAGTGTATTGAAGTGTATTGTATTTTGGACAAACATATTTGGGGTATTTTAAATGTGTTCTTTCATGCTTGCTAGCGGCAGCATATAGGATAGTGAATGTCTGCCTTTTTAGCAGCGGTGTATCAGGCACCCCGAGTTACAATGATAGAGCCATTGATAAAACTCTAGTCCCTTGCAACATTAGGAAATAGAGAGTAAGCGTCACTGAACACAGCTAAGACACCATATAAAATAAGTGTATTATTATTTTATGTTTACAGCCTCTATACACTTGACGCACGGGCAGGTTCTACGCTTGCACGGCTTATTTCCACCCTATTTATCAAATGGTTCCACTGAATGTAATTGTGTACCGCGGCCCAGGAGTCTGACACAAATGCTTGAAAAATAATATCAACATATGCCCTGTGATTGATTGGCGACCAGTCCAGGGTGTTCCCCAACTCACAGTCAAAACTAGCGAGGTTTACCTGCGCCTCTAATGAGGATTAGCAAAATACAAAAAGGATGAATGGATGTTTGATTGCCTCTTAAGTTCTGGGCCAAACTTACACATTTCCTGCTATATAGAACACATAGCCGCCGTTCTGCATGTGTAGAGAATTTGCAGTTCGCTTCCGACCCTTCTGCACCGCCCACCATCCATATGGATCCATTCGACACAGTCCAGAAACATGGCCTAAACGCTGACTTTGAATTTGAATGATATGAATAGCAAAAGGGGTTGAAAAAAAAAACTAAGCAACGGAACCACATTATATAATCTTTATTCCACCAAATGAGAGACTGTTGGCCACGGCAAAACCATCATTATTAGATCATTATTGGGATTTACTGACTATTGTCAACATTGCGGGAGAAATGCTGTAAGGGTAAATCATTGGAAATAAAGTAGGCTAAAAAAAAAAAAAAAAACGAGGTGGAGAGAAAATGAAAAATGTGAAGACCATTGTGCTGCTGTCTAAGAGTGGCAATGTAAAGACAATAAAATTTATACAGTCGAGCTACCATCTGATGTTATCAAGACAATTCAAGCCACAATGCAGGCTTACATGGCCTTTTATGACCAGAAATAGATGGTGGCCAATGTGTTGAATCCAGTCGATGCATAATAACCATGTTATTGGAGAAAAACAACCAATGAGGGAGCTATAAATGCAGGCAGAGGGAATAATTGGAGCAATACAAAGATTCAAGAAAGGTCCAGAAAAATAAACCTGGTGAGATTAATTTCATTTGACGATAAACGTCAGGAGTTGCCTCCAAGGGTTTGCGAACGCGTTACTTCACTGAGGCAAAGCTGAGCAGACGACAAATAATTTGGGGAGCTCCCTCTGTTAGAAGTGATGTCCGCTGTCATACATTATTGTACAAAGCATACATTAAAATGTCTTAGTCAATATGTGTGCTTGTTTGGGTGGTAGTTGCCTGGATTGTGTAAGCATCAGCTCAGACTTGTTAAAATTCTGCTTGAGGTGAAGTCCACACAGTAGATGTCAGCCACAAGTCAACTCGACAAGCCGGAACTTCGACTTGGACTGTCAGAAAATTGAAGAGTTAAGTGTAGTTTGAGAGACAGCGCAAAGAATTTGCGGGAGGTGAATGTCACAGTCTATCAGTTTCATTTTTAGGAAAAAAGAGGACGGGGCCCAGGACAGAAGCCTGGGGAGTCTCTCGAGGAATACAGGCAAGGAATACATTCACTGTTATTCCACCAGTTTTATATATATATATATATATATATATATATAAAACCAACATTTTTATTGATTTTGATTTATCATTTCATTTTTAATAATAAATCAGTTTCATATAGTTTTCATTTTGTATTATTATACCATTTCTATCAGCATGTTTGTTCAATGATCTGTTGAGAGAACTCGTTAGGTTCTACAGCCTTCTTGTGCGTTTTTAACTTCAGTTGCCAAATATGTTTTTTCCTTGATAAGAGGCTAGGCAATAGCCATCACAAGAGTTGACAGGTGTGATTGTACCAACTGAATACCTCCCTCAGAGGACAAAAACATATTCCATTCGTTAAAGCCCAACGATTTGCTTACCAGCGTCTTATATATACGGCGGCCTTTTCCTGGAGTTTCTAGGCTGACAGACAGTGGTTAGCAGTCAGCTATGAGAGCATGGCTGTGTGTCAAGTAACTGACACTTGAATGGCCCCCTCACTCACCTTGTGGTGTTGGGGTGTCAACACCTTTGTCTGGCTTTGACAGAAAAGTCGGCGCTGATGGATGTGACATAGCCACTCCTTGACATTAGTGCTCGCTTTGAGAGTTCCATAGGAGTCCAAACCTTTCTCACCTAAAGATTTAAGATGTCTTTGTGTCCGACACACAAAAAGTCAGAATAAGGCATTCATTCCTCAGTGATCCATCCAAGTATTGAATCAGCCATTGTGTTCTGTCTGTTAAGGTAGCGAGCAAAGCATCTTTGAAATGTTAAAGCTGATACGTGGGATTGGTCCATAGCCAAGTGTCCAGCAGGAGAAGCCAAAGAATGGACAAACCGATTTGATAACAGCCAAATTAGTTACAGTCCAATAAAGTTACATTTTGCCATGATAGGTAAAAAAAAAAGTCAAGGCAGTTTCTGAACCGATTTTGAGTTAACACTATTGAAGCTGAGCTATGTTCAAGTGTCCTTGTGGGTTGTTATTTGTCAGGTGTATGAGGTAAGTGACTGTTTTTAAATGTCCTAAATCCATATGCCTCAAGTCTGTATTTTTTAAAACGTTCACAACATTTTAAGATGTGCATTTGTGCCATCTGACGAACTACACTGTGAAAACTTCAATTATTAACTATGAATTTTGGCCTGAAATAATTTCTCCTCTGCATTGTGGGTTGGATTTAGAATCAATAATTAAAAAAGGAAAAACATTATTTGCCACAACACCAATGGAAAGTACTTACTGTTGTTCTTGGGACTAATATACGAAAATATATTTGATGTCTTGCCATTTTTAATTTCCACTCGTTCTTTCTAAGATAATGATGTGCATTTTGCCAGACTGGATAGATACAATAAATAGAGTTGTCGCACAAGTTGAAAGATGGCTTTACTTTAGTTTGTAGTCAATATACTCTCATACAGTTTTTTAAAGAGCCAGGATGGAGGTTTTTGACCGGAATTGAGTTGTTGTTAAATAAATAATAAAGACATATAGGGTTACTTCTTTCCCCATCTGTGAATGGTGTGAAAGCAATACACCCAGATGCAATTTTTTGGACCTTTTTGAAGTAATTTAAAAAGTGATGGCCCTTTGATTTACATTTGCTTCATTCATGTTGGGTAAAATTAACGAGCAAATTACCTATGATTGTGTTGCGTGTCCACGCTTGTGTTGCATGGAGAAATAGAGACGCCATAGCAGAGGTCTGTGCCTCTATTTTAAGGATTGCGTGTATGCTACATTTGGTGAATTACGCTCAGGCTCCCGTTTCCGGTTATTCACGTAATATAGGACATCCAGTCACTTTCTCCTCAGATCATCTGTATGTGATCCAAATGGTGCACGGGAATGCTTGGGTGCGTTGTGTGGAGCACTGTGATGTTGGGGGCGGACGTTTAACAGATGAGATCAGCCACCTCCCAAGATAGTAATGTTCAATTATCTGTAACCAATTAGCACCTTTGACGAAAAAGACAAAGGGAGAGTATTAGAAAATGTTAATAAGCTCACATTGACATGGAATATGGCCGTGAGTGTAGTATACTAATAGAAAATGAATGGATTTATTTTCTTTTATTTTTAGAACAATAATAAGTGTGTGCATTGTGCTCTCCAGGCCACATCAGCTACACACAGCTGTGGCCTCCACGTCCCGCCCCCGCTGCATTTACACAGGTCCCCTGGGTGCCTTTGGATAACACAATTGGAGCATGTCGGGGGTCAGCTTTAATTTGATGGGGAGCGAAAGCAAGTCGTCGACTTATTTATTTCATGCAATTAGAAGACTCCAAAAGAATTAGTTCCATATCTGTCCGTGATGCAAGTTCACATTTGTCTTCAGTAATTGAACACAATCTTTTGAGCCGTCCGCAGCTTTTTTTGCCTCCATTTGATTGGAGACGTGACTAATCGACATTCAATTCCGCACAATCAACAGAATTCTTATGGTGACGGTGAACTCAACAACAAGCAGTTGTTTGGCAGATATGCGGCAAACAATACTTCTTAAAGGAGGCCGCGTGCTTGTTTGGAATTAAAACCTAAAACAAAGAGAATTAAACGTTGTGCATTCAATCACACCACACGATTTATATACCTTGGCTGGATGAATGGTAAAACATAAAGCATACTGCCATTGGTGGGCTAATGAATCCACCACTGATGTTGCAGTGAGTATAACAATACTCAAAGGCATTTCTTATCCTCAGTGAAAACCATCTATTATTGCTGCATCTTACTGAGTCATTTAGGGTGTATTCACACTAGAAAAGTCCTTTTGATCGCTTGTTTGGTCAAGACCAAAAGCAGACTTAAATTTGTTTTCATTTAGTGTGGTTGACATTCACACTGTACTTTTTGCAAGTAAGCTACATTCTGTAAACACATCAAATTATGTGACGTATGGTACTCCCATTAGACATAAATGACGAGGGTGGCATACCGGGTAGAAAACCGGAAATGCCGGAAAACATGGAAGTCGTACGCGTTATTTTCTTGCTCTGCTTATTATTATTATTATTATTATTATTATTATTATTATTATTATTATCAGGAAAACCTGATGTCCTTGAGAAATAATGAGGGCAGATTTGGAACCAGCGCAAACAATGCATCCAATTTATAAAAACTTTTGTTTTTTTAATTGATAGAAATTTGTTGACCAGTGTTATCGGACTTTTCAAATGGATGCATAGATGTAAGGTGCCATCTTATAGGTTATCACCTTCATATGACACAGTGTTTAATCTTGCAGAATAACACTTTGTTTTCTAGCTAGATTACAGCGAATAAGACAAATGTGATTTATCGGAGAGCAAACAACAGGAGCCAAAGGAGCTGCCGGCTGTCAAAGCAAACGATCGTTGCTTGAGTCCTGCTTGAGCTGCTTTTTTGGATTTGCTTTAACTCCCAAAGGAAATCTGTGCTTGTGCTTGTTCATAAGGAAGAACACAAGCGCTTTATGATTTTGGTTTGTATATTTCGTAGACCAATGTCCACAATGAGTTATTTTATGTTTATATTTGGTCATTCGATCAGGACGAAAGCAGGACTTTGAAAGTGATTCTACTGATTTGGTGTGAGGGGGAGCTGCACACTGGAATGTGTTTGAATGAGCATGCATGCGTGAACATGCATTAATGAGATATGAATGTGTGAGATTGAAATGGACAAGCTCAGTGCTTTGCTGCAAGTCCCCTGGTAGGCTCGACCTAAAGCGGCGTAGTGAATACGTAGATGGTTCGAGGCAACCCCCAACTGTGGACAACCCTAAGTACGAGTTTTCAAAGTATGTCGCCTTACATCTTGGTGTGGTTATGTTTGGTATGTAACAAAAGAGAAAAAAACGAAGGACCTTATAAGGAGCGAGACACAAATTGTTTCTTAGAACTGTTATTCCTCTAGCTGTCGTCACTTTTGGCTGTGCGCTCTGAGATGAAATGCATCTCTGGTTTCAGTAGAGCCGCTGTGACCATGACGACGGCTTTGAGATAGCCACAGGTAACACTCGTTTCGTACTTGCTCCATTGTGAGAAAGCAGTAACCCAAAATATGTGAACGAGGAAAACTTCATTAGGAATTCAACTCTGTTAAAATACTGTTTATATGCACAGAGAGCAGAGCTCCGACTTTTCGTACAGTAGTGTTACGACCCTGGGCTAGTCAACCTTGGTTGTGGCAGCGCCATGGGTGCTAACATGGGCTTTGGCCTCCCTCCAACACATCAGCAGCTCATTAGTCAATCAGTTGTATTCCATCGTCTTGATTTACTGAGCAAAGAAAGTAAATTAGATGTCAATATCCAAGTATGGCCTTACATGAGTGTTATGACGTTTCTTTGGGTTGAACGATGAGAATCGATCTGCAGCTGTGAGGTGGCCGTTTGTTTGTTTTTGGATTATTTTTTTTTTAGACAATTAGGTATGGTATTTGTTAACATTGAGGCAATTTTATTAAATATACAAAAAGTAAGGTACAGTTGTAGAAAACAACACTTCCCCAAATGTTGGGGTTGGAATTAATCGGTGTATCTTGTGATAACCTGAATCATACTGTAACAGATGAAATAGTCCTGGAAAAGCCCCAAATAAGTCCTGAAAAATAATTTCAAGAAAAGAGTGGGTACCCTGTGCAATGCCCAACCACACAATGCATAAACTAACTCATACAGCGCATGTACATAAATCATCACCGGGGATATTTTGTGTCCAAAGTGGTTTATGCGCCTCTCAACACGCAGGAAAGGCACCTGATGCCATAACTAGATTGCGATATAAAGGTGATGGTTTGAATATGTGTGCTAACAGGCACTGGCCTTGACTTAAAGCACTAACAATCACAGCGAGCTAGCTCCGTATGATGCCAAACGCTCCCTTGAGGCAGAGGTCACCTGTCAGCTTCCCCATTGAGACACACGGAACACATTGCCAATTTAGCGCCATTCTCGCCTTTGTAATGCAGCATGGCATCTGCCCGCCTTTGTTCGCTGACCTTTGAATAATTCAGGCCCGGCAAAATGCTATACACATTTTTGATCAAAAAGGCACGATTGATTAAGAGGAGGCGGGGCCATGAGTTTTATGTTGCGGATGCTGAAAGATTTCTGTGGGTTATTAACACAATCAATCCCATGACCACACATTTTCATTTCTGTTCATTTTAGGCCTAAAATTATCACTTGATTTCATTGTATTATTATTCATTTAAGTGCAGTAGTGCTTTGACTTACAGCTTGTAACACAACGTACTTGTAAATCTTTTTTTTTTTTTTCTATTGGAAATATGAAATGTTACGAATCCGTTGCTGCCCAAAAATAAACTCCACCATTTTTCGTCACATTTTTGATTAAACAAAAAGCGGTATTGTATAAAATCATAAAATATAGAAAAAGAAGATGAAAATGACTAAGTTGGGTATATGAAGTGTACTTGCTGTAGGTACTGTAGTATCCGTGCACTGGAGGTGTGACTTTAAGTGTTGTGGCCTTGTGAGTTTATTTTGGTCAAGAACTGGAATTCTTGCAAGTGTTTTATTTTTTTTTGTTTTTTTGTTTTTTTTTGTCGTGTAGTGCATGGGCCAAGGACATTATATTTCTTTGAGAACTGTGATATAGGTGTAGATACAGACTTTGGTACAAACCACTCCAGGAGTAAAAATTAACTTTAGGTTAACTTCAGCCTCCCTTTGCAGAGACAGGAAGTAGGCTTCGAACGAACAAAACCAGATTCAGGCTCTATTGAACAGCTTTCTTTCTTACTAATAATACAATATTGTCATGATATGCTGGTTTGAACTAAACCATAAATCTTGGGAAGATAAAGTGATTTTCTGTCACTGAAATAGAATATAATTTAATATTTGGTTTGTGGTAGGAACCTAGCCAGAAGGAATGAGATCATTCATTCGCCTCGCCTTTGAATGATACCACACATATTATCCTAGAGGAAGTTGACCTCTGCACAGGGTTAAAGAAAAAAATGAAGATTGTATTATCTGTTAAGTTTTCCTGTCCCCTCACCCTCTGATGAATGGCAGCAGATTATGGGATGGTGACCATACACCTTTTGCTTCAAAGCTTTGTCTCCAGGAATGCTTTTGTTAGCCCGGAGGCATCGATCACAATAGAAGTTCACCTTTTAAACTATTCATTTGAAGAAGCAGTGGAAACAGAAAGCATTTGCTGAGTTATGGGCTCTACCTGGACTGTACATCATCCTCCACCAGCACCCGTTTGACAGTGTGTGTGCTCATGTGTGTGTGTGTGTGTTTTTGGTGCATACGTCATCCTGCTGCAATTCCTATTAGACTATTCTTGTTAGGGTGATTCATGATTTTGATATCCCTCAGGGTTTTTGTAGAAATGAAAATGTGCTTCTCAAGCTGAGGGGGAATCTGGAGTCAGGCCGTAAGGCAGCATTTTATGAGCAGTCTCTGTATGTATGCATGTATGTACGTATGTATGTATGTATGTAGACCTGTTTATTTTTGTGTTTTTTATGTTATTGCTTCATTTAATGAAACCTGTCTTTCTTATGTGCAGTTTTACCCTCATTGTTTGGTCTATCCTTAACTGCACAACAGTTGTGAGCTCAAGATTTATCGTTTACCCTTACTCTATCCTCTGCATTGACTCTGTAGCTCTTGTAGAGTTCTCTCTCTAGTGTTACCTTGAAAATTATACAGGGACTCAATGTCAAAACAATGCCAAAGGTCTGCCGGTACAAAGGGGAAAAAGTCCATTTGTCTGAGGGATGTTAATTTAACAGTATGTTGACTATTGTAATGCGGTGGTCTAGAACTGCACCGCATTATACTCAGTGTCGGTTGTAATATTAACTTGAGGGTCCTAATAATGTAAATATGTGGTAAGTCGAGCCTCAAACACCAAATGCTTTGCTCTTGATAATGCCACTGCAATTATGCAC
Source organism: Filicampus tigris (assembly GCF_054856515.1). Taxonomy (NCBI): domain Eukaryota; kingdom Metazoa; phylum Chordata; class Actinopteri; order Syngnathiformes; family Syngnathidae; genus Filicampus; species Filicampus tigris. Next base: position 11,395,453 of record NC_141233.1, on the reverse strand, counting down.
AAATCTGCGTTCTTGTTGGAAAAATCATTTGCGAAGCACTCCAATGACTATGTTACTGAGAAGGGGAAACCTTTGCTGAAAGGCCCCTTTAACATTGAGCCTACAAACATCAAAAAGGACCCCATGAAATGTATTTTAAAATGACAGCAGTTACATATATATGTATATATCGCTGGTGGCGTGCGGAATCCCAGTTACCTCCAAAATCATCCATTTTCAGGAGACGCCAAAAATGGCATATTCTTCCAATCATTATCATTGCATCGTCAAAGAGCGCCAGCCATTTTCAACACTTTAGATCGGTCAAAAATGTGTAAAACTAACACCCACACTTGTAGACTGACCAATATTATGGATTTGTGAAAAAAGCAAACTCACTGTATTGGATGGTAAGCACCGAAGATGAGTCACATGATCTTTTCATTATCCTGCATTCTCCGCATCGGTTTATTATGTTGAATTAATTTTCCAAGCACCCAGACAAAACAAATAGATGGCACATTACAAAGACAAATGTCATCTAGCAGCATTCCTTCCTCAAGGAGAATCCATTGTAAAACAATTTGCACGTCTGCTTGACAGGAAATCTAAAGGTAAGTGACTTGTCCTTTAATCCGGCAACTGTCATCAAGTAGCGTCGCAGTTATTACTCGTAGTTCACAAAATGCATCTTTTGGATTTTAACGGGTGTAGGTTGTATTCATTGTCACTCAGTAGACATACTTTAGGTACAGTGGCAGACTATGAATTCAATGGTTGCATTCATGATTGCCTTGTTCAATTTAAATGAAACATTTTTGAAGTGGCGTACAACTGCACTGCTTGTTTCTAATATCGTAGTTAATTAAATTGTCACCCAAACCAGCGGTGCCCAACCGACGAGCCATTTAGTACTGAACTGCACAGAGAGACTGAGCGAAAAAAAATGTTATTGAACATCAGAGTTTGCAAGAAGTTTTATGTTGAAAATCAGGTGCATTCAATCCTGTCTGGCTCACGTGGTGCAGTAGTAAAAAAGTAAGCCCACAAGCTAGCAAAAAAAAAAGAGTAAAACACAAATGTCTCCGGAGAGCTTCTTCGGAAAAGAGAAAAGGCCAAATGATGAGCCATCAGAAGAAGAGGCTGCAACTTCCAAGAAAAAGACAGCTGCAAGAGACGATATCAGCAGCCCTACCTAAAATAGGCTTTTATCGCTACAGGTGACACGCACCAAGCCCGCTCTGCGTAATATGTGGAGAAAAGCTCGCAAATGAGCCAATGAATCCTTCTAAACTGCTTCGGCACATGACGCCCCGCATTAAAAGACAAGACCTGGATTAAAAACAAGGCGGAATAATAGAGATTGCCAAAAAAGCATATTCCTTGCTTCCATTTCCAATATCCCGCCTTTGTAAAGTTGCTGAAATCATGCCAACCGAATGTCTTGGTACGACTGTACCTCTCTGATAGTGTCAATCGAAATTGATAAATGCATTGACAGGCGAGCGTGTGTATTCTGCGATATCGAGAATGTAGAGCTACAAAAGCCAGATTGCGTGTCGTCATTCACACATGCCACAGCGTCGTCGCCTGCGCATCACTACATGTCTGTCTTTTACAGGCATGCAAACCATGGATCACCTATGTTCGGGCCAATTATTTTAAGGAGTGGAAATTAAAATATATTTAAGTGAGAGAACAAACAGATGTGTACCCCCTGTAATGTGAGTGAGCAATGATGCAGTAGACAGATTTAATAAAGCAGGCAGTATGTTGGCAATAAGCTGCGCTAAAGCAAGCTTGATTCCATCTATTAACACTGTTTACCATCGTCTTTATTGCCCCGAGATGAATTGCAGCCGTTAGCGTAAACTGGACTAAATAAGACACATTTTCCCGTATTTATTGCGGGCTGTTGTAAGACTAACAAGAATGAAAGTAATCACAAGTTTATGAATGTCTCACTGGAAATGTGACGCTGCATATGTTGGCCTTGTTCTCTTTAACTGTTGTGTGCGTGAATACATTTCACAGCCAAATAGTGCGGCGATAACAATCTGCCGGTTGGTGGAATGCTGGTTGCAAAGGAAACACCCATGCTACTATAGTTATGCTAGCTTCCCATCCTGACACTAAAATATAGAAATAAAAACTTCAAATAACAAGTTGTGTTGAGTCAAGCGGGTGCAATGAAGTGGGAAAATATAATGCTCTTGTCCATGGTTGCATAATCACAGTACCGTGTTTCAAACATCCAATTTGTTTGATTAAAAAATGCGAGATCTGATTGTCTTGTAGATACTGTTACATCAACTGGATCTGGTTAGTCGCTGGACCATTTGGACCCAATTCGAGTGGACTGTAACACGTGAAAGTGAGAACAAATGAATGTGCCTGCCCCTTTAATTGAATTGGATTGGAATGTGCCACTTGGCAATCTTTGCGAGGAAAAAACAAAGCCTGATCGCTAACAAACAGGCAATCAAAACATTTACAATTACAAAATTGGCCAAATCATAAAAAACAATTAATGATATGCATTTCTATCCAACGCACTCGCGCTTTCTTTATACAAGGAAATCATACTTGAATTTATTTGTGCACATTTTCTTATTTTATAAGTAATTATATGAATTTTGTCTGGTCCAAAATGAACTTACTTACATTTATTTGTCTTTATATTTTTTACGCTTAAACATTTTCTTGTTTTGCACCAAAAATTAAATGATCGTTTGAATGATTTCAATTTACCAAAATAATTGTGATTGATATTTTGTTCATAATCGAGCAGCCCTACATTCAAACTTCCAGAATTATTAAAACATATATTTTTATAACCAACATACGTGTTTGTATATTGGGGAAAAATTTGAAAGCAGTATTAAAAATATGTAGCATATTGGCAGTGCAAAAGATAAAGCGCGAGATAGTCGGGGACTACTGTACTTTAATACCAAACACATTTTCGGTTCCGAAATATTGATTATTTTCTACAAGAGCATTAAAAGAGAATAACAGTAATGCGGCAATGATGTCATGTCATAGCCAGAGGACAGTGGCGCATAATGTGAGTGTCCAATCACATTGCACTGATGTCATCCCTAACTGCTTTCCATCTCCGGGAGGAATCTTATTATATTATCTGGGGATTGCTATGATATGGTGTGATGTAATAACCATTGTTATTGTCCTTTCTTTATCACACCCAGATTTGACTGCAGGGCTTATCTGCCTCCTTGTAAGAAACGCCAGAGGAGGTGAGAAAGATTGAGCCCAAAAAAAAAAAACCTAAATAGTGCTCAGATATATAAAAAAAAAATAATAATAATAAAAAAAAAAGGCAGTTGTGACAAGACTGTCAAATGAACACTGGTCCTCCCAAGAGACCTTTACCCTCAGGGAGCACTGTGATCACCGCAGTGCCTTGTGTATGTGGATGTGAGTCACAGCAGGTGGCGCCTGTATGAAGTATCACACAGTTTATTTATGACAGCTCCCCTGCTGACGCTCTGAGACTGAAAACAAGCTGCTCACAAGTCAGAGCATCACGGTTGTGACACCAGACACTCACTCTCTCCACCTGCTCTTTCTTGTTTGCTCACAGTGTTAGCCTTGAGCCACAGTGACCAAAGTATTTGATTGCAACGGTACATTCATGTTCATACTTATACAGCGATACTGTAAGATACCAGCTTAATTCTTTCCGTGACCACTCTGGTAACTCAAAACAGTTGTTTCAAATCATTGCTCGCCATTGAAATGAATGGAAATGTCATTAATTCATTCCAGGCTTCACAAAAATAACACCAACAAAAATATGTGATTTTAATTTACTGCATAAGGAAAATGTCACTCCATAATGTTGTACTTTAGAAAAACGTATTGTAATAACCTGAGGCAGAATGTGAAGAATTGAAATGTGTGCATCGTAATTCATTGCGGGTCTGAATTGCATCCTAATCTTCCTGACACCATTAAAAAATGTAATATCATTCATATACAAGACATTCAGTGCATTTTGTATTTCCTCATGGCGAACTCATTCTCCTTATTACAAATCAGTCTATGAATCAAATAATCAGATTGTGATTGTTAGATAAGGGACCCCCTGTGCTTTAACCCCCAGATTAGATCCCTGCAGGGGTAGTTTAAAATGCATTACAGGAGTCCTCGTTTTACAAGAGTCCAATGTCCTAACTGGAGTGCTTTGTGTCCAATCAGGACCATGGCAAACTTGTAATAGGTGGCCCATTACAATCAATCTGCACATGGCATGTGAAAATGGAGGACTGAGAGCGAGCGAAATGAAAAGCGTCGACAATATCAGCTTCCTGGGACTTGTGGAACTGTTGTGCCGGTTGCTTAGTAACTGTAATACTCCCAGATACAACTGCGGAGTGCGCTGCAAGTAAGCCGTCCTCCATTTTACGTTTACTCCCCCCCACCCCACCGCACCCCCGCCTTCTTTCAAAAGCAGCTTTTTGTGTAGCCGAACTATGATTGATTTTCTTAATGATACCTTTTGTATCCCTGAAATCCGATGATTAAATGAAGGAAGTACAATTAGTTTGCTAATTTGAATCCACCATGTTTTATAAATGTTTTTACAGCTGCCAGATCCAAAGAAAAGTTTTTTTTGTTTTTTTTTTAACGCTTGTAACACGCAGATTGCACCTGCAGTGAAATTCTCTTTCTTCTTCCCATCCTGTCCTCGTTTTTCAAGAACTGTCTCTTTGAGATTTTCAGCCTCACTGCAGGCATTCCAATAGATCCATCAATTGGGCAAAGCTGTGTGTCTCAAACATACGAGTCATTCCCTCTGGGTATGCGCACACAAATGTACAGGCACGCACATAAATGGACAATCTGTGTTGTTTGTTTCACTGGCCGCTGTCTCTGAGGAGATGATTGGTTCTGTCCTCTCTTGCGGTTCCCTCTTTTTTTTTTTTTGGTGGGGTGGGGGGGGGGGGGCACATATGCATTACAGCGAGCCGTAGTACTGCCTCACGTCATAACGTATTTCTTCTCGGAGGTCAGTCCTCTCTGTGCCTTTCGTGACTGATTACACTGCTGTCAGTCACCAGCGGGTGTGAACCTTGAGCAGTGTTTGCATGGACGATTGCTTGGATGACACGCACCGCTGACTCATCAATAACAGCAGAGCAACAGGGTAGTCAAATTGGGAGATGCGTACATTGCGGTGAATTAATTTCAAGTGGACGTGCTGTGAACGCCATTTTGAGGTTCTCCTTTTAAAGCCTTTCACACTCCTCATATAGAGACACGCTGTTGTTCCAACAGTTGTCTAATCATGTATTCTGTCTTTGTCCCTTTTTGTTCTGTTTTATTTTATTTTTTTCTCTTCCTTCCTCTCGCTGTCTGTTCAACCCCCCCTTTTGTCTTCTTGTGGACACCAGTGATGGCTTCCAAAGGCAAAGTCAGAGGTGAGTGGTGGCCATGTTTAGTTTAGCTCCATTTAGGATTAGAATTACATGTGTGGCTTGTTAGCCTAGATTCCAACAAGCAGTAAGTAGCATTCACTTTGGTATCTCAGGAATGGTATGCATATACTGTATTGCATTTCCATTGGAGTGAGTTACCAAATATCCAACCCATACTGTCCCACATTTGTGTAACTTTTGCTTTGGGTCCCAGCGGTCCACTTTGGTTTGCTTTTGTAACGTGAAGCTAGACACTCATCCATTCATTTTTCCATGTTATAATAGAAGCCATTCAAATAGGAGTCTGCACTGGAAGAAAGATGGGAAGAGGCAGTGCACTGCGTGGTACTTTTTCATTTATTTTGTTTGATTAATATTTGGCAAATTCCCTGCAGAACTGTCTCGAGACAGGTGAAAACACGAGCTTGATAAGGTTTTAGCGATTCAAACCGTGTGGTGACAAAATGAAGCACAGTTTGACACGCAATTTGAGCGACGCACATTAAAACATTTATTACGAAATTTCGGAACAAACTGTCTTTCCTTTGTCTATAATGTCAGTATACGCAAGTGAAAGTGTAGTCAGACTTGCTGACAGGCGGCTGTTTAAAATTAGAGGTGGACCGGCCTATAGAAGGGTATTACTTTTGGAAAAAAAAAAGGCGAATGACGGACGACCCACACCGCAGAGGGATGACGAATAACGGACGCTCAATTTTTAGTAAAATGCCCAACTTTGGTAGCCAGTATAAGCCAGGAAGAAAAAATGCTTAAAAGACAAGGAATGTCCAAAGTTTGGGATCGTTTTACACTTAAGAAGCTGAAGTACCTATTGCAAAGCTCAACTTTCTTAAGTTACACAACTACACATGTACAGTAAAATAAACATTGTAAGCTAGCTTAATTTAGCCTACCACCGCTACTTAGAACAAATTATTACTCCACACTTAGAAAGATAGAACACAGCCATCAATGCATTTTAAATCACTGAATTAAACAAATAAAAGGTAACAAATAAACACAAGCACTGATTCACACTCAACCGGCCGTGTGCCACAAAACACACGCAAAGTGGCGGGTGGACTGGATGTTGCATTTAGTATTGGTATTATGCATAAAGATTTTTAAAAATATGTAAAAATAGGTAGATGTCGTAGGTGTGAACATAATTCCTGCGAAAAATGAGGGAGTACTGTATAGTGCATTATCCATTCGGTAATGGCATGGTGCTGCAAAAGTGGTATGTTACTGCTCAGTTAGTGGTCCACCACCACTTTTGGACAGTAGAAATGTGCAAACAATGCAGAGCAAAATAAATTGCCTGGTGGAAATGATCAAGGTTTCGATCAGTTGACAGTCCGCAAGAAACCGAGGAGTAGTTTGGTCTAGTTAAGCGGTCATGAAACACCTCACGATCTTTCTGATTTAGTAACAGCGCATACACACAGACAACCTAACTCCATGCTCTGTACAACCTCTGTGTGGCCACTTCTGTATGTAGGGATGATTTTTTTTTTAATTGATAAGGTTTGAGTGTTGAATTGTGCCTAATAATTTGATAAGAACAGTCGTTTTGTATCAAGTAATGGAAAGGTTTGCTAGCCTTCTAATAGAGCTGATTATCTGCTCCCGTCAAAGGTCTCTATACAATATAGGGGTCTTTATTGTAATCCAAAGTGCTTTGAGCGGGTCAAGAGTTTCCTACCTTCCAACCTTCTCCTTTCCCTTCTGCCATCATCACATTATCATCAGCAGCAATAATAGGAGTAGTGTAAATGCAACCTCATGTCTGATCTCATTACTCTTCATCATTCCTGAAACCCTTGTCCTCCTGGAGTGGAGTGTGGTCGGCAAATTCATTTAAACCATTTACAGTGTCCACAGGCCAGAATTTGACAAATATAAGAGATCATTGACTATGACCTGGCTGTCGTTCTCTGGTTTAAGAAACCCATCCCACTTCAATTAGGGCAACAGATGTTGTGGAATTGAATTTTTGTGATGTATTAGTGTTTGTTTGAGTATGATAAAACATTAGCCTCCCAGGATCCCCTACAGTTTTGAACCGTCGCCTGCTTTCAAATCCCTTGTAACTTAAACTCCACAATGAGAATTCTGCATTTGTTCATCAAAGAGCCAAGCTCTGTTTATTTACAGTACATGCTTTACGGGGGCCACTTAGTAACTCACAATGCTATATTTGTGCACAGTAGTGGTAGTGAACCATGATTAGAACCATGTAAATGATATACAAACCACCATTATCGGTACGAGCTGTATAGATTGGTAATATTGGTGTGAATTATACATAATGGACAACTGTGTATACCAGCCTGTTCAATGAGCTACTGTTTTTCAAAGGGATGGCATTCCATTGAAAGAACATAGAGTACTTCACACTCCTCCTCCCTTTAAGATGTTTTGATGGTTTTCTCAAATGTTCATGTGCCAAATGAGATCTTCAGTGTCAGTCTATCTACTGCAAACCCTTACTGCATGCTGAGTTTCTAATTTCTTAATATACCCGTCACACCAATCTTTATGATAAGAGGTACTTCTCAGAGGAGCCTTCTCATCTTGCAGTGAAAGTTTTCCCCGGGGATACGCCACATTTCTTCGGCTCACTCCTAAATGAGCAGTATCTGTCAACATATCACAACATATTAAAGAATTACACTTTGCCATGTTGATTCAAGCAATTTGAGGGTTTTAGGGGGTGGTGACGGTGATTATTCTGCTTTCCCACGTGAACATTACCAGGGCTTTTGCTCATTTCCCAGAGTGCACGGCTTCTCGTGACCGAAAGAAAATAAGTAATTTCTCCTCTGTATCACTTCCAGCAGAAACTTTGAATTTCAATATCCCATTTATACCTTGATTCCAATGACCTTATGCTTTTATGACATTTAATTTACGAAACCAATTACGGCAGGAAGCGTGTGAATGGTTTCTAATGCAGCTTTGAAGGCCTCGCAGCTGAGGAGGGTGCTGAGAGGCGCTCTGTCCTTTTGGGCCGAAAATAGGGGAACGTGAATTAGTTTTCTTTTTGGAGACAACTAGGGATGGGCCTAAGTGATCGATTCTGTCGATTGTGTGGGATTAATTGTCTCACTATTTGACCGCAACCTGAGCGGAGCTGTTAATTCAGTCCCAACTAGTTTGCTGTCTGAAGAAGTTGGCATGACGTTCCGCTCTTGGCAGTTGAGCTCCATTTTACGCTATGGCAACTCCACCGGCATCAATAATAAAGTAATCTAAATAATACAATAAAATATTGAACAATTATCCCTAGAATAATCATAAGTTGAAAGTATCAATAAATTAATTTTCCCAATCATTCTTAAAGGGGAAGTCAATTTTTTTCCAAGAATATTTTCTATGCAGAAACAAGGCATTCTGATGAATATTGCATTTGTGGAATATGAGTTAAGTGAAATCCTTCCATTTTTAGCCATCACGGCCATTTTGTGACTTCTGTCGACTGAAAATGTCATCACAGTTGCTCAGGGCTCAGATAACGACCAATCATGGTTCATCTTCAGAAAACAGGTGAACTTTTATCGTCGTTACCTGAGCCCTGTGGGTGTGTGATGTCATTTTCAGTTGACAGAAGTGATAAAATGGCCGCCCTCTGAGATGGCCAAAATGGGTGGATTAACTCTTATTCCACAAATGCAATATTTATCAGAATCCCTTTTTTCAAGTGTGGACACACCTTCTCATTTATAGTATTAGGAATTGTGTCTAGTGCAGCTCCATATGGCAGTTTTTTACATCATGCACTTTTCATATCGCCGCTGTCATGTGAAAAACACTTATCTCCATTTTTTAAAATTTTCTTATTTTTACATGAATCATATTTCTGCATTACAGACATTGAATTAAAGTGAAAATCAAAAAAGTTTCCAAAATTGGAAAGCGATGATATGTAACACAGCAACAATAATCATACGTATGTTCACGAGTCACACGATTCCCAGAAACAAATGTTTTCCAATAACGAGTCAAGCATGAATAAAGATGCAGAAATGCATGCGTAAATATAAGCCTGCTTCCCTCTCTCATCCCTGAGACAAACATCTATGGTATTTTTATTTTTGTTCATTTCTCTGCTCTCACTCACCTTGCAGCTGTCAGCTTCTTCTCTACACATTTTCCATGTGGAAGACAACAGTGTCTGCAGTATTCGTGGAGGCCAATTTAGCCCTATTTCAAAACCATCCATTGTATGCCCTTGGCTCAAAAAAAGGACTGGGAGAGCCCTGTGAGTCTGGAAAAGAGGACACTTGATACCACCTTGAATATCTTCCACTTTTATATATGTGCTCTTTAAATTGATGTCCCTGATTCAAGGGCAAATTATATCCATTTCCGGAAGAGAACCTGGCTGTGAAATTGTCTCGCATGCTTTGTATTGGATTTCAAAACCAAACGATAGATTGATAGAGATGTCATTTAATTTAGCATTTTTGCCTCAGAAAGAAATGTTGTTGTTTTCTGTGCCGCGTATGCCCGTTTACTTTCGGAGAACATTTCTCACTGGGAACAACACAAACATGCTGACCTTATTAAGTCATGCGGCCATGCGCCCTCTTCGTCAGGGCCACGGCTGTGAATGGTCCTCTCTTATGCTGCCCTGCTCTGTCAAAATGACACAGGTCGTTGTTAAGATACCACGGGTGGGGATATTTGCTTTAAAACAGGTTCTACTGTTTTTAGCTGAAGGGTGCCCAAATTAACTCATTCACTGCACTTGATGTATTTGTTTGACTTTTCACACTCCAGCCATTTAATCTCAGGAATTTATTTATATATTTTTTCAAATGTTATTGGTAAAGAGGGTCTGAAAATGTCTGGCAATCGTTGAGTTAATGTATGTGCAGTGCAGTAAAAAAATGAATCCCCCGATATCTTTTTGAAGGTTATCCTACTTCATAAACTAAGAGCGCTTGACCTTGAGGGCACGAATTGATGGCCGGACGTTTGTTTGTGTTGTTTTGGTAGACAGCAGAATCCATTGCTTCGTTAATTACAGCAAGTAATCCAGGCCCTGAAAAAGCAAAGCAGCCCTAAACTATTACACTGCTACCATCATGCTTGAATGTTGGCATTCATTTTTTTATAGCGTGAAGGGGGGTGGGTCAAATGCTATTATTTTTTGGTCAGAAGTAACAAGCAACACAAATTCATAAAAAAAATTAAACTTTTGTTAGTCCACAGAAAATGTCCCCATGGTGTAATGGCACCAGTGGTTGATTTGAAGGCACAAAAAGTGACACATATCAATGTGGAAGATGAGAGGTCTGTTTTTGAGGGAAAATAGGTTGGTGGTAGGAAAAAAAAAAAAAAATATATATATATATATATATATATATATATATATATATATATATATATATATATATATATATATATATATTGTAACTCAACTTGTATGGCTATAATAGTTATAAAAGCATGTTTCTCTTATCACCATCAAATGGTTCTACCAACTGTCCCAATGCGCCTGACAGCTCATGTTTTTATATCGTTGTTGTTTTTATGATCTTTCGATATCCTTTTGTTCTTTCCATTTCAGTGCACTTCTTCAACGTTGTCACAAATGTCCTTTTGTCTCAAGGATGAACCGATTAGATTTAGTGGTCAACATATCTTTTTGACCCCGCATTCACCCCTTTGAATTTAAATTTTGGTAGTTTGTTCAAATTTTGGCACCAGTGGTTGTTGGACATTCACGGTCAAAGTCAGTGCGAACTCACAAAAATGTTTTTTGGCTGTATCTCAAACACACACACAGATTCTGACTTCACCCTAGTGTGTAATAGGAAATGTGAGCATTTAGTCGAAAAGGTCAAACTTACCATTTGCAAATGCATACCAGGGTCGTTTTTCTGATGTTTTTCAGTCTCAGAAAGTAATCAACATTATGGAAAGGAAATTTGTCAAGAGATTTGTGATCTCAACGAGTGGAGTTTTAATTTACAGTAATTTAAAAGGCAACCGTTTTGACCAAAATATCATGCTCTGCTTTTATCCAATTTTCCATGGTTATACATCATAGTTGTACAGCTCAGTTGAGCTCCAGCCCTGACATAAAGGTCAGCAGCTCCAGGCTGTCCGTCTGTCTGGCTGCACTCCTCCTCTTCTTCAATGCATCCTGCATGCCTAAATAAGGAAAGTTAGAAGACTTACTTGAAAGGTCATGCCGCAACACAGAACGGAAGCATGTGCAATTCTGTCTTATTACTATTAGTTGTCCACTAGTTTGCAGCACTCAGGCTGATCCATTTGCGAGAGGCACTCATTGTTCCTATAAAAAAAAAAAAAAAAAAGTACAAATAAAATCTTGATGCAGTATTGACACCATGTGCGGTGGTTTGGCTGTAATGAGTGGTCGGGAGGCACAAGTCCAAATGATTGTCGGGAAGCTCTGCGGCCAGCTTTGATTGTTCGCCGAACAGGCGCTCTGGTTGAGTGAGGAAATGGATGTTGATGAGTGCTTCCATTTTAAACATTCAGCTCATCTACAGAGGGGTTAAGATATGGACGGAAAAATAATTTGCCATCGGATCAGGGGCAATGTTAACCTTCGGCGCGGCATCCGCGAAGATGTCGTTCCAACTAAGTGAAGGAACGCTAATTTCCCTATTGCATCCCTCGCTAATGTCATGCAGATGAGGAAGCTGTTGACCTGCGTCAGCCTTGGCATGTCATTCAGATGTGAGGGCAATTAAAATCAACCCCCCCCCCCCCCCCCCCGCCATTCCCAACCCTGCTCTTCACCAGCAGAATGGAGAGCAAGCATGTCGGGAAGGATCAAGATAAAGGCAAAGGAGCGGGGAGGATATGAGAATAAGAGACAAAGAATGTGGAAATGCACCCTTCAGGGATCAACTCTGAGAGGAAATGAGCGACAGAGCCAGGGATAGGGCGAGCGAGGGAATTGAGCGGCATGCGTGTGAACTGGAAAAGAAAGTAGGGGAAAGCTCCGAGTTGAAGAGAAGATCTAAATTTAGACATGGAAATCAGGGGATAGCAGCTGCCTCCATTCCTCAGGAGATACATTTAAATCAGGTCTGGGTGGCCAGAAGGGAGAACCAAAGAAGCTCCTCCACTGGTCAATTAGACACACAGAGGACTTCATTGTTCTAATAGAACCATCATGGTGGCCCCTTTGGCCCTTTTAAGTCCCAGTGCAGCACTCATGCAATGGGGGTTCCTGGATGTCATTGCAACTTAGGGGGGAAAAAATTCCTTTCCCTAATAAGGTCTTCTCCAGGTTGTAGTTCGCCCATGATGGCAAACGTAGACCTCTGCCAAGGTTTTAACTTGTAAAACTCATCGCCACCAAAATTAAAGTGAAAGTCAAGTGTTAAAACATCCCTGACAATAATATGCGGAACCATGAATCCAAACATGGTATTCTGATTAATATTGTGTGTGTGGCATATGAATTAAGCAGAAAAAAATCCACCTGTTTTTATCCATCTCAGACGGCGGCCGTTTTGATGTCATTTTCAGTCGACAACGAGTGGCAGTACAAGGCAAAATGGCAGCCCCCTGAGATTAGGTGGATTTTTCTGCTTAAATCATATTCCACAAACAGGATTTTAATCAAAATGCAGTGTTTAGACTAGTGGGGGGCATAAAACACATGATTGTAAAGAACATTTTTGACTTGACTTCCACTTTATGGTTATTTAGGAGTTGACTTGAATTTCATAACTCATCTGATGAGATTGGACAGAAATAAACATTTTATATAAATATAAATTATATAAATTTGCTGCAACCAGTTAAGTAATTCCTGACTTTTATTTGTTTGAATTGTTTAAATTTGATTTACAGCTCATGAAAATCCACAATAGACGTTCTCAACCATTTTTAATATTTAGTGAGAAATAGTACCAAATATTTTTCTAATATTAATATTAGGTTGGCATTAGCCTTATGGCAAGTATTTTCCTACAGTATATGTTTAATTAATCCGCATCATACTTTATCCTAGAGAATTGAAATTTACCTGTAAATCCGCATGCCATTATTACATTAAGTATTTTCTGGTAATGTAACGCTGCTTACCAATATCAAAAGAACACCCCCGAATAGAATATTCGACTGGAGAGAGTACATTGCACACAAGCAAACAACGCTACGGTAATAAAAGCACAGACAGACTTTGAATCAATTTTTCCCATAGGAAATAATTGGAGCCGTAATAATCCGTTCTGGGGTCCGAAATACCACCATCATACAACCTTTATTAACTGTACAGACATTTTTAGGAGGCATTTCAACATTCTTAACTGCCGCGCAAGTATACAAAAGAAAAACTTCAATTGCATTTTTAATGACGAATGACTGGGAGAATAAATGGAAAAACATTCCTAGTTCTCTCTCTAAAAGTGTAAAACGATGTTGACCACAGTAATAAGCGCAGTGTTTGACACTTCAGTGGAGTCTTACTTATTAGTATGATTACTTTTTACTTGAGTTATACTCTAAAGTAATTACACTTACTTGAGTACAATTTTGGTTCTACTCTAGCCACTTTTGACTTTGTGATACTGCACAGAGCCTTCCTCAAGAATTATCTACGAGAGCCATCAATGTAGAAGGCTGGCTATTAACTTCCCCTTTGTGGCTGGAGCACAAGAAATAAAATCTATCCCACTGGGCCGGGCTGTATGTATTGGCAGCCTCTCGGCGTAAGTTGGGGGAAAAATGAGGCAAAAGTAAGTGATGTGCAGAGAGGAAGTAATAAAGAGCGCCAGGACAGCGGCGGGAATCTGGTAAATCGTGGGGCAGAGCACGCCTCATGCAAAACCTGTATGAATAAAACATATTTCTCTCCTCCCAAAGCTGCGATCCATTTGCCTCCTCCTCGCCGTGCCCCTCTATCTCTTCCGTGCATGATTAACCTTGGGAGGCCTTAATCAACGCTGGAAATGACCCGTGCTCTTTGACTTCCCCTTCACCTCCTCCCAACAATCTCCCACTCCCGCTTCAGCTCCATTTGTGCGTTTGTTTATCTCACCTGGGCTGTCAATTAAAGTATTTGACTGCTACGCAGTAAGGACTTGGAATCACTTTTATTTTTGAATGGGCCATTTTTCCAAATAAATTCCTCATTCCTTTCCCTTATAAATGTGTGTGTGTGTTTTTTATGATCCTCTCCTGGGGGGATAAGATGAGAATTAAGTCTGGGATGAATAATCTTCCTAACCTAAGCCTTTATTCACACAGCCTTAAAAGCCCATCCTCTGGGGATGGGAACAGTGGATAGATTTATGGTTATTTTTATTTACTTGTTCCCTCCCTTGGAATACACATCAACACGGCACATATAGGGGCAGCATCGGGGTGGCTAGCACATCCGCCTCACAGCTTCCAAAAATCAAGGACATTATGGAAACTCTGAATTGTCCGTATATGCGCAGCTAAGCCGCTGCTGTCCGTTGTTCTGAAAGCACACAGACCTCTCCATGGTGCTGAAAGCTTGACTGTTGCAATTCTAGTGTTACCTTGTCTCAGTGTTTTTGTCATAGCGCCACCCATACATGCACACGGGTCCCCGAGGAGCAGCTTTTAATTTGTTTTTTCTCTGCGTAGCGAGGTTTCAGGGTCCCCACTGTGGGCTGAATGCTGCAGTCTCATTGGTTGCATGTCAAAGTGTGTTTTTCACAAACACCTTAGATCGCCATTTACCCCTATATGATAAATGAAGTCTCATGTCTTGTATTGTTTCTGTGTGGCAGGCATCAGTGGACAGCATCCTCTGGTTCAGAATGTCACCGTGACAGAGGGCGGGACGGCCAACATGACATGTCGCGTGGAGTACAACGACAACACCTCCCTCCAGTGGTCCAACCCGGCACAGCAAACTCTCTTCTTCGGTGACAAGAAAGGTAATTGGCTGATTTAAGTTTTAAAAAAAACATTCCACACGGATGACATTTCCTTTTATTTTATGTTCAAACCATGTCAAGTAGCATAGTTCCAATTGCCTAAAATCCATCCATCCACATGGTTTTGGCCTGCACAAAAACAGCAATTAGACGAGTTGTTTAGTGGAATGTTGGCAGTGAAGTAAAGTCAATTAACTTCACAGCAAACATCTATTTTCTAGTTAGCAAACAATTCTACAAAAAAGAGGCTTTAAGCTATTTATTGCCAATCTCATATGAGGTTTGCTTGCAAACTAAACATAAAACAAAGGCAATCTCACATTGTGTATTTCAAATAATATTAATTTGCTTCAGATGAGTGAGTTTAGCTAACTACTGACAAACCAGGGAAAACGCCATCGTTGCGCTATTGAATAGCATCAGTGTCGTGGTGTTAGAACCCATAAAGAAATATTTGGACACAAATGGTGCAGCAACACATGTAGTCAGACAACGTATCTATACTCACAGGCAATATATTATTTATCCTCTCCAAAAAAAAACCAACTAATTATCACTGCAGCTTACGGAGGACAGTCTTCATGTACAGTATGTCTGCATTATACTGCCCACTGGTGCCCAAGGCACAATGTCCATTGAAATAATTTCTTCAGCAATTACATGTCTGAATATAATGAGGCAATTATACATTTATGTACAGTACAATATATGGTTTCACGGTCATATTGGCCCTCCTAGGAAAACCCAAACTAGAGGTATTAGTTGAACACTGTCTGGTATCGTGGCTCAATTTTCTAGTTTACTGCACTGTGTCAGTTTTTCAGCTGTTTCAAGTAGCGGAATACGGCCACTCAACTATTACGGGGGTTACATTATCAACTGCGTCTGCTTTTACTTAAGTATCGGTTTCAGGTACTTTATACAAGACTGGATCTTATTAAATTGTGCTGGTGCACCTCGTGATGTGGCCTGTGAGTGAAGACTGGAGCCTTACTGAGGTCTTGCACTGGTTAGGCTGTTGTACGCCATTGTTGTGTTTTTGTCCTCACTCCTGCTATACATTTTGTGTCATTAGCGGGACCTCAGTAGCCAATCTCTCTTTTCCTTCATGAAATAACATCTTAACACATTCACAGTATCTCACGAGTATACCCCTCACTTTTTTTTCTGTAAGTTGTTTATCATATAATTTCATCGGACAACACTGCAGAAATTACGCAACAAGAGTGAGCAGAACCCGAAGCGAACATGTCCAGTTACATTTAGTGTAGCAGTTCTTACTCGTGTGCAGTGCGCACTAAGCGTTGTACATTAAAATATAAGGAAAGTGAGGAATTCCTCCCCCATTCCCTTAATTCGTTCAATTGTTCACTGTCAGTATGATTGTCAAAAGCCACAAGCAAACAAATGAGCTCCATTTGCCTACTCAAGTTCGTAGACACTCAAAGGGTAGTCTTCCATTAGTGTCTGACCTCGTGACAATCACACAATATATCCTTCAAACCCCCAAATTAACCTTCGCGGAACTCCAGTGTTTCAAATGCATGGAAACGCATGTGGGCGTGGTACAAAGCCGCCATGGTTTTAATAGCTAATAAGTACAAAAGGTTTATTTCTGACCTTTTACACTCTCTTCAGTTAAGTCCCCGTAAAGAGGATTCATGGATGTTATTTTGTAGGTTCAAGTCTGCTGACTGATTGTGCGCTGTGGCGTCTCTCGGCACCATTAGTGGAGTGTAATAGAGTATGAATCACACTCTCTTGTAAGTGTCCGGATTAAGCACGTATGGGATTTACACTTCTTCTATTATCCCTTCTCTCTGCCCACTGGCTCACTTGTCTGCCTGCCTGCGCGTGTGAGTGTGTGCGCGCGCGCGCGCTGTTTGTGAACGTCTGCAGTTTTTTGGTCCAAGCGACTGCATGCACGAGCAAATTTCCCCCACCGGTTCCGTCAGAGCGGCCGTAAAAAGCAGCCCCGGACATCAAATTCAACAGTTGATGCGCTCTGCAGGTTATTCCATATCGCACCGGGGGGGTTGAGCTCGGGGGTGTATTCCGTGGCATTTCCAATGCAGAGCGGTGCCAGATTGGAAATGAAAAAGCACCCGAAGACTCTCCTATTATCAGCAGGGCTACGACTGAGACCCCGGAATTGCACGGCAGCTTTTTTTTTTTTTTCCTTTTTTTTTTTTTTCCTTTTTTTTTTTTTTTAGGGGGTTTTGCCTGGTGTGTGTTTGTGTGTGCTGGGGGTGGTTTGTCTTGCTCGACGTGGCATTTCACATGCACATGCTGATGGGCGCGCTGAGATGCTGAGTGTTTCCAAAGTGCCACTGGCAGTCTAAGATGATGTCTGAGCTGCAAACGGCTGTGAGCACAGTCGCTTGCAGATTAATGTTGCTTCTGCCTGCTGGGAGGAAGATGAGGATTAGGAGCAGGGCACACTTTTACTCAAATACACAACCCCGGTGTGGCTTTTTGAATATACTTTATTTAGTTGCAGTTTTTTGTCCATTATGAACCGGGCACTCTTTCAACATAATTCGTATGATTGTTGAGCTTTTAGGATTTTCTGACAGCTCCAATGTGTCACCGTATGTATCAACTATACAAAATTCAAAACAACTGTACAAAATTCTCCGATTAATTGATGGAATAATCGATAGAGTAATCGATTCTAAAAATAGTCGATAATGTCAGCCTTAGTCAAGAAGTCCGAGGTTTGAATGTTGGCTTCGGCCCTCCTGTGTGAAGTTTGCGTGTCCGTCCGGTCCTTCCTCTCACATTCAAACGCATGCATGCATGTTCAGTTTGTTAGACTCTAAATGTTCCATAGGAGCGAATGTGCATATGAGCGGTTGTTCGTGTACATTTTTTTTTTTTTTTTTTTTTCAAATCTCAGTCTGATCAAAACATGATTTCTATTATCTTAGGGTGTAAAGTAACTATTAATGGCAAGTTTCTTGATTATGTTGACAAATTTGTTCAAAACATTTGTGTTATAAATGCTGTTTTCATTGCACAGTTTTAACAGTATTTGAAGTGGTGAATCTCATTATGTTAATAAGTCATAGGTTTGCCTTGCATAGCAAAGGTGGCCAAAAATATGGGCTATTAGATATTGGCAAATTAACACAATATCGGTAATGAAATGTCAGGAATTCAAATCGTTCAATTGTCAATTTACGGGGAACTGCAGACACAAACAAGTAAATAGAAAAGGGACAAATATTTAGGAGTTTGCTTCCTTGCTCAAGGGCATCAATGACATGGCTCACAAGCCAACCGGCATCTCTACAGAAATGTTCTCATTCTTTTGACATTTCAGCCCCTAGTGTGTGTTATAGCCTTACTTAATATTCTCATTCTTTTTAGTGCCTTGTAGGCCTTGAACCTGCAACCTCCTGCTGCCAGCAGTTCCTGACGGCCTTACTTGTGCTGTGGGACTTAAGAAACTAAAGCTGAAGTTTTAGTGAAGCAAGTGACTTTTATCATAGCTTGTGCTAAAGTGTAAACCAGAGAAAATATTGTGTGAGACAGTTCCAGGGTGAAAAATATTTTTCCCATGGCAGAGGTCACGTGAGAGTAGCTTGAACGGTTAGAGCCTTGTCTTGAAAAAGATGAGTTGCATCTGCAGAAGACCATACTTTGTGTTTTTTTCCTGTCAGCCAAGGACAGGAAATTGAGGGTCCTATTCACACAGGCTCACCAAAATTGGACAATTGAAGTTTGAAAACACAATTGCTAGTCTGGTGAGCCTCGATTTGTGCTGGGATGCTTGGATAAGAATTTGGCATTAATTATTTAAAAGCATGGAGTAATTGATGTGGTAATAGTTTGGGGGATTTTTTTCTCTTTTTTTTTTCTCCGTTGCCAATTTTCGGGCCAATTTTTACCAACTGCAACTGGTTTAGAGGCAACAGTGAACCGTTGAGCGGTGGCAATTTTTCGTCACAAAGCTCAAATGGATTTCTTAAACTCAATTCTCATACACCTTCCTCGGTCACAAGATCACCATCGAAAAGTTGAGGACATTTTAACAAGGCAGACTTTTGTCATCAGTATTTCACCAACAAATGTGAAAAGTTTGACTGATCCTCCAACACCCACAGAATACTGTTTTCTGACAATTTATGGAAGAAGTGGACCTACCAAAAGAAAGTCTAGACTCTCTTCTTTCGCTCGAAAAAAAACATTTGTTTTAAGCATTTTTCATTCTTTAGTAACACCTCACAGTTCAACATGGCTCGGTTTTACCCAACACACAAAAAGTGAAAAAAATGTATATATTTTTTGAAAGTCAACATATCAAGCTGAGCCGTGAGTTTGATGATGTTTTTTTTTTTGCTACCAAATAGTGACTACTGAATAGTCGGTGACATACGTGAGGCTTTTTTTTTTCACTCAACTACTATGAGGGTGGCAAAAGCCACTAAACCCGAAGACATTTGTAGTCTCCGATGACCGGTGTGAAAATTGGGGTTTTGTGCAGCGCGTGGTGAAAATAAGTACCAAAGTATTCACTTTCACGTCCTGCAAAAGCCTGGATTTTGTCATTTTGATATCCCACACCAAAAAACAAAGTTTTGGTCCTTCCCATGGCAGATACACCCTGAGAGTATAGTAGAAATATCGAAATCATTTCCCCCCCCTAATCCTGCTAACTAACAATTAAAAAGCCTATATAAAAAAAAAACTGCTTTATTTCTAAGAGATAAGCTATTCGATGGAAAATCACAGGGAAAATTGTGAGGACGAATCAAACCACGTGACCTTGAAAACAAAGAAGCGAGTTTGGTTCTCCAGTCAACAACGTTACATCGGTGCAAAAAGATTTCCGCGCACTTCCTCCATTAAAGTCAGCCGCGCCGCTATATATTGCTTTGTTAAGGGCAGACGTTGTGATGGACGCCTCCGCGAGTCCTGTGAGCTTTCACCGTCGCCGCTGTTTTTAATGTCACGGCTGACGTTCATCCAAGACACTCAGACGGATGCGCGAGGCTCCTCATGTCACTCGTCCTTGCTGAACGCTCCGGCGACTGCAAAGGGTTGTTTGAATTTCAAATAAGTCATTGGCACAAAAGTAGGCACTTTGTCCTCCCCATCACGACACCACTGAGGGACTTAATCTGTGCCTCGGCGGCAAGAGAGAGATGAGCACCGGGCGAGAGGGATTCTCTCTTTTATACCACTCAAAAGAGGCCAATATCCTTTTACAAATTGCCCTTTTGGTTGCGTGAAACTTAGGACTTGATAATAGCTTCAGTTCGTGGAAGGCGACATTTTTCTATGATCTACAATTACAATATCTTCATTGCTCCCAAAGCATGGAAAGCCAATGTATAATTACTTTTCCAGGAACTATTTTCAGGCGTTTTTCGCTCTCTCATTGTGCATGTGTGAGCGCCGGCTAAGGTACAGTATAACATTAAGACCATACATTCAGTATGTCATTTATTGGCCCCTTTCTTTCCTCTCCAAAACATTTATAATTAAAATTTCAATTTGAAGTGTCTCCCACTTGATACACTGCTTGTCATTTGGATAGACCGGCTTCAGAGCAATGTTAAATTACCTTTGTGTTTATGATTAGTGGAGCGGAACCTATTCAGACTGATCCTCGTTGGACACACGAATGTCCTGTCCTGCCGTCACCTTTTCTTTGAAATGAAATCTCAAACCAAAATATACCGGGGCAAGATTTTCAGGGACAAAATGTCCGTATTTGACACACTAATTAATGACTGTTTTCCAACTTTTATTGAGCAAAGGCACCAATTTTACTTCAGAAAAATCTCACGGCACACTATCAAGCAAAAACGCTGAAATAATAATGATCTCATCTCACTCTTGTATTTATGGACTAGATGTGATTTTCATTACAGACTGTAATTATGACTTTACTGCTGCATTAGCATAAATTAGTGATAGACACCAACACGTTGGAACTTATGTACAAATTAGGGTTACGCCCCTCTGTTTTTACAGGAAATGTACGTTCCAAAGTTACCGCAGCGGTCTTCAGTTTGACTTTTTTGAAGTGTCAGTTTGATATCAGCACCAAAAACTGCCCTTGGATAATCAGTTTGATTTCCACCGGGGACATCTGCTGACTGATTGAATCTGGTTGAACATTAAGATTAGCGTTACAGGTGAGCAGCTAAGGGCCAAGTGATCATT
Source organism: Filicampus tigris (assembly GCF_054856515.1). Classification (NCBI taxonomy): domain Eukaryota; kingdom Metazoa; phylum Chordata; class Actinopteri; order Syngnathiformes; family Syngnathidae; genus Filicampus; species Filicampus tigris. The sequence continues at coordinate 11,373,948 of NC_141233.1, read as the reverse complement.
TTTAAGATCCAATGTGCTGAATATCAAACTAGTGTGGCTGGCCCAAATCAATTTAATTTGGGATGGTGTAGGAGTGTGTTTCTTTTACATCCGCCCGTACACACACTCGTGTTGTGTGTTGCCTGCCGAACCGCCCAGCATGCAGCCATGGAAGCTTTGAAGCATTCCCAGTATCTTTGCCTGAGCAATTTTGGGAATAGGCTTGTGAAGGTTTTCCAACGTTAAAAAAAAGAAAATGAAACAAGAAAAAAATCCAGACATATTTTTGTCTCATCAAAAATATTGCAAAACTTCTCCAAACTCAATCTTAACAGGAAAGGTAAACTTCGGAGACAGCTGTCTTTTTTTTTTTTCCTCGCTTGACTTTTTGAAGCATCCTTTCATATCAGGCAAAGATTAAGGTGTTTTCACTGATAGGAAAAAAAAAACTTGCCTGTAAATCGTAAATCTCTTAAGATCCTTAACAAGTCCCCTTTCTCCAAGACAAGGATCATAAAACATGAGGAGAAGGGGAAAAAAAGAGGAAAAAGGAAAGGGGATGTGGGCCTCTGTGGGATAAAGGCGAGGAATTAAGGAGGCATTTTATGAGAGCTTTCAGACACAGTTATCACCTGTGAAAGACACAGGCAAACTTTTTCTTTGACCTTCAACAACCTGCCTCCGTGTTTTCCTTCTGTCACCTGCGTGCACATTTTAATATTCTATGATATTCGGCTTTTATGACACAAAAGCCTTTTTTCTTGCGGTTAATGTTTATGTGGCAATTAAAAGAGCTCGGCTTCTTTTCAGTTTTCTCGAGCAGTGCAAAGTGAAAAGGAGTTGAAGATGCAACCTTTTAAGGGTTCGGAAGGTATGGAGAAAAATACCTGAGGCCAACAAAAATAATTAGCTTGAACGCCCACACATGCGTTATTGTCTTGTGGGAGAAACTTTAGCTTTAGTTTTCTAACAAATTAAAATACATCAACTCAATGTCAACTTTCAAATCTGTATTCTGGGCTTAAATGGTTTCTTAAAATGTTAATGATTTTTTTTTCCCCCCCTATCTTCTGTAAAATGGCGTGTAGTGTTGATGTTGTTTATTTCCAATAGGCCAATCATCTTACAATCGCTGTATCGTTTTGTGATGTTATGATATTGCGGGATAAAATCATATGGTGAGTCACTGTGCTCTTTGATGACTAATCCTGAATTAATTACTAATTCAAGGACAAAAAAAATGCTGGAAAAAAATGTAACACATTCAATCACAGTTTTATTTCTGCCTTGCAGGAAGCACAGAACTCTTCCCGGTGCCCCATTTCTGAAATAAACAGATCAGACTCATTCTCAGAATACTGAGAAGACTGAATAATGACGAATAATTAGAAAATAAAATGAGCCCGACGAATCCCACCACCGTTTTGGACCTGATGACTGGCTATATGAATTGTACTGAACAGATTCGGGTAGAGTCTCTGTGGGTAAAACCGTAAATGAGCTATAAATTGCTCTGATGTTGCAGTGCAATAAAGTGCAATGCAGACATGACAATTTTCCAATCATTTATTATGTGGATTTGTACTAAACCATACTTGGTTCTTTCATGACCCATGTGCCAGCCTGCTACAGTGTTTCCTCCAAATGACTTTTGCACAATTCTGCTAGTATAATTGCAATTTGCAGTGGGTGGAGAACTGACATACTATAGTGGACATTCAGTGATGACTGCATTAAGATTGATGTGCAATTATCGAGAGATAAGTATTTTTATATATATTTTGACGGGCTACATAGAAACAAAGAAAACAATAAATGAGTATGAATACAACAATTCACCCTCACGTTGATTTAGTCGGAGCCCTGTGCTTGTTGCTATATTCCCATCTTGGTGGTAATCTTTTTTCCTCTCCCAAAAACGAATTGCTAGTCTTCATCTGCTGAAGCAGTTTTGATATTGTTTTGTTATTGTTTCTCATTATTTTGAGCTCGTATCGTGCAATACCCAATATTCCCCACTACTGTAATACCGTGCAATACTCAACATTCCCCACTACTGTTAGTCTAGTTTTATTTTTATCCAATGCTGTTCCTTACATTTCACTACAGCACTGCAGCACTGTCACTTAGAGTATTTTTTCCTCTGTACTATGTACAGGCCGAAATGAGTGTTCCTCATATTTTTTATGTAGATGTAGGTTGGTGTGTATACACATGTGTATATACACATGTTACTGCGTATATCTACATAGGTTTGATTCTAAATGTTTGCCGTCAATGTTATACATTAATGGCCACATTATGCCGCCGCCCCTGTGTGACCTATATCTTTGCTACTGTAACAACGAAAATTTCCCCACTGTGGGATCAATAAAGGCATTCTTATCTTATCTTATCTTATCTTATTTGTCCTGTTTAACTGTTCTAAGAACCTCTCCAATTGTAATTTTTTTTTTTTTTTTTTAAACAAACTTTTGCTAGCTTACTTTTTTCGCATGGCGTTTTGACAAAGACAGACAAATGCGCCTGATTTTCAAAACTTTTTTTTTTGACACTCGGTGGCGGGTGGTTGACACTGCTGATGTAGTGGTTCGCTCTCTCACTCTTAGTGACGGTCGCTTTATGTGCCCTGTGATTGACGGCAGGCGTAGTCTGCTTTGTGCCCGAAGTAAGCTGGCCAGTTCCCCGTAGCTGTATAGAAAATAGATGGATGGAAGGTGAAATGATTAGAAGTTTGAAATCTATATGTAAAAATTGTGTTGTTAATAGTTGTCTTAAAACAGGAAGCCAACCACAAAAAATCTTTACAATAATATGTTCTATGTGCCTTCGCTAGTCTAAACATGGCATTGTGACTAATAGTGCGTTTGTGGAATATGAGTTAAACAGCAAATGCCACCTGTTTTTAGCCATCTAAGGAGGCGGCCATTTTGTCGCCTCTGTCGACTGAAAATGTCATCACAGTTGCTCAGGGCTCAGCTAACGACCAATCACGGCTCACCTGTTTTCTGACGCTGAGCCATAATTGGTCGTTATCTGAGCCCTGAGCAACTGTGATGTCATTTTCAGTCGACAGAAGTCACAAAATGGCCGTGATGGCTAAAAATGGAAGGATTTGCAAGTGGCAAAATGGCCGGCCTCTGAATGGACAAACACTGGTGGATTTTACTGCTTAACTCATATTCCACAAACACAATATTAATCAGAATGCCATGTTTAGACTAGTGTGCAACGCATCGAACATATTGTTGTACAGAAATTTTTGGGGGTGACTTCCCCTCTAAATAATGCCCATGTCACGTATTGTATCAATCAGACAGAAATGAAAACAAAATAGTTTTAGTTTGCATCCAGTGTTTTTTATTTTTTATTTATTTTTTTGGAGGTCACCAGTATGATCCAAGTGCAAAAATTCCACATGATCTCTCGACATGAGCTATCACACTGACCCGCCTCTAAGGATGACCCTACCAAGTGGGTCTGACGTTGGCGTCCCACTGAACTGTCACTGCAAGAAAAGAAAAATATCTACACGCCAATTATGATATGGAGCATTTTCCAATGTTGGCATTGTTCAAAACCTCTGTCACATTGCCTCGGAAAAGGCAGCAGAGGTGGAGAAACGTCTGAGATGCAGAATCTACATTATTCAATAAACATTCCATTCCGTTTGCCTCAGTCGCTCTGCCCTCACTCGCTCTTTCGCATGCACGCCGCCGCCGTCCACGGACGACAGAGTCAAGTCCCCCTGATGAGTTGTTGACAAGAAAAAGAGAGCCGTCGCTTCCAGACGTCGGCGGCCTGAATGTATATTCAGAAATTTGCACTTTTCTCATTATAAAACTGTGTCAGCTGAATGAGCAAACACCTGCCAGGGTTCTATACGGATACATGCGCTCCCTGGAGAGATGAAGGCAGCGGATGGGATGGCGGGGATGAGAGGAAAGGGCAAGGGGAGGAAAAGGTTGTTGGGCGAATGTGCAAACACGATGGGCTGAAAGTGAGTGAATTTAGACTACAAGCTGTTTGCTTATGCACGCACGCTGTCTGCGTATACGGTTAAAGCAATCCTAATGCACCAATACAATTATCTACCCGTTCATGTTCACGTGCACACACAGTTTTTACTCACCTGCTGCTCTTAATGGTGCCGTCTTGAAGCGCAGCCAATGCTCGGCTCACTTCCACCGTGTAGTTTTCCACTTTTGGCCACAAACAAAAGAGAAATGATTGCCTGTTTTCTGGTCTGGTTCACAATCCAAGTGTTGTGAATTTGGAGCATCACTGGACAGTTTGGTGGTCCGGAGTCATCGTGCATGAGAGGATAATAGTCATCGCAATGGAGCAGCCATCATTATTTTGGGCACCCAACCACAAGATCAAGCCCCATACTGTTTTGTGTGTGTGTGCGTGTTTATGTTTTAAAGGCCTTGTCTGTTGGAGCTTTGGCAGTCCGTGAACACACAGTAAAGCACCATCACACAAAAAAAACCTTGTTTTGTACTCTGGTTGGGGGAAATGTAGTAGTTTTAATTGGGAAGTATTATCAGAAAACACAACCTGCAGGTCAGCTTTTTGTATACATCTAGGTTATGCCAGAACGCATTGTGGTTGTAATGTTTTTTTCTGTTTTTGTTTTTAGCTTGTTAGCATTCACAAACAGTAGACCCTATAAAATTCAACGCAGTCTATTCCAAAATGTTAGTTAAACATTTCCTGAATTCCGGATTAGTTCTGAAGTCATCGATGTTATGAAGAAATATTGATGGAATTCATTGATAAGCACAAGAATGATCATCAAAACAGAATGTTTTATCATTTAGATTCTTCAAAGTAGGCACCCATATAACAGCTTTGACCATCTTGATATTTTCTCATTTAGCTTTATGATGACTTGGAACGACTGAGTGCACAGCAGTGAACTGCGATGATGCTCTGAAGATTTAAAAGCTAAACTTTCTTGACCTTCATTTAAATTTGAAGGTGTTTGCAAACTTTTGACTGTATTTGACTCAGGATATATGGTAAGGGAATTGAAAATAATCCATCCTCTTGTTAAACTGGCCATTATAAAACCTTCATTAATGGTACAGGCAATGTTTTAACGTTTTTAACGGCCAGAAGTATAAAAATTAGTAATGCGTAGAAAAAATCAAACGCTAATGGACTGATTCATTAACATCCCATAAAGTGGGCTCTAAATTGCATATTCTGTCACTCTTAAAGCGCGTTTGTTAATGCAGTGACGACTGCCGTACTTAGTAAGTATAGCATCGATGGTTTTCACCGTGGATATTTTGGTTGAACACAAATGAAGTTTGAATTGATGGAATTGGAAGCGATAGTAGAGGACAAACAGTTGTCATATACTCCTCCTGGAATCAGCCCGTAGGTTTGAACAATGAAGGCGGATAGCATTACGATCCATTCTGCTTCCCACATGCTTACTCTCCTAAATGGATATGCAAATACATATTTCTTTTGGAATTTTACTTCTTGCAAAAAAATCACAACATTGCAGAGGTACAGAGGTAATTCTCAGAAGTTTTTGTGACTTTCCTCTAAAATGTTGCTCAATTCCTAATTGTTCAACACAAAACGTCTTTATTAGCGGTTCTGTTGGATTCATTTACAGGCCACAACATTAGGTACAGCCGTACTTTTCAGGTCATTTCTATTTTTAATTGTATGCAACTCAGTGTGATGCTTTCTATTACAGTTTTAGAGATTTGTCGATACGATACCTTTGAAGGGGTTGAATTTGGTGTCTTGAATGGACTATTGTGAATTCACAACACACCGTCCGTTTGTGTTGAACATCCACCACAGGGATAGAAATGCCACTTCTGATGCTAAAAGTAAACAGGACATATTTGACCTTCTCGCACAGCTTCTTGCTAACAATAAATCTTTTCTCTTTCTGTGACTTTTTTTTTTTTTCTTTTCGTTTTCACACCGATCAGATCTGTTCTGTTGCCGTTGTGTGTGAACTGTTTGATGACAGAAAATGCTGCGGTTATGTCTCACAGCTATTTAATGTCAGGTCCGGGCTCATCCACATAAATAACCATGTCAATAACGCGTGCGCCTACGTAGTTTGGTATAATGACCTGTTCCAGCCTCGAAAGTCAAAGTGACATGAAAGCAAGTTAAGGACACCATGAATACACTTCTATGACGTGTCTGTTAATGTCTACATCTATAAGGTACTCATTAGCACAGCGCTCACCGCCGTGCAGCAAATTCCAATTTTAATAGTTGTAACTTTGACTGTTGCATCAAGAATAGGTGACGTGTGAAATCATTTTCAGAGTTAAATTTGTTCTGCCTCAACTGCACTAACTTTTTGATAAAAAGTGAAAAACAGAACAGGAACAGAAACACTAAATGCGTGACTCAGTTACATTTTGCTTTTTCTGTTGTAACATTGACTACAAAGACTTCCTCTCTAATAAATTCCATACTCCAAATAACCATACCCTCGGCAGCTGGGTAAATACAGCCTCTGGCCACTATACTTGAATTTATTAAATATTTCCAAAAAATGTTGGCTCTCAGTATGCTGCAATGCAGTCAGTGACATTGATCTAAGCCAACTGTACCTGTGTACCTAATGAAGTGACTGCCGGTTGTAAATGATTCTTAATTGTATCACACATCAAAAGACGCGATGAACACGTCAAGACATTATCTAATAAACAAATGCATCTTAAAATACTATGGCAAAAAGATATCCAAATATGTATCTAATACATCCCAATGATGCTTTCCTCGTATTTCCGAATGCAGCCTGAATCCGCCCTCACAAGGAAAGTGATCCCGCTGCTTTTTGGCATGACAACTAACCACATTTATGTGCCTGTAAGCACTGAACAAAACAGATCAACAGCACAGCGAGCTTAATTAAATGACTAACCCATAAAGTGAATGATCCAAATCAGGAGCATTGACTGTATTTTCTATACAGCATATGCCGATCAATGTCATAGGGGAGCTGGAGCCTCGGTTAACCACTGCACTACCAATGCACTACTAGTACGCATGTATGTGAAATGGTGTGGGTTTGGGCATAATTGAACTTCTTGCGATGGAATTCATTACTGCATCTATGACTGTCTTAGATTGATTTTCACACTGAGAACCCAATAATAGCTGAAACGTGGAGTGTTAGGGGTTTTTTTTTGTGTGTGTTTTGTTTTGTTTTGTTTTTCCTCCCCCTATGTTGAGTATTTCACACTAGCGCTGATCCAGGTCATTTTTGAAGTCATGTAGGTTGCCTTGTTTGAAAGATCTTCCAACAAACCGTCTAATTTCAGCCAATCCATTTCAGTTCCCTCATGTTACCAAAGTCTCATTAGGGCTCTTTCACAGCCTCTTATTGCTCTATTGATTTCCATTGATGTCTTTTAGAGGATGGCATCTTCATACAAGTAAAACTTTGTGCAAAGAAGTCGTGAAGATTATGTACCACGTTCGTTTTCTGTAGTTTTGTGGTCACGTTTGATGTGATTTTGTTCAGAACTGTGCATAGGTTTTAGGCCACATCGAGCTGTGCTCTGTTGATTACCTTTTTCACAGCAGTCATTTTGTACATTTTGCTGGCAGCTTGTGCATGTACTAAGAGACAATTTTGGTGAGGAACTGGATTAAAGTGCAACAACAGGAATGTACCTTTTTTTTTTTTTTTTTTTACTCAATATAGCTTCCAGAATCATAATGGCACCACCCTTCCTAGCCTGCTGACTACCAAACAGGATGTGCCACCATTCGTCAACAGTCTGCATGCCACTTAGTGACGTTCTAGTTACATTATGGTCATTAAATAATAGACGATATGCACGGCATAGCCATTTTCAATTCCAGTGGAAAGGCCTAACAGTTTTCACTGTCAATATCTTACAACCTACTGGGACACCATCTGACTGAAAAAGAACCTGGGGTTGGGATCTTTGTAAATCAGGCTCAAACTGTTCCCATGGACATAGCCTTAAAAAAGTGGTAATGTGGTCATATTTACCCCTTTTGCTGCGCTTCTAAAAGGCCCACAGCGCAAAACCGAGCTTTTTTTCATTGTCTTTTGGTCCACTATCAGTCTTCAACTGCAATGACGACAAAACCAAGATGGAGTAACCGTGTGTCTTTTTGTGTCTGCATCCAGCTTTGAGGGACAACAGAATCGAGCTGATCCGCGCTTCGTGGTCGGAGTTGACCATCAGCATCCATGATGTCACCCTGTCGGATGAGGGGATGTACACCTGTTCTCTTTTCACCATGCCCGTCAAAACAGCCAAAGCCTACCTGACAGTCCTTGGTGAGTTACAAAAGCAATTTTGAGGTAACGCAATCTGGCCGACTGAGCATTTACAATTATCTAGAGTCCTGCAATAGTTGTTGCATTAATTAGGTGGGGTTTTTTTTTCCTACCGTAAATTGAATTCAAACGTATGTATACATTTTTTAATTTATTTTCATTCATTAGTCGTTTTTCAATCATTGAATGCATGATTGATTGTAAATAATAAAATAGAAACATATTATTTTAGCAAACAATTTGAGACTTTATATGTATTTTATTAAACAATTGGTTAATAAAAACAATATAATTCAACCAAACAAAATGAATAAAAATGACAGTTTTCTTGTAATTAGTTCTACTCAATATCTTCATGTATTGACTGTCTTAAGTTGTTGTTGAATCAGGCTGCTAAGCAGTTCTCCTCAAATTCTAGACAAATATTAGCTCTTGACAAAACACCAACGCAAGACAATGTTTGTCAGAGCAACAAACCGTGAAGTCCGTCAATTAAGCTGGAAAAGATATGATAGTTATTCACATAAGGTAAGCTCAAAACAAATAGATTGGCAGGTGAAGCAAATGCATGACGCTACAAAATGCAGATTTTGTTTATCAAAATTCAAGTTCAAAACTAAATGCTTCCTAATGACTGAAACCCTTTGTTTGGCTTTGACATTTCCTCTCTGTGTTTGTTTTGCTAATAGGACAAACACATTTACTATGCTTAAAAATGGGATGCCCCTCTTCCACACTCCCCCGCCCCACACACACAAACACCACACCACTCCATTTTACTAATGTTTGTGATCATCGTCCTGCACAAACATTGTCTCATTTCTCGCCACTCGCCTTATTATCTCGCCAATTAGTTTTTGCTAATGTTAATAGATGTGCTCATGCACTCCAGGCCCATTAGCTGTCTCTCTTTGTTAACAAGCATTCCGAGAATTACAGAAATTAAATAGGATTGCTCAGTGGGGATACAGAGAAAAATATTTTTTGCAACACTGAGCAATAGTTAATGGTGCTCACCAATGGTTTAGGACAGTGGGTGGATGAAAAACACCACTTAAAATTACTGAGACCAGGCTAAAAATGAAATAGCTCAATCTGGTGTAAAGGGGTGATTAACTGATCAATTTGAGAATCTGAAATAACATTTATATTTGATTAGGTTTCACTTACCTGGGACTAATATGTGCTGCTTCTGTTTTGCCTGCTTTGACCTTCAAGGAGGCAGTGTGGTAATAATAATAACTCTATACGTTGCTGTGCTGGTTGTGTTTGAATATTTGAGGTTTTTATGACATGGATGCGATTGATTAGCCTGTTTACGTTATCTGTTATCTGAAATAAGCTAGAGGATGTTTGAAAGACATGTTTGGTTAAATGTACCATATGTAATTCTCTTTATTTTGTGTTAATTGTATTGTAAACGTCAGATGGGAATGTTAATAAACGACTCAAAAGCGAGCATGTTTACACCTTTTGATGAGCTTTTTGCTAGCTGCCAAACTGCATACCGCACGCTCAGGGAGGACAGAATCGTATAAAATATGACAGGTTGGACGATTTGACAAGAATGAGTATGGGTACGGACATACATTACAGAATCGGTGCATCCTTAGTAGAAACTAAGCGCGGAAATAAAATGATTACTTCAAAACGTTTAACAGTTCCTAGCTAGCCAGAGGAACCACTAAGACTCCTTAACTCAGTTGCATTTGACTGTGACGTTCCACTGCATTGTGAAGGTAAGAAGTAAATTCCAGAAGAAAGTATCAGAAAGCAAAGAACAATTCTCAGGGACCTTTAAAAAGCCGGGGCATTGAGACAACCAAGGCCAGACTGAGTCAATGTCACTAACTGACACCGCTTTTAGTTTCTCTGCTTCAGGCTGACAAAGGCAGGATCTTGAGTGGATCACTCAAAGCAGTCATCACAGCGTAGCGCGGAAAGAATTGCATTAAAACTACTAGTGGAACTGCCAGTCTGGAACTATAGAATATAAATATATGATATAATATAAATTCATCACATTTGATCCATTTTCTAAGGAACTTGTCCTCATTAGGTTCACAAGCGAGCTGTAGCCAATCCCATATGACACCCAGTGTACACCCTTGACTGGTTGCCAGACAGTCACACAAGGCACGTACAAGTGAATTTACAACAACAAAATTCATTACGTTTTTATTTTGTTTCCCTACTATGACATAGCACCCAACTCAGATCCACCTAAATTTAACCAAGGTGATGCATTCCAGACCCACCTGCAATAGGTGAAAATCGGCAATATAGTGAGAGCATATAAGAAAACATTTTTTAAACTTCCCACATACTTTTAAAGTATTCCTTAGCACCTGTTCTCACTCTCTTTCTCACAAGTGCGCTTGCTTCAAGCTGTTTCATTGTCGCTCTTAGTTGAAGTTTACTGTAAAGATGACCTGTGAAACAAAAGCCAATTAAACATTATATATTTAAACACCAAACGGTTCAACCAAACCGTGTGATTACATCTATTGAACGTCTGCTAGCTTAATGCTAATGTAAAATGTGAAACACCATAGACAGGTTATCTCAGATGTTAAGGTAACTATAAAAACTGAGCTGTAGCTGATACTTTTACACACCCGGAGGAGCAACCAGTATAAAGAGCATATTACAATACTCAAAGGCATTCATTTTCTCTGTTCTGTGGGAACAACTAATAAAATGGCAAAATGTGGTAGTGTGTTAGACTAAAGGGGCATTGGGCTCTGATATTCAGACTTCCCACTCACACTTCTCTTCAGCATCGGGGCTTGTATTGACCACTTAGTCACAGAAAACAAACCAGACCTTATGATTGTATTTATTGCTTCATGAGGCTAAAGTGTTGTGTGTGACTTCATCTCCATCCTTCAGGCGTACCGGAGAAACCCGAGATCGAGGGTCTGATGAAACCCGCCTTGGAGGGCGATCACATCACTCTGACCTGCATGACACATGGCAGCAAACCTGCTGCCGACTTGCGCTGGTTCAGAAATGAAAAGGAGGTCAAAGGTAGGCAACTTTCCTGCAGCTACATGTCCAGCCATTTCAATCTCTTTTTTTATTTGAGAGCATGTTATGCTACTGGAGTACATCAAGATTCATAGTGAATGATTCCTTTGTTCACATTTTATGAAAACACTACTTTATGGTGGGATATCTATGGTAACCTTAAAAAGCATATTATATATATACTGTATATATATATATATGTATGTGTGTGTATATATCTATATATATATGTATGTGTGTGTGTATATATCTATATATATGTGTGTGTGTGTGTGTATATATCTATATATGTGTGTGTGTGTGTGTATATATATATATATATATATATATATATGTATATATATGTGATGCATATTTTAAGCAATTTAAATTGATTTTCGATGAATCGTTACATCCCTAGTATATGTGCATGCATGCTGCAGTTAGTGTAGGTTAAAAATATAATGTACTTAAGATGTTATTTAAAGATTACATTTTCTTTATTGTGCTGAACTTCTATAAAGTGAGTCGCGACTTTGGAGCGCTCGGAAAATGTGTGTCCCTCGATTACAATAGTTGAGAACCACTGCTTTAGAATGCATGCATACAGTAAACCCTCAGTGTGAAGCACTGGAAATAAACTGTCATTATGGGGACTCAGGTACACTTTGCGGGGGCTTTGTAGCACCTCAGGTGCACTTTGTGGGGGGGCTTTATGGCAGCTCAGGGACACTTCATGGGGGCTTGGCCTCCACTGGCTCTCCACAGAATGCAAACGCTGATTATATTGTATTTTGTCATACAATGAAACCAGTTATTTAGTGCATATGATCTTCAAAATGGAAGAAAACCAGTAATTGTTTTAAGTACACTATTTTACTTTTTGTAGAAAAAAAAAAATGGAGTGAACAAAAACAAAACATGTTCCTCCTTGTTTTATACTGTATGTTATGATTGTTGTTGTTTTTTTCCACTACTTGTGGCCTCTCAGTCAAATTAACATCTTGACGAAGCAGTGGGTGATCATGAGAGTTATTGTCCTGATTTCTAGCTCTTTTGTGACGGATATGAGTATGTATATGAAGTGTTGAACTGAAGTATTTGAGGTAGATGCAATCTCTATCGAAATGTCTTTTATCGTCCATCGTAACAGCAACTTTGGTTGCAGTGTTCAGCGGCTGCAGCAGATGTCACTTCTTATCAGAATCAATCATAGATGTACGTCATGCAAACCCTCCAGAGGGTTGGCCGCGTTTTTCCACCGTGTCAAAACAATGCCACCGCGCGTTGTCGACTATAAAGCCGTTTATAGTCAGTTGCCACGGGAGATCTTTGTCTCCCTGCCGCTGTCTGCCACTTCAGTGTTTCTTCCCCCTCCATCTTAGGCTTAGTCTGCCATCTCGACCGCGGGCGTCCCAGGGTTCAGATAAGCCAGGAGATTGCATCAGATCAATCTTGGCTTCAAGCAAACGTCATTACACATTTCCATTTAATTTAAACAGTCTGGAAACATCCGCACATCTTGTAAAATCTTCTTTCCAAAGCATATTATCTTGTTGCTTTTCATTGTTTTTTTTTTTAATTAAATATATTTTTTAAAATAAATTTATATCAACTTGTTTTTTTTTTTTTGGGGGGGGTGCGGGGATTAATGTCTGACAATGTTACATGTAAAATAATTCGCAGTAAGCACGTGAAGTACAACCGAAGATCATCATTTAACAAAACATGCGGTGAAGTCATCAGGAGTCGAAGTTGGAATGACCACGTTCACAATTCACTTATTGCCCACGTTGTTTTCCTCATATAAAAAGGCAAGTGTCTATTTGAGGGAGACGTTTATTTGCCTTAGGTTAGCGATGCTCGAGCGACTAATTGGTTTATTAGAGGGACAGCCACGATTTGAAGAAATTTTGCATTCACACTTCTTACGGCCCCCATTGGTGATTATTATGTTTCCTATCAGTCCACCAAGAAGAGCTCCCAATATAACAAATGGAAACACATCCGCGACATAATTTCCTCTTAAAGTACCACCAAAGATTAACAAATGCAGAGACACTCTGAGAAATCTTCTTAGTGCTTTGCAAAGGTCAGATGCTATTATCTATCCCTATAATGTTGCGTGTGAGCATCTTTTATCCTCTCTCTTCTTCCAAATCGTTTGCATTCATCTATTCGACTTTGTGACAACTGTCGCCCGTCTCCGTGGGAATGTGTCGCGTGCTGCCTGGCGAGCCCCACCAAAACACTTTTCAAAGCTTTCAAAACAGGAGGCAGTTTTCATTAAAAGAACAAAAACAAGAGCACGGATATCATGTAGCCGTTTTTTCTCCTGGTAAAAGAAATTGCGGCCACTGACAGAAAGCACCTTGAGACTTCATACAAACGTCAGATTAGAAGATTGCTGTCAGCTCCGCTATTGGACTCGTCAAGAATTTCGATCGGGGTGATGTTTCAGCCCACGTTGGGTGTCTGCCATCACGCCGCCTCTCTCGCCGAGTTTAAGCTGCGACAGCTCAGCCCGCTATCTGGCAGCGGGGCTTCCCGGGGTCCAGATAAGACAGCAGATAGGATCAAATCAATGCTTGTTTTCCGCAGTTTTAAGCAAACATTACTGCATATTTCCTTTTAATGACTTGTGCTCCGGAGATGATATTGACTCTCCGTGGTTTCATTTCACCGATAGTGCAACCTCTAAAATGTAATGTTTGCTAACAATTGGAAGTCAACCAAATTTAAAAGACACACGAATCTTCAAAACTACCTCAAAAAGTTAAATATTTTATTTCAGAGGAATCTGATGACTTGTGGTCCGCGTTTGGATTTTTCTTTGGCTTTTTGTGGTTTCTTTGTCAATTCCCAACGGATTTGATTTGTAAGGCAAGTGTTGACAGAGTTTTGCACGTGTATTTGCTTTTTTTTTTTGTGGCACTTAATCCAAGAGCTTCAATGAGAAGAGAAGAATATCCAAACAGGGACATTTTTCAGGTCAGGTCAAAGCTCAACTGCACCTCAAAGTGGAACAGCACTCGGCCTAGAGCTGTCTTGTCTGTCTTGTCCATAAACCGACGAAGGCTGCCGCGTTAAGAGGTTCAACGATCGGTTCAATACCCTGAAAATATCCATCGGAAGCGACATGAACTACTTTCGACTCACGGTCATATCAGTGAGACCTGAGCGGCCACCCCCGTGACTCGACTAACATTAGCTTGACACCATTAGCATTTTGTCTCACTATGAATAAGGGATTTATTTGTTTGACGCTAGAACTAATTGTTTTTAAAAAATGAACAATTGGTAAAACCTTTGAAGTTACACTGTATTCACGAAAATACAGCATGTGAGTGACTGCAAACTCCTGCCCTAGTTTTTCTGCACAGCGGAATAAAACATTGATTTCCAGATTTGTTGCTTTCCCTGTTTTTAGCGTCGTCGCATGAGATGTGACTTGAGCTTCTCAATGTTACATCTTTGTCATGCCATGAATGCCCTTCTACAGCTAACAGCCCCCCCCCATCTAAACAGCTGTAAATTATTTATCGTACACCGGCAGTCAAGACTGTGTGACATTGAGAGAGATAGAAACACAAGTGCAAATGTTTTAAATTTAAATGAATCCAGCAGAGTCAATAAGATGTGAGATGATTATTCCTCTATTGAATGCTATGACCTTCAATGGCGCGGCGCTGAAAAGTGGCAAAATACATAAACATGAAAGACAAGCGATCACATCATCAATGATTAATAGACTGTACAATGTATATTCTGTATGTATATTTGTGCACTGCCACTCGAGGTGTTCATCACGGTGACAAGTGGGGCGTGTTGACTGTGAGAAGTCACCTGATGGCAGAAATATCGTAAATGACAATTCTGACATATTGTTGTGGGATCTTTGGGAATAGCAGCGATTATATTAGCAATACAGCCAGCGGAGTAGTCCATCACCCATTGGCATTCATTTACCAGTATGCTAAGTGTGTCCCTTTGCGTGTGTGTGTGTGTGGGTGTGTGTCCATGAACACAATAGGCAGATTGAGCAGATAGCCTGCATGTGACGTTTGTGTATGCGGTGGCACAAAATCCAATATTCGGATTCCTCCCCTTTCTTTGTCCCTTCAGTCCCCAACATGTAATGATATATTTCTATCTCAGTTATACACCTAGACCCAGGGAGACCTGTGCCAGTGCAATGTAGCACTTGTTTACACACCCGTGAACCGGGGGGGGGGGGGGTGTGGAGGTTTGCGTATGAAATGAATATTTATTCCAAATAGGGGTGGCTATGTTGGCAATCGGATGAGCATTATCATACTGTGTGACCTGAACAGCGGAGGTTATTGCTTTGTGGTGATATGTGATAGCTCTATTCCTAAGGGAGCTTGGAGGAGAAAAACAGATTTGATTTCAAACTGCTCGCAGTCACATAGTTGTTCTATTGTCAAAGTTGTTAGTCAAGGACAAAGTGCTGCCTGTTGTTTGCTGCATGCGGGCTTTGCTCGCTTCTTCAGGACGCTGGTCAGGCCAAGGGCTCCGTAATGACTGCGTAACCTTTCGAAATAGTCCCAACTAGTTATTGTCCTTGAGCGGGTAGTCGGCATTATTTGAGGAGCTGGTGAGGATTCTCATCTCTGTGAAGACTTGACGGTTAGTGACATAGTTAGGTATCTTTTTCAAGCTTCAAAAGTAAAAAAAAAAAAAAAAAAAAACGTTTTCATCAGTGTTGCACGCCTCGGTCTCTGGACTACATTCAAGGCAGCAAGAACCCAGAGAGTGAGTTAGAGTGGATCAATGACCATTAAAGATGTAATTCCGAGATGGCTCTCGCAAGCCACACTGGCATGAATAAAAGATGCTTGCACACATGCACACATAAGCATTCATTCCACCTGTAAATCACAGGGCTTTACTATTACCGTGGTACAGTACATTAATTGAAATCAAGGCAGCGGTAAAACTCGAGTTTAGTGCTGTTTTACTAAATTAACTGCAGCATCTTTCAGCTTGCGTCATTTTAATTACTAGAACTGTAGTTTGCTCAGAAATGGTGTGTCAATGCTAAAGAGGTGAATTATAATGCAGGTTATTACTTCACAGCTTATCACTGCAGTTCTGAGATACAATGCAAAGATTCCCACTAGGGGCTCTTAGCAGTACACGGAATGACATCAGAGAAATACCATGCTATGGCTGTCACTTTATTGCTTTTCTAACGGTGATCTCCTTATTGAGCTTCTTGCTGGAAAAAAAGTCCAATATTCCAAAAGTCTATCTAAATATAATTAAATAAAAAAAAGTATTTCTTCACACTTTAATCCATAGTGCAAGCTCCGTGTGCCAACAAAATCCATTCGGAATGCTACTTGACATTTTTCCTTTTGGAAGTGACGGAAATGTAAATAGTACTACTAGGGTCAAACTGTTGCCGGTTTAAAGCGTTTATTAACTCTACAGGCAAGTGTTAATTAACATTTTAACTTTTGCAACTGTCATTCAAGTAAAGAACGCCAAATATACAATTGAAATCACGATTATTCAAACAATCATGTATGTTTGGGTGCAAAACAAGAAAATGTTTCAATGTAAAAAATATATATGACAAATAAATGTAAGTAAGTTATTTTTGGACGGAACAAAATGTGTAAAATTGATTATACAATTAAAAAAAAAAAAAAAGTGCAACCGTATAATTTCAAGTATCATTTCCTTGCGTAAACAAACGTTGGATAATAATGCATATTAATAATGTTTTTTTTTTATTATGCCAATTTTGTAATCATGGAGTGTAAAAATCGTAATTGTAATTGAATTTCGATTAATTGCACAGCCCTAATTGTGGTTATCGTGTGCAGTGGTAGGCAACTACAATACATCATATTGAGAGCTGTTTGTAATATTTTTAAGTCTCTTAAAAATGTGCGCTATTATGTTTGTAGAGGCTGAAGAGTTGATACAGCCCCTGTTTTGGATCGAATTATATCATGGTGGCATAAGTGGTCAGTATGTAATGCATACTGCAGTGCTGGCAGTGTTGGTGTGTGACACTCACAACTGACTGGCACAGTGTCCAAAGACCGGGGGATGAGACTGTGACACCTCCGGTCTCAGGCCATTAGGATCAACACAGTGGAGGTGGACAGCCTGCCAAGGTGCCAATACCCACTGGACTCACAGGTCTCTTTTTGAAAGCCTTCTCTTCATGAAGAAGACTTCCCAGGCAGTGAATGCTTGGGGACTTGTGCCAGAGAGGACACTGTGGTTTACATCTGCCAGGTGCTGATGGAAGTGTCTTACTTTTAAGAGTGTTCCCTCGACCGTGGTCGAATGTCAGTGAAAACAGCGGCAAGCATATAATACCAGTCGGTTGACATGTCACAACATCCAAAACAAGTGAGTTCATAGTGAAAGGCAAAATGTCAACTCATGCTCATGCCAGAAACAATATCTTTGTCCTGCAATACGAGTGCTATATTAAAAATAATGAATTAAGGCAAAGCGAGGCAACTTTAGTTTTATAGCGCATTTCTTCATACACCAGGTAACTGTGCCTCAGATGATTAAAAGTACACCATGTAGAAACATTTGCAAACAAAAGGGTTAAAGGCATTTAAAAGAAAGTGAAAGAAATAAAAAGAAGCTTACTAAAAGACCATATAGTGCAAGAGCAAGATTTTGGAGCCATCGATTTTCAAAATGCTTTAAAGGAGTCAACCCTTTGCCCCCCCGCTGCTGCAATCAGTCAGAGGACTGCTAGTGATGTTCCTCCCCCCATCTCAGCAGTCTTCGCACACATATCATGTCAATTCCTTCGCCTTTCCCGCTTCATCTGTAAAATGGCATGAAAAGAATACTATTCTCATAGTTTAGCAGGTGTTATATCCATTTTTGGGCATCCGTCCTCAAAACTCCCACAAGCCTAATGTAGTAGTGGGTTGCACGAATAACTGCTGCCAAGCTTTAGCTAAAGGACGGGATGCATTTAGCTGTGGACAATTATGCAACAGCTATAATTAAATAAGGTGTAGAAATTGAACACGTGTAATACCTTTTTAAATATGCCATTCTGCGGGCTATATTTCAGAAACTGATTTTTTTTCTTTTTCCGTATTTATCAAGCAAAACAGATTTGTATTCTACTTTGTTTTTCATTGCTAGTTCCATTTCAATTTAGGTTCCAGACAACAAACTCATACCGCTAACTTGCTTTGGGGCTAATTAGCACAAACAATGCTGCCCACTGTGTGAGAGATTCTTAGACAAACAATTCGGCAAGGAAAAAGACAAGGTTGTAGTGATTTTCACCATTAGAACAAATCAAGGCTATTAATTTGTAAATGGGAAAGGCAAACACAGTTCCAAATTCTCCTCTATAGGCTTACATATACAATGGCCAGTGAGCCTCTTCGAGTAGAATTAAACATTTTTATTAGTGGCAAATCCTGTCCTCCAGCGCTCCCATCAGTTATATCTGCTGTATATTACCGTGTATATGTGTGTTTACCAGTAGCACCTAAATGCCCTTGGGTCCATGATGTTGGGAAATGCGCTCATTTTATTATTTGATCAATATCACTGTAACAGATTTATGTAGAGGCTTATTTTGTTTTGTTGGGAGGAAGAAGGGAGGGGGGCAAAATGTTATAAATCCTTCACTCCCTCACTTATGGCTGTGAATTAATTTTTGGGGAACAGTATCCTGAAATCCTGAAAGATAAAGAAAAAAAAAAGGTGGTTGTCATCATGGTGCAGAAGCAATTTGATTCATGACGATATACACACAAAAAAGATATTATTATAAAGTGTATTTTTACATTTGGTACACCTGCGCATTTATCCATCCATCCAATTTTTGGACTGCCTATCCCAACCAAGGTTGCAGGTGTGTTGCAATTTTTCATAGAATAACTTGGGGTGAGAGGCGGGAAACACCCTGGACTGGTCGCCAGCCAATCGCAGGGCACATCTAGACAAACAACCTCTCACACTCAGATGCTTTTGCCTTTGGGCAAATTAGAGTCTTCAATCCACCTAACATACGTAGGCCCGCATGTATTTGGAATTTGGAAGGAAGCTGGAAGCCGAGACTTGAACCCCAACGTCGTAATTGTGAGGCAGATGTGCAAACCGCCGTATTTCAACAACAACATCTTTTCAGCGTCATGCAGCTGTTTTTTTTTTTTTTTTCCTTTTTTGACACGCTCTCTGGATGGATGCTGCAAACACTGCAGAGCTGTCAGTCATTCATCTCAAGTGGGAGGCAAGCTCATTGGCTCTGTGTAGGGAAGTGACGCAGCAGGATTGTTGATTGACAGGGAGGATGAGAGAGAGAGCGCGAGAGAGGTGAGGCATTGGAGTCTGGTGGGATGATTTGGAAAGTGGAGCAGATGAGCACACAGTAGGGAAGCACGGGGAGGATAAACAGTCTCTTTAGGAGAAGCAAACAAAAGGTGGCCTGCACGAGGGAGCCTGGTGCTCCCTTGACTGTGCTCAGAATACACAAGTAGGACACATTTTTACAAAAAGGGAACAAAAACAAATGAAGATAATAACCGCGAACAGCAGAACTCAATATCCACTTCAGCGGGTACTACATTAGGTACACAGTCTAAGGACATATTAGTCAGAGCCACCCATCTTACTTGGTTATGTCAAGCCTGGTTAAAAGGGATATTGGAGCCTTTGTGAGAGTTCCTGGTTGCATCACACATCCCCACTCTTAACCTTATGGCACGACAGAAGATTAGTGTAGAGTGGCAGAGAGTGGAGGCTGAAAAAAAATAGGTAGGAGTAGTAGTAGTAGTAGTAGGAGTAGCTAGAACTGGTGTGAATTGGGGGGGAAATAAAGAATTTAAAGCGGAAGTCAACCCAAATATATTTTTTTCAAGCAGGCCCACTAGTTGAAACAAGGCATTCTGATTAATATTGCCCTTGTGGAATATGAGTTAAGCAGCAAAATCCACTCGTTTTTAACCATCTCTGGGGGGCGGCCATTTTGTCACTTCTGTCGACTGAAAATGACATCACAAGCCGGGTTTACATGGAGCCATGTATTCCGATTAGAAAGGACCCGAATGACCAATCGGAATGAAAATGTTCCATACAAACACCCCAATCGGAATAAAAAGGCCCAATCCGAGTGGAATTTCATTCGGATTCACAGGGGTGGTATATTCCTTTTGCCAATCCGAACAAGCGTCATGTAAACAGTTCAATCGGAATGGCTAGGCTGCGTCCGGTCTGCGCATGCTCTGTCTTGACCTAAATGCGTAGTGACGTTGTTGTATACGAACTTTAAAATGGCAACGTCTTACCAGAGCCCGTCCGCGACGCGAGAAAAATGCTGGTAACTTCAAGAAAAGTGTTCAAACAATTGCGAATACTGCGCTAAATAGATGAATGAACTCCATCTTGATAGGTCACGTGACGTTTACATCGATCGCCACGTGTCACGCGGCTGTTACACAGCTGATTTGATTAACACGGTGGAGCGAGTAAACGACCAATCGTAATAGATCGCAACACATGTAAAGAGAGCTCCGTTCGGAACGAAATCGTTCCCAATGACAGAAAAGTCTCCATATAAACCCACTTACAGATGCTCGGGGCTGCATATGATGTATGTATATGAAGCTAAAAGCTATTGTCCCAGCCAGATCACAAAGCATGATAGAATCGTTTTTTTGCATTTACATCTTATCACAGTTCGCCAATCAGCTCAGTTTGACTTAATCTAATTACATTAACAGAGGACTGTGGATATCTCTCCTTCAGATAACATGTCAGTGCCCCTGCAGTGTGATTTCAGATATGTGTGGTGAGATAAAGAGGCTCACGGTGTCTACGTAATCACAGACCACAACATGTTGATGTGCCTCGGTGCTGCATCGCTGACACTGTTTCGCTTTCCACGCAGGCGCCAAGGAGGTGAACGCCAGCGGCAAGACTTTCACCGTGCGCAGCTCGGTGCAGCTGCGCGTGGACAGGCGCGACGACGGAGTGGCGTACACCTGCAGAGTGGACCACGAGGCACTCTCGCAGTCGCCGCAGCAGACCACCGAAGTGCTGGAGGTCCACTGTGAGTATGAAAATATACGTTCGATGTGAGCAGACGAGCATCCCTTGTTGCATGTCTTTCATTTGACTCCATAACCTTTGTCTTAGATGCTCCTCGGGTGAAGATCGTCCACTCTCTCGCGGTCCCTCAGGAGGGTCAGTACCTAAAGCTGGACTGTGATTCCCAAGGAAACCCTTCGTAAGTCACGTGTCTTTCATAATGCAGTATTTGCAGGCAAAAGGGACGAGAGGAATAAAAATGTGAGCCAATGACGTGAAATGCCGTCAATGGGAATCCTAACGAGAAGCCATGTCAATTGCTGTCAACTACGTTTTTTTTTTCACATGAATGGGGAGACAAAAGTACAAGGGAGCTCTTATTTGATTCTTAAACTGAGAAAGTAAAAAAAACAGCCAGCATTGAATTTCTTTTGGATGAGATCACCGTTGTGTCCCAGCAATGTGTAAGCTCCTTCACATGGTGTATCCTTGGAAAAAGTATCAAAATGTTTGTCACGTTAAAAAGAGAGAAAAGATGACGGAGATTATTACATTTAGAAGTAGAAGCGATGGCAGGCACATGTACACACACCCACGCACACTATTAATTACTACTACTACTACTACTACTAAATAACATGGAAATAGTTAGTCAAATGTAAAATCGGTACTCTGGTGATTCATTGTGAATGCATTATTTTGCCTTCAAAAAGCATATTTTAATTGTTGTTTGAATTTTAAAGTGGAAAAGGACTGTTCAGACGTTTGACCTGTCACTAAAACAAAAATTATTAGCATCAAGTCACTATTGTGCACAAAATATATCTTTTCACAAGAAGCTTATTTTCTGCACTTTTTTTTTAATCCAAAATATGTGATTTGGGTGAAACAACTAAGCCATGTTTTACTACTGATTACCAAAAAAGGAATAAGTAGATACAAACATGTTTTTCTTTTGATGAACGAGGAGAGTCCAAACCTTTCATTTGTACTGCTCCAAATTGTGTGGCACTCAAAAGGTTTTCCTTTGAAAATTGCTTGCATTGAAAGAACCACAAACATGCTACCAATACTTTTCAAACTCATCTTTCAACATTGCAATATTAAAAAAAAAAAAAAATGGTTCACAGATTTGATCTTGAAAACAAAGGTTTTCACACAAAATGTTGTTTTAAACTTTGTTCACTGAAAGACTCTGCCAAAACTGTGTGCGCTGCTGATGATTGATCCTGCTTGTATTAGATTATGCAAGCATATCTAATGAAGTGTCTCTGTGTATGTATCATCTTTCCTTCTCTTTCCAGGCCAGATCCTGTGATGTGGACAAAAGACGGCGTGGAACTTTCAGACCTGGGCAGGGTGATCGTGGAGGGTCGGGAGCTGATATTTACGTCACTGAACAAGACGGACAACGGCACGTACCGCTGTGAGGCCAGCAACCACCTGGGGACCAGCAGCGCTGAATATGTACTCTACGTGTACGGTGAGTCCTGCGGAAAAGGCTTGCGCGCATGATTTTGTGTTACACAATTCTGTGCTTTTGAAAGGAAACCTTGGATTTTTGAGCCGCACTTCCACAGAGTGGTCCAGCCCGTACAGTTTAATCAAGATTTCATTACGGGGTTCGCGACAGAGTTTGAACCTGAAACAAATGAAATTCATTTAACGTGATGCGTAATGAAGGATTTCGTTTTAAATTAGATCAACCGGTGTCACAGAACAGAACCGTGTTCCACCAGCGACGAACGGATGGACAGCCAGGTTGACATATACAATCCCAATCTCATTATTTGGTAGCCTTGACCATTTGTATTTTGGTAGCCTCTCCAATAGAAATGCCTCAAAACATCCAACCTAAGTGTACTGTTTGGTGGAAATGGGCCTCAAATGATCTTCAATATAAATAATACAAGACATGTCCAATAAGCAATAAAAGCAAGCACCAAACTGAAGTGCTAGTGATTTCCGAGCCTCCCGCTGTGCACGTGTATAAGCAGTGTGAGTGATTAGTGGTAACATCGCTCACAGGGCCTCAGGTGGGACTAATACCACCAACGTATTTCTTTAAATAAACCCGCGTCCCAGATCTTCCTCATGCATGCACATCGAGAGGGAGGAGCGAGGGTGCGTGTGTGCGTGTGTGTAATTTAGTGCTGTGTTGTCTGTAATACCACCACGGAGGATAAGTCATCGCGAGCAATGCCAGAGGAAGTGGAGGATGAAGTGAATCAGTGTCAGGGAAAACAGATAGCTCGTCATCCTGTTTTCCTGTGTCTCCTTTCCGTTTGTCTCTCCGAATTAAGTCTCTGTTCCGTTTGTTTTGAGGACAGTTGTGTGTGTGTGTGTGTGAGTGAGATGAGGGACAATAAGGCTGAAACCGAATTTCCCTAAGTGGAACGATAAATATTGCTTTATTATTACGACTCACACCCAGTGGGGTGTTTGTATTTTGCAATGAGCATGATATTCAATATTCCTTGGCCAAATAATAGCGATATCTCATATGGTCCTGGCTGCCCACGGCGGTTCCACAGTAATAAGCTAGCAAGGCTGTTCAAGGACACGAGCAAGGTTGCTATCAATAGTTCATGAAGTGTCTGCTTCATGTCGCGACGTGAATGGCGACACTTGTTTTTGTTGCAAATCTTGTCAAATATGTGTCTTTTCAGCTTCAAAGAAAATCTTTGGTCGGTTGAAAGAGACAATGTATTGCTCTAAAAGTATGTTTGACAGTGATGAATGACATCACTAACTTCTACTCACCAACATGTTGAACTTTTGATTGATGAACATCTATTTTGTTGGCTTAAGCCTTCAGCTCTTAATCGAGTGTTGAGTTTGATGGTCCTATGGTAGGTTACGTTTTTACGGTAATTTGGTGGGAGAAGAAAATGTGTTGCAATTAATAATTGTTGAATTATATTGTGGCAATGTATTGTTTTCCATTTTTTTGTTTTTTTCCAGAATTCATCAAAAGGTTTTTCAATGAACACCTTCACCAAAATAAAGTCTGCATTAAAGCAGTCAGCAGCTTAGCATAGGACATCAGCCTTAACAAATATATTAGCAGTGCAACAATTAATCAACAGCTATTATGGTAATCGGTTAATTGTTTAGAAATTTCAACTTAAAATTGTCTGAATCATGTTTGTAATTTCTGCAGTTTGTGTAATCCACCATGAAAGCAAAATAATTATTTGTGTTTAATAAAAAATAAGACATTTGCAAATATGTGGATTACTTTAGAATTCAACAAACACCATTTTTGCCTTTTTTCTCACAGATCTTACAGATCAAACCAATTACTGAACCATAATCATAATAATTTTATGTTTGTGCATTTTCTGCATCGTCAAGTTGAAATAATGTTCTATTTTTTAGAAAATATATATTTTTTTTTACCCGTTTAATTGGAAAAAAAATCTACAGATGAATCGATTATTAAAATAATTGGTCGTTACTGCCGTAAAATATATTAAATAAAACGGGTACGGTTCATTTACTTGCCATTCATGAAATAAAACGGAACAGCTATGTACTCGTTTATTTTCCTCGGACTATCACTTTACCAAGTTTTGGTCCATATTTCTGGAGAGATTTAATTAGCATGCGTTATTCCATGCAGGCATTACTTGGAGTCTAACATACCTTGAAAATGTCATGAGAATGTAACAGTATAGAATAAGTGATGCCCTTAATGAAAGTGATGTTTTAAACCGACAAACTCTACACCACAGAGAAGAGCAATTGGGGCTCAGGAGGGTCAAAGAGTCCAATGGAGATTCATGACTTGTTCTTTGAAAATGGCACCCACTTTGTTCCCAGCATCCATTAGTGATTAGCACACCTTTTAGCCTTTTACAATTGCTGCCATAATTCTGAGAGAATACCATTTTAATGGTTCCTCTGCAGCAAGGAGACATTTTGACTCAGAGACACGCAGTCGAGCTGTTTTGCGATTCTCGCCGAGGCTGAAAAGTCACGGAGGCACCCAGGCCTTGCAGCGCGGCCAATTAAAAAGCCTCCACGGCGCCATAAAAACCAGAGTGACACAAACAAGGTGGCGGTGTAAGCTCATTAACTTTGTCAAACAATGCTTCGCCGCCAATCCCTTTGCCCCGTTAATATTTGACCATCGCCTTGGATGAAACACTGCGAGGAATGTCTTCGAGCCGTGACTCGAAAACAGTTGCTGTTGTTGTTGTTGTTTTATAAAGACATTACTTTCTTAAGGTTATTAAAAAAAACTTTCTTTGTAGTCAAGCAATCAAAGCAAATAGGAGTGCTTCTCGGATGTTTTGAGTTTCCTCAAAACTGTCTCGTTCAGTCGAGGGATCAACGCAGGACTTTTAAAAAAAAAACAGAGAAAGAGAGGCACTCAAAGTATTTCGAATTACTTTGAGTGCCTCGGTTTCCTTTTTTTATTTATTTTTTTTTAAACTTTTTTTTTGTATGTTTAAAGGTTGCTGCTTCCTTCATCATTGTGGCGTCAGACCACTGCTGCTCTCTCTTCCACTGGTTATCTTCACTTCCACCAACCGCATCTCTAATTCTGCAGTGCTCCAACTTTTTACACCAAGTAACACCTAAAAAAAATCATTTCACTGAGCACCATCTTAATGACCAACATTCCAATTCAATTGACCAAGTGTTCATCAAAAACAAGCCAGAGGTTTTATTCCTAAAAAGTGTTTTAAATATAATTATTAGTCAGTTCAACGTTATACAAAGGTTGAAAATGAACACTGTGCTTGAATATAGCAAAACTGGAAATGTGTTAAAAAACAACAGGTTTTAAAGATTAACTGTAAATTATGAAAAAAAAAAATGTCCCCGGGCCACTGTTAATGTAGAACCCTGGATAAGATATTTTCATTCATTATAATAGGTTTTATTGTATTTCATGTTTTTAATGTATTCAGTATTATTTTATTCAGTGATTTTTTTCCCCCCTCTAACAACGATTTAAAAAATGAATTAGCCACAAATTTAGTGACTTTGTGTGATTTTTATTAAAGACTTCTGGAAACTCTGATACTCCCTTCAGAGCAGGAAATTTAAGTTTACCCATTCATGCTGTTTTAGCAACCATTTCTAGCCAAACAAAAAGTCAATTTCCCATAATAAGTCTCCTTTAAGAATAGAAAAAATAGAATAGAATGTGTTTCATGTATTTCATTTATGATCGTTGTAGGAGTCCTGCAAACTGGGGTAAGTGGAGAAAGAAAAAAAAACAAAAAAACAAGCAACCTGCCTTACCTACTGAGCTCACCCATTGAAAGTGTGATCTCATATGGTTGCTATAGAAACAAACATGCTAGTAAAAATTGCATTTCTATGTGGTTAAAAATACTGTATCCCGAATAAAATCCCAAGATGCTTTTTGTGCAGGACAGATGTGGTCGACTAAAATTTGCCCTCCGGTCTGTATGTAAACATCCGGGATAAATGTGTCTGATAAAAACATCCACATCATGTCTGAAGCTTCTTATTCAGAGCAACATCGGATTCATCTTGTGGTCAAAATGTGAAGCAAGTGAAGATGACCTCTTGAAAGAGAGAGGGCGCCTGTGTTTTGACGTCAGGTGATAAGGTCTCTCGCAATGAAAACGCAACATCAACAACAGAATGGGATTTCTCTCGTGCATTTTTTATGCACATGAAATATGTTGGCATTTCCTTTGTTTTGCTTCGTTGCTGAATATTTTTGCCTGTTTTTAACAATCATTTTTGTTTTCCATTGCTATACCATGCCTTGCTGTAGACCCTGTCAACATTTTTAGTCCATTTGTTTCAGTTGCATTATTGTTTTCCCTTTGTGAATGTTTGTATGTCCACCATAACGCCCCCCCCACCAGAAGAACCCACCACCCTGCCTCCATCCACCACACACCCCTTCCATCCCATCCCCCCAGACTCCACTGCTCTAGTAGGCACCCACGCTTCAGACCCCACAGTCACTGGAAACCGAGGTACAGTACCACCACCTGCTTTCTTGCAACCTGCTCAACATATTGTCGCACCTCATGCTTGTCTTACGTTAACTCTCATGTACGCTATTGCCTCACACCTCACTGTCAATTTTCAAAAGTTAATCATCGTGGAAATTGACAGCCACCACCCCCCCCCCACACCCCTTAAGATGCTTCCTCTATCTTATTGTATTCCATCCGCGTGCAGCTGTTTAAAATCCAATGTCCCCTTGACATTCCTAAGACTTCAGTAGTCCCGTGCCCTGAAAGCTCAAAGAAGTAAATGTCATGTCCAACTGCAAATGCCTGCCCCCCAGAGATGACTCATCGTGACTCCTAATGCTGTGCTCAATCCAGGAACCCTTCACACTTTAAAAGAACCTTTTTTTTTTTTAAAGTAGTAACTCAAACTTTTTGAGAGTGCCGTTGATATACTCTCTCATATTAAGTTGAATGAATTGTATTATGAAGAATGGGTTGTCATTTATAAAGACCATTTGGGCATTATTGGAGGGAACGCTAAATGCTGATGTCACCATTTTTTAAAGTATCTATTATTCCCAGAAAAATTGATGACATGCAGGGTAATGATTACAGGTTTAAACATTATTATCCACTATTTATGCACTTATTATCCACTGTGTGGACTATGAAACCTCCGCTATGGCGTACGTGTTCATTACATGCGGACAGAACCTCACAAATTTTTGCCATGTGGAAAAGTTGCATGTGTGTAGAATTGCAGCCTGTCGAGCCACTGGCTTTGTTGATTCAACTTCTTTGTGAGCTCCATTCGTGCAGACATCTACTACTGCATTTCTTATCTCCTCTGGGCAGCATTAATCTGCTCTCAGTATGGCACTGACATAAAAAAAGGAATTTAGAACATCAGGAGAGAGACAATTAATCAAAAGAATTTCAAAATGTTGTTAAATTCTTGTCCAGTAATTTGGATTAAAACATTTTTTTTATGTATCTATAAACATAAAGTGGCCCCAAAAGTACCTAGTGTACATATTTTCCAATAATTGCTTTGAAATCCTATCAAATTCTTACCAAATAAGGCTAGAGCCATAAATGTTGTACTCGTAATTAATTATTTTTATACACTCAGCCAGTGCCATGTAATCCAGTGTGAAGAGGTCACGGTCATGTATCTGTGCGTTTCTTTAATCCTCTACAAGGCTGACAACATCATATTTTAGTTAACTATGTTCCAGCCCTCCATGGTGTGAAGAGCTTTTCCAAGATTGGAAGTGGTGAAAAAGTTGCTAGTGTCTATCATGGTGGCAACCAACGAGCCCAGAGACGCCAGAAGGATGTTATCACCGGATGAGAACTACTTTCACAGACTGGGGATATTGTCGAGTGATACAAAGAAGAAATGAGGGACTTTTGTTGAACCCGTCAACATAATAGAGGAGGAGTTGGCATGGCCTAGCATATCCTTCAAGTGCGGGTCAGCAAGATGTTGGAGTAATAAGGCACTAGTTGGACAAGATTTTTCCAGATTGGGGCAACTTTGTGATTATTGTTTGGCTGTCTTGGTTGGCAGACCACTTTAATGTCACTCTGATGTTCAACAAAGCACTTAGGAACTAATAGACAAAAGTTCCTGGTCCCATTTTTCCCATTAGGCTACTAGGGCTATGTTCTAAGTGTAAATTGAAGAGAAAATCCATTACGAAAAATGCATGGTTCGCATTTTTAAATGAAGTGAAATTTTACCACTGAGAATTCCCCATATTTTTTTACGAATATCACTGAGTGCTCACTCGTGTAACATTCAATGTTACAGACAAAACTTGCTCAAACAGGTTGAAAACAAGCAAAAATACCATTTTAGATAATTGCAATACAACGCACTCGCGGCGTTCTACTGCCAGTGGCTACGTAATCGCTCACTCATGGGCAGTAGAAGCTAGCGGACGCATCCAACGTTTGCCGAAAGCTAACGTCTTGAGGCTAACCCCGGTCGCTCCTATTCATATCAGCGGCGAGGAACAAGGGCAGTATGGCACAAAGTGAAGCTTCATCGCCAGATTATTATGTCCAATAATGAACAGACAACAACTTGTTGGAATATGACACTCGGCCACGGTTCATTGACGCCTAGCTAATGTTCCTTATAGACGGCTGAACGGTAAAAAAATATATACAAACCGATAGAAAGAGGGACAAATAAAAAGAAGGGCCTGTTGGGCATCTGAAATGATGGACACATCGGCGTGCATACGCACTATAGAAGGACGGATGGATGGACCGCTAAAAGGACTATGAGACAGACATGCTGGTGTACTATATGTACAAATGGAGGGAGGGAGACCAATGGACTGACGGACTGACAGATGGGTGGATAGCCCGACAGATGGAATGGCAGACGGACAGAAGGTGTGATGCACAGTATGGACGGACAAACAGAAGGATGGACGGACAGATGCCCTGAAAGAAATTAAGCGTCAGATGCTTGAAAAATATTTTCATGCTCCATGACGCAATACACGTTTACATGTACTTTTATAGCCCACATTTATTTTCCCTTCATTTCAAAAGTCAGAAAGATGTACAGTGGTACCTCTACTTACGAAATTAATTGGTTCTGGAAGAAATTTCT
Source organism: Filicampus tigris (assembly GCF_054856515.1). Classification (NCBI taxonomy): domain Eukaryota; kingdom Metazoa; phylum Chordata; class Actinopteri; order Syngnathiformes; family Syngnathidae; genus Filicampus; species Filicampus tigris. Next base: position 11,344,007 of record NC_141233.1, on the reverse strand, counting down.
TAAGTAGAAAATGTTGTAAGTAGAGACGCGTTTTCCATGTAAATGCCCTAATCCTTTCCAAGCCCCCCAATATTCAGACATAAATGTTTTATAAAGCATAAAAATGCATGGAAACACGTAACAAATACATGTTACAATTAGATGATTGCACAATAAATTAGAGTTGTGCATAATGTAAAAAAACAAAGAATAGAATAAGGAATAAAAATGATGGTCGTTTATCTTTTAATTGCTGTCCTCATCGCTTTTTGCCCTCTTTGGTTCATGTTCTCTCAGAAGTGTTTTTTTGCCAACTGATTTAATAACGTGGCGACTGTCGATACATTACGGTCATATTCTTTGGCGAGATCAAACAAACACATTCCCCTTTCATACTTTTCTGTTATCTCTTGCTTTGTTTGTATGGACAAAAAAACGATTTTCTCCTTTTTTTTTTTCTTTTCCTCGTTTCTAATTCACGTAAAACTATCGGAAGACCTCATGGCCCGAGGGGCGAATGACAAGGACGCTGCATCTATCCCTCTATTTACCTATCTATCCACACACAGAGAGACTTACGGAAAAGGTCCCTCTTAGCCAATGGGATGCCAGGAAGATGCTAAGCTAGCCAATGGCAGAGCAGCTATGAGTATGTTGCGTTCAGGAAACTCCGGAGCTGCGAGTAGCAGCCCATACTGCGAGTATCACCCCATACTTTTACCTTTCATATCCTGAAATTTCTTCATAACTAGAGGCAATATTTTCCTGTTGAGGCGTTTCGAAACTTGAACATTTCGTATGAAGACACGTTTGTAAGTAGAGGTACCACTGTAAATGTAATGGATTACCATGACTGTTTTCCTGTTTCTGCGCCCACGCTACCATAACGCTTACACAGCGTCATGTCTGATATGGTGACAGGAGACGTCGCGTTTGATTGACATATCAATTTAAAACTTAGGTGCTGTGTTAAGCAATATGCAGATGAGTTCGCTGACCCTCAAAGTTGATATAACAATTTTCGTGAGATCCTCTCCGATGCCTTACTTTCTGCAGCCATTGTTCCCTCCCCAAACCTTTCCTTTCACCGTCATTGGCTTCCTTTCCACTGCACGCTACATCTCTCTAAAGGCTTCCACACAATGTTGAATATTCCCCATCAGCTTCTGATGTCTATTTGTGTTCTGCTGACACACAAGAGGGACACAGCTTCTCCATGTATCGTGAGGGAATCTCGATATCAGACTCCTTCAATGTGTCCCCAGTCGCCGAACGCTCCGCTATCTGCTTTCATGTGTCTTCTTGATTTATTACCAGCTCTTTTCACAGGCTCTGGATGAAAGCAAACATGCATGGAGCGCTTCCAGCCCCGTGATGTTTTGTCTTTTTAATAAAGTTGTCCGACTGTGCTGAAGGCGCATTGTAGGTCCGACGTTGTGCCTCGTAAGGCGGAATATTAGCATATAATGCACCTGACTATCGCCTTCATCCATACCACGCCTCACTTTTCCGCACCTTGCTCCTATTTTTCAACCCACGGCGAATAAAACAATGCAGATTATCGTGCACCAAGCTATCATTCGTCATGTGCCGTTTCTGCTAGCGCAAAAGATTATTTTAAAAATACGTTGAATGGACTTGCTCAGAAACATTGGTTTAGTGTTTAATTTATGAAGATCCGCTGATAAAGATCCCCGGGTTGGAGTCACATCTTAGAAATACTTTGTGGTATTTGCTGCCAACACAAGTAATCCAGTCTCACAGCAAGAGGTCTGTAAAAACTGAACAGACGCCACATTAAAAGTCTCGCTTCCTTTCCTCGTTGGAAAGTGCCAAACAACTGAAGTTGTAGGCCTAAAACAAAGAACGACTTCACAATAACACCAGTGCTGAATGATGATGCACAATGTGGAAGTTTCAGCGATATTTAACACTAAGACTGGCAGTCATTTATTGAGGATTTGCACACTTGCTTTACTTGCTAGTTTTATTTCGAACAGTGTGGATTATCAAAAGATTCTGTTCTTTTTTTAAATCGTATTTACTTTATCACTTTGAGAACGAAATTGTGATGTGTGGCTTTAATTTGTCCTCGGTGTCAGTTAGTCAGTAGACTATCCCAAATTCCTTTCAGAATGTACAATATTGTAACCAAGACTTTTTTCCATACAGATTATATATCTTATATACCAATATATATAAGATATGACATACATGGTTAATCTTAAAACAGCTAATATATTTTGGATCCAACTATTAGTGGTTCGGGAAACAGTGGAGTCACGTAGTGAATAGTAGCGTTTGGTGACAATGTTGCAGGAATAATAGCAAATAAATATTTAATATAGCAGACTTGATGGTTCTAATAAATAGTCTAATTTGCTCCACTGTGCCTTCTGATAGTTGTTGACCTCTGGGGTGTAGCTACAGCAAAGATAAAGATTCCTAATCTGTGGTGTATGACTCCAGACTGATGCCTGAAGTGTAGCCTGTGATTCGCTGTATTGATTAAGCGCTGGAGCGTGCGCCCGGTCAGTCTTAACGGCAATAATACGTCTTTCGCTAAGCACCAAAGGTCCGTGCAATGTCATCAAAGTGTACATAAACACATCCTCGCTCTGCACGGGCCGCTTACCTCTCTGCCGTATTCGTCTTCGCGGCTTTGCAAATTAGCTGCGACCTTGCCAAACTGAAATTTGTAATCACGCACAACAAGGCTTTCTTTGAAATATTTACTGTTCACTCCTCACAATCAGTATTCCTTTTGGCCAACCCCCGTTGCCTGATACTAGCGCTAAGAACGGGTCCTGCCTCGGAGAGTACAGCAATTATTCATGGCCCGTGTCTCTGCCTGTGGAGGAGCAGAAATAATGAAATAAAAGCACATCCACACTTAGTTATCTTCTCTCTACTTTGCACCTGAGAGGAATGAAGGATAAAAGAAGAAAAAGCTGCACTGGCGGCCTTGACATAAACAATGGCTGTATTCAAACTTGAGACATGCGGCGAAATTGTCCAAAGTGATACCAGAAAGCTGGTCGACACCTCATAGGTTACGTTACGTCAGAGTATGCGTTCAAAGCATCACAACTTACACCACAACTTTTTTATTCTCGATACGGACGGACTTGATACGCAAAGACAGGCTCACATCCATTCATGCATTTTCTACACCGCTCTTCCTGTTCAGGGTTGCAGGCTTTTTGAAGGTTCAGTAATCAAGCTTAAATAACCTTCATCCCTGCGCTTCCCCTTACGCGCGGCCAGCGGTCCACCTGTAGACTGATACTACAGAGCTAAGAGTTTAATTCATTCCGTGGCCCCGCTTGTAACCCAACGCACTCGCATTTCATCATCATTGCCCTTAAAACGAGTGGAAATGCCATTCATTCATTCCAGCCTTATCCCAAAATGCGGATGCCCAGGTGCCCCCACCTTTGCATGCCCCTGGTTGACATACAGTACAATACCAGTATCGTTATTTACCATCCCAGATAAAAGTCTCCCTCGCTAGATGAACTACCTACTTCTTTTTCAGGGAGTACAGACAGTATTTGATGGCAGGTACTGACTCTTGAGAGGTGAATTATTGGAGCAAGTTGGCAAAGTTTCTTTCTCTGCGGGCTGCGAATTGGTTGCTCCGTGTTGTCCTCTTGAAGGGTCAAAGGTGATGGGATCAATGATGGGTTGCTGCAGTGTGGCGAGACGATCTTTATCTCAAGCCCGGGTGTGTTCAGGATGCAATGTGGATTGTCTGAAGACTTGGAACAAGCGGTGCTTTAATTACCAGCATTCCTCTGGGGTCTGCTCCTTGAGGGGTTGCGCCGTCTGCATTTAAAGACGAGGGGTCTTTTCCCGACAATGAAATATTCATGACGCTCGCTCTTGATTGTGAAATCTACCTTGCAAAATAGTCTGACTTTAATAAAGGTTACAAAAGTTCTGGAAATAATGAAACCCGAAGAAGAGACCCAATTGAATGAAAGGGAAAGTTGAATTGATGGCACAGCTGCAAGAAAATAAGTTGAGTGCCGCAGTGGAATTCGCATGGATGAAGTTCCGTTCCTATTGTGGAGAAGTAAACCCAAATTTGTACGTAAGCTGTATTTAATCACTTACCCACGCTAACGTAGCAGTAATGTCGGAATCACAGTCAATATATGAGTCTTTGCCATAGATATACGGCAATCAAATAAAAACAGTGTAGTTAGAGCAGCGTCAACACAACAGGCTTTCCTGTGCCACATAATGACGTACTCCCGTCACAACCCTAACATTTCGAACGTTCATCACATTTTTGTTTTTCCTGTTAGCCATCCCTACTAACCTTTCAAAGAAAAAGCCAGGCAAACAGTTTTGTTTTTGTTTCCCAAACTTGGAGCGCGAAGGACAAAAAGTGCAGCGTGTACTCTGCAGGTACTCATGTTCAATCTGCTTTAGACGAGGGGGAAAGCTGTTGTGAAAACTTAATAAGTGAAAGGACAATTTTTATTCCTTGCAGGGATTTCGAACAGCTTTATTCCATTGCTATCGATCTAACGTTATAGAGCATGGTTAGGACGTGTGATGAGCAGAAATGACATTTTCTCGTGCGGGTGCTGCTTTGGTGGGCGACTTGTGTTGAAACCAGAAGGGTTATGTTCCAGCCGCGGCATCCTCAGAGGGCTCAAAAGAGGTTAAATATTGAAGAGCCACGACAATCCTCTGTCCGTTTTCTCCCCCACAAAACGGCGAGCGGCGCAGGGCGAATTAAAACATAATGCAAAGGTCTTTGCGCTTATTGCTGAGCCGGCTTATTGATGAGCTGTCACATTAACTAGCATTCGGGGAAGAAATATAGCAACAATTTGGAAGTTAAGTGTAGAACAGGGAGAGAGAAATCATTAGATCTCAAGGCTCATGCGATGAATTACACGTCATAAACCACCTCTATTCATTCAAACACTTGATCCGCCTTTTATTTGTTGATGAAGCTTTTATTTCTTCATTCGTCCCTCCAAAGGATGTTCAGGTTTGACGTGTCCCTCTGCGGGGTTTTCATTTCACTCGCTTAATGCTAACTGTCCCACTCATGAAGTTATGACGGAAATTGATGAAGAAGCGTCAGCGATAAAGTTGTGATCTAGTTAGCGCAGGTGCCGCGCTCATCTTATACCATTATCGCTTCTTTTGGCTGTTTCGCAGAGGTTATCGACTCCGCCAAACACGGAGCCGCCATGATAGATTGATTCTCGCATTTGGCTTAATGAATTCATATGATTAATTATCTCACTCTGATTATAACTTCATTTTCATTGTGAGAGCAGAACAGGAAAGGAGGGAGTCTGGCTGCTTGAATATTCAAGAGAGTGTCCGCGACCATGTTAGGGGCTTTATTGAATGATTAGCAGGAGTAATTTGTTTTCAGAATCTAATTAATCCTCTCACCAAGCAATAATCTGCAAGGACACACACAAAAAAACATTAAAAAAAACAGATGTGTCTCGGTAGAGACGTTTTGACTATTGCTAATGTCGCACGTGTTGCCTTTCTTCGAATGTTAGACGCTCGTCTGTCTTTGTTGTCCTTCTGCTGCAGCCCGTAGCGACTCCTCCATCTTGGCTGCAGAAGTCGATGTCAGATGAAGCGCAACCAGTCTGAGCCAAAAAGTTGGGCTTCTTTGACTTATTGAACTAGTTGAGTCCGCGGGCACTTAGGACTACTTTCTCTCTGATTACCAACTGCTGCAACATGCGCCTTCCGCATGTCAATCAGATATTAGTAGACTTTCATAGGGCAACGAACCATATTTGGTAACTTAAAATCACATGCCATGTAAAAGTTACCATAGCGTCTGTAATTTCCAGACTCTATATATATATATATATATATATATATATATATATATATATATATATATATATATATATATATATATATATATATATATATATTTGATACGTATCAAACTGTGCTTTATCGGAGGGCTACAGCTTTGAACGAAATGGCATGTTTGCAGTACTGACGAGTTCCTTCAAGTATATTGTATGTAAAATGACTACAAAAAAGTCATTGCATCATACCCTCTCGAACTGAGCCATGCAGTATAGAATCAAATAGTAAACCCATCGAGTTGAACCAAATCGAATCATTCCACTTTCAAATCGAACCATCCTTGAATCGTTTAGCGACCCATATATCGAAAACCATATTGAATTGTCTTTTGCGGAGAGATGCACACCCCTAATAAGTATATTTATTGGTTTAGTGGTACCTTCACTTAGTTTTATTCGGTTCATAACCAAGCATTTTACTAATTTCACTTGGATATAGAATCAATTTCCCTCATTGAAATATACAATGTCAGCCTCCCAAAAACATCACTATTTTCATGTTTTTAATTAATAAATTTAGGTATGCTTGATACCACTTTTTTCAGATTATGATTATTCACTCTTGAGCACTGACCAATACCGATACCAAGTACCGATACCACTTGTACTTATAACGTTTGAATTAACCTAATGACAGCTAATTGTAAGCAAAGACCTTTCCGTCTTTTTGTTGCACATGTTGCTTCACCGATGTGTCAAACGGCTGCAGTGGAGCAACAACTACTGGCAAGGAAGACTTACTCAATGTCAGATTTGTTAAAATTTCCTTTAAGTATCGGTGGCTGGTACTGGCATCCTTCACAAGTTGGTGTTTCTATTGCCTTACGATACTGGCTTTATTGTACAGACAAAGACTCAAGGGCACTCCATCTCTGTAAGCCTTTGTTTAAGGTGGTTATTAGACTTTGGAGATGCTACATTTGATGGTTGGAGGCTTAGCTGTTAAGCCTCGCCAGATGAATGCCAGCGCAGGACAATTCTGTTTGGTAAATTACTGCACTGAAGTTCTTTAGATGAAGACAGCGGATGCGCAACAGACCAACTTTGATAAAGAATGATTCCCGTTTTTAACGTAATCCCGCGAGGTGACTTTCAAACCAAACATCAGATGAGCTGCGAGGCACCTTTTAGAGATAAAAACCTCTGAAATCTTGCAAAAGTGCGTTTTATCTTGTCACTTCACGGTCATGTGAAAAATGTGCTGTTTTGCTTTCATTATTGTACTCAGTCAGCGACGTATTCATCGAGCCTTATCTCTGTAAAGGCAGGATTTTTGACACAGCTCGTTAGATTGTGCAAGTGTACACAATGTTGTGCTCAGTGTGTCAACCGTCTCTTCAAATGGTGGTCTTGGATGCTATATTTGCTCAATATCACAATAAGTTTAAGAATGCATATTGGTCAAGCTATCGCACTTCTTTAATTAATGAACCGCAAGCAGACAATGTACATGCAAACAGCACAATATGTTAGCTTGCTCGCAGGGTGTCCATTTTGGCTAATGTTAGCATTTGGTGAGCACATGGTGTACCTTCACTTAGCAAGCTGACTCTTGTGTTTAGCAAATCCAGTTAGTATATCTAAAAGGGGTTTATATCAATGGATATTTCACTGTGACAGAGTGGATATTGATTTAGAATCACTTACCCTCCAATTTACACACACTGTAGTTAGCAGAGCAGTGTGCGGGACATGAAATGAAGGAAACACATTTAAAGAGACATATTGTACTGTATTGTTTGTTATTGAGACCTCTGAGTTTCGCTATTGTGCTACATTTTCATGATGACAGAGATGAGAGCATCTATTTGAGGTGAGGTGTTTTCTTTTTTTTTTTTTTTTTTTTCAAATGGACGATGCACCCGGCAACTAACCGAGGCAAGGCGGAGGCCACCACTTTTCTACAAAGCGATTGATTCCTTCTTAAGTTTACGCCGCAATTGTATTCAAAGAAGAAATTGACGTTAGAGCGGCACCTGCGGGGTTTCGTCTGCAGTTATGCTAGCGAAGTCGCTTGTCTAGAGAGGGACAGCAAAGAGGCTGATGGCCATCAGATGAGGATTTAGCTGGCGGCTTGAGGAGGAACACTTTTGGTGGAGTCAGTGACTCACACAAGCTGTGAACGTCTTTGATTTATTCAACACGGCCGGGCGACAAGGAGAGCGCCATAAATATTGAAGGAGAAGTTTGCTCTGCTATGCTCTCGTATGAAATCGCACAGAGAAGGTATGTGCCCTTATTAAAAGATCATGTGATGTGGAGCCATGGAGATCTAAGGTGCTTCCATTCAGGGTTTCTTTCTTTTCGTTTTCCTTCTTTCATTTTTTTCACACTTTGAGCCAAACATTTCAGTCCGTCCCGTCTTTGTCAATTTCTACATTTATTCCCTTTTACTATGTATTTTTTATGTCGTGGTATACAGTCTTGTACGTGCATGTTCCTCCCAATTCCCAAACAACCTTCAAAGCAATTTAATTTCAAAACAAGAATTGTCTTGCTTTTGACATCTGCATGACATAATACAACGCAAGGGACACACACGATATTGATTTCAAAGCTTATCGAACCCACGGTGTGACATTTAGCAGATGGTTGTACTTTGACAGGTCCCTGTGATGATCTAAAAAGGGAATTTTTATGTCTGGGATCAAGTCTGGAATATTGCATTGTGGTAAAATGTGCAATATTCTCCAAGTGATTCAGCAGCTACGTGTTTTATATGCGTCAAGCGGCGGGACTCAAAGGCCACAGTGACATGCTCATGTGTGGGGGTGTCTGGGTGTGTGTGCACTCTAAAAAGTCCTCACTGTCGTGCCACAATGAGGTACAGAGACAGCCATGGGGGGGAACATTGCTTCCCTCCTTGCTTCACTGACCATGCAGAACTTTAGCACAGTGAAACCCTGCTAAGTGCCTGTGTGTGTGCTCACCCTTGTGTGTGTTTGTGTGTGTGTGTGGGGGGGGGGGGGGGGGGCGGGGGGTCGGTGTGCGTGTGTGTGTCATTGCGGGCCTTTGTTTGTCCGCTGGGAGGCGGTGAAGTGTGAAGGCCTGGTCATTCACACCACGCCGGCTTATGGAGCGCATGCAAGCCAGCTGTTCAATTGGGCCACATGGGAAGTGGATAAGAAAAGAAAAGCGACAGGGATGTATGTTTAAATTGTCGACGGATATTTTTGATAGCACCTTTTTTTCCGCCATGATGAAAAAAAAAATCTTCATGCCATTGGCATTTATGATGTAAATGTCAATCCGCATTGTAATACGTTCATTGTAATTAAATGCATGTTTATGCAACAGGTGGCAGCCTAGCATTTGCCTATTCATAATTTTTGGGAGGGAACTTATCTTTCAACACTTTCTAATTTTTGTGCTCAATCTTAAGTCATTTAGTGTCATCTTGGCCCAGGGAACTATGTTGAGGAAAGAGAAGGAGCTTCATTCTGTCATAGCCTTGACTATTTCAAAAAAAGTGCTTTGCCACCATCTTGTGGCATCTGTAGGCAATTGCACACCTTTTGGCTGGGTGTCAATTACATGAAGATTTTACTGATTCAGAGCACAAATAGATTCTTTTTTTTTTTTTTTTTTTTTTCACGAAACTAATGTGATGATGGACCAGTTTCACATAAAGCCATTTTGGCAAACCAGCATAGAAACACTAAGTTCCACATTTTTCTTGACCGATTCAAATCGTTCCAACATTAAACCGTTTGGCTTATCCCTACAGTTTTTTTTTCTTTTCAAAATGAAAGCCCAAAATGTCCTTTGTTTTTGATTTTATGATCTAATTTCTATTTTTTTAAACTGTTCAACTTATCATTTCAAAGTAAAAGCAAGAAGTTAAGATGTTTTCTTTTTCTTTGACCAATTTTTTGACCAATTCAAAACGTTCTAACTTTGACCTGTTCTGCTCATTCAGGGTCATTGTATCCCATTTTTCCATTCAGCCTTCTTTAGTTGCATTCTTTAGTTGAGGTTTGGTAACAAAGATGAAGCTTCCCTTTTCGCTGATGCCCTTGTTCCTCGCTGCCAGTCCTATGGTCCCGCTGGTCTGAATATTTTAATATTACCCTCGATCGGAATAGGCCAAACTAGCGACGCTAACATTCATTCACATCCACCACGCAGTTGCATGAAGACCATCACCCTTTTTGTCGTCGGCCATGTTGCTGTCCCATGAAATGTTGTTGCCCTGCGACGGCGGCAGACACACGAGTCGAACGTCCTCAGTAGATTAGCCGATTTGGAAACGAGATTCCAAAACCACGACTAGCAGTTTGTCGACTTCAATCTTTAAACGTCGAATTGAAAAGTCGACTTGTCGCTTCAACCCCCAGGGAACGCTTAATGTTCTATTTATTGTACTCAAATCCATCCATTTATTTTGCGTCCCACTTGTCCTTGATGTTTGAGGTGTAATAGACTTTTGGTGGTTACACCTTTGCTGTAGTTTTTTTTGCAGGTTTTCTTCTCTTTTTTTTTTTCACGAGATGTGAGCAGCTTCATAATAAAGATCCTCAGTGCATCTTTTTCACACCTCTGTTCGGCTCGCAACAATCACCCTTTATCCTTTTTTGGATTTCCTGTGTGATGATTTATTTAGTGTACTTTTGTGACTGCGCATTTTGGGGACTCTTGTGACTCCATGGGTGGTTCCTGAATTATTCAACTCCCCTTTTTTCTGCCCGACTCCCTATGTCGTTGTCTTTTCACCTTCATTTTGCAGGCCAAATGTCTCTCTCTGTCTCCGTCGCTCTCTCTCTCTCTCTCTCTCGTCCTCTTGTTCTGAGTTGAATTATTCCATGAGAGAACCTGTGAAAGGAACGAGCACCTCAGAAACGTCAATAGAACAAGAGAAAACTGGAAAGAAAATCCCTTCATTCCTTGTTGCAGTGTTTGCTCTATCTCTTTACTGACGGTAGTGTTTCCGTCTCCCTCCTGTCCGTCCTCAGATCCCAACGCTCTGGGCCATCACGGCACGGACCACGCTTTGATCGGGGGAGTGGTGGCTGTGGTGGTCTTCGTCACCTTGTGTTTAATCATTGTTCTGGGAAGATACCTGGCCAGGCATAAAGGTAAAACCACCGGGACGCTGCCATCCATCTCTCAAAAATCACACTGACATGCAGTGGCTGCCGTGAAGGACAAAGAATAAATAAGAGGTAGAACCGGTGCGGATTGGAATCATTTAAAGGAGATGTGGGAGTGTAAAGAAATCTCTTTGGCCAAAGATGACATAGCCACATACGACTTCATCAGTGATGAACAACTTAAATGATGGAGGGGACCACAATTTCATCAGTGCTACTGGGCGGGGCACATAGGACCACACTTTTCCTAACTAGATGTACGAGTAGAATGCCATTTTAAATATGGGAAGAAAATGCTCTTATTATATTTCATTTTTCATCATGCATTTCTCAGTGCATGTATAAAAGACCCATAGTTCAATAACAAAGGGTTTGCAACAAGCACCACATACTGTGTTTTAAGAGAAGTCAACACAAAAATGTTCATGACAATAATATGTTCGATGTGCCTCCACTTGTGTAACACGGCATTCTGATTGCTATTGTGTTTGTGGAATATGAGTTAAGCAGTAAAATCTCCTCATTTTTACCCATCTCATGGGTAGCCATTTTCTCACAACTGAAAACGACATCAAAGTTGCTCAGGGCTCATATTCCACAAATGTAATATTAATCAGAATGCCTAAAAAAAAACATTCAAGGATGACACAAAACTGCTGAACAGCAAACCAACATTAAGTGCAACTAATTTTGTGCGTTTTATTTTTCTCACAAAAATCAACTCTAAAAATGTGAATATCATTGAATTTCTGTTTCTCCTGCATGACATTAAAATCTGCAAAAACATATTAAGTCAACTCAAATAATACAGGGCAGTGTAAGACATGTCTGCCATCTGGTGGTCAATGCTAATATTACAACTTAAAATTATAAAGTGGGCTATTGGTGGGGATGGGCCTGGCTTATGAATCGTGAAAATCAGTGTATAATCAATGCCCTTTCATTTTTGGTAAACCAAATTCTCCTTTCCATTTGAACTAAGGGACCCCTGCCAACATGGCCGCCACATTAACGCACTTTTAGCCTGCTCTAGTCTACTGTCAAGTCTTATCTATGATGAGGGGCCATTATTTTACATAAGCATTTAGAAAAATGTTCATTGTCCCATCTGCCAGCTTTTAAGTGTTCTGCCTTCCCTTATACAGTACATGGCTGGCATAAATAGATAAACAAAGAAAATGATTTGTGGTTAATAAGTCATAATTTTGGGATCATTTCCTCCAGCACCTAATAATCTCTTACAGAACAGTGGTTGGGAATCTTTCTACTCAAGAGAAATTCGCTCACGGTGTCCGTTTTGCTGACTCAATGCCTGTTGTACATCTACAATGTCCAGCTTTCCTCAGTTGCAACACTTTAAACCAACAACGGGGCGTCACTGAAAATCGTCCGACATGAGGCAGCTCAGCGTTCGTTCGCTTTGAAAGCGCTTTGTTTGCTTTTTCTGGTTTTCCCCAGGAACGTATTTGACAAACGAGGCCAAAGGGGCAGACGACGCGCCCGACGCCGACACGGCCATCATCAACGCCGAGGGTAACCACGCGCACGCCGAAGAAAAGAAGGAGTACTTCATCTAGACTGTAGAGGGCGCCCCCCTTGCCATCTGTCCCTCTGTGTCTTCTCCCACCCCCCCCCAACCCACCCCCCTCTCAAACCTGCGAACGAGGCAGCGCACAGACAGAGGATCCCACAGTGGTTTGCCCTCTTTTTGGCTTCATCTTCGTCTTTTTCCTAATCGTTCGGCGGCCATTTTACGCAGGCATCGCTGCTGAAGTTCACTCGTGTTTTTGGGCCCTCAACCCTGGAAATCTGTAAATCTACCATGACTGCTTCTTACACCTCCCCCATTCAGACACCTGAACACACCACCACGAGCCCTCCCACTCCCCTTACGCTCGCACATACCTCCCCTCTCCCCACACACACACAGACACACACACACACACATACACACGCACACCCACAAATCTCACATCAACACGGTGCCTAAAAATACAGACGCCATTGAACTCGTGTCAATGCCTTCATGTATCAGTCAGTAGCAATGTAAATGCTTTTGTAGATGGTCACCCGGACGGACCATCATCCCATTGCTTAGCTCACAGCATTGTGTCTTTTGATTATTATTATTTTTCAAATTTTCATGATGATCTGTGCTGTTTCGCGCCTTATACATATCTACCACACTCAATATCTTAGATGATCCCTCCTTCTTTATATAGACTTGTAATTAAAACGTCGAGCCATGTAAGATAAGAAGAAGGCTTTGTGTGGTGCTCGTGTAGCAAGGTTGCTCAGATACGTGTGTAGTTCGTAGAGTGGGGGTGTAGTGTGCTACTGTTTAGAGCTGAGAATACACACCAAAAAATTTTGCAAACGATGCTAGATGAGATATTTCATCCATTGAGAAGAATAAGACGGCATTTTCTAAATCTGCTTTACCAATCTACTTTTTGTGTATATTCCTGAACTCTGCGGCCTCTTTTGTTATCCACACGGGGGCTTCAGGTCGACTAGCTGTATAAATTGTATTTAAGTTAGGAAAATCATTTATGTCATAATGAGAAGAGAGAAGGAAAAAAAAAAAAAAAAGAAAAGAGATCCAGAGTAATGTAAAATTAGGGTATGGGTTGAAAAGAGTGCATTAGTTACATTATGTACAGGGATTTTGTGATCAATGCATTTGATTTCTGTAAAATCTGTTTTGATGTGCACTTCAACTAGCAGGTGGAGTTTTTGGTTATTTTGAATGGACCACGCAGTTTAACTTTTAAAAGAGAGAGGTATGAAAAGTGAAAGGACGTTCACAATGGCGTATTTTAGATCTACATGTAAGTTCACCTCAAACGTGCGCAGTGACACTCATGTTAATGTGAAATATTCACAGTTCCGCAGGGACGCGCTCACAAAAGTCACAATAGCATTGTGTTGCTTTCCATACAAAATCCAACTCAATTCTTGTGAGAACAGGCTCTCCTTTTGTATAATCCTGTCTTTCAATTCGCAATGACGTCGTCATTTCACCACCTGATCGAGCAGCGTGTCGCTGACATGACGCTCACTCAGTGGACTTATGTTGTTTCCCGAATGATAAAAATTGATGGACAAACAGAAAAAGCACAAGATGGAGTCAGTGTGTCCCATTTCAAACAACTCATTTGCCTTGAGTGTGCTACTTTTAATCAAATCAACAGTGGACGTGAAAACACAGGAAAATAACCCTGTATTTTTACTTTGAATGGTTTTAAACTCCCTGCTGTGTAACGTGTCTGCTAAAACGTGTTTGATTGTGAAAATTGCTATTGAATTTCAGCTCTACTGTAATCTTTTTGTATATTAGCATCTTTATCAATTGTTTTTTTTTTTTTTTACCTGTCACTGCATATACTTTGGCTAATTTTGACATTTTGTTTTGGCACAAGGCATGTAAATAATGTGTGGGAAACTAAAGTTGGTAAAAACACATGGGCAAGTTTTTGTTGGCCTCCTTTTCCTATTTAAATTATTTGAAGAGATATTTAAGAGAACAGGAAGGATGTTTCGTAACTTCATAGTGACAAGATGAGGTGTTTGTGGCTTTTTATTAGGAATGGGCATTTGATCACATTTCCTTGGTTGACGATGTGGAAAATCGATGTTTTATTTTTTTTTATAATCTCTCTGAATGTTCTGAAGTCCTGTTTCAATGCCAAGTGGAGTATTTTGCAGTGTAAGGATGTAGCTTGACCCCCCCCATCCCCCCCCCAATAGCTGACGCAATGTTTGTTTTTCCCACCCTCCATTCAGCCAAGGCACTTATATAAATACCAAAAATGCCACAGCACACCACCAGACAAAACAGGCACCGCTGTTTCTTCGAGACATGATTAACCAAAATCAACACGATAATTCAAACATCTATTCCACACATTCAACAAAACTCAGAATGATCGATTACTTTTCCCATCTATGGGTATGGAACTCATTAATATCACAATGAATTGATTGAGATTGCAAAAATTGCAAAACTTCCAATAATCCAATTGTTTTGCCTGCCAGCAAGTCAGAGGCTGACTTAGTCGCGTCGTCTATTGTGCAAAAAGACATTGAGCAAGCAGTATATTAATCGAGCAAGATGGAGGCAATTGTTACCAAGGGCAATGGAACAGTTTGCCCAGCTGTCTCCTATTTGGTGACCAATTTCCGGCATTATGCAAATACGGTCAGTAAGTAATGTCTTTGTCACTGAGTGAACTCAAACACTGCCGCGGCGTCTCCTTGAGTGGAACATAACAACACTCCCGTTGTCGGTAACGCAGACAGCTGTTTGTGTTAGATTAGTTTGTAACGACAAGGTTGGATAAAGGAAAACGTCATCATACTGGTGTGAGTGTTAGTCTGATTTAAAGTGGGGAAAAATGGTTAAACCCTTGTGAGAATAAGCGGCATGGAAAATGAATGGATAAGAAGATGTTAATCATAAAACATTATACACGTGAAACTTTATGACAAATGTCTTCATTGTCATAAAAGTGTTAAAACATAGCAAAACTATGCGTATGGTCTGCTTGTGTAACTTATTCAAACACGCATTGGGAAAAGACATCTCAACCTACAAGGTCCTAAAAAGTGAACTTAGTGGGGAAAATAAAGTTAATTTAGAGATTTGTTTCTAAAAAAGTTAGACATGAGTGAAGATAATTTCTGAATACAAATGAAAAGACTGAGAACTTTGTAGCATAGGTATGGAGCTATTGCACTAAAGTTTTTTATTTGCCATATCAGTTTTCATGATTTTTGGGGCATGGCTAAAACAGGGTCATGTGAGTTGTCCATTGCCAACTAGCTAAGAACTGAGCGCCTTTGCCATCCGGCGCAGTTGCTTAGTTGTAATTACTTGGCCCATTTCTACAAGTACAGCACGCAGTTAGCTAGCTCTGCCTACACTCTGGAAATGCATCTTCTCTGGATGTCACAATTTACAGAACATCTTTTGGCATGTTTTCTTAATTCCCGGGACACAGTAGACACCCTCTGCCCGTCCGCGGGCCAAGAGGAGCCCTGGTTAGCTGGCAATCTAGCTGGCTAGCCAGCTGTTTAGCTCACAAGCTAGCTGGTAGCTTGCGCTTCTCATCGCGTAGTGGAAAGCCGGGCTGGGCCACCAATATTATAGTTGATAAAATGTTGTGAGGTTGCTGTGGCAATGACAGAGATGCAATTCTCCTTATTCCAAGCCATTAATGTACCCTCATTTTGAAGCTCTTTTACAGTACAATTAAAACATACTGTGGCTTTTGAATGTTGGCAAAGAAAAAGGCACAGTTGTGTGTCAATGATGGATTTAGAGTCACAAATCTCTTCTTCGCTAACTATTCGTCAACATGATACCACTTGCACGTGCGTATCCATTTGTTATGTGTAATGTTTTGGAGACGGGATAGGATGAAGTGAGTCACAAGTTGGAAAACATTCAATAAATCCATTTTTATCTTTGCCTGTCGCCGCCGAGGCTTGTTGATTTAAAAGCGTCAAGTGTGGCTTTCAAATGTTGACGCGGCATTGCTATCGTGCACTTACAAGCTGTAGACGACGCATGTTGTGTTTGTAGAGGATTTTTTTCTTTTTTGTGTGTTCACTCCATTTTTTTATCACAGACACGTAAAGTTTTACATAACAAATGGTCAAATTGATTACTTTTTTGAAAATGTAGATTCAAAACAAAGAATAAGCTCTTTTATACTAAATGAAAACACATTAGAAAATGTTGGCCTAACAACATAATTGCTTCAGTCAGTTTTAATTTACTGTTACAAACTTTTTTCTAAAAATATTTTTTTCTTTGTCTGTGGAGGTTTTCCTTCATCCAGGTCATGGGAATCCCCAAAAGTTGAACGGAAGCATGTATTTTCTTTCTTTAGCAGTTATGCTGTTAAGATAATAATAAGCCCTAAACTCCTTTCAAGCGTTACACTTACAGACACTGTTTTTTGTGCTACTTTCACCTTTACAGTAAGTAACCATTTCCTACATGGCTACGGTGCTCTTTTTTCTTTTTTCATCCCAAGTTGTCATTTCAACATGCTGAATCACTCTGAATGATGAGTTCAAGTGCAGCTGTACCACATCCGGGCTCAGTTTTTGAACTTTGTGGTTTTTTAAATGAAGCTTTAAACCTCTTGCCCCTTCTCTATCTAATGCATCATTTATATGAGTCATTGCTGGCCTTTTTTTGACCCGGGCAGCATGATGGTATTGGAGCAACGCAAAGCCCCGTCATCATGCAGTCGTTCAAGCTCGAAGCTGAGTTCTCGGTTGACTTTTTTTTTTTTTTTTTTTTCAAAAATACCGTCGCTATTGTATGAATGTCTGGCACATAAATGCACATATGGCTCTGAAATCATTTACTCAGACGTCCAAATCTGCTTGATTCTGCATCGCACGACCATCTCAGACAGCGGTATGTGTTTTCTCTTTTGGACTGTATTGTTGATTTTATTATTGTTATTATTCATTGTTTTATTGACTTTCGTTTTATTGTACTGGAAAATCATGGCCTTACGATCACAACACATGAAGTATATTTGTAGTTTTGTTTAAGTTGTAAAATTATCATTCCAGCTGTTTGTTTCTGCATCTCAGGAATATATAGCTTTCATTTTCCGAATACGGTCTGTTTATTTCTTTATTTTGTATTTTTTATTTTTTGTTTGGTTGGGACAGAGTGGGTCCTCTGTTACACGACGAATATCTCACTTAATAATGATACAATAACTTTAGTAAGTCTACGATCTTTCCTCTCACTGGACTGTTTCATGTCCCAAAAGAAGATGTGAAATGGAAAGAAGCTGAAAATAGCCAAATTTCAACTTTCTTCACTATGTTGTTGAATTCCAGCTGTTGGTAAGTGCACATCTTGACGTCATTTAGTTGTGTAATTGTGCTGCACTGTGAATCACTATGCTGCCAACACTAAAGGTCAGACTTCCCGCTTCAGACATGTTAGTGCAGCTTCTTGGTGAAATCACAACTTTTATGATTATTAATATTATATTGAGCAGTCATGATGGTGTCCTTAGCACCATGTCCCAGGTGTGTTTTCTCCCATTGTCTGTGGGATTGATTTATTTAATTTAGAGGTTACTTCTCATGTATGAAATTGAATTGTTGAATAAATAGTTGCCAAAATATCTGCCTTTTTCTTCTTGGCCACATTGTGTCTCAGCAAATTGTTTCGAAACACAGTATTTAAAGAAGACCAAAGACTTTAATATTACAAATAAATAGATATCTTTGTGTGGTGTGTTTTGGTAGAATAAAATACACAATGTTGTGTCTCAAATGGGAGATTATTTTTAATGAGTTGTTGGGTTGTTGTTTTTTTTAATGAATGTGCCGCTTTGAAATGTTTCAAATTTGCAAACTAGTTTTTGTTAGCCAATCTTATTCACATTGTGTCTACCATGTTTCTGAAGTTGATTGAAGTCAAGGAAAAAATTTCACAATCTTTCAGGGACCACATGAAATGAATGGAGGGTCAGATGTAGCCCGCACGCCTTGAGTTGGAAAGCGTTGGTTTCGATGCTAAACGGCAGCAGCTTTGCTGTACAAAAGGGATGGAAAAAAGTTATTTCAACCGAGCATCTTGTGACGTGATGATGATGTTACTATGCATAATCACTCAGTCGTACTCATGTTGCTAATTGTAAATGCTAACTTCACAGAGATAACGCTGATGATTTTTAGCACTTATCTTTTTGGAGGCTATTTTAATTCCTTGGCTAAGTTTCAAAGGTTTCCTCGTGAAAAAAACACACATTTATGTATTCAAATTAATCACGTTGAATTTATCGGGGAAGAACATCTTGGCTGTCAAAGCAACACAAGAAAAACCCAAAGGTGTGTGGAAAAAAAGAAGACGTCAACGCATCGGGCTCTAAACTCGCCAATTTGGTTTGCCTCTTTGTTGCAGCCAAACAACACGGGAGCGAATGGGAATTTTGATTGATGCGTTCACTTTGGCTTTGAAATGTAAAAAAAAAAAAATATACACAATTGGAGCTGCTGGCCGAGGGAGTACGTGACAACTCTAAACTCGCTCGGGCAGATAAAGTCAAGATCCAAAGATAGCGAAATAAGTCTCATAATCAGTCATCAGAGCAACGACAAAGCTGAGGTGTTTGCGTCATTTAATTGCCAAAAGGTTGGCAATTATGATGATAAAGTGCTTTGCTTGTGTCTCCGCGAAGCTTTGAGAGTGAAACAATGGTGTGCCGGTGAGGTGCACGTGCAAACACAGCTCATTAAGTGTCACTCCCAGCATGCAGCAGGCTCGAAGCTGTCCAGGCTGTCAAGTCTTCCAGCTGCGAGAGATGAAGACGTGGACGCTCGCTATGCTAATGTATCCCTCTCCTATATGGTGGCGTGGTTCCTCCTTTTCTCGCCTTAATGCCGGGTTGCTGCAGATGGCTCACTCGGAGCTTACCAGGTCGCATTATAGTCGAACATATACATTAATTCCGTTCTAGCATTTCATTGGACAGATTAACTCAACTGCAGAGGCTACCAGGTGTTTATTAGTGCTAAGGCATTGATTGAGGAATTCTATTTGTACAAAGGCATTTTTGTGCAATGTATATATGTTAATATTTTGACTACAGAATAAATATGCTGTGTATATACAACTCTTAAAGTAGTTAGCATTGCCCAAGCTTTTAAGTTGAACTACAAACAAAAAATGATAATGTTTCAAAATCCCTAATGTGCTAGAAAAAATGAAATTTTTTAAATCAGCCTAAAAAAATATATTTAGGGACACATAAAGCCATCTCTGATTCAAAGTTGTTGTTGATCAGAATAATCAGTAAAAATGGGGACTTGGTGTCGATTTGAAATTGATCACATTTGGTCATATGGTGTCCACCCGACAGTGTTGGCATTGTGTTGCGGCGTTGTCCTGTAATAATATTATGATATTGTGAAAACCAATGCCACTGTGGTACACAGACATATTTAAAAAGAAAAAAAAATGACATCATCATCATACACTGATTTTTCCCAAATTTTTCACCAAAACATTTAGCGCATATATGGTGATATTTCCAGGTGGTGAAACTCCAACTTCCGATTCCAACCTTCATGGAATGCAGCATTGGCCCCTTAGTCACAAGCACCTCTTTGGAAGTCTTCCTCAACACACCTCGACCAATGTTACGCAGCCTCACATTCACCCTTAAACTCATCTTCCTCTTCTCTGCAGCATCCTCAGTGCGTTTCTCTTTCCTGACTTTGACCAAAGAGATGTTAGTCGACTTTGAAGTGTGTCGTATTGTGCTGACCCTATGTGGCCAGGGCGCACACACACACACACACACAATGACCTTTTAGCTGTGCTTCCAGATGTCATCTTAACACTCTTTGATGCCAACAAGCGTCACTTTGAGGGAATTTTCTCCACTTAATCCCGAACACAACAATATCCTCATGCTGGAACTTTTGTAAAGTTCGGGTTAATAACAGATTGGGTTTTTTTTTAAACTGTCAAGCAATGTAATGTTTTCTTTTTTAAAGATTTATTGCTACCAAATGAATATGAATTGCACATGGCAATGGTTTTATAGGATGCAAAATTGTTATAGAATGCATGTTTAATCTATAGTACAGTAATGAACATTAGAGCATAAAAACATATCTGCCCTGGCTATAATAATCGTAACAATTCCGATTTTTGTATTTGGTTATAATTGTTCATCTTTTTTGGTCGTGAAAATTAACCTGCACTGTCTTCTATGTCTAATCAGATAACATCTTTGTCTTTACTGTAAAGGTGACTAGGTGAAGCAGCATTTGGCTAGTAAGGTAGGATGACAGCAGCTACCACGTTAGTTAGGTAAATTCAGGTGTATGCTGCATTCCAATTATTCTTTACATTTGTATTTTTCAAGTTTATTTTTAAAAATCCAAATTTTAATCATGGTTTCAGTTTGATTTATTTACATTTTTATATGTATTTTCAATGTTTTATTTTATTGATTATTAATTTTATACCCAACCTTATGACAGCTCTCATTCTCATTCAATTCATTTACACAAAAAAGCCTGATAAAACCTAAAGTAGAAAGAAAGTAGAACAGACAGCAAAAAAAAAACCATCAAAATGTGTTCGCCTTGGAAAAAGTTTAATAAGAAATAAATCTGTCTCCGATGTCACACAAGCTGGGGGAGGACTGAATATCATAAATCATCTGATCACTTCATGAACTCTTGCTTTTAGTGGCAATGGCCTTGAAAATGTTGACGAATGTTGACTTTTTCCTATATTCATGTGTCAGAAAATAGATTTTACCGTTCGGAGCCTGGACAAAAACAAATAACAGTCTTTCTCAACACAGAATTATGTATAAAAAAAAAAATTAAAAAAACATCTGGGTGTCCGCCCAAATGCTTGCTGATTTTAAGCGACAGTGACTCTCATGATGTGAGCTTTATGGAGCATCACAAGGCATTGGGCAGCTTTTGGGGCATGGCCACCGTTGCAGTGATCCTGCTAATTTACGGCTAATGTGAGATATAAAAGGTCTGTCCAGTCCATTGTGAAGCCTATTTGAGGGGACAGCTCATTAAAAGAGCGGAGTTTAATCACACCAATTAGGACAAATCACATTCTGTCTGCGTTTTGGTGTGTCATTCTAACCGCATTATAATGCTGAATTTTTAGTTTATTTTACTAGAAGAGGCGTATCCAAATGCAAGAAAAACTAGAAATGCATGGTCGTAGACTGCCCCCTACCTATCACAGCGAACAGCTTCTTAAAAAGAGTCCATGTTCGTACGATGTTTTAATAATGTAAGTATGACATAACATTTTGGGTCCATGTTGAGAAGGAAACGATTTTCCCCTTGGAGAAACTGTGAAAACAATAATCAAAATGGAAGTCAACCCAAACATATTTTTTTTCCAGAATTTTTTCTATGCAGGCCTACTAGTTGAAATACGGCATTCTGATTAATATTGCTTATTCATATCTCAGGGGGCGGCCATTTTGTCACTTCTGTCGTCTAAAGATGACATCAAAGTTGCTCAAGGCTCAGATAACAACCAATCACGGCTCATCTGTTTTCTGAAATGGAGCCATGATTGGTCGTTATTTGAACCCTTCGCAACTTCGATGTCATCTTCAGTCGACAGAAGTGACAAAATGGCTGCCCCTGATCTAGCTAAAAACAGGAGGATTTCTCATGTTCCACAAACGCAATATTAATCAGAATGCCTTGTTTCAACTAGTGGGCTTGCATAGAACATATTCTTGAATAAAATATATTTGGGTTGACTTCCCTTTAAAAATCTGTCATCATGATGATATAATGCATATTTAACCCTTTTTACCATGTCTAGATTAATTTAATATGATCTATCATTTAAAAAAGAAAATGCTTTTCTAACAAAAAAAGAATCATTTTCAAGCAGCCATAAACATTTGACGGGTAGTATAGTTGTTGTTGTTTTTTTATCAAATCATTGCTCAATTAATTATAGTGACATTATAAGTTATATTGTAATTAATAATTAATTCGTGACATTAATATCATGACATGATAAATAGCAAAATAAGAAATGAATGAAGTGAAATATACACGCGCAAGTCAGAGCCTCTGAGTGGAGTAAATGCTGGCTTCTTCATTCAAGGGACCCCCGCTTAGGGAGCCAGTCTGCGGGGGTCGTGTGCTTGCACCCTGTTGCCATGGTGTTGGCAAAGAAATCGTTGCTAATGTTATATATTGTCGATGTGCACAGTGATACCCCAGGAGGAACCCTGACGTTGACTTCTTTCACAATAATCAACCCATCATCCACCAATGGTTTTTTTTGCAAATAAACACATTTGGTTGCAGAATTGCAAAATATAACAATCAAGTACAAGTAAATATAATTAGAAGGAAACAACTGTAGTAAGACCTTAAATAACTATGCAAAATGTAAAAAAGATAACTTGTGCTGTCAGGATAACAAATTGTCTCTTTGCAAAAAAAAAAACCAAATAAAACAAAAAAATACATTATCTGGTTACGCTCATCAGCCATGTTTTTTGTTTACGCTTTGAGGTCTGACCTCATAAACTACAAACGGGACATTTGCAACTACGACCCTTCCTTGAGTGCAGCATTTAGTCTATTAATATGAATAGGTGGTGTTGTGATGAGTCAAGGCCATGATAGGGGCGTACAGATTTTAGATGACAAATGACGTGTGGGCAGAGCCAGAGGACACGGAGGTAATTGTTCACAGTGAATAATATGAACATTAACAAGTTTGCCAAAAGCCCACCAAATGAGACGTTGTTAGTGTCGTATGGACGAAGTTACGGTCACCTTTCCCTTGGCTTGAACCTTTTTGAGGAGGGAGGGCTGAATTTAATATGTCGAATTTATGTTTATAGGCTTTTTTTTTTTTTTTTTTTTTTTCAACAAAAGGAGTGACTGCACCATTAAGGAAAGAGAAGCAGCCTGAGGGTGGGGTGACAGAGTTCACGGCAGACAGGTAATTTATTTTTGATAGGACACTTGAAATTCAGCCAATTAAAGATTGGCTGGATTTTAACCTAGATGAATTGTTGAGAGGGAAAAAAAGAAAAGTTCAATTACTTTACTAGAATTTTAGTGTTCTCTTGCGTCATTTCTGAGTCATCTAGGTCGTTTGTCGAACTAAATGGAGGACTCTGTTGGATTATGATTAAAGCACTTTAATGTAGGCTACAAGAGATCATCTCATCTGTTTACGTCATTTCGTTTCCTCCTGTGGCGACGTAACCATAGTAATGTCATTTATACATACAAGCCAGGAATGTTAAATGTTACTTAAAAATATTGCCTGCACATTTGAAAAAGGTTTGAGCCCCAATTTTGGATCAACTTGGAAGTCGACCAGCATCAGATTTGGATGATCTCCTGTAAATTATGACTGACATTTTGACACTCCAACTATAAGTTCATTCGATGTAACACTGATGACATGCATTATTGCATACAACTTCATAGCAATTTTGCACATATGTTAACATCGATCAGCTAGACACGATTGGCGTGACAAAATAACATGAATTTATGATGCTACGATAAGTAAATAAAGACACACACACAAAGTCATGCATATTATCTTTTAAAGCAATGCAAGTGCAATTTAAACACACGTCAGGAAATTAAATGTGCTTTCACGATGAACGTTCATTTTTGGAATCTCACTAACTCTTAGTCTCAATAAATGGAGAAAATGACAGCCAATTAAAAGTGTTTTCCTGCAGAACAATGTAGCAGGGCAGCAATATATTTCCCGACAAAATCTCAAGTCATCTAAATTAATCATGTTTTTGAGGTGATATCCGGGAACTCTGTACACAATAAGCGCAGTTTGGCAATTAGTGAACACTTCATCAAAAAAGAGGCTTCAAGCTGTACATTGCCACTCTTGGTTGAATTTTACTGTCCAACTAAATATAAAATAAATAGAATTGTGCATCGTGTGTTTATATCAACATAACAATGTTGCCTTGAGAATGGCCTTGAGAATTTTTCTCTTGTATAGTGTAGGTGAAATTAATTCTTAAATTATATCTATTAAATATGCAATCATATCAGTGTACAGGACGCTGCTTAATAGAAAAAAATATTTTAAAGATAACTTCATCATGCGTTTATGCATTCTATTTCCTGGGGATGTAAAGGGCGCCAATTTGGTAGAATGGCAGTCATAACGCTAATAATGCTAATTCTAATAATAATGATAATACAATAACATGGTCAATTATATGTCTGTGGTCATGTCTTTAATGGTTCTGTTAGTGCAGCTTTTAAGATTGATGTCAGCAACAGTTTTCACTTTTCACGCGCACACACCCCTGCACACACCCTCACACACACACACACACACACACACAGAATAATTTTTGCTGAGCCATCTGGTGTAGGCTTTTACAGGCAGTTTAGTGGGACAGACAGTGCAGACACAAGGAGGCAAAGGGAGGTGAAAATGGGGACAAGTGCACTTTTAAGTCGACAGAGTAAAAGGATAATGAGCCTGTGGCCACCTTGTCATGAACTTCATTACGCCTTATTACCGCCATTCATCCTCTCCTTTTATCACAACAGATGACCAAACAGCAGTGTATATAGAAAAAAATAAAATTATATATATATATATATATATATATATATATATATATATGTATGTATTTGTATATATATATATATATGTATTTGTATATATATACTTTCTTATTTTCTTTTTTTTTCTTTCTTTATGTACTCAGCCTAAGTTTGTAAAAACTTCAGGTTCGATTCATAGTATAACCACACAATGGAAGCATGAAGACAACATTGAAATTGAAGTTGCACAAAAACAAAATAATTCATCAGCTTGTTTTAATTTTTTATCGATTATCTATTCCAAAACAAAACTTAAAGAAGAAGTCAAGGCAAACACTTTTTTTCAAGAATATGTTCTATGCAAGCCCACTAGTTGAAACAGGGCATTCTGATAAATATTGCGTTTGTGGAATAAGTGTTGAACCACTCGTTTTTAGCCATCTCCGGGGGCGGCCATATTGTCTTCGGTCGACTGAAAATGACATCACAACTTCTCACAACGACCAATCACGGCTCAGATTCAGAAAACAGGTCAGCCGTGATTGGACGTTGTGAGCAGTTGTGATGTCATTTTCAGTCGACCGAAGACAAAATGGCCGCCCCAGAGATGGCTAAAAAACGAGTGCATTTTGCTGCTTAACATATATTCCACAAACCCAAAATTAATCCGAATGCCATGTTTCAACTGGTGGGCCTGCTAGGGACAGATTCGGGGAAAAAATATGTTTGGGTTGACTTCCGTTTTAAGACCATTAACTTTTAGTGTAACCCTCCATTAGAAATACAGTAAGTCATGCATGCAACATAGCAGCCAAAAACGTCGGCTTGCTTGCAGTTCTTTGCTACCTTAGTATTGCTAGCGCTGTTATTTTGTTGATAGATTAGTGATGGGACGCTACATTCAAATCTTGCAAGCAATTTTAACACTGTAAACATCGCCTTTAGCATTGATGGTTTTCTCCCCAATTCGAAAATTGCTCGACAACTGAATTGTTAAACCTGTTCAATGTTTACAATCCCAAATGATTTGTTGGGACAACAGAGTTGGGTCGAGTCACGGACTCCGTTATTTTATTTTGAAATAGAACGATAGCAAAACAAGTGAAGCGTGTGCCATTGCCAGACACAAATAGAGGCACAACTGCTTGTGTTGACTGTTTGTATAAAATGTCTCACAAGCTATTTTCCACGATACGAAGTTTGCAACCGCAATTTACTGTAGCCTCTTTATATTTTCCAGGAGTCTGGATGCCCTCTGGCACAGTGCTGCCTCTCACAGGTCAGTCTTGGTACTACAACACACGGCTGGCGTTCATCTCAAGCACACAACACACTCAAAAATAGCAGTAACAACAAACTTCCCGATTTTATTCCCATGTCTTGTGTATTTTGTCACATTAAACAAACTGATTACGATATTAAAAATCTTTACATGTGCAACCAAACTGCATTCAAACTACTAGATTGGACGAAGTGATCCATTAAGAATCAAAGGAAAGTGATTATTGATTTGTGCAGTGTACTTACACATGAGTATCTTTATCATGAAGCAATTCAGTCAAGGTCCACTTTGCCCTTCAATGATCATTGATAACGTTGCCGTCGCCTGTCACTCACGACTCGGGCTGATTCACCCTCGGCCCGCAAGCCCAATTTGCTCGCCACAAGAATCTATCAGTCAGCGATGTTATCTGCGAGTCTCCTCCATTTGTCTTTTCTGGCCCTACACCTTTGGATTTTTTTCCCTCACTCAGGAAATTCCTCCTGCATCACTCAGTCACTCTTCGGTATTTTTCGGAAGGACCTCACAAACGAATCAAGTGTGTTTGAGGAGCCTTTGCATATAGATCATATCCTCGTCCTGACAAGAAAAATGTCCACATGGTTCCGGCGTAAGGCCTCTCTCACTGATGTGATGAATGAGGCACATTTAGCTCCGGCAAACTTTGGAGACCAAAGCTGATATGACTTGATTGATGGTCAAGTGGCTATGAGGCGGAAAACTATCAGACAGGGAGAATCTCCTCGACCGACCTGAAGATTAAAAACAACACGGCTCCTTGAGTCAATCATCTTTCTCAGAGTTGAAAGAAGGGAGAAGACTATGGATTTAAGTTTTGTGTTGATCTTGAATTTTGAAAAACATAATAATGGATTCAAAATATTAAATGTCTGAAATGTTGCTTCTGCTTGAATTAAATTTTGATTCCCTTTGGTAATTATTTTGAACAAACGAGCAAACAAAGCTCCCCGCCAGCTCTCATTCATTCTGAGTAGAGAGCTCAAGCTCATTCATTTGCCCAGGCAACGGCTTGTCATCTTCACTCTGCGGCATCTAAAGCCCTCCAGCGGCTGCCCATTTTCACCCCAAGCATCAAAATGTAATCCATTAGTAATTATGAAATTGTAAATATGGTTCAGCGTTGTTGTAAAAACTATTATGTTTATCGTATGTACTGTATTTTTATGAATTTGGCAACAGCCGGCGGGCGGCTCTGTCTCACTTGTCTAAAATCGGGAAATGGGCGTGTGCGGCCGAGTTCCTTGCTGCATCATGTCGGCCAATCAGTGACAACATGGCGATCACCCGGGGCCGGGCAAAGCCATCTCATGTGGAGTCGGGCTAATGAAAAAGCACCAAATGTTTGGGGATTACAATAAAGATGTTGGTGACAACAATAAAATCACCACGTGATGTGATTTTGTGTTAGCGTGTTATTTATGCTACTATGCTAGCTAATTCTATTGATGAGCCTCAAGTCAAGGCGGTTCGCTTGTGTTGAATAATTTTACGGAATACAGTCGTTTATGTAACATGAGTTCATGATTGTGTACATGCTAGATGTGTTGATGCTTTGCTAATTATGGTAATGATGTTGTCATTTGTGGAGGGCTGAAAAAGAAACTCTTCTGATTTGATTTTTGGCCTCGGCTTTTGCACTTCTCTAAAATTCTAGGGTCGTATGCTTCAAAGTTAATCGGATGGTTGTTTTAATATTAAAGAATACTCACAGACTGTTGTAAATGTTGAATAAGAGATATCAAACATGTCATCTGTGTATCTGACCACATTAGAAAACATCGGGGAATCTCCTGACTGAAAAGTGCCACAAGCATTCCCTACCAGTTTACACGATAACCAGGACATGAGAATCATATCCTACGGTATGGATTTGTATTTTTATTCTACATATGAGGGTTTTTTTTTTCTGTTAAATCCCAGTTATAGCGCACCACCGACTTCACTTAAATCCATCTGTAATGGACTAATGTCGGCTTGCATCACGGGAGAAAACATCTCTGGTAGGCTGGGGGTTCTTGCCTGGGAGCGCGTGTTATCATAATGCAGCAGATGTTAAGCATAATCAAAAGCGCATCCTAATGTTAATGAAATCTGCAGGTCATAATAAGTGCCATTAAACGCCATTCAAGCACACTGCGGCACAACGTCCACAAATGCTGACGACTCACTTTCAAACAGCATTTACCGCTCCAAAAGGGTATTGTGATTAAGTGAACTTGGGGGAGTTATTTTTATTCGTGGTAGGACAAAGGTTCACATTGTTTTGAAATGAATGTTAAATATTGTATCATGTTGAATTTATGATGATTATTCTCTGACATGTCAATAGTGTTTTGTTCTTTCTTGCAAAAAAACTCACTCTTTCTGTATGTCTGCATCCTACTTGCTTTTCAGTTCATCCACTTCAAAGATTCAAGGTGAAAAGCTTCTATAGAGTTCCAATATTCCACGTCTGTACATAGGTTTGATTGAATTGACAAGTGAACGAATGATAAACGGCTAAATACAAACTTGCAGACATAATATGAGCCAAATGCGGCGCACAGTTTCCCAGCTCGGAGTACGTCAACACCAAGATAGTGATTCTTTTGTTTTGACACGAGTCACTTTACCCGTCAATGTTTAACATTGTCTCGCAACATCTGTCCATCTGTGTTCTATACTACATATCCTGTTCAGGTTTGTGAGCAGCTGTAGCTTATCCTAGCTGACTCCAGCAGAAAGACAGGCTACACCCCGGACTGGCACTCAATCACAGGGGCAAATATACTGACTGTATTTTTTTATGTCTTGGTGGTTGGGAAATAATATTCAATATTTGTACAAAAATATACAAATATTACACATAAAAACAAAGTCAGGAATGAATGAATGAATCCTACTGACCGAGCCAAATGAAGCTTAGTTGTTTTTTTTTCCCTAATTGCAACTATTTGCAATTTGAAAATTGCATCCTGCTACATTGCGATGTCGATTTGAATTCGATTCAATGTTGTTCAAGCCCTACTTACTTGGCGCATTAACGAATACATCACTTTAAGTGGGTGTGTTTAGCAGTTCCAAACGATATTGTACGAAGCCCGATCATCGATTTACAGTTAAATAGCGCACTTGGAGAAGAAACAGTCCTTGCATCGCCCTTCCATCGCCCACATCTTGTCCAACAGATGTCTATCAAGCATGTCCTTGCCAAAGTCATCTCCTCTTGCCTGCCATCAGCAAACTAATGACTGTCTTGTCTGCATGGCCTCACCTCTCTCCTTATATGTCTGCACAGATCGCTATCTCCATGGGAATAAAGTCATCTTAGCATGGCATGTTTTTTAATATCCCCCCCCGCCTATAAATATTTATTAAAGATGCGCCATTAAGATGGGCCAAAGAGGAGCACGGGCAAACACCTCCTTTGTTTAACTTCACTAATACACTTGTAGTTGAAGGCCAAAAGGCAATGTGGGTAAAGAAGCGGGCATGTTCCGGCATCATGGTAGAACATTTCACTTCACACTTCACACAACGTTTAAAAAAAAAAAAAGAATTAAAACTATTGTTTTGAAAGAAAAACTATTGTAAAAACAACTTTTTGAAATGTGAAAAATACATTTGCCCAGTAATGTCAGCCCAAGATAAGATTCTTTTGGATTTTCCCTCATCAGATCATTTTGTTAGCATTGCCATGCAATTGGAGGCAATAGGAATTTCATCAGACACGTTTCATTTGAAGAAAACGTGCTAAATGCAAACCTGCAGTTGCAGTGAGAGCCAAATATGGCGAATCGTGTCCCAACTTGGAGTTAGGTGAACGCCATAATTGTGATGCATGAGTTTTGAAGTGACCATATGCTTGAATTAGTGTTAAGTCTGGCATCTGCTCTCGTTCGGATAGCTGGCATTGTGTAAACGAATTTGGGGAATGTAAACTGGAGTTTGTGCGCAATCAAGTGATTAGCTAATCAACTAAGCACCGACACTCAATCTGTCACTTTTCCCAGCCGAGACGGCGCTATATTATCGGTGGCATGTGCCGGAATGACTGCATGAACACACAAGTACCGTGTATATTAAATATAAGAATAAACAATTATAGACAAGATTCTGATGTTTAATGCTGCCCTTATTGCGTCGTAAACTTACTTAGTTCATTAATTGACTGTTTTGTGAACGTGGCTGAAGCACGAGCAGAGCAAGCGCTAATGCTAATTTTACATTTTTATTTACATTTTGCGACAAGAATACTGAGTGCCAGACTGCTTATTCAACAGCATCTTTTGTTTTCTTTGCATAGATTGTGAAATTTGGTAAATTCCAAGCACTCCAAAACAACCAGAAATTCAGACATGTCGACGACATTAATGTATCCCACCAGGCATCCTCTGATTGTTGATGGTAGTCTACATGTTTGCACATTTTTGTTCAATAAAAAGCACATACTGTTTACATTCTGAGTTTTTTTTTTCTATTGTGATCCAAAACACAGGAAAAAGGCCCAGCATATTGAAATTTTGGGTGGTGTTACAAACACACAAGATTTGTAGAAAAAAATTGAATTTGCCTAGAGGTTATTTAAATTTTCACTAACTTTCCTGCTTCAGAAATGACTAGTTTACACTGTATTAATAATATGTGATACATGATTTGATGCAACGATTAAAACAATCATTTATTGTGGATTCAATGTTTTGGGGCCTTGCCTGCTTCTCAGATCTCCCCCACAGCCCAATACTCAAATTCAATGCAAAAACTAGGAAATTGAAATTGAAAAACAACAATACCGGTACTTGAAAAAATGAATTAATCACTGATAAAAAGAGAGCAAGGAAGATATGAAAAGCCCATCAAAATATAATATTATATAATATTTTATTTTCTGTATGTACTGTATGTAAATTTCCGTGTAATCTTTTTCAGTGTCATCGTTTTTTGTACGTTTGTTTGTTTAATTGCCAAAACATGTATTTTCTATGCCTTATTCAGGATTTTCTTTTTTAAAACAATTCTTAACATAAAGTGATAATTTTGCATGTCCTATGAAATTCACAAGCACTTGGGGGGGGTTTTAAACGCTTTACTATACATGGTCGTTTTTTTTTTCACTAAAACGGCTTACTCTACATGGTCGTTTTGTTTCACAAAAAAACGCCTTACTATACATGGTCGTCTCATTTCCTATCAAACAATGCCTTTGAATATCATTCAACATGATGCTAGCACTTTGTTTCTATTCTTACAGGCGCTCAACATCAAGATGACCATAGTTGAGCGGTTTGAGCAGATGACTGTGACATGGATGAATAGGGTTCAGTTCCAGCCTTAGACAGCTTTAAGATAAACTTTGTGTTCGTCTCATAATTTCATATTTAATATTGTTTGATATAATGAATTATGATTACACGTTGTCGACATCTCAAAGTCGTTTATTTTTCCATGAAAACATTTCACTTGTGTTTATGAGAAAAAAAATTCACTAGTGTGTATGAGAGCGTTTCACTAGTGTGTATGAAAGCATTTCACAAGCGTGTATGAGCTCATTTCACTAGTGTTTATGAGCAACATAAATTTCACTAGTGTGTATGAAAGCATTTCAGTAGTAAGTGTGAGAGCTATTCCTAAATTATGTCCTTAACGGCACCTCATAATAAAGAGTGCGCTCCCGTATGTATTCCACTGTATAATTCATACACTGTGCTCGTAAAGCAGAATAGTGGCCTTATTTAGAATGATGCACTCGCTGCCATTAAACACGCCTTCCATAAATCAGGTGGCAGGAAGCAAAGAGACATAACACAACATACTTTTTATGGCTTCTTTAAAGATGTGATGAGTGGCTACGATTGTGCTTCAAGGGAGAAAATGTCAATTGTGTTGAAGCACTTTTTGTGAACTGAGTTACTGTGATAAAGGAATAATAAGGAACTGTAGAAGGTACCAGCATTGATTAGAAATGCAATATAAATCACAATTTTATAAGAATAGAAAATAAACTCCAATTGTATATTAACTGCACCCACGGATGTTTTAAGCAGCTTTAAGCAGATATACTTTGGCGCCTCAAACATGTACACATCTTGTGTGTAGGCATAAGAAAGTTGGTAAACAAAATAACATCCATTTTTCCAGGTCGCGGTAATGTTATTTTACTGACAGACGAGTGGGGCGTGGTTTCAGCGCATTCAGTGGACACGCCCACAGTGTTTGGCCGAGGACAGAATGGACTGATTTTTCCCGATTTTGAAGCCTTACAGTATTTGAAATACTTTTTCAGTATATTTTTTAATCATTAAAATCTGGCAGGGTTATTAACAACACTATTCTCTGTGGAGTGTGAAATTTAGAAGACATACTGTATTATTTTACCTTTACAGGGATTTCAACAGAAAAACTGTGGCAGACTTGCTAACCACAATCACAATGTGATGCATTGTGATCAACAAACGTAAATGCGCCAATTCAAGACCAAATGTTTAAATTTCATATATGATCCTTACTATAGGGAATCACACAATACTTTAAGTTAATTCAACTACATTTTCAATTGTATTACAGAAAAAATGTGGTTCCAATCATATCAAAAGCTCCCCAAATGGCAGGAATCAGCGAATGACAATAAATGAAGATAAGAGTTGATCTTTAAACAACACTGGAATCAAATGAAGGCCCATCAGCCTGTTTTACGAGCTTCCAACAACATGTTTTATTGGCCGCACTATAATCCAGTGTGCTATCACTGTGGGACAGCTGTGCACGCCGCGTTGATGGCGCATGATAGCACAGTGACACTTTGCTAATTTGTCTGTCAAGCATGTTCATTACCACACTGGAACAAACAACACGGACACACACTCAGCCGTACAACACGTTACGGTAATGGCAACAGCTCTTATCTTGCATGGTGTGGAGAGAAATGACTGGGAAGGGGCACATGAATGAATGTGTATGTATTTATACTGTATATGTGGCAAAGATATTTTGATGGTTTCTTGCCAGTTTTGGGCTGATGAGACCAAAAATGACCGTTTCTTTGAATTGGCTCTACTTGTTGAAATATTGATATTTTTGACATATGCTTTGACAGTTTACGAAATGTACTTTGATATGTACTAAAAGTAGTGTTTGCGCTTCGATGTCACCTGTTTTTGTTTATTGCTAATATTGCCTAATTTTCAGAATGTATGCTTGATTTTCACATGAAACATGATTTGCAGATCAAAAGCTCTCTGTGATAATGATTGCCATCTTTCACAATATCACATAGAATTTTTTTTTTTAAATACCCTATGGACATGCTTGAAAAGTCAGCTACAGTCTCATCAAAGTTGTAGCATAAAGGGAATACGAATGGCAAAGCTTGCATAATATTAACACCTTTTTTTAAACAAAAATGTGGAACATCTCAAAATCTAGAACCAATTCAGTAAAAAAAAAAAAAACAATGTCATTTTTGGATTCAGCGACATCAAAATACCCAAAAACTGTTGAAACCTTCTTGGCACCAATCTGTGTGTTGACCAGTGTTACCTTTGTATTCAAAGTCAAACATTTTCAAGCACCTGTTTTTACTTTGGAAAACAATGATCAACATTTTTTCCCTCCAATAAAATGTGCTCTTACCAGATGGCAGAATGGACAATTAACATGTGTCCAACTTCGTGACATTTTTCTGTGATGGTGTGCCAAGAGTTATTTTTTTCCCCCTAAAGTTAAAGCTCTGCTATCGAAAAGAAGTGGATGTATATTACTTCCCTTTTCCACTTGTCTGAAAATTAAGTTATGTTAAGAATGTTAAAATAAGTGTTTGTGTGGGGGTGTCCTTGGCTAGAATTGAATGTGCTTTGCTCCAAGAATACATTAAACATCCTTGAGAAGCTCCCTGCTCACACAGTCGGACGCATTATACGGTTCATTTTAAGAGAGAGGCTCACAGCAAGCAGCGGGACTCCACTTTGCAGCTTCAACACGAGCTCCTCAAACGGCAAGTCCAACTTTGTAATCTAATCACCGGCCAGTGTGGCAATGTGGTCCACGGGACAAGCCCCAGGACACTCCTGGGCATACAAGTAATTAATTACCTTAATTGCATGGTTAGCTTAATTGATTACCTTGTTATTTTTGCTAGCAGCGATATGGCTCTCTTGCATGACATTCGCCCATAGGCAGATTCAGGTATCTCACTCAAAATGCAAATTGGACTGCTCATTAACGGGGAATTATTAGTCCCACTTCAAAAGCTTAATTAGCTGAATGTTTTGGCCATCAGCTGAACACCCCCAAACCAGAACACAATGGAAAAAAAGTAAAATAACCGTCATTCATCAATAGCACATTTTTTATATTGGTTCAAAACTGTTCTGTTCACTCGGACTGAAAGCAAACTTCAACCCAGCTTAAACAGCAATTCCACCAAAGATTTTCATGTCATGTGACATCACACCAGGTCAACTGTGGATCTAAGTTTGACTATCCAAAATTTACATTAGATCCACAACAACTTTCTGACTACTTTTTTGTGGGGTATTTATAATTCCATTTTGAACACTTGGAATTTCCATGAAAAGGGATATGTAGATACCGCAAATTAAGGTGAACGAAAGAGTTACAGACATCAGCAATTCACATAGTGGACATGTGAATTTACATTTCTGACTAAAGAGAAAGTAATACATTTGGATTGGGATCATATCAAAATTTGTACTAAATCAATATTATAATTAAAGACAAACTAATACATTTAAGCTGAAACAATTACAAGTTCTCTTTTCAAATTGGTTCAAAATAAAAAAAATTTTTTTGTGTGCGTAAGAGAAGCGGCGGAGTGCAGGAGAGAGAGTGCTAACGACGACAGCCCGGTTGAGTGAACCGCCATGTTGCAACACAGCACGCGACCAGTAACACAAACACACTTTTTTTTTTCTTTGCAGGAAAATTTCACCCCAATAAGTTCATTAAAACAAGGCGCGAGCAGAAAGTAGCGGGCACGCATCCGTCAGCTTGGTGAAGCCGCAGGCGTTTATCGGCGGAATGGCTGAGTTTTGGCCTCGGACATCAGTCATACCAACCCTGCTTGAGGGTAGGGCACGTAGCCTGTCTCTTTTTTCCTTCCCACTCCCTGCTCGGGTTCTCCATTATCTTTACGCCTCTGCTCTCTGTCTTCCCTGTCCGACTTGACCTCATCTCCCTCCCAGCTCACCCCCCCCCATCTCCATTATTTTCACAGCCTCACACTCTCCTCCGGTTTTCTTGCTGCTTTTTGTATGAGGAACAACGCTTCCTACTTGGCGGAGTGTATTAGCGCCCCTGCCTCCAACTTTCCCGACAGTGTCGGATGGATTTGTTCGACTCCGGGAGCGAAAAGACTTGCGCGTAAATACTCCAAAACTCCATGTGCATCTTTTATATCCAAAGTGCTGTTTCTGAGATCTGCCATTTTAGGAACTTCCACCTAATGGCACCAAATGGCAGTAGTGCTTTTGTAGGTGGCCCGACAGGTGTTACACTTGGACAAAACCTCATTACCATCCTCTATCATGCTTCGTGGCACCATTAAATGAGCTCATTAAATACCTTTAGGATTACAAATCAAAGTAATTGCCAATTAGGATTTGCCTAATTGTACAAAACTTTAAGACTCGGAAGCGTCCTTTGCGGGACTTTCCCGGCGCCGCACTCAGATCACGTTGCGCTACTTGTTTATCAGCCGACGTGTGGATGATAGATTGCGACAAGCGCAGGCAGCCTGGATCACGCGTTGATATACTTGCCACGGTTATATCTCGCTGAGATACTGCAGCCGAAAGCGCAATAAAGACACGTACTTACTATGAGGAGATACAACCTGTGTTTTTGAATGATGTCCGCAAAGAGATCAAGAAAACGTTGATGTCAACATGAGAAAATGACATTTTGATTTCGTTCTTTGGGAGAATTAGAGAGATTAGGGGATGGATAGATTGACGGGTGGGTGGGGGAAAGGGTAGATGGACACATGGATGGATGGATGGATGGATGGATGGTAGGATAGATGGGCAGGTAGGTAAGGCTATCTCTTGTTCATATATATATATATATATATATATATATATATATATATATATATATAAACTCCTTTGGTGAGCTTTGTGACATTTCCTACAGTCTTTTTTAATTTAGTTTTCAAATTATACAATTGTACAAAGTAGTTACTTTGTTACTTTCAAACCCCCTCGGGCGTGGGAAGGGAGTCTCCAGTCTCTCTGAAACACCGTGGCCATTTAGATTGGACAATTAATCAAATGTTGCTCAAGGTGGGGGAAAAGTCCACCTCAATGGCTGTGTTATGAGAAATAGAGTACTTGTACAATCTATGGGCATGCCGGTGGGTTTCTTCAACTTTGAAGACTTGGGGCTATGAGAGAAATTTTGGAGCTACCTAATTGTT
Source organism: Filicampus tigris (assembly GCF_054856515.1). Taxonomy (NCBI): domain Eukaryota; kingdom Metazoa; phylum Chordata; class Actinopteri; order Syngnathiformes; family Syngnathidae; genus Filicampus; species Filicampus tigris. The sequence goes on along the minus strand of NC_141233.1, from coordinate 11,307,236 downwards.
ATTGCATTCGCATGTATTTTCAAACAAGCCGAGATGTTGCAGAGCACACACACTTGTAAAGAATACAAGCACGCGAGCTGAAATATTCAGGCATGTTTGTCCTGGTTGCATCGAAATGGATTCGGTCATGCTCTGATTCCTTCTTTACGGCGCTCGTGTGCTCTGCACTTATCTCCGTGTGGACTGGACTGCGATGCAACTAAAGCGGAATAATTTTGGACGGTAAACCTGCCGGACTATAAAATAATGTAGTGATATGCCATTTCAAAGCTAAAATCTAAAAGAATACCTGTCAAATTGTCTTTGTATTGACGCCCATAATTCTGGGACAGTGTTTGCCAACCTTTATTGAGCCAAGCGATATTTTACATTATGACTATTCCATCCCAATTTAATCACAGATTTACTTAGTGTGAAATCCGTGCCTGTTTAGTCAAACACAAAGCTATTATTCGTTTATATGATTAGCAACAGGTGGATACACAAATTAACTGTGTCTTCTGCCATCTTGTGGTATCGCATCTCACTATACGTCATTGGCATGGATCACAGGTGTCAAACTAAGGTCCTGGAGGGCCACTATCCTGCATGTTTTAGATGTTTCCCTCCTCCTACGTGATTCAAATGATTAACTCAGCAAGCTCTGCAGGTGCCCGATCAGGATCCGGATCGTTTGAAGATCAGGTGTGTTGCAGGAGGGAAACATCTGAAAGACGCGGGATAGTGGCCCTCAAGGACCAGTGCTTGACACCCGTGGCAAAGATAAATGAACAAAGATGCATTGTTTGCCGTAAATGAATTATTTTTAGACCAATTAAGTGAAATTAGATCATTTGCCACAGCACACCTGCTGATCTCTCTGGCACATTAGTTGGGAATCACTGTTCTAGGACAAAGTGATCATGCATCCTTGACTGGGTTGCTATTACTCATTCATTAGCAATGCAATTAAACAGAGCATCTTCACTTCTTTTTGTCCCACCGTGGTACTGAATCACAGCCAGTCTTCACCTTGCTCACCTTTTGCCGCTGTAACATGTCAGTGCTGACAGAAAACCCATAAAAGGTCTGCAAGAATAATTACAGTCGATTTCAACTATAGCAGAGAAGGAAATGATATTGCACTGGTGTCAAACTCCGGTCCTGGAGGGCCACTATCCTGCATGTTTTAGATGTTTTCCCTCCGCTAACATACCTGATGCATTATCAGGCTCCTGCAGAGCTTGCTAATGAGATGATTATTTGAATCAGGTGTGATGGAGGAGGGCATCATCTAAAACATGCGGAATAGTGGCCCTCGAGGATGGGACTTTGACACCTGCGTGAGTGTGCATCTGCACGAGCCGAAAGAGCTCAATAATCTTTATTTACTACCTTTGTAATAGGCAAACAACAATTAATAACAATAATTCTTCAGGTGAGAAACTGTGCTGATGGAGTTGCAATGATTTATTTATATAGTCCGTTTGGCTTGGGATAAATGAAGCAGATAAATTCCCAGGATTACATTCAGAATCTAATATTGATTGCGCACAGCGTGTACTATTACACAGATGCAATAACGTGTGAGCGAGGAGACACTCAGTAAGAGATCAACGAGGTGAGGGAGAGTGGACAAGGGAAGCAAATAAAGTGAGTGGGCGGGATTTATGTCAGTATAAAAAAAAAAAAAAAATGGAAAGGGTCATTCTGCATATTGGCCCACTGGTTCCTCTTCCAGCGCAAATACTCCCTGGCCCATGCAAGACGATGACGCCTGTGCCTGGTGGTGTGGTCACGTACTGCTGTAAAAAAAAAGATTCAAATGGTCTGACGTGACACTTGGGTGCCTCTCACCTTTCAACTCCCTCGGTACTTCCGTCAGAGAACGTCCTGTTGGAAGCATCACAATGGCGAGGTACTGTTGATGCATGGTCTCATGATGTCCAAATGTGAACGGCGTGATGAGAACAGCAACTTGCAAAAAGCACTGAAAACATTTAACACATGCATTCAAAAAGCTCATAGACAAAGTCACTTAAAGTTCAACTGTAATGGTTTGAATGCATTGTAGGCTCCTTCCTGAAATTTCACCCAAAAGCCAAATACCCCTAACTTTTTGTGAGTGGTGTACATATACAAAGAGAAATACTACAAAGAGTACCTGAATGAGAACCAGATTGACCAATTATAAACCGACAAAGACTCTAATATGGTTGCAGGGTGATTGAAGGCTCAATTGCCACTAATTGGCACAAGACCACAAATACAGTAGTTTAGTTAATAGACAGCACTATTGAGGGTCGGGAAGCTGAAACATCTCCCATCTGACTTTGTGGGAAAGACACACTACACCCTGGACCGGTCGGCAGTAAATCACAAGGCACGCAACTATTCACTCGTGCAAATCACTGAATGAAAAGCCAACCCAGCCTGCACAGATTCAGGCAAGTGAAGCACTACACCATAAAATATTCTCTACTCTTCATGGTACTCAAAAATGTAAACTGTAGAAGAATATTATAGTTTTTTAAATTTTTTATCTTAAGTGTAATATGTGGGAATTGATTCACTATCTGGTTCCTTGACTGCGTGAATGCTCACCGAGGCCTAGAGCCTACAATTGGGTGTGGATCCAAATACAGGTGTAGATTCGGGATCAATTTTTTCTTCGTTCTTTTAATCAGGCATATTTATGAGCTGAGTATCGAAGTTTATCCTTCTGAGCATTTATTGCTTAGCTGGTTGAAGACAGGCTTGACTGGACTGTCTTTGTTATTTCCATGCGGATACCATGAAATGCACTGGAAACGTAACAAGAAACTTAAAATTAAACGTAAAAGAAATTGGGTCAGAAAACAATTTCATCTTTAGGGATCAGTGAGCTCCTACTTTTTCCCCCCACTCAGGTTTATAATGAACCCAATCCGTCACAAGGCAGCCATGCCTCTCACTGTTGGGGTTATACTGCCATCTTGTGATGACAAATGGAGTGACGTCACAACAGAGGCCGCACCACTGCTGGACTGTACTAGTATGTACAACTACATAGTTCATAAACATTTGCAATGCTGCTTAATCAACCAGATAATGAGCATGAAGATGTGAGCTTAGCTCTCTGAGTTTGAGTGTTGTGTACCAGAATATAAATATTTATGATGGGCAAACAGATCAATGGCTATTAAAAAGGTCAAGGGCAGATGATGATGGGTGTTGGGTGTTAGTATTGATAAAATGTGGGTGGTCATAATGAATTACAAATGTAGACACACTAGCGCACGTGCACAGAGAAGCTGTCGATTGCAGAGCAAAATGAGTGCAACTAATTCATCGATCGTGCTGAATGTGTCATAATTAATAAGAGCGTAGGAGCCACTGCTTTGCAAGCAAAAGCTTCCATTGGTGAGTTGAATTATTCAATATGAAGTTGGCCCGAACACAAGGGACAATAGTGTCAGTACACACATGATGAGGATAATTAAAAAAAAAAAAGCCTCAATAACTGGTATAGGTGTTTTTCAATAGTGACATTTTTTTTTTTTTAATCCTTAGCATAACCATTTGACTTCTGTGTTTATGTTGATTGTGCTGCCCAAAAAACAACCTAGTAATGTACTAGTAAAATAATTTTTGGGAGTTCAACTTTAGCAATGTTTCTCAATGAGTTAAAGGGATGATTTTCTTATCCTTGCTGCAAAACTGAAATGTTAGCAGTTTATTTTAATTAATGATCACTAGTAATTAATTAGAGGTGTTTAATCAAACCTAACATTGGGGTGAGCATCTAAAACTTTCAAAATAAGATTAAGGATTAGACAGCAATGACATATTACACTATTATTTAACAGATCCTAATAAGTGTTAATGCATTAAAAACTCAATTATATTTTACAAGAAACGGATAATTGCTGTATGTTCATCTCTGTTTAAAGCTTTGACAGTCACAGTACAAATGTGGAATATTTTCATTAGAAACAAACAAAACAAAAAAAAAGACTCAATGAATAATAATCCAGTTAAACTTTATTGTCTTGTCCAGCATGATGTACAGCTGCAATCAGACACAATGAGATTATCACGCATTTTTCAGGCTGGCTATTTGTGATGTATAGTTCTACTTTGGAATTAAAATCATCTCTAACGATGAAGCGGTGGACCTGCTCGGATGTCACATTTGTTTACACTCCTAAATATTAGGAAAATATGTATGAACCTTGATTGGACACTGCATGCCTTTTTTTGTCAGTGTGTAAAAGGACTCAGTTCAACAGTCACTTTTAAATCTGGAAAAGCACCTGATTTTCTTGGAAACAAAAACAAATTTTTTTTTTTTTTCTATATTATAATGTACTGATTGGTGTTGATGGTCCAGACAAATCTTGGCTCGTGTACTGTGAACCCATTTCGTACAGGTTAATCCACAAAATGAAAACAGCAGCCGAACAAACGCTTTGGTCACAAAGGGTCTCAAAAGGAACTTCCACCCAGAGGTTCGGGGAATACTGTAATGATAACCGAATGAAGAAGTGATGAAACACAGGCTGTGTATTAGAAAAAAGACTCTCTGCACAGTGGACACGTGGACTTGTTGCTGGATGTGAACCATTTGTACTGCAGAGAGAAAGATAGTACAGTCAACACAGTTACAATGTGACATAAAAATGCTGATTAGTAGTCTATGCCAACTTTGGTTTTGATATTGAAATGTCAACAACAAAGTTATGGAATGTATTGCGTTTGACTTTGGAGGTTTAACTGTATTAAAGTATTTATCATCCATAGAGTAGCAGCTGTAACATTAAGGAGGAAGTCAACCCAAACATATTTTTTTCAAGAATGTGTTCTCATCTCAGGGGGCGGCCATTTTATCACTTTCTGTCGACTGAAAATTACCACTTGCTCAGGTAACGACCAATCACAACTCACCTGTTTTCTGAAGCTGAGCCATGATTGGTCGTTATCTAAGCCCTGAGCATCTGTGGTGTCATTTTCAGTCGACAATAGTGACAAAATGGCCGCCCAGATGGCTAAAAAAACGGGTGGATTTTGCTGCCTAACTCATATTCCACGAACGCAATATTAATCAGAATGCTGTGTTTCAAGTAGTGGGCCTGCATAGATCGTATTCTTGAAAAAAATATGTTCAGGTTGACCTCCCCTTGGAGTGTTGTCACAAATTCCAAACAGATGCAGTGAAATGCTATGCAGTTGTGCTGCTTTTCATCATGACTGTAACAGAAATGACTTACCAAGCACGCGGAGTGGAATTTCTTCTTGCAGGTACGACAGGCCTTCTTAGGCAGCGAGTAGTTGGAGCCGTGGATAACAGAGAAGCAAATCATACAATCTTCGATTCCCTCGAAACGCTTGTCCACGTTGTTCTTCCACAGTGCCAGGCCTTCCATTATGCTGCCGTTCTGAACACATTCAATGCACCGTTATCAGGTGACGCTCAAACTCAAGAGAAGCTTTATGTGCAAGCCGGGAAGCCGATCCCACGCATGTAAACATGAGTGCATTCCACACTTTGCTGGTTGTGTATGTATAGCCCGCGCGTGTTAGTACCTGATGTGTGAGGTAGGTGCTGAGCTGCAGCATCCAATTCCTCCACTGCTGCACAGAGACGCCCACCCGCCTCCCGCTCTCGACCACAACAGAGCCCAGAGGGTGGCTGTGCGGCAGCTGAATAACCAGCTCGATGAAAATCTCGTCCACCGAGTAGGTGGCAATCACCTCCCGTGCGGCGGAGCGAGCTTTTACCTGAGGGGATGGGAGTAGACAGTAGTTATTACCATGAGTAGAAATCGCCATCTTCCATGATGGCTTAACACCCTACTGCCTATGATTGACATACGTTGGACTCAAAATTAGGTACACCAGCACGTTATGACTCATGAGAGCCGAAACAAGAGCTGTATCAAAAACAAGGTGACCAAAATAAATAGAAACAGCTCTCCGCGTGACATCACAAAGACGTTAGTGTCAAGGTTCACGAGTAACAAAAAAACAATCTTAAATCGAATAAAATTGCGCCTAATCTTACCGTCATGCTTTCAAACATTTGCGTGCTGTTGTGGACCGACGAGATCTCCTGCGCCGAGAGTACTGGACTGACGTACTTGGTAGTGAACTTCTCCACGGTGCCACTCACACGCTTCTCCTGACTGTTCCACCACAGGCGCACCATAGCAGGCAGGTCCTGCACTGTGCCGTAGTAAACGCGACATGCCAGGTGGGGTAGCTCCCGCTCGAGGTTATCCCTTTCTGGGGGAGTAGGAAAGATGGCTTAGTTGCCCTTTCTGTCGCCACTGACTGATACTGAGGCGTTGCATTCTTACTGTCAACCGCCAGAGTGAGACTCTCTGTGAAGTAGGTTTTGGACTCTCTCGTTTCTGCTGCTTGGCCCGGGAAAATAGGATTCTCGGGCATCAGTTTGAAGAGGTGAAGGAGGAGCTTGTTTAGGGAACAGCTTTTCTTAAGATACTGGGCATAATGGGCACGCAGCTGGAAATGAATCAGAAGAGTGGTAAGTCAATACCCATTCCCTTCAATACTCGTTCACAAATTCTGTTCCCCCGCTATATTGCGGTATGTCGTTCCTTCCCCACATATCGCTTAGGTAGTTGTTTTTTTATGGGTTATTACGGCCTACGGGTGAGTCTGAACTTAGACTTACATGGGAGGGCGATGACCTGAAAAAGATGAGAAGTAACTTCCAGGCCAGCAGGTAGCCCAGGATGCACGAGTACTCCACGCTGTGAGGCGACACCACTGCAAACTCCCCGACTTGAAGTCCTGCCAGGATGCTGTCACACAACTCCTCGCAGGTTGACAGCACTGCCATCAAAGCGGCTGGAGGAGAGCTAAACAAAACACAGGCACCCTAGTTTTTCTTTCTTGTCTGGTGGTGCATACTTGAGATGACACAAAACTTTGGACTTACAGGCTTGACTCGTCACCCTCATCTTCAGACTTGCTGCCATCTCCTTCTCCGTCACATTCAGGTAGCTGAGGCATGACCCTGGATTGACAAGATGGGATCTCCTTTACCGCTCTTCCTTTATTCCAATCCCCGAGCCATAGAATTAGACTTTAGGTTAGCCGGCATATGCCGCCTTTAGGCCTGTATCACGTGTCATTTGCTGGCAAAAGCTGGGAATAATGTGAGAAAATACTTCAAGGAGCTAAGTGATTTAAAGCCTATACAGAGGTGAAAGACTGGCCAAGCACGCAGAGGGCACCCTAAAATGGAAGATGGAGGAGCAAAAGGTCTCAAATATTCATCAAGTCTGTGATGTCATCGAGGAGGAGTGGAAGAGGATTCCGGTGGTAACCTGTGAAGCTCTGGTGAACTACTACAGCTGTTTGTCGATAAAGGTTGAGCCACACAAAATATTGGCACCCTGGACACCTTTTGGACATTTTCACTTAGGGGTGTACTCACTTTTGTTGCCTGTGGTTAAGCATGAATGGCTGTGTGTTATGTCATTTTGAGAGGACAGTAAATGTACACTGTTAGTCAAGCTGTACATTATGAATAGGTATAAAAATAAAGTGTGCACTCGCTTTTGTGAGACACAGTAAATATTTTTTTTTTTTTTTACAATTTGACAAGAGGGTAAATATGCCCAAAATAATTCATACTCTCAATACAAAAATGTATGTACACTACAGTATATCTAGTGTCTTCAATTTATACTGTAGTTATTAGGTTATAATAGAATCCTTTAGTATGGTGCAAAAATATGAAGTACATACAATGATTGCCTGGCTCGAGGTGTTCAAAGTCTTACTTTGCCAACAAGTGGTACACTGTGACTTGAAGAGGTCGGGCCTTGAAGACAAGCAGAGGACAGAAGGTGTTGAGGAGCGTCTGAAGAGGCTGCGGCAGGTTGGTCTTCTGGTCTGCTACGAATTTTGCCGGCAGGGAGTTCTGGTTCAGCCGCTGCACGGGCGCATAGGTCAGAGCCACGCCGAGCGACTGCAGCACCGCCAGAGGAAAGACGGGGTCATCAGGTTCTTTGAAGGCATCTGCACTCAAGACAAGATAACAGACGAAGCAAACAAGAATCAGCTGCACTAAATTGTAAATAGCAACTATCTTATTGTAAAGTAATAATCAGAAGAAAGCTTTTACTTTCACCATACAGTTAAGCCTACCTATGATCTTGACAGGCATTGGTAAGAGCAGATTGCAGATTCCATCGACAAAAAAGTCTTGCCATTCCACCACCAGTTCTGACGGCAGCTTCTCCAGGACATCAGGCGGGGATGACGCAAAGAACCGGCTCAGGTTTACAATCAGGGCAGCGTTCTCGCATACAAACAGCTGCACCCATGGATTCCACAGGCTGCTCACGTTCTCGCTTGCCACCTGAGATTAAAGACAAACCAGCGGATGAGACGCCAACATATAGAGGAGGAGACGAAAGAGGGACGGTGGGAGCTCACCTCCAACCAGGCTAACATAGCACAAAGTAAGAAATCCCACTGGCTATTCCCGAGAACTGTTGGACAGCGTGTCACCAGCCAGGACAGGAAGCGCATCAGTTCCACTGTCAGGTTCAGCTGTTGTGTAGATGCTTTGGAAAGGTCACTGATAAACACAAAAAGGTGTGCAAAAAAAGCATTTTTAGAAACACTCACCGTACACTTATAATACATCTTAGATCCTGACCAGTATTGAAAAGTCTATTTTTACAAGAATTATCTGTTGTAATTTATCTAATGTAATTTATTTCAGTAGTTTAATATTTAAAAGTCAAATTTATTATATTAATTTAGTATACACAGAGTAAAATATTTCATTGAACTGTGGTACTTTTTAGGATTATTAACTAGTCAAATAATGGTTGCCAAATCATACAGAGAGTTCTTTATAATAGTTTGGGTTACGCATTCATTTGGCTAAATCAACACTTTTCCACAAGTATTTTGATTTTTCAAAATGGCAGACTGGATCGCATTACATTATGTAACAAATGTCGTGGCTGCTGACTACAGATGGGCATACCTGCCAAAGAGGAACCAATCCTCCTTGTGGGTCCTCCACTCCATCATGGCGGACAAGATGGCCGGCACCACCTCATCCTCCACTTGGATGTCAGTTTGCAGACAACACAACAGCACCACCACACTCCCGTAAACGTCTGGGCCAAAAAAAAAAAACGAAAGAAATGTGTTGACAGTCTTGCTTGACTGAAATATGGGGACACACATTGCGGTGAGTCTTTTTACTTTCATCTTCTTCCCAGTTGATGATTCCCGCCGTTGCCAGGGCGACCAGAGTCTGTCGCTCTTCCTGCGTCATGATGGGGCAGAGCACCTGGAGCGTGCTCAGTTTGCTTGGTGACACCGGCCACAAACTGAGTCATGGAAACAAAGACAACGTACATCTAAATCTTGCTCAATGAAAGTTATCCGGCATGAAAAAGGTATTCATGAGTTCAGGTTAACCGTCACTGACCTATCCACGGAGTCATACATCTTCCGCAAGCTCGCACTGTGAGTGGCTGCCAGGTTGTAGGTGCGGATGTAGTTTTCCAGCGTCAGAGACCACAGACCACCAAGCTCGACTGATCTATGTGGTAAATTGTAGTATATCATTTTATACTGCTGTACAAGAGTGTATTTACATTATCTGCCGAGCCCTAAAGTAGCTGTAAGGTACAACTGTTTTGCTCTTTGACTTTGACAAGTGAAGTTGGATAAATACCACTGTTAATCTATCGACGCTTGTTTGCTTTGTCCGCCATGGAGTAAATCATCGGTAAAGAATAGCTGTTCCGCTCCTTGCCTCTCACTTATAAAAATGATTACCTTATCTAAATGCAAATCACAAGGCAGGAGACTCTTAAACCCTTCATAATTTCAAATAATCTCAACCCATCATTTTAAACTTGTTGATTCAGGATAACTCCTACTGTTTTTTTTTTGTTTTTTTCATTTTTTCAATGAAACTACATTTTGTGTGGATCAATGTAGCGAATACAGAGCAGGTATACATCTACACTCGTGAAAAATGTAATCCAAGGGGGGGGGGGGGGGGGGGACTGCCACCTTTAAATCACTGTGATATGATATCAACAGTAGAAAACTGTCCAGAGTGGAAAGTGATCCAAGGTCATCATGCCACCAACAGTGATTCTATTATTCTCATTACAAACAAGTATTCCAGCCTAGGATGAGATCATTAAAAAAATAGATACATTTCACTTATTGTAGCTAGTTTTAAAGTATTTAAAGCCTCCCACAAACCACAGAGTGACCCTGACCTTGAGTAGAGCATCTCCAACAAATCTGTGGCAGCAACCAAGTCATGCAGATCCCCTGATAGCTCCCACTCAGTGAGCAGACTGTGATAGGTGGACACAATAGCCGGTGCATACTCCACCTCCTTACACCACTGCAGTGCATACAACAGCTCTGCAACTGACACATTCAAAAACACATTAGACAACATGTATATAAAATAGGAACATTTGAAGCATGTGCTACATGTGTACCTGTGTGCACCAGGTTTGGCAGCTGTGTCGGGCACTTGTCGTTCTTTTGGTTACAATTTGAAAGTGAGGCAGCACGAAACACCTTTCCCAGCAGGGCACATACGCATAAATGTGCTGGTAAGACTTTGGGCAATTTCAGTTTCCACGTGTCCTCGCAGGGGGTTTCGCACACTCCCCTGTAACGGCTTGCCAGCAAAGGTGTCTTGACCCACTTCAGAGGAGACAAGTGCTTTATGCAAATATCATCCTAAATAAAACAACTATTCGACAGCCCAAGTGACGTTTATAATATTGGTTGTCTTACATGTGAAGGCAGGGCCTGTCTTAGTTTTGCCCATCCAACGCTGGACATCAAGTGGGTAAAGAATTGGGAAAGGACAGCAGAGTCTTGATTGCAGACAGAAGTGATGGTCTCCACTATGCTTTGTACAGCCAGAACTAAATACTGCAAACTAAATAAGATACACACATACACACACACACCCACACAAAAAGGCAATTACACAGAAACACAAATGAACCACTGTTTTGGGTATGCGAAGACAAAGATCTCTTGATTTGAGTGCGTTTTTTTTCTATGCAATTTTCTGTCAACGGTTTCAATAGCAACCTTTTTTTTAAAAATATTAATTACCTTTTTCTCCCCCAAATCCACACTCAAAACTCATCTGTTTCAATTAGTATATTCTAATTAAACTAATCTGTTTATTGTGTTTTATATTGGCTCTACTTTCCATTTCTCCATTATACATTGATTTTTTTTTTTTTAGTTTAACTATTGTTGCTCCAGTGCATTTTCTTAATACATTGTACTGTGTCCTTGACTGCCTTAAGAATTGAGTGAACATAAAACACATTACTGTTACTAATCCATATTTATGTATTACTATTAATGTGGTAGCATTTATTTTTTGTTGTTGTTAAATGTTGGAGCACTGATCCTGTTGAAATCTCAATATTAAATTTAGGTATATGCTATAAAGCCAATGTTTTATCTGGATCGAGTTCAAGTTCATCAAATCAGATGCTGTCACGTCACATTATTTTTTACTACTAGTTTGAAATTTGCTGAATCTCTCTCTATATCTTGAAATATTTTAGTCATATTAAATAGTTTGGTCATTGAGTTTGGAGGTGAAGGTTTCTACCTTTTGACGTCCAAAGATGCAGTGAGTAATTTGCTCTGCACCCAGAGTGCAGCACTGTGCAGGAAACCACCTTGCGCCACCTCATACTGAGAGTGTTGGACCAACGACTGGACGCCAGCGACGCATACCTTCCCCAATTTATCTAATAGAGAGTCTGTCAGGGAAAAATCGATACACATTAGCTCTCTTGCTATGATCCAATGTCAAAACATGGCGTGTCACAAGGTCCTACCAGACAGATGAGTGTGTGTCTGATCTTGGGCGATGAGCTGAAAGACGGTGAACAGGAGCTCCTCGGCAGAAGGAAGCAGCAGGCACTTTTGCACGGACGAGAAGAAGGTGGAGGCCACGTCGCAGATGAAGGAGACAAGTGGCTCCATGTTGCCTGCGTCTGAGAGACTTTTGGTCTCTGACAGCGTTGCATGCAGATTCTCTAAGATCTTGTCCATGTACAATTCTCCTATCAGAGGTTCTAGCGTGCAAGAAAAAAAAAATCCAATGTCAGGATGTATTTGTCAGGAATTTGGACTTTTCTTGAGTGTTATTATTTTTTATTTTTACTCCCTACATTTAAATATGGGTACCTCTACTGTCTACCCTTTACTTTGTCAAAATAGGCTCACTATGTAAAAAGGAGTAAATAGAGAGATGCAGCCGACTGCGGCAGAGAATTTGATTGATTGAAATCTTGAGGTCCTATAAGGTGTAAAAAAAAAACATGCACAACAGCATCACAGACAGCCCCCCATCCCGATTCTTCGACAGTGCCGCCACTGACAAATAGAGCACAACTCTGAGACTTAACTACCATTGTTGTGGTGCTGTGAGAGAACGAGGCTGATGAGGGTCCAACTGTGGCGGCTGCTAGAAGAGGCAGAGCTGGAGCAGCCAGGTCCGACCTTGCAGAGCTCCTGGGTCAACCCGAGGAGATGCTCGCCCAGAACCGAACCTTTGAGCCACTCTCTACAACTCGCAAGCGTGTCTTGGTCAGCACACGCCTGGTCGGGAGGACAGCAGAAAGTTGGACGCACACGATGTGGTAATTAATGACATAACACTCTTATGTGTCTTGGTGAGTAAATTGACACTTACCTTCTGGATGATTTGCAAAGTGATTCCACAGTGTAGTTCCATCTTTAAAGAACAACACATTAGACATCTTGTTGAAAAAGAGCGGCCATCAGACAGGAAAGAGAAAAACTGAAACCGCTTCATGGAGCGTACTACACCTGAGTCCATGTAATCCAATAAACGCACATCCTCAATCGGCACTAAAGAAATATCCATTCATCCACTCTCCTTAGGGTCAATATTTGTACAAATAAAAAACACATTTGGACACATTTTCCATAACTGCCTTCTCTGTCACTGTATCAAGTAGCTCTTTCAGTATTCAAGTAGAAAAAAAGTAATTTCCAGATGCCCAAACAACAACAACGGCAAACTGATAGCTAAATAATGCTGATAGAAAAGGTGAAATTGTTGTACTCATGAATATCACTGTTAAAGCGGAAGTCAACGCAAACATTTTTTTTTCTAGAATATGTTCGATGCAAGCCTACTAGTTCAAACAGGGCATTCTTATAGATATTGCATTTGTGGAATAAGTGTTAATCCACTCATTTTTAGCCATCTCTGTGGGCGGCCATTTTGTCTTCTGTCGACTGAAAATGACATCACAAATGCTCACAATGACCAATCGCGGCTCAGATTCAGAAAACAGGTCAGCCACGGTTGGTCGTTGTGAGCAGTTATGATGTAATTTTCAGTCGACAGAAGACAAAAAGACCGCCCCCAGAGATGGCTAAAAACGAGTGCATTTTGCTACTTAATTAACTTACATTGAACAAATGCAAAAAAATTAATCAGACTGCTGTTTCAACTAGTGGGCCTGCTGGGGACATATTCTTGAAAAAAATATGTTTGGGTTGACTTCCGCTTTAACAGAATAAAAAGTTATCAAACAATCTAAAGTTATCAAAAAAATGAACTACAACTATTATCAAAAAATACAAATAAATGGTACATATAAGGCAATAAAAGAGCACGTATTTTAATGTCACATTAACAGGACAATGTGTAGAATTCAGTGGCATCTAGTGGTCAACTAATAGAATGCAACGACCTAAGATAGAAACATTTTTAACACTACGGTGCCTCCGAGAGAGCCCACGTCGCAAGCCTACCAACAGTTTCCTCAGCAGAGGTGCAAGCAAAATATCACAAACGACTTCTAGTATTCCCTTAAGTCATGAAGTAAGTGTATTGCATTCTTTACACATGCAGTACTCATATGTGAATGGTTGTTTTTCTGTATGCTCTGTAAATGATTGTCAACCAGTCTAAGGGTATAACCGAAGTTAGCAGTCAAAGGCTCCAGTTACTAGGGACGCTTTAGAAAATGGCTGGTTACCATGGTGATGTGGTCAAGGATGCGGGTGGTCTCCTGGCGGCTGCAGCAAGACAATGAGCTGAAAACCATCTCCACGAGGTGCTCCGTGTCTGTCCGCTCCTTGTCGGCCAACCACGGCACCACTCGCTCCAGAAGGAAGCGCACGGCCGGATTGTCAGCTCTCCCCTGGTCCCTCTGCTCGCTGCCTTCTTTAACTTCGTCATCCAACTTGACCAACGTCTGAGACAAATTAACGTTAATAGATTAATTGGCTACAGTTCGATTTCATTACAATACGGGGAAAAACTGAGGGGAAAAAAATCTTACAGTGAAGATATTGAGTGTGTGAAAAGACTGCAGCAGATGGGAAAGGAAGACAAGATGTCTCTCAGAGCTTCTCTCGTTCACATGCACCAGGCACAGTTGCACCAGCTGGCACACCACTTCCTCAAAATGGCGCGTCTGCGGGGAGCTGCACACATTAGCCGACGGGAGCTCCGTCTTCTCCGCTTCGCCGGGCTTGTCGCCAACTTCACATTCAGAAAAACTGATCTTGACAGACTTTTTCTTCAGAGTATGTCTTTCGTTGACTCGCTCTGGGTAGCGCATCACCTGGAGGGATGGAAGACATCGAGAGCTCAGCCGCATTCATCTGCCCGAGTCTCAAGGCGGGAATTGGGCAAACTGACTTGCAGTAGGGCAGCGATCCCCTCCAAAGCTTGTGGATCGGCTTCCTCGCTGTCTGCATGGCGCGTAAAGACAAGGCCGAGCTCCTCCCAGAAGTCTGCCACAAGTCCTTGAAAGACATCCTTGTGTCCTTGAGATTCTCCGCTTGCCCTCTTCTCCCAGGAAACAAGCATTTCGGTGACCAACAGAAACAGGGGACCATTCTGAAGGGTGGAGTTCTCAAAAGCCCTCTCAAGTAGTGGCAGGACCTAGAGGAAGAAAAGATAAAAGGTGGGCAATTAAAAACATTTTATGGCAGGAAACAGGAAATGCAACTGTTTAATGTTAACCTGCTGTGAAATAAGCATGGTCCGGATTTTGCACCGATCCTCTTCCTCTTCTGCTGAATGGCGCAGCATGCAGAACCTCAAGCACTCTATGGTAGCTGTCACAATAACGGCACATTCTGAGGGGCTATTGGCCGCACGCTCACTGGAAATGCTAAACATCAAACACACACAATAAAAGGTTTAGGGGGGGGTGATTCATTATTTCTTTTGTGGATGACATTCTCAATGTAATAATCAGGGATTTTCCTGCATATGACATTTGGAGGGGGCTGCCTGTGTCTGATTTCAGGCCACCCCTGGTTCTTAAACCTCTGACATAAAGAAAACTGCTTTTTTTTTGTTCTGTTTTATTTTGTTTTGCTCAATTATTTGACCAACGCGGAACTAAGTTGGGTGTCATTTTAAACTGTAACTGCGTATTACACCATGGTGACGATGCAACGCTGCATCACAAACAGCTTGAAAGTGCCTTAAAATCGTGAAAGAATAAGAAGAGCCGCAAATGTTTTGGACCATTTCACAGCTTTACAAATAGGTAAATATTGGTTATTTTGTTGCCAATACACAACTGACTTCTCAGAAAGATATGAAGTCGATGTGGGTAAAGCCATAAAATCAACACAACCTATGCTGATTTCATCCATAGGTTCATGGTAGAATAAATCTAACGGTTGTTTAAAAAAATATTTGTGTGTGTGTGTGTTAATACATTTTAGGAAGAACAGTAACACTTCATGGGACTATAAGGACATTTAATAAAATAAAAAACAGGAGGCTTGAATGTTTCTGCCACTGACTGTGACATCTGTCAATAAAATGGCTCACACGTGTTCAACTACCATTTCATAGGTAGTTGATTGACTGTACATGTCTGCACTTTTGTTATATTGAACGTAATATTTTAATTTATATTTTAGCATATGACATAAGAAAAAGAAAATGAAAGCGTGTAAATATGTCACATAAAAAGTGTTGTGTGAGATAGTTGTGCTGCACAGCATAGGCACGCATGATCAGAATGGTCCCACTACCTCTGCCTGATTTTGAATCAGAAAAAAAACCTGGTGATATTGTTAATGGAGTACCGGCTTAGAGGAGAGACTGCAAATAATTGGGACACAGACACTGCTTATAAAGATAAGGATTTCTGTGCAAGACCAGGGACATTGTCAGAGACTCTGACAGCAGCATTAAGACCATAAGCTGCAATACATTATCTCATCCAGACACTTTATCTGGGCAATGTCACCTTTAGTCAGCCTCATTTTATACATACATATTATTAAATGAGAGCCTGATGGTTCTCCCTGTTCCAGAAATACCTCATGACTGCCCATACTCTTTCAACTACAAATTTGAATAACACTTTTGTAATGACATATTTTTTCATAACGATTGATAGTGTTTTTAAAGACCCTGGAAAGTGGTTTAAGTTACTTGTTTCTCAATAGATTAAATATGTTTGATGATAAGTGCTGAAAAAAAGTGCCCATTTGTACTTCTACAGCGTGCAGTTAGCTAGCAAGCCATGTCTGTCAGTGTGAGCCACAGCCTGAATTAACATGTGGGGCTGTGATTAATAAACAGTAACTTTCCCCTAACGGCACAGGAGTCTAATTTATTGATTGAGAGGTGAGGGCTTTTCCAAAATATGGAGGGCTCTTATTTTTCATGATTTTGGGGACTGACCTCATATACCAACCAGTACTTTGTATAGAACACATCTTTCTATGTGGAGAGTCAAATTCATCAGACATTTTATTTTCCCTTCAGCCTTTAAATATTTTTCTCAAAAGGATGGGAGAATCTGTTGATTCAAGTTCTGAACTACTGTTTCCATACTAGTGCTGTATTTGCTTTCATACAATTGTTGAGTATCCCTTGATAACAAAATGTAATCAACTGTGTGCCTAGCAGAATAACAATGAAGCTTGGTTTCACTGTCATGTGGAATGAAGAATTCGGAAGACTTACCCAAGTATGAGTGAGGTGAAGAAAGTAGTGTAGAATTCCAGGGCTGGGTCGGTGACTTGTTGAGGCAATTTGCTGAGGAATGGCATCAAATTAGGATGAAGGGCTTTAGCCATGCCTTTGCCCCCTTCTTTTAACAGAGACCAAAGTTTTGGCAGGAAGCCCTTCTTTGAGTTAACGTGTGTCCAACAATCCTGTAGAGGGAAAGATGTTAAAGTGATCAGCCTTAAACACACAAACAGGCCCATTAAGAGAGATTTACATACACTGCATGGTGCAAGGGACTAATTTACATTTTTTTCCTTTCAATTCGCAGAATTTAGATGTCTTTACAGAGTACTGTAAAGAAAAAAAAATCTATGAAATCAGACCTCTTTCAAAAGGTGAATAAAAAAAATTTAAAAAAAAAGATTTGTAGCGGGTTTCTGCCAATGGGCATTTGATTTACCTCATTTACATAAATGGAGTGTGGGAAGAGTCATCCCAGGTTAACAAAACAATATGCATGTAAATGAATCTAATATTTAGGTATTATTGTTTACTGTGTCGTCCCATGCAAAATAAAACTAAATAGGTATTACATCAAAATTGGGCACATGGAGCTGCAGCGTAAAGCAAGCTCACGCACAACAGCAAAATATGTTAGAAAAGAGGTGCTTACAGATATGGAGGACGTCACATGGAGAACAGCCTCCCACACGGCAGGTAACACCAGTGGATCTGTGTCGTCGACGCTGAGGAGAACAGCTGGGCAGAGACGTGCCGCCTCACTTTGCGCAAGGCTCGGCGTCAACTCACACACAGCGCACAGCATCTCAAAGAAAGCCCCTCTTACCTGTGAAGAAGCCATTTTACTCACAACTAACTCCAGGTTTATACCAATTTACAGGCAAGAAAAAGTATCAGTGTGAAACACATTCTGATACATAATGTACCTGTGGTGCCTTGTGTCTGCTGTACTTCCAGAATTTGGCAGGGCTGACAAGATGAGCTAGTCTGTGCTCCATGACAGCCATGTCATTCTGGGGCAGCAGGGAGAGCAGTCTCTTCACCCCCAGAAGAGAGCTGGTCAGCATGCGCAAATATTTGGCTTCTCGCTCATCCTCGGGCACAGTTCTGACAAAAAAGGTGACATTTGTATTTGTATTTATATGATGAAACAGCAGCTGCATCAGGATGACTAAGGTTAACTTACTGGGGATCACTGAGCGTGTTTGGAGTATCTTTTACTAAAATATCTTGAAGTACCTGCAATATGACAAAGTGTTTCAAAAATATGAAGCAGATTTAACCCCTCCTTGTGAAAGGCATCGTTACTACTCACATTAAGGATCTCATCTTTGCAAAAGCTCAGGGCTTCCGGCTGCTTGGCGGCCGAGAAGGCGGCCTGAAAGGCTCGGCGTGCAGCGGAGGCTGCCGGTGTGTAGGTGTCGCATTGGGAAAGGATCCAGTGGCCCATCAAGCTCTTTAGAAAGGGAGCCAAGCTGCGGCGCACTTTCAGCACCAGCTGCTCAAGGGCCAGCTGGGTGGACTCTCTGATGCGCCGATCATGGTCCTAAAAGACACAATGAAAGAAAAAGTAACCCATCTGCAACAGACCTTTTATTAAATACCTGCATCACCGATTCTGCATTTTAAAAGAAGTTAATGTTTAGTTGCAATTGACACTCAGAGACGTAGTACTTATTATAATAGAGTTGTATCATAATAGCATAGCAATGGCGTTGATAGCCTGGGAAAAGAAGCTCAATTTTCGACACAACTTCAAATAAAATGTGCTATGAGTTACTCACCACTGATATCTTGCAGTAAATTCTAGGCCAATAGGGAAGGACCCCTTTCACATCTTCAGCATCACGCTCCTGGCACATGGATCCAAAGTCCTGCACAGCCTGGAAAAAGCAAAAGACCTGAGTAGATACATTTCTGAAATTACACCACCACTAGGACTGCCATCTTTCTATTTTCCTTATAGCTTGTCCTCTTTGGGACCAATGTTAATGTTGAAGTCATTTATATTGCATACTGCATGGTGTAATAATGATAATAATAGGTGTAATAATATCCCTTTCATTTTTGTGGTGAACACATGCTGACAATTGTTCATGTTCTCTGTTGGGCACTTTCAATGTGTGAACTTACTTTCAGTCTGGTGACGACGTCCCTTTTGGAAAGTTTCCTGAGCACCAATCTGAAGTCTGCATCGACAAGGGTGTCAAGCTCCTCTGCGCCATGTAAAGCAGATACGTAGCTCAACTCTGAAGAACCCGTTGTATCGAAACCTACGAAACCCGGGATGGCACCACCTTCCCGGGTCAACACATCGGCAGCCCGGCCGCTACTGGACGGCTATGGTTAGAACAGGTAAATGCCGTAGTTTAAGTGGAAAATAGAAAACCAAAACAAACTGACAGTAGTAGTAAAGTAAATATCGTCAATCAACTGTACTGAATACCGGAGCAAACGTAACCAGACATGTCTGAGACATTCAAATTATTTCTTAAACGGTACAAAACGCTTATCAGTAGCATTCGCTGCTATCGTGAAGTTTGTATTCACACACAATGACAGGTTACTAGTACTTACCCGAACGTTTCCTTTAGTTCGCTGTTTATTTTTGCCCCCCATGGGTACTAAAATAATGAGGTAATATCTTTATTATAGAAAAGTTCAAGAGTACCTTTGATGCACAATTGAACATGCTACATGTGAGGATACGGAAACTTAGAATGCTTTAAAATATTTTCGAAATAAAATGCAGACCACTGCATTCAAGATGTTTCTTATGGGTTTAAGATCATTCTCAGTAAGGCATACAATACTAAGAGTAAAAATTGCCGTCTTACGCTTCAGCGGAATCCAAATATGTTTGTGTTTGGCGTACGCATGGTACTATGCGCTTTTACACTGAAATGTCCGTCTTTGGCAGGTCACGAGTCACTTCCGCTTATTGCAACGATCTTGTCATTGTGTGCACATCGGCATCACATTAGGTGTCACCGACCTTTTTGAAATTTTACTTATTAATGTAAAGGGCTTGTACACAAATAAAACTGCTCAAATTACCTTTTATTATATATACGTCTATGGGCCGAGACCTGTCATCCAAGTGATTTCTCAGTAATTATCAAAAGGCTTACCAGGCAAGGTAGAAAAACAATTTAAATTGATCATTATCAGTACGCAACAATTGATTTCAATAAATCTGTTTCCAAATGATCACTTCTAAAATTTTCATAGGAAATCACAATGTCCTGTCACCGTTAAGCTATATTTAGAAGAGACCCAAAGGCTACTCATGTGGTCCTTTGGGGATATTTGGTGCCTAAAGTGGTACCGTGACGGTGTCCGCTGTTAGAAAATGCCTTAATATAAACATTGAAATTCAAGACAATCCACCGTGTCTAAATCTGGTCAGAAATGCCTTTAAACATCAGAAATGTTCACAAAATCAATACACACTTCAATATATGAATTAAAAAATATTTTAATACTTGATGTTCACATAAATCAAAAACATTTGCAGACAATTGCATTAGTGTAATATGGAACATAGATTTTGTAAGTATGCTGTCATCTTTTCAACAATGAATTATCTGACAGAGGTCATGTGTGTCTAAAGCTGTGTCAAGAGTGCTGGATGCAAAATGTTCAGGAAAAAATTGAATTTTACAGCCCAACCATACATGAGCCAAAATGGTCCACTTAATAAACATGGAGATAAAACTCATCTGTGTAAAATATATTTAGAAAGTCACTTTTAAATGTTATAGGGTTTTTGACACACTATTAATGTAGGCGAAAGATTTATTGAAGCTGTGAATGCGTTGAGTAAAACCTATCCTGCAGCTGTGTAAACTGCAAACCAAGAAATATGAATATAAAATTACATAGTTTCTTTGCACAGATGGTAAACAGTAGACACACATTTAACTGTGTTGTGTACTCAAACAATTGCACTATTGGACTGGTCTAAACCAAACTAAAATAATGTGATATTTCTCTCATCTATTTTGGTCAATCAGAATTTGACAATAACATAGTAATTTATTATATAGATCATGGTCTGTTTTGTTCAGATTTTCCCTTGTGTCTTAATAACATGACAATTCCTCATCAAATTACCCCTATGAGCAATAATTATAGCACACCCTTTACCTTTTTTTTTTTTTTTTTTTTAAGCCACAAGTTACTCAACTCTGTTTTGAGGGGCCAGTCCTGTCTCATGCAAATGAGACTACCCACAGAGAGTATGGTTTTTGTTACTTGTCCAACCAGAAGGGGACCTTAGTGGTTGTGACTAGGTGACCGGCTATTAACTTAACTTGGAGCGCTATATGTAAATTCCGCATTATTTGTCACAGTCTGGCAAAATTCAGAACAGCTTGCTCAAATACGCAATTGTCATTAGGCAGATCCCAACAGATTTACTTGGTTGTGCAATTTTACACTAAATGGGTGTTAAAATATTTCAAGAGACCCAACTATTTATGTCAGTAAAAAGTCAATTTACACAAGGTTATTTATTTTCATGCTTCCTTAACAGTGAGAATTATGTATCTATGTTAACAAAGAAAACAGAGGTGATGATGGCGGCACAAAATTGTTGTAAAATCACAGCTATTTATGTTGCAAGTTAGCATGACGGCACCAAATAATGTCGTCAAGCTGTACTACTGTGTAGTAAGTGGGTGGTGAAAATGTGACAAGAACTAAAGTTAAATTTTAGTTCAGTTGTAAAATGTTAATTAAAACAAAAATATAAATACTGAGCCAATTAGTGTCGGGTAGGACCCCTTTTGCTACCAAGAACCATTTCAGTTGTCATTAAGTCCTTTTATGGTCATGCAAAATTTTTGATTATGATCAAAATATATATTTTTGTTATTATTATAATATATGCTGAGCACTTGTGGCTGTTTCTTTGTAGCAGGCATTCGGGGTTTTATCCGTTTTTAGAATTCAAGGTTGGATATCTAAAACAAACAGTTTCATTGTTAACTTATTCCATCCCAATGACATTTATATTTCATTTCACAGAGGGTCTGAAAAAGTCTGGTACTGAATGGGTTAAAACAACCCCTCCAACAACCGAACATGGCTGGGTTGGGACAAAGATCGAGGGAACCTGAGAAAGAAATATGTGAGAAGTGGAATGCTACAACCTTGACAGCCATTTTATCTGAAAAAAAATACATAAATGGTCACTGCAGATTTTCTTTAGTACATAGAGTAGCACGAGGTCGTCATATGCATTAAACGCATTTGGCCACCTCCCTGCCAGTTTGTGCAACCCCCAAGACCCACATCAGACTGGTCAAGACGTCCTCCACATAAAACATCTCTTAGCAAAAGATTTTCTGATCATCAAAGCCCCTCCTGCCACAGACTTGACCCACGTCATCCAAGCTGAACATCGCCCCCTGGTGGAAGCATTATTTGGCTGGGCACAGAAACATAGCCTGGGTCCAGTTGGGGCGTAAAACCCTCAAAATTCTTGGAGGCCTGAGTGCCGAAAACATCCAGCAGCTGTCGGTTCATCAGGCCAAACCTACAAGGAAAAATATCGCCATACAAGTAGTATGGACAGGCATTAGCAATTTAACACAGAGATTATTATTAGTGCAGGGGCAGGCAAACCTCTTCACTCAAGGCTCATCGAATGTTTAAAACTTACAAATGCCTCAGGTCATTTATAAATGAGGTACAAATAAATGAATCTAAAGTTAAAATGTGTACGTAAAATACTTCACTTTAATAATTGAATAATTATAATTGAGTAATTGATCACTGTAAAATTGTATTCACAAGTAGTTTAACTATAATTCACCAATTACGTGATAAGTAAAAAAGTGCATTTTAATAAAATAATTCATGCTAATTTTAAAAATTATAATATATAATTTCATTATAATCAACGAATTAACACAAAAAAATGTTAAATTATTTTACTATTTTGTGTATTTTATGTGAAACATTATTTTAATACAACAGTATTTCACACTTGTTTATTAAGCAATTTATAATGAATATCATCACACTTAATGAAGTAGTTATTTAATAAAACATGACAATTTAATTGTATTTTTTTGACTAACCTTTTTATATTGTATTATTTGTGATAAATTAAATTATTTCAGATAAATGAAGACAATATATTAAAAAGCAATAAATGCATTTTAACTAACCAAGTTTAGAGAGAAAAAAACAGTTAAATTAATGCAAGCGATATTACAGGACGGACTCCTGATAACATAAATACTTAGTGAGCCAAAATAAAGGATGTAGCATACTTTGCCCACCATTTGTTATATCAATTCTCTCCCTTTGGATTAGCCACTTAAAAATGAAACAAATCCATCCTACCTGCCCTTAGTGAGACGCAGAAGAAACTTCCAGTAGGCAGGCCGAAGATTCTGCATCTCCATCACAGCCTAATATTAACGACAATTTCTCATCACATATTCACGTTAGGAGATCTACTTTGGTGTGTTATGTTTGTGTGTCACTCACAGCTTGAAAGCAGATGGCGGTGGATAAGGCGTAGAGATATGTGTCCGCTTGTGGGAAGTACGGGAAATGGCCGGACTCAATTCCCTTGAAGTACAAGGTCTGGGGGAGAGGGGAGGTTATCGCGTGTACTGTTACTGATGAACTCCACACAGATAAGATTGAGAGGAACAAACAAACATTGTGTCTGTATGTGCATACTAACAACACGGATGTCGTCTTCAAAGCTGTGCCACAAAAACCCGCATGCCACAAAAACCCGCATTCAAATGTAGCAAGGGAATCTAGGGATTATACTAAATTTTCCAATTAAAGTATAAACTAAATATTTTCATCAGAGTTATAATATTTTTTTAAACTGTCATTTTTTTAAATTCAGTTTGTTTGAAATCATTTTTGAGCAAATTTGTTCGTTTTAATTTGTTTTAATGCTTTGTTTTGGTTTAGTTCTTATTAGCCTTAATATTAAATTTTATTCAATGTATGAAGTACTTGTCAAGTACAAGATGGAAAAAGAAAGTGTAATGAAGTAAACTACAATCCTCAAACAACTGTTTGACCTTCCCTATTCTGTATGATTGTACAGCAATACATTTAAAATGAACCACGAAAGCTCATGTCTGATATGAATTGACTAAATGAAGGGGGAAAAAAAGGACATTTTCGCTAAAATTATAGCTCTTCTTTTTTTTTATATAAACAAGATGTAGTTTCAGTCAGTCATTTTTATTTTATTTCATTCACGAAGATGTTTTTCAAATTTCGTTTTAGGAAATCCATTTATCCTTATTTATAATAACCATGGTTCTCACTTCCCACAAATCCATACACAAATATGCCTCTTTTTACCTCCACCAGTTTAGAGAAGAGATACATAGATATCGACGTGCTCTTGTAGAAGAACATGGAGATTCCCGCCAAGAAGCCTAAGAAACATAAGCAATGTTACATAATGATTATCAAAATGCGATAAGTGTTGACTTACCGGCCACCAAAGCGTGGAGCTCGTCGTCAATATCCCGCAACCAACGAAGCAAGCAGCTTGCTCCCTGAATTGACCAGAAACTGACTTCAAAAAGAAGAAACACTGACCAGGAAATGGCCGACAATATAAAACAAAGACGTACCTTGTAGATGCTGACAAAAGAGCCCAAAAAGGCCCCGAGCTGGAAGTTGTCTTTGTTGTAGAAGAGGGAAGGGAGCCTTGAGGGTTTCGAGAAGAGGTACCGGAAAGCTGAGGGCACTTTAAGGCAGCACTGAATCAAGTAGCCGACGCTGAACATCCTCACAAAACCCTGAGCAGAAAGAATCCCCATAAATGAGTATTGAGAATTAGAGAACGTGAGCATCACATAAGCGCAGAGACTTACTTTGATGCAGTAGGAAATGCAGTTGTCATGATGATGTTTACAACATCTGTGTTTTGGACCTCGTTTGCATCTGGATAATTGCAAACATGAATATAATAAAATACATGAATATCAACAGTCACCTTACATGTGTGTATCTATAACTCTTAATATTACCCCTTGTCATTAAAAAAAAAATGTCAAACTCTAATCTGAATTCATCACACACAAAACTGACTTTAAATCCAAGGTGCTCCAGTGGGAGACAATTAAGTACGAGTTTTAGAGGATTCTCTCACATTGACTCGAGCAGTCTCCTGGTGAAGGTGAGCAAAGATTTGCTCCTCGAGTCGATCTGCATTGCTGCGGCGTGGGAAGGTTCCGAGGCGGCCAACGCTTCTCGAGGATTTGCGGCAACCTGCTCGGCCGGAACAGAGTGAGATGGGATCTCTTCCTTGCCGATGATAAATCTGAGGGTAGAATGTAAACAAGTATCACATTTCTGCACATCAGGCTGAATTAAAACAACAAAGTGAAGCAGAGTAACTTACTTTAATGCGGAGAATGCAAAGCCTTTAAGGCCGTCTTTACTCCTGCAGTATGATAAAAAACATAATTTTGTATAAATAATCATCTTACGCCACGAGAGCATGTGCCACTGACAAAATCTGACCTGAAGAGGAACATGTATAGGGATGCAGTTATGCAGAAGAGGAGCACCTAAAGAGGAAAAACGTACAACAGGTGGTCAGAACAACAGGGAATGAAAACTATCAGAAAACGGCTTTCCCAATCAAGTGACCAAAACTCATTTGTCTCTGACCTCGCCATGTTTGATAGGTCTGATGAGGCCCCGTGTTTCGGCCATGCGGAACAAGGTCTCTGTTGCCTGCAAAATAGGCAACACATACTCACTTACACATCACTACTAGTGTGTGCCTTTATTTCCGCTGTACAAAATGCACTGCATTATTCAAAGTAAACGCTCTGATTAAATATTTGAGGCAGTTTCACATTCACCAGCATTTGTTCATTTAAAGGCGTCTCACTTAAATAACCACCTTGTACTTTTTACAGATTAAGTATTAGAGTAAATATTGTCTTTTAAAAACTATTTCATTAACACATCAGTACTTACAAGATTTGTCATATATATTGTAAGAAGTCCTCTCCTGCACAAGGAGAATATGCCATCAAAGACAAAATTCGGGCAGAGTGAAGAAGCTGATGCCACAATTTGTGTAGTATTGACTGTGACAAAGTTAGAACAACGATCTCACCTGCTTTTACGCTCCAGGAGGATAGCGATATAGGAGGCGGGCAAGGCTGAGCCAAATCCAGCGGACCATGAATAAAACCCTCCCAGCAGTTTCCTGCAGTGGACATATTTGTATTATTGTGTGAATGGGACTGTAAAGGTTTACACAGCACTTCACAGCTTGGCCATTTTTAATGGATTTAGTGAAACAAGGTAGTCTCACCATGTGACTTTTTCACACATTGCTAAATTTAACCAACTCACCAAAGAAACCTTCAACACATAAACTGATCTTCAATGCCAGACCACAATGAGCATGTGTAAAGGGGAATGATAAAAAAAAAGTGACAGCTGCAGGAAGAAACTGACCTGAGAATGCAGAAGAAGAATATATAGAGACCTCCATTAGCAGTGAGGAAAGAGGTAGACTGTAAGATCTCAGGAAGAAGCCTTTTTAAGTAGTAATCCTTCTTCCTTCTCCTAAGAATAGCTGCTATCTGTTGGATGACAGAGAGAGAAAGAGAGAGAGAGAGACAGACAGAGTACTGTCAGTGTCAGCATTAAGCCACCGAGTGTACCGACCATTGCTCATATTCAGTACATGGTTTGTTCTCCAGAGTACAGGAGTGTTAATGTGTAAAAGAACCAGCCTGAGCTGGATTTGGGAAAAAACATTTTTCAATATATATTTTGCTTCAGATGTGAAGCCAGACTTGTTGAGCACCTCCACAATCCTTTGGCAACATAAACGTGGGTTAGCTGAGTTTTAGCCTGTCTTGAAACATTCTCACAACTCGTGTTTGCTAGCCCAACGTTAGCAGCATATGTGTGTGCGATGAATCGGCACAACTCACCACGTAAAGAGGGGCGTATATTTTGAAGGAGACCTCCAGCGCACCCCTCGTTATGTCCACTGTGGACTGCATACATGACGGGTTCCAAGTGTGACCGACTTCATAGCAGTTGTGCGTTATTTTGCTGAGGGCAGCCATGGATATCTTGCTTGCTAGCCAAGAAGTGACAGCCGGGAGGGGCGGACACGCGCCGACGTGCGCGCTCACGTTGCGCGGCCCCGCTTGCGTCAAGTCAAAGCGGCCAGAAAAGGCAACGCTTTCAAATTTACGCACTTTTTTTTTGCAGGATATGCTCCTGTTAGAACAAAAAAATGTTCGTGTGTCTACACAATATTTTACTCTTAATTTTTTTTAATTACTCAATTTATTATTTATATTGTTCTGTTAATCCTGTAATGTGATATCTCTGAAGTACTGTATATTATTATTATCATTAATCAAAAAATAAATAATTACAAATGCATAAATGGCATGTATTAATTGGACTCATATTCTACAACTCTCAACCCGAACACCCTCAGCCCCTCCCGACCCCAAATGAAAATCGTATTCAAATATATTTAATAAGAAAGTTTTTTAATGAAATAACTAAGGTAAAATAGAAATGTTACTTCACATTCAAATGCGTATGTATGATGAAAATTGTAATGTATGATGAAAATTGTAAATCCAATATACAGTAGGCATTCTTTACCAAGTCTTGGTAATAAGAATGGCAATAAAATGGATCCCGAGAACCCTAACCCCACCCAACCTAAGATTTCAGGAGGTTAAGTGGGTGCCATGGTGGTGCCACAAAAAATAATCAACTCCCCAGCCAAAAGGACTTGTGGTGAGCTCCAATCACTGGACAATTAGGATACATAGTACTAGTACAAAATCATTACCCAGAGTACTGAGTTATTACGTTTTACCAGGAGTTTATTATGCTCAATTTCTGCGTATGTAATGCACATAGGTAGTCAATAGATGTCAGCATCACATCTTCAGATACTACTGTATTACCTACTAGTTATAACATTAAGTGCACCTGCATAATGATATATCAACCTTTCCGTGTGGATAATTGCTCTAAGCTCTAATTGACAATGCTATCTAACATTTTGATTACCTTATTCGTCATGACAGGGTAAAATGTGATAAGCAGCTCCCATGATGCAAAATACAACCTCAATAATAAAAATTGTCATTGTGAATGTCATACTTTACATACATTCAACACACACAATTATATATATATTTTTTACAATAATTTTGGTGATTTTAAGCTTGCAGCTAACAAAAAACCCAAATCCGCCATCAAGAAAATATAATATATAAAAAATCAAAATGATTTTAATGATTTTAAACACATGAATTGTTACGGAATTCGACTTAACAGTTTACGAGTTTCATTTTTGTAGTTGAACTCCTGAAACAATCACTTTTTTACTTTAATTTACTGAAAAGCACACGCACATATGAGGAAAGGTTCTCATCCATCCCCATGTGGAAATTTGACAGCCAAATCACATATTCCCGTGACTCGTGACTGTGCACTTTCACATAATTGCAACCATTACATTAATTTCCCTGTAGGACACCATAATTATGACAAATCTGGTATAATTATCAAGTGAGGATTGCGTGTTTTTTTTATTTTTTATTTTTTTTAATGCATCATTCCACGGAGGCGGTCGCTGCTTGCCTGCCTCAATAGACTTACTGTTTTCATTCACACACACACACACACTCTCAAGTCCTCTGACCTGTTGCGTTCTGTTAGCGCGCTTCCGCACTGAAACGCGGCGTGGATTTTCGCCCCCTTTTGTTTCGCTTCGGGTGAACATCTCTGGGGTCCCCCGCGACCATGGAGCGGATTTTGACGGCATTATCTGGCTGTTTATTGTTTATCTTCTGTCTGGCCGCGGAGGGGACGCGGGGCCGAGAAAGGGTCTATTATGTGGCGGTCATCGAGGACTTGTGGGATTATGCGCCAAGTGGAAAAAACCTGCTGAACAATTTGGACGTCGCAAATGATGAGTGAGTGTATCACTGGTTTATTTTTATACAGTAAAAAGCCCAAACATATAGATTTTTTATGTTTGGAGCTGGAGGATGCACATTGAGGTCAGCAGTGACTCAGAAGAAAGTGTAACATGCAAAAGGGGTCAAAGACTGTCCATTTCACCTATTTTGCGACTAAATTTCTGTGTTATCATTGACTATATAAAAGACGCCTTCATAATATAAATTGATTTCGTGGGACACCTGCAGCCATAGTGTTCTTTCCCTTTTGGCTTAACCCTCATATAGATGTTGTCCTAGAAGTCCATTATATTACAACCCCCCACAAAAACGTTCAATACTTCACAAAAGCAAAAGTCTTTTTCAAACCGAAGTCATGAGTGATGCAATAAATAAAATAATGAGCTGACTGCAGCAGTATAATAGGTGGAAATGAAGCTGCCCAGACTTACCTACATGCCTGACCAGTTCCTTCTGCACCACTTAAGCGACCCATTAATCAAATGTATTTAGCTAACGCTTTTCAAATGTTACTGTCACCCGTCTAGTGGCACAACCCGTCACCAAAAAAATAAGTCTTTTCGAGGTGCAGCATTCATTTATTCAAGTGGATGATACAGTCCGGCATTATCACAGAGGATATATGGTAACGTCAAGTCAGAGAATAAGATAAAAAACTGTCTATTTAGCTCCTTTTGCTCGACTGCAGCTGATTCAGAAGACTGCTTGCGTGCCTTTTGACTGGCACAAAGAAACGAGATTGTTAAACCACTTTTACAGTCATTGCACTGCCTCCTAATTTGTTTGCACATTTATTTTTAAATTCTTTGGTTTTTAAATGCCACTGCGGTATCGTCCTACCCGACGGACTGCTCCGGCCTGACACCCCAGTATGCTCCCTCAGGTCAACAGTTTCTGTTAGTTGTTCCAAAGACAAAGAGAAAACAATCGGACAGTTGCTGACCCCAAATTGTGGAATGAGCTGCCTCTGCACCTTAGACAGGCTGGTTCACTTCCACTTTATAGCTTTTCTCTTTAAATGCAGTTCTTCACTTTGGCCTTTAACACAATTTGAGAATGGACACTTTTATTGTTGTTGTTTTTTTTTTGTTACACATGCCTGCATCATATATATTATACTTTGTTGTGTTTTAACCTCTCTGCTGTACAGAGAGACTGTCTGTACAGCAATTTTGTCAACAGCACGTTGTTTTAAAAGTGCTATAAAAATAAAGATGGATTGGATTTATGGGTGTAATGTCACTGTCACAGGAGTGGTCCCGCAAGTACTTCTTCTGTATTCATTACTACTTTACAGATTGGGAACTTTCCTGTCGCGTTTTTTGGTGCATGAAAAGATCAATCTAATCTTGGACATCTCTTTTTAGGTGTAATTTCTGTAAACGTTCTAATCCAGATTAAATTTGCACAGTTTGACCACTTTAGTCACAATAATATGATTTAAAGTCCACCATGTACTGAGGCTCAAAGGGATGAGCTTGGGACTGTCAAAACATCCTTCAAGGTCTGACCTGAAGCATACCAGAGGAGCATGATTGCATAATACTGGACTTTTCTGAGTTACTGGATCAGCCAAACAGTTTTTTTTTCTTCCCAGAAGCCAGTAATCACTGTGGTTTACATTTTTGGGCTGGTGTCATACTAAGCATTTTAGCATAGACTGTTTTGAACTTTTGAAACATTTTGCTTTCCTGTTTCAATTTCAACATTTTGGGTGTCTTGGAAAAGTTCTCTCCCCTTACTGAATCGAGTTGTCACCTATACACATAGTTCATTCAATTTGTTGTGTGTTAAAGAAACATTTGACCTGTGACTCATTTCTTGAGTCTCGGTTAGTCATCGACAATAAATGAAGATATATTATAGCCTTTTTAATCCATCATTTGGAGGACAAACATACTTAGCGTCAAAATTCTCTTATTCAATTTGGACCCTTCAAAAGGGCACTACATTACGTCATACATTTTTTTTTTGCAGCCATACAGACTAAAGTGGATTTTTATTTACTTGCTATTTCTATTTCAGTAAGATTACTGTGTACCCATTTTTTTTACCAGTTACCATGATTATGTTTTTGTATGGCACTCATTGTATTTTTCCTGCCGTGACATTTCATCCAAAGAGAAAATGTATTTATTGCCGTACTACGTATACAGTAGTTAGTATGGACAGGCAGATTGCCTATGTTGGTATTTTTGTTTTCCCAAAGTGTTACTTTTGATTGAATGGGAAAATGTCTTTTCCTGATTTTATCAAAAACATAATCCTTAAATGCAAATTCAATTCTTCTGAGCTCCTTTTATGCGGTAATTTCTTCACAAGGGTACGCTGTGTTCTTCTGGGGCTATTTTAAGTGTTAGTGGTTCACATAGGTGACTTTTGCCGGATCCATTTGAGAACATACAGCGATTTACTTGAAATATCACTTCATATGTGATCCGTTTCAGGCATGCATCGATCTTTCTGGTGAGAGGACCTCAGCGTATTGGCAGTGTTTATAAGAAGGCCATGTTCCGACAGTACACCGATGCCACATACAGCCAACAAGCCCCCCGGCCCACCTGGTTGGGCTTCCTGGGGCCCATCCTGCGAGCTGAGATCGACGACGTCATCGTGGTCCACCTGAAGAACATGGCATCCAGGAACTACTCCATGCATCCCCATGGAGTTTTCTATGAGAAGAACATGGAAGGTAGATTTTAAAGAATACATTTTATGACCGCACGCGCGCACGGTACATCAATAGTAGTGACTTATAAGTGCCTTTCAATGTCAACGCATCTAGTGTGAGATTAAACAGCTGGCAGGGCTGAAAATGTGTCCGTAAGCAAGCACTTACCTTTTATTAAACCACATGGTAACTGTTTTAAATTGTGAAAAATCTTAAATTACATTTGTGACTGGCAGAACAGATGCTCATTCATAGTAAAAAAAAAACCACAGCAATCTATAGCTTGATGCTCGGTTTTGTAGCTAGGACATCTTCCCTGGACAATAATGCTCAAGTATTTTTGAATCCTTTGTTATGCAACAGGTCCCCATCCCCCACTATTCAGAAGAGAGAAGGTCACTGCCTTTGGGATACCTCTTGGGAAACTGGAAGTAGAAATATATTTACCCAGAAAAGAATAAGACAAGTAACAGTATATACAAAAGCGACTTTCTTGCTTTGAGTTCTTGATAAGGCATGCCAAAGTCTTAGTCTTTTTTTTTGTTGCAATAGATCCTTGATAAGGGGTTTGAGGAAATGAGGAAAAAGAGGAAGACGCGTTGCTTTGTTGCCTCACTTGAAGAAATACTGATTAAACCAGCAAATTCTGAGGAAAAACAGTGTCAAGTACACTGTGGCATACTTAGATGCAGACAGATCACATAAATCATTCCATTTAGGACGGCACTATATAAACCTAGGAAGCACACATAATATACACAGTAAATTTTAAATGTAAACTGAAACTGTCTTTTTTTTTTTCACCTTCCAGGAGCGCTTTATCCAGATGGGACATCTGGCCACCTCAAGAAGGATGACTCTGTACCACCAGGGGAAACCTACACTTACCGCTGGGAGGTCAGACCCGAATTTGCCCCTACTGATGACGACGCCAACTGCTTGACCTGGGTGTACCACTCTCACTTGGAAGCCCCCCGGGATATAACCTCTGGACTTATAGGGGCGCTGCTTACGTGCAAAAAAGGTATGGAGGCATGTGCTTACATGTAATGACCTAGGGTACTGATTGCAGTGCTGAGCAACGTGCCAGCGTCACTATTAATGCTCGGTTGTTAAAAGTGAACAAAATGTGGGCATTTGGTTTTGTTTTGTTTGATTATCCAACTGTCGAGTACCAACCAGCGTAACGGCATCAGACATAACAGAATATGGATCACCTGTTTTCTGAAACTGAGCCGTGATTGGCTGTTGTCTCAGCCCTGAGTGACTGTGATGTCATTTTCAGTCGACAGCAAGTGACAAAATGTCCATCCCGTGAGTTGGAGAAAAACAGGTGGATTTTGCTGCTTAAGTCCATCCATCCATCCATTATCTATACCGTTTGTCCTCACAAAGGTCGCGGGCGTGCTGGAGCCTATCCCAGCTGTCATCGGGCAGCAGGCAGGGGACACCCCGAACTGGTTGGCAGCCAATCGCAGGGCACACAGAGACAAACAAACATCCGCACTCACAATCACACCTATGGGCAATTTAGAGTACCCAATCAGCTTACCATGCATATTTTTGGAATGCGGGAGGAAACCGGAGTACCCGGAGAAAACCCACGCAGGCACGGGGAGAACATGCAAGCTCCACACAGGAAGGCCAGAGCCGGGATCTAACCCACGACCTCTGAACTGTGAGGCGGACGTGCTAACCAGTCGACCACCGTGCCGCCGCTGCTTAAGTCATATTCCACAAATACAATATTAATTTAGAATGCCGTGTTTAGACTAGTGGGGTTGCATACAACACATTGTTAAGAAAAATTTGGGGTTGATTTCCATTTTAAGTAGCATGAGGTGAGCATATGCGCCTCTGAAAGGTTTGAGGTTCGAATCCCGGCTTTGACCTTTCTGTGTGTTTGTATGTTCTTCTATTGCTTGCATCCTGCCACATTCTAACAACATTCGGGTAAGGTTAGGTGAAGACTCTAAATCGCCCACAGGTGGAACAGTGGTTGTTGTCTGGCAACCAGTCCATGGCGTACCCCGCCTCCCTGCTGTTATAATGTTATAGTGCTTCAGCTTACCCTCTTGTGTGCTTTTTACTGATGTTTTGGCATGTGTGCATGCGGTTTGTTTGATGTGTTCAGTAAATACATAGTTATCGGATATGGGTTCCAAAAAAATCAAATATGAGCGCATATTAAAATGGGGCACTTAGATTGACCTGCAGTGTAAATGGAGCCTAGGACAGCATCTCACCTTTCGCTCCTCAGGAATCCTAAAAGAGAGTAGTGAAGAGGGCATAGCTCGCAATGACGTGGCCCAGGATGTCTTCCTGATGTTTAACGTCGTGGATGAGAACCTGAGTTGGTACCTCGAGGACAACATTCAGAGATGTATCGATCCAGCTGGGGTTGACCGTGAAGACGAAGACTTTGTGGAGTCAAACCTGATGCACGGTAATAGATTTTCTTAAACTAATGTAACATGTTTGTTTCAGTCAACTCCTTCCCACTAACCTCCCTTTGTCCCCTTGTGTAATAGCCATTAATGGGTACATGTTTGGTAACCTGCCCGGAATCGAGCTATGCCAGCACCGTGCAGTGTCTTGGCATTTGTTTGGCATGGGTAACGAGGTGGATATTCACTCTGCCTTTTTCCATGGAAATACCTTACTGGACCGCGGCCACCGAACCGACGTGCTCAGCCTTTTCCCAGCCACTTTTGCTACAGCTGAGATGGTCCCGACAGCAGGGGGCAAGTGGCTGCTGACCTGCCAAGTTAATGACCACCTGCAGGGTAGGGCGCTTGATCTTGAACCCGACTCCCCATCTGTTCCTGTACTGTAAACATGAGAAACTTGCACAGTAAGGCTGGACAAATTAATTCCAACAGGGAAGTGATTAAGATCTATATACAGTAAATATACTAAAACCAAGGAAATCTGATTCTTTTGTATTATATCAGATTCTCCATAACAATTTATTTTATTCATGACATGAGGAAAGGTGAATGTATTTTGTTTTTAATACCACAGTATATAAATCAACCATTTTAGTTTAGAGATTAAAGTGAGCTCAAACAAGAAAACAATAAATGTGAACATTTTGACTGTCAGCTCAGTGTTGAGCCTCCATGTCATCCCAAGCGTGTGTCAACTGTTTCTTTCCTATTTCAGCTGGGATGCAGGCTTTTTATCAAGTGAAGTCATGCAGCAATGAGAGCAGCTCCACAGAGATGAGTGGTATTGTAAGGAATTACTACGTGGCAGCAGAGAAAACGCTGTGGAGCTATGCTCCCTTGGAAACAGATCTGATCCAAAATGTTACCCTCACTGATGCCGACAGGTATTACCGGTAGTCCCGTATAGAAGGGGACAGCCTATTCACCCTTTATAGGACACAGACTGAAAAATGTAATTACAAAGTTCGAGTAGATTGATTACAGTCAACTACATAGTTTTACTTTTGGGTTCTTATATTTTGTTTTGTTAATGTAAATGAATATCATTTTATTGAAGAAAATTGCGCTTACAGTAGCATCCCTTTAACTATTTACTATATATTATCTTTCTTTATCATGTATCTGATCTTTATTTTTGTACAAAATCCAGCTACATTTCCACACATGCCTTTTTTCCAGTTCATCAGAGACATTTTTTGGTAAAGATGGCGGTCGGATCGGCGGTACCTACATTAAGGTGATATACAAAGAGTACACAGATGATACCTTCAGCGCGGAAAAATTACAGAGTTCTGATTCTCTCCACTTAGGAATCTTAGGTGAGGCTTATCAGTTGCTAAAAAAAGGCTCAATTTAAATAACCCTAACCCCTCCTCACATGTTGCCTTCCAATTGCATAATCCTGTCACCCTCCAATGCGCCGTATATTTTTTAAGGTCCCGTCTTGAGAGCGGAGGAAGGAGATACCCTCAGAGTGACCTTCCTGAATCGGGCTGATCGAAACTACAGCATTCATCCTCATGGTCTGCACTATGAAAAACGCTTTCAAGGAAGCAGCTATAATGATGGTGAGTAAACGGTGGGAAATAAAAATAAGATACGCTGTGGTACAGGTGTGACAGCTGCAGTTCTTTCTGTGCATAAGGTGTTGACAAACCTGGTGCCCACGTCGCCCCGGGGGAGACTTTCACCTACACCTGGCAGGTGCTGGAAGGTCCGTCATCCTCTGACTCTCCCTGCATCCCTTACTTGTACTACTCCGCAACGGCGCCTGTTGAGGACACCAACTCAGGCTTAGTGGGACCTCTCCTCGTGTGCACCAGAGGAACGTTGGGGGAAAATGGAACTCAGGTCACTAATCATGAAAAAAAATGACATTTGCAGTTTGAAATGCAGCAGAATTGCAACATACTGAAAAGATTGATCTTGTATTGGGTTTTATTATACTGTGAAAGGCATACCTAATGCCTTGACCTCTATTCTCATTATTGACAGAATGGTGTGGACAAGGAGTTTTTTCTTCTGTTTTCTGTCATGGACGAAAACCTGAGTTGGTATTTGAACGAGAACATTGACAGATTTGGCACCAATGAGACAAATGTAGATGATGAAGACTTCCAGGAGAGCAACAAAATGCATGGTGAGCAGTTCATAATTGTGTACAGATGCCACAAGATAGTCAACCCAGGCGTATTTTTTTCAAGAATATGTTCTATGCACGCCCGCTAATTGAATCAAGGCATTCCGATAAATATTGCGTTTGTGGAATATGTAATTGTGTGTTTCCCTGTATTTCAACAGCCATAAATGGGTTCATGTATGGGAACCTTCCTGGACTAGACATGTGCGCCGGAGACAAAGTCATGTGGTACACCTTTGGTTTGGGCACCGAGGTGGACATCCACGGTGTTTATTTTGAGGGGAACACCTTCAAGAAGCAGGGCACCACGAGGGACACCCTCAACCTCTTCCCTCACACTACAACTACGGTGGAGATGCAACCACACACTCCTGGTCAGTCTCACAAACATTTACATGCACAACACCACATCCTGTTTTTTGAATGAATGTACAGTGTAAAGCGCTTTGAGTACCCAAGGTAGAATAGCGCTATATAAGTGACAGCCCATTTACCATCTTGATCCAGCTCACTTAACACTAATGAGGACAGATGAGCGAAAGTGGATTGAGTGATTTTCATTGGACAGCGTCAGGTGGTCTTCCCCAAACTGTTTCCACCAAGTCAGAAGCATAGAAAAGAATCAAATATTCCCAGATACCAACTGTGTTTCCTTTGCTTCTCCTTCAGACACTTACGAAGTGAGCTGCAGAGTAACAGACCACTACTCAGGTGGCATGAAGCAGCAGTACAGGGTAACCTCCTGCCCAGGCCGCAAAGTGAAGAGCACACACACAGCACCGACCAAAATTGTTCAGTATTTTATCGCCGCTGAAGAAATAGAGTGGGACTACTCACCCAGCAGAGAGTGGGAGCTGGAGAAACACCACAGCACATCAGAGGACAGGTATGTGAGTCTGAGATTTCGAATAAAATATAGCATACTCCTGGTTATTAACTGAGAAAAAAAATATATATTTTTTTTGCAGTCCAGGCAATATATTTGTGGGGCGAGGGAAGAACCGAATTGGCTCACGCTACCAGAAGGTCGTGTATAGAGAATACACTGATGAAACCTTCACAGTTGAGAAGAAAAGGAATGCCAGTCAAGAACACTTGGGAATTTTGGGTGAGATTTTGATTCATTATAATCAATCACGTCCAATACACGCATCTCACCTGAAACGGAATGCAGTGGTGTAAGTAAGGTCATCCAGCGAATAATTCATTTTCTGTTGAGGCTAGAATCAGAGTGGGTGAGACAGCGCCCGCGTTAAAAGGAATACAATATGCCTTGAACAGTGTTATGGAGTTTTCTAACTTGCTCAAGTGTACCTCTGTAATCTCTCCGGTAGCAAGTTGCAAGTTTCGTATTCGTATTCCCGTGATCTGTCTGGAGCCTCAGAAGTATCCCGAGCTAAATCCACCACACTTCAAGTCTTGATACACTGACACCTGCTATTTTAATCAGCAAAGCTAGAATACATCTAAGTTGGCATTTTCTTTTTCCGATGTAGGTCCAATCATCAAAGCCGAGGTGGGAGAACAGATTGTTGTCATGTTCAAAAATAAAGCAAGGCATCCATTTAGCATAACTGCACATGGCGTTGAATCCTTTGGCCCTTCTCTCGCAGTCCTGTCTGGTAAGAGTGCGAAAAAAAAAAAAGACTACAGAATGTATTTATCTTGCGATTGGTCATTGACGGTTGTCAATTTCCTGTTATCAGGTTATTTGACAATGGTGTCCTGGAATGTACCTGAAAGGTCCGGACCAGGGGACTCGGATCCTAACTGCATTTCCTACGCCTACTACTCTGACGTCAACTTCATCAAGGTACACGTTGTCTACATTCAGTAAAAGTCACGTGGAAGTACACAGTTTACAGTGTGTCATAAGAACGTGTTAATCATCAACTTACCTGTCATGTGGAAGTCGAATTGGGACATATGGTCCAAAAAGTTGGGAGACAGCTCTTGACTCAACCCCTTAATTTCCCTGGAACCTTAACTCAAAGACCTTTGGAATGAACTAGAACAAAGATTGTGAGCCAACATCAGTGCCCTTTGACCTAACAAATGTTTTTCTGCGTGAATTGACACGCATTCCCAAAGACCCGCTCTAAAAGTCATGTAGAAAGCCTTCCCTGTAAAGTGGATTCTGTTAAAGGCCTTAAAATGGCTGGATGTTTCCGATTTCTGTAGATGGAATGTCCAAGCGTGCCAGTACTATTGTCCATAAATGGAAGTTAAATACAACACACGAGACATGTTGTGGGAAAGTTAATGATGAAGCATTTGTGCATGTTCAGGATGTATACAGTGGTCTTCTGGGGCCGCTGGTGGTCTGCAGGCCCGGGACTCTGAGGGGTGAGGGGCCCGACCGACAGAGGCTCGACATAGAGAAGGAGTTTGCTCTGTTTTTCATGGTGCACGATGAGAACCAGTCCCACTATTTGAAAGAGAACATCAGAACATACCTCGGCGAGGACCCTGACACCTTTGCACCGGATGAAGAATTTGAGGAGAGCAACAAGATGCACGGTAAGACATGCAGAGAGGACCAGTGAAAGAAGCAAACTTTGAAGAATTTTAGAACACAGATCTCACATATTAACACAGGGGTGGGGAGCATTCATTTAAAAATATGAAGTGTGTCAGACAGCTTCCAGGTCTGGTGAGGCAAAAGATATATTTCAAGGCGGCAAACGATGAGTTGTTCCTATCAATGTGGGCCAGAAAATCAAGCAGTACGTCTACAAAAAAATCCTGTGGTGTTCATTACGTTCGTGAGAAGAGTTGAGCGTTGCGGTTGGACAACTTGTCCTGGAATTATTTAAAAGGGGAAAACGTGTTTGTAGTTTGGATTTCAATTATATAATTTGGGGCATCAGTACCGTAATTGTTCTGACACTTTCAGTACATTTGTTAATACGCAGCACAGTATACATGTAATTAGCATGTCTGCCTTATAGTTCTGGCTTAGAGTTTCTGCCGTTCTATTTGGAATTTGGAAAACAATGCAAGCCAGGGGAGAACATGCAAACTCCACACATGGAGGCCCAAATTTAAATCCTCAGCCTCAGAATTGTGAGGCAGATTTGTAAATCGCTCATCCGCCGAACGAACTGCATAGGTTTGAAATGGTGTAAATGTGTGTATTGTAGGAATTAATGGCAAACTGTACGGCAACCTCCATGGACTGGTGATGACCCAGGGACAAAAGGTTGACTGGTATTTACTGGGCATGGGCAACGAAGTGGACATGCACACTGTACACTTCCATGCTGAGACTTTTACTTACAAGGTGAGCTTTAACCACACGCACATGCACAAAAATCCATCGCATAAATTGTCTTTGTTTTCTTCATATTCATTGTTTCACACAAGATCGATACAGTGTACAGTAAATACGCTTGTTTGTGTCAGACTGACCGCGTCCACCGCGCAGACGTTTTTGACCTCTTTCCCGGGACGTTTCAAACGGTGGAGATGGTGGCAGGAAACCCGGGAACATGGCTGCTCCACTGTCATGTGACTGATCATATCCACGCAGGCATGGAGACCACCTTCACCATCAATGGTAAGTTAGTATCGCGTGTTTGTCTTATACCGTGCACAGCAGCTACGCACTGTGCACGAGTATAGTGAATACATACCATAAAGGATTGCTTTCACTATTTCACATTTGCTCTTTTTCAGAATCAGAGATCAAGTCACATGGTAAGATGTTATGATCGATCTCACAGACAAATGATCTTGCCTCACTGTTTAATAAGGCAGTCAATAAGATTGGCACCAAATGGGCTGCAGACCTTTACCAACTGTTACTGTAAATAAAGTGAGGAGAAACCCCAGAATCAGGCCATTTTGTTTTATTCAGGAGCAGAAAGAACATATCTTCCGCAAACAGAAAAAAGGGAGAACAAATGTGCATAACAAGAGTGAAAAAAATTGAATGACGGTGTTAGCATGCTACTTGCTGGTTCTCAAAATCCATCCATCCATTATCCAAACCGCTTATCCTCACAAGGATCGCGGGCGTGCTGGAGCCTATCCCAGCTGTCTATGAATTGGTTACCAGCAAATCACAGGGCACACAAAGAAAGACACACAACCATTCACACTCACACCGAGGGACAAATTAGAGTGTTTAATTAACCTACCGTGCATGTTTTTGAAACGTGGGAGGAAACCGGAGCACCTGGAGAAAACCCACACAGGAACAGGGAGAACATGCTAACTCCACATAGGAAAGCCGGGGCCGGATTCTAACCCACAACCTCTAACCAGTCGACCACCGTGCCGCCCTGGTTCACAAAAGATTACATTATTTAGAATGTTCATTATGATTTAAATAAAAACCTTTTTCTTCAAATAAAGTGTAAAAATTGTTTGTTAATTTGTCTCTCGATTTGTTAGTTAATAGACTAATTCTTGGTTAAAAAAATATGGTAAGAGTTGAATAAAATAATAACTAATTATTAATTTATTTAAAAAAAATATGACATGAACCTCACTCATAAATATTGTGTGCGCACAAAACGGGGGCCTGAAGGACGCCTGAACTTCCTGTACAAAGTTTGTGACCCATCAAAATAAACTCACGGGAGAAAGTAAACACCTGAAAATGCTGACACATACGTACACGCATTTAGGGGACAGGGGAATTTAGTGCCGCAGTTGGTGAGGCGCTGAATTCAATCCAGATTGTATAATGACGAATATCAACTTCTTGATATCTTCTTCATCACTTTTCAGTATCAAATGACAAGATTACATCCAGATTTTACACTGATTACCATTTGACATTTTGCCTGTACTGTTGCTTACCGTTTTACTGTTGCGGCCTTTGTATATATACATCACTGTTTCACAATACTTTATTAGATTGACATGTAAACAACTTTTTCCGTTGCTGTAATGTGTCTAACCTGCTGCAGCTCCTGCTTCTGAAGGTGCCAGGCAGATGTTGTTTCTCTCCCTCACATTTGGACTTTTGGCAGTAGCTGGGATGCACTGACGGAATGTGGGAACTGTCAAAATACACTGGAAAAACGGGGCAAAATCACACTTGAATATTTGTTTACTTAACGTCGTGCCTTAATGCAAATGTCAATCGAGTCCAAATTCTAGTTCTAGTGTGTGTAATACTACTACGGAACTATTTTATACAGTATGTATAGAACTTAGAAGCTTTCTATGTTGTGTCATGTTGCACTATTTTCATTTACTCATCTGGGTTAGCTAAGCGCAGCTGCACCAAATATTTTGATATGAATGTAATTGTACAATAAAAATGTTTTTGTCAAAGTTGAGGTGAGTTGTGTTTGAGTACAGTGTTGTGCACACTTGTTACGTCACGTGATAGTATGGCCTACTTCCACAGGGTGGCGCTGCTTGTTATACTGACAGTTGATGCTGTTGTGTAGCATTTAGCCAATATAGGGTTTCATTTTAAGATGTGCTTTTCATTGGTTTGGAATTTCTATTTTATCAAAAACTAAAAAAAATCTGTTTATAAAGATCTCTACACTTTTTACTTTATGCATACTTTATACTGTATCTAAAAAATAAACCACTCCAAAAAATGGAAATTTTGGTATTTAATGACTTTCCGTCATTTGCAGGGAGAGCGGCCGAGCCCTGTCGCAAACCCTAAATAGGTTTGCAATTACGTATAGATGCCACAAGGTTGCGCAAAAGTACTTAAAACTAAGAGCGTCATAAAGTATCAACATCTAGCATGTCCACAATCATGAACTCATGTTAAATAAATGACTGCATTTAGAAGTAACATTATACAACACAGAGAAATCACCTCCACATGAGGCATATCAATAGTAGCATACTTGCTTAAAGTGAAAGTCAACGCAAACAATTTTTTTTCAAGAATATGTTCTATGCAAGCCCACTAATTGAAACAGGGCATTCTGATAAATATTGGGTTTGTGGAATAAGTGTTAATCCACTCGTTTTTAGCCATATCCGGGGGCGGCCATTTTGTCTTTGTTTTTCTGTCGACTGAAAATGACATAACAACTGCTCACAACGATCAATCAGATTCAGAAAACAGGTCAGCCGTGATTGGATCAGCGTTGTGAGCAGTTGTGATATCATTTTCAGTCGACAGAAGACAAAATGCCCGCCCCCAGAGATGGCTAAAAACTAGTGCATTTTGCTGCTTAACTTATATTCCGCAAACGCAAAATTAATCAGAATGCCGTGTTTCAAC
Source organism: Filicampus tigris (assembly GCF_054856515.1). Taxonomy (NCBI): domain Eukaryota; kingdom Metazoa; phylum Chordata; class Actinopteri; order Syngnathiformes; family Syngnathidae; genus Filicampus; species Filicampus tigris. Next base: position 11,264,754 of record NC_141233.1, on the reverse strand, counting down.
TCGTGGGCCTGCTCGGAACATATTCTTGAAAAAAATATGTTGCGGTTGACTTCCAGTTCAAATAACAAACTTGCACAAATTGATATGACGCATGGGCAAACAAATATGCACACAAATAGCACGTTACAGAAATTATATTGCCAATATCACCTTTTGGTATTTACACACCATGATACCTGTTATTCAATACCAGCAATTTGTAATATCAAAGTAGACTTACACCAGTATTAGTAGCTGCATTGTAAGGGAAGTAGAGACAAACTTTCAGTTTTATTTATGACTGTGCACGAGGTGCATTCCAAGACCTCCAACAAAACAGATGCAGATGAAAAAGTGCTATCAATGAATTAAACTTAATTTACACACAGCGTCAAAGATAAATTGAATTGCTTTGACCTGGGCTCAATGTCTGACAAAAAATCCTACCTGCAGCCTTTTCGTTAGCACCCCCCCCCCCCAAAAAAAAAAACTACTGCTCAATTAAAATGTTTAAATACGTACCTATTGATTTGTTTGTAGTAAATACAGACGAGCCCAGATAGAAACTCACAGTCTACAAAGTAATTAAGCAATGTCTGACTGATCAAATCTGAATGGTTTGAGACATCAGATGATGATCACTGTAACTTTACATGATTACATAACACTAAGTGTGATTGACCACTCAGCGACTCATTTCCATGTTGTCAACAGGTCAATGCTTCCAGTAGTTTCAATGTTAAAACACCCCCCGCACACACACACACACACCCACACACATTACAGTCTGTCAGTAGACATACAAGTCAACACACAAAATCTTGACAAGATGAAGTATCTCAAGTTAATAAAATACACTTGTTCTTTTTATGCTAAGATATTTCTTCTTACCACGCTCACTTAAAATTATTAATGATATCTTATAACATGTTATTTAGGTTTTACTACTGGTTAGAGTAGGTTTAGCTTAATATATATATACCATAATTCTACTTCTGTAGGTATAGTGTAAATACACCAGTTGTAGTATTAGTATTTTCTAGGCTATTTGTTTGAAGAAATGTTGCCCAGTCAAAACTGGCAGATCATTTTACTTAAATTCCCCATTTCCATTTCATGTCTACTATTTTTTTAAGATCAATTGTTGCAGTGTAAATAGGGCAAACAATCAATTCCTCGTTTCAGTGCAGTATCGGTATAGATCCATAGTCTGAAGAAGGAAAAAGAACACGCATCCTCATCTATAAGAATCTATTATGTGATAAACTACAATTAGTCTGACTTGAATCATAATGTCCTAATCTTTCTCAGATTAAAAAACAAAACAAAACAAAAAAACAATGTCATCATTTGTTTGATTTTCAGACAACAAAAACAAAGTACTTGTTGTGTCGCAAACGTCAGTATCAATAGAAATATATAGACCTGCAGTTGTTTTGTCGAGAGTTGTTTTGCACAGATAAAGACGTCAGTCAGCCGCTTGTCCATAGAGGGCGCCCTACAACGGCCTTTTACAGAATATATAAAGACACCCTTTGTAAATGTGGCTTTTTGACACACGAGTGGTGGTGCATTCAATCCAAAGAGGTAAGACTTATGTTTGTATTATGGAATGATTATGGAAAATTTTAAAAGGATGTATTTGCGCTTTAGACCATTTTAGAATCGCTCTCTTTCTTAAATAAATGACACCGAAACCTTAACTGTGATTAACCCCTTGTTACTAGTAATTTTCTATACAATAGAATGGTTTGGTCTACAGTAATTTGTTTGTCTGCTGTTCTCTTTATGTTTTGAATGCACAAGATAACAGTAATTGCAGCGCTGCGGTTGAATGGGCCCCTGAGGACATTTAGGCAGGGAGGCAGGGGGGCTAGTGACTGAGAGGCCCTGAGGTGATGGAGTCCAGTTTGGACCAGTTTCCCCTCTTTTATTCCCAGAAAACAACAGAAACTAATTCAGTTATTATGACGAGGTCCAGCAAAGTGGTCTAAATGAATAATTTTCCATTAGTCATTAGTTTACTGAATATTAATAATCAGTACTTGTTTGGTGAAAAACTACAGTAAGCATTCTTGATAGATGACGTTAGAATGCTTCACACACATGCAGCACATTCAGTTATCTTGGGCAGGGTTCACAGTTAATTGTTGTTGTAAAAGTTGCCCTGACTGGCCTTTAGTGTCCCGCAGCGATAGGCCGACTATAAAACCATCCCCTCCCCTTATGCCTTTGTCTTTTCCCAGATAAAGTGATCACGGGTCATTCATCGCAAGCACCGGTCAACGAGGCGACAACAACCGACTCCCTCTCTTTTTCCCTCCTTGGGATCCTCAGTCTCACTTCTCCAGCATTTCAGCACTCTCTGCCTGCCTATCTTCATTCCCTCAACCATGGCCCCGACGCTGGCCACGGCATTCGCCCGCCGCTGGTGGATGGCGGTGACTGCTATCATTGAGAATCTCCTCTTTTCTGCTGTGCTCCTGGGATGGGGATCGCTTCTGATTATGCTCAAGTCAGAGGGCTTCTACTCGTACCTTTGCAGCGATGAAGGTGAGTGACTTCTTGGGAGTCACTGAACATCACAGCTTTTTGTGTGTTACTATTAACCATATGGGTTTTACTATTTTAAGGACCGACCTGAATCAGGCTAGTTAAACTCGAATGTTATCTCTTGTTATTGAAAAAGCACCGTACAACTGTTATAAGGATGGCAGGCCAATAGCTGATGATGTCAAGTAAGCACATCAACTGTTTGTCCTTGCCAGTTTTATCCCAAACTATCTTTCGCATACCCTTGGTAAACCTACAGTACATATGGCTTTACAATTTGATGAATGGAAGTAACATCTGAACAGATTTTTAAAATGTGAGATACCCTGAACAGGACTAGGACAAGAAACACTGTGTGTGTACTAACAGCTCTTATTAGGCGTGATTCACTAAGATGTTGAATATCACACACTAAACTGCACGTTCACTCATGCTAACAGATTGCATGCTCTGTTGGCAACAGGTTAAAGTGCTGGAGAGCCCTATTTAAAAAAGGCTTTTGTGTTTTGGTACCGCCTACTTTTTCACCCAGGAACATTTAGGAGAGCACCGCAAGCGCAAAATGAACTTGAAGTGATGGAATTGGAAATGTTAGTGGAGTGTAAACCAGCGTATTACTGAGTTATAGAAGAAATGTATCGCTTTGGTCATTTTGGTGAAGCCAGCAAGTGCACCAAAACCATGTTTTATGTTATTTAACTTGAGCGCTCATCATGCATAACATTATGCTTAAAACTAGTATCAATAAAACAGAACAACTACTCTGGAGAGGCCAACATCAAATGTCACAGTGTACTTAAATGACCCATGCAGACGCACGGAATTGCCACGTTGAAACGGGTTTTGTCATAAGTGATATGGCATGACTCCTTCTTGTGACTGGCCCCAAGTAGGCCCTTAGTTCATCTGAAAGCGCCAAAATTGCATTGCAAAGATTAAGCACTGATGATTTTTGTCCTTGCCATTCAAAGTGAATGTTTCCACAAGCAGAATCCTTCCCGCAAAAGGCTAATTTAGGTCAGACATATTCCCTGAATCCTCAGTGATATGTAAAATAATGTCTTGCCCTATGCACTGGATGTTGTCAGTGACCAAAGTTGACTATTGGCTGATCAGCCTGTTTTGTTTCAGTTATCGTCTACAGGGTCTTTACAAAATTGATTTGTCAATTGTATGTATGATATTCAGAAGATGCAGTTTCATTTCATTTCCGATAGGAAGTGTCCCAAAATTGCCAAAAATACTCAGTCTCGAGTGGGCATATTTTATCGAAATGTACAGCTTGTAGCAAACAAAAACCCAATCTGTTGTACAGGTCTATTAACGCCTGAGCCAGCCTCTGACCACAGTAAATGTTTGGCCTTCACACCTGTATAGGTAACTTCCGGGGTGATGATACACACTTCTTATCTTGCGCTCAATGATGTAAGAAGGAGATGATGGCAGCACCAGCTCAGCTCTTTTTTAGGCATGTGACAGGTGATAGCGCGACATAGCAAAGCTATGCACTTTATCAGTGGCCATACGGAAGTTTAAAGTCTGCTGATAAAGGACAAGGAGGGAACAACAGGCTGATAGGAAAAGTGATGAAGAGTAGGAATTAGAGAGGGCTGACAGTAAAAACAAAACAGACAAATCAATGATAATCATGAAGCGATATGATAGCCGTCTTAAATAAAATACTTCTGTGATTAAGTTCTATACAGTTTCATGCGAGTAAGTCACAAATATCTTATACAAAACATATTTAAACTTTTTTAATGCAACTGTTGTGTAAAGCATGAACAATAAAATTAATGTTGGATCAGTTTAAAAATAAATATAGTCAACAAAAACTATTTTTACATACATATACAGTTACTATATGTTGTGGAACTGTGATCTCATTAGATTGTCCGGGGGTAATGTTATAGCCAGTGAGCGTAATTATGTACCTGTAATGCCAACAATATAAACTGCAAGGCAAAGACTGTCGAATATCTCAGGTAAACCTTGACTTTTGCACCTTCTAAAATGGCCTTCCATGAGAACGCCATGACATTATTTTAATCTCTGGATAAACTCTACAAACTCAACAAGGGTCAATTGAAACACTTACTATGGCTCTAATGCACTTGTAGGCAAATTTAAAAAAACGATCTATTTCGCATAAATACAAATGATTCACAGACCTTCATGATTGTGCTTTATTGGACTTACATTCTCAGGTAACAGCTCCAGCCACAATATGTCCCTGGGGATGACGCAAGCACCGGACGAGTACATTGACTACTACGACGATAGCGAAGAAGATGTGGTTGCCCTGGGAGACGGTGTGGAGATGAAGCCCCTGGTCCCGGTGGACGGTCTTCTGAGGATGAATGGCTGGCTAATCTGTAAAGAGCAGGATGAGATGTTGAATCTGGCCTTCACTGTGGGCTCCTTCCTCCTCTCTGCTATCACGCTGCCACTGGGAATTGTCATGGACAAATATGGACCTCGGAAACTCCGACTGTTGGGCAGGTGAAATAGTTTTTATTTTTATATATTACAAACATTAAAGGTAAATGTTTAGGTAACAATTTCTCTGTGGTGTTGTTGTTTTTAGAATTGCATCAGTTCAATTGTAAAAGTTCAAATGCTCTCACGGCCGTATATGGGCCCACGGGTTGCAGCTGGCTCTGCCCCTCATCCTTTCGGTGTATCTCAGAAGAGCTACTACAAGATCTAAATGAGAAAATATGTTTATTGTCATTTCAGCACATGCTTTGGCTTGTCTTGTCTGCTCATTGCTTATGGAGCCTACCAACCAAACGGTAAGGTGCAATATATACTACAGTACATATTTGGTTGTTGGTCAGTTACCTATTTGGCTGTTGACATACCAATGAACTGTTTTACTTGCTCCCTTTACAGAACTCTCAGTCCTTATCTTTATCGCCCTAACTTTCAATGGCTTTGGCGGCATGTGCATGACCTTCACCTCCCTCACGGTAAGCGTGTGAATGGACGTTTGCATTTTGTAATTTGTAGACATTAGCAACTGTCTGAAACCTCTCATCCTGTACGCCCACAGTACTGCAAGTGTGCAAGTAAGCAAAAACAGTTGAATTTGGTCAAATGTTGACCAAATATCTAAGAACTGTTTTTCTTCTCTAGAGATGTATAACAAACCAGACATATTATAACCACCACGCTAAACACCACTCTATACCAAGTTGTCTGAGATTAATCTAAAAACTCAAAAATTTTCCACACGTTTAGCTTTGGAGTTGAACGTTCAAGTCAATGTTTATCCACACTCCAACAGGTTTGATACCACTCAATAATGATACATTACAAATATATATCGATGTTTACGAAAATAACATGCCATTAATTTACATTTTTATTGCTTCGTATAGTTGATCAAATAAATTCAGTCAAAATGACCACCCCTCAGTAGAATTATCATTTACCACTTAGGTAGAGTGTGAAGTTAAGACAAAGTAAAAAAAAAACAACAACAAAAAAAAGCAATTCTGCACCACTTCCAGTCATTCTTTTTGTTGTCGTCAGCATTGCCCATTCTGGGAATTAAACATGCCTCATTTCCAGCAAGGAGCAACAATGTTTGATGCTTGTTAGGAGTCACAACATCATTCTTTTCCCCTTTGTTCCCCACCTCTTACATTTGAGCCTATAAGGAAGCACACAGTCCAAAAGTGTACCATGGTGATGCTGTTCATGGAAGAGAGGCTCTACTCTTGTAAATCTGCCTATACTGTATAATGTCTCCAATACTATATCTAAATAGAGCTCTTTAACTCTTTTACCATGAACACATACCCTCTATCCACAATATAACTCAAACCCCCTTTCACTTTTATCCTTTACAACCGTACACCATAATAAACTGAAAACAATAAGTGTTTGGTTAATTATTACGTGACTTCACCTCGGAGTGATACAATCATATAATCGTATGGCCTTTAAGGTCTTGGGCAACATCCAGTAGCAATTACTGGCTCATCGCCATGGAGGCACCCCTCTTTCCCATCTCTTATGTAATTCAATGTGCTTGTTGTTGTTCAGTCTCTCGAAACAGAGAGCTTGTTAATGTCTTTATTTTGGAATGTTTGCCACCCACATTCCTCACTGTCTTCGATGTTGAACTTCAACTATCCTTTTAAAAAAATGAGCCTTCTGATCATTTATTTTGTTGCTGACAAATGATGTTTAGCTGTAGAAAATATACCGTAGACCATGAGTAGTGCTTCAAAGGGTTGAGCTCAAATGCTTACAGTGACAATTGTTTGTCTCCTTGACCAGTTGCCAAACATGTTCGGGGACTTGCGTTCCACCTTTATCGCCTTGATGATTGGTTCTTATGCCTCTTCTGCTGTCACCTTCCCTGGCGTCAAGGTAAAAGAAAAAAATAACGTATTCAACCACCCTTCAGTCGACATGATTATCACCATGGTTCTGTCATTTTGCGCAGGTGATCTATGACTTTGGCGTACCATTCATGACTATTCTAGTGGTGTGGGCAGCCTGTGCTGGACTGGTCTTCATGAACTGCTTCTTCAACTGGCCCCTAGAACCCTTCCCAGGACCAGAGGACATGGACTACACGTTAGTACACATGCGGTGACACACAAGAGATGTAGTAGTGACACACAAGAGATGTGGTAGTCACTTGTAAGCAGTACCGACATTATTGCAAATACACAGTGAACTTGTTTGTACAATGATATAGCAGACCATATATCAATGATTTCCTTTTAGAACATAAACTAGTTGAGTCTCAATATGTATGGATTAGTCCAGTGCAGTTGAAATACTGTACTTAAAGTGAAGTAAACCCAAACATATTTTTTTCAACAATATGTTCTATGCAGGCAGACTAGTTGAAATAAGGCAATATGAAGAATATTGCCTTTTGTGGAATATGAGTTAAGCAGCAAAATTCCCCCCGTTTTTAGCCATCTCAGGGGGCGGCCATTTTGCCACTTGCTGTTGACTGAAAATGACATCACAGTTGCTCAGGGCTCTGCTGACGACCAACCATGGCTCAGCTTCAGAAAACAGGTGAGCTGTGATTGGTCCTCTCCTGAGCCCTGAGCATTTGTAATTTTCAGATGGACCAAAATGTGTGGATTAATACGCCACAAACCCAATATTTATCAGAATGCCTTGTTTCAACTAGTGGGCCTGCATAGAACATATTCTGGAGAAAAATAGGTTTGGGTTGACTTTAAGAGACAAGAGTTGCATAAAATGAAAACTTGATAAAAGTTTGTCTTTCCAAAGCTCATCATTCCTGCTTTCCGACCTTTCTTTTTCAGTGTCAAGATCAAGTTTAGCTGGTTGGGCTTTGACCACAAAATCACAGGCAAACAGTTTTACCGCCAAGTGACCACGGTGGGCCGTCGTCTCAGTGTGGGCAACAGCTTGGTGCAGAAAGATCTACCCACCAAGGAGGGCAAGCTCTGCCTCTCCACCATGGACCTGGAGTTGGACGAAAAGCCCAAAGAAGAGTGTAGGAGATGCAGCCTTCAGTCGCTCACCTGGATCGTTCGTTGCTACTTAACTTGAATCCTAACGAGCCATCTCCTCTGTTATGCAGCCCAGTCATTCCTGAAAACGATCACCACGCCCATCTTTCTGCTCAGCCTGGTGACCATGTCGGTCACTCAGTTGCGTCTCTTGTTCTACATGGGGGCCATGAACAGTGTCCTCGAGGTGCTCAGCGATGGTGACCTCAACACAGGTTAGCATTGTTGTTTGTCTGGAATTGATAGGTTGAAGTCATGTCCTACTAAATTCTCAAAGAATCATGTTGACAATGTTTTGTTTTTTTTTTAATCAGTGCTGCTCGTCTTATTGTTAAGATTGTAAAATAATTGTTTTCCCCAATCTTTGGTTTTCAGTGGAAAGAATGGAACTTGGTAAGATTCCATATTATTCAGCCACCGTTCCTAGCCACTGTTCTTTCAATAACCTAGCATTTATTTAACATTTAGCAGCTTAGATCGCAACAATCACTGCTCTGGTTGTTGTTCTTTCAGTTGTTTTGTATTTATTTAACATTTAGCAGTTTAACACTAACAGCAACATTCCGCTCCAGGCTTATGACCTCTAACATCCTGCTTTTTCTTCAAAGCTGCTATTGTAACTTCATCGTTTGACCTAGACTGTGAGGCATGTTTACACCTGAGTCCTTCCGACATCATTCAGTTACAGCTTGAAACAACCATTTATAATAGCTTGTAATTAATTATTAGCTGAATTTGCCCTTGCAAATGCACATCACATGAGCAGCTTTTCACTTATCCCCTATTATACAAGCGCTTCATAAGTTTCTCTTTTAATGGTTTTCTGTGTTCAGTTTTGTGTTTTTGAATAATGGACCATACTTCCTGCTAAATACTAATAATTAACTTCACAGTCTTCAGTTCATATGAAAATGTTCTAAATGCTTCACCAGTCTAATCTAATGTCAGCCTCTAAATCCAGTATTTTCTCAGCGTCTAATATTTGTGTTTTTCACCCATACGGCCCTGATCCTCACAGTGAGTTTGTACTCATCCATCTTCGGCGTGCTTCAGCTGCTTTGCCTCATGACCACTCCTGTGATTGGTCAGATTATGGACTGGAAGTTGAAGGACTGTGATGACGGAGAAGAATCAAAGGTTGCATCCAACAAGTAAGTTGTACAGATTTTTGCGATAATCTTAACAAAATTTGGATTCCATTTATATTTACACATTAATGCTTAGAAATGCCACATTGAAATGCCATAAAACCAAAATAACTAGGATATCATCACCAGGGATGAACCAAAGAAAAAGCGAAGAGACAGAAAGACCCAGAAGGTGACCAACGCCCTGCGAGCATTTGTGCTTACGAATTTCCTTTTGGTGGGCTTCGGGATCACTTGCCTGATACCCAACCTCCCCCTGCAGGTGAGCAGTTTTTTTTTGTAGATTTGTCTTTTTCTTGATTCTTATGTTAACATCAACTCAGAGTGGAATATTAACAACTGTCCAATTTGGTTTCAAATGTCAAAGGCTGGATTTACAATGCAGGTCTAAGTGCCCAATTCTGACAAAGTGCCAATATTTGTTATTAATATCTATATTCTTTTACTGTTTGCATTTTTTTCAAGTGACTCATACCCATGACCACTGATCCTACATTTATTCATTTTACTAAGTTAATGTGGGCGGAGTAGACGTTGCAAATACTGCATGTTCACGATTTGTAAAGCTAAGTCTGTCGTAATGACATTGGGAATTTAACTAAAGGGTGGAGCTAGCCACACCTAAGCCTGTCCGATTGGTTGAAAGAATACAGTCATTTCAGTTTGACAACAAGCAGGGAAAGCATAAAAAAAATACAAAGAAAACCAAATACAGTAGTGCATACCCTACATTACTGGTATTTGTTTGTTGTGTTGTACTACTTTGTGGAATTCATTGGAGGATTACACTACTTGGCACTGCAATGACAATTCTATTACATTGTCATTTCTATTCACAGTTGTCCAAAACGCAAATACAAATGTTATCCGCTTGGTGACAACAACTTAAATACTTGTCCTGGGTTATTATAAAAATCTTCCCTTCATGCTTTTTTTGGGTCACCAATCTCCTCTGCTTGTTTCAGATCGTGTCATTCATCCTGCACACCGTGGTGAGAGGATTCATTCACTCGGCTGTTGGTGGCCTTTATGCTGCTGTGTGAGTTTTACTGCATGATTATCCCAACCTAACGTGACTATCTAGCTGCATCATCTTTCAAACTGTGCTAAATAAATGCACCTGTTATATTATGCCAGGTACCCCTCCTCGCAGTTTGGCAGTCTAACAGGCATGCAGTCGCTAGTCAGTGCTGTCTTTGCTCTGCTGCAGCAGCCCCTCTTTTTGGCAATGATGGGACCCCTGGCGGGAGACCCATTCTGGGTACGTAATTACACACACATGCGCATAAACAAATGTTCTGGGCTAATGTGGATGTCACCCCCTTCAGGTCAACATTGGCCTGCTCGCCCTCAGTATGCTGGGCTTCCTGCTGCCTCTCTACCTGGTTTGCTACAGACACATGCTCCACAAGGAGAGGCACGAGAAGGAGAACAATGCCAAGATCTACATCAAAATCAATGGCTCCGACATCCCAGAGGCCTTTGTTTAATTTCAGAGAGGAGTGACTACATGACGCAAGAATGATGAGATACTGCACATCTTGAGTGGTGCCACGCAGACACCAGCGTGCAAACGAATCCTGTTTAGCAATACTATTTCACAGGACTAAATATTGAGCATGCACACACACCACCACACTCTTATTTAAACTCTGTGCTGTGGAACTCTACCACACAACTGTGAAAAGGATAAATGAAGCGGAAGAGGAAAGACTGTGAAAGGAAAGAGGCATCAGCACTCTGCATTCCCCCAATCCTCAACTTTATTTTGTCATTTTCTCACAGTATTCCACATTTTAGCAGCTTGTTTTGTCCTATGAAACTGCTTACACAATTGAATGCTTAAATTCTCTTTGGCAACTTTATTGAGTGATTATGGGGGAAGAGAAGGGCCACAAAATGTACTACGAGAGAGTTGTAATGTTACAAGAAAAAAAAAAAATCATCATATTACAAGAAAAAAAAAAGAGTACCGGTAGTATTGTCATCGTACTGTACTGTACTGTACACATTCAGAAATCTTTTTTTTTTTTTTTTTAACAAATACTGAATGATGTTAACCACATTTTGACATTTAATTGTTAAGATTAAAATACACTTTTTTTTCTTGTGATATTTTGACTTTGTTCTCTGAATTGTACCACTGATGTTTCAGGATGGCCCGGATACTCCTTTGCAAGTAATTGCACAATTGTTGTGTTTGTAAGACTTAACTCATTTTAATACCGCCTTGTGTTTCTATGGTCATTTTTGACTGTAGTCTACCTTTCCCCACATTTAAGTGGCTTACATTGTTTTCAAGTAGGTACAGTACTGTAGACGTACAGTATGTCAGGGTCTTTAAGGCTTGTTGTATAAAGGACATCACACGAACTGCATTCTTGGTATTGCTACAAGCAAAGTAACCATTTGAATATTTATTTTGTGTCATACCTGCTTTAGGTTTTTTTTTTTGTACTTTATGTTTACCAGATGTGCCTTAATAAAGATACAATTGCTTTCCTTGTTAATAACAGGAGCAATCACATTCATTCTTCTGAGGTTCAAAATGAATATTTAGGTACCAAATGCTTCAAGAGATTCACTTTAAACTCTTTCTAACCAATGAAACCTTTACAAATGGGAATGTTGTCATTTCTGCTCCTCTCTATTCATCCCCGTCCACTGAGATGTAGACGTAGCCCCAACTTGGTTTTGAGCTCAGCTCACATTAATATTTATTGTTTCCCCAAACTTACATCATGACATATTTCACATTTGAAACAGCTGTGTTTGACACTTTATAGTTGGGGTAATCACTTAAGATTATTTGGTGCCATTTTATGTGAGACGTTTTACCAACAAACAAACCGAGCAAATGACTCAGTCTCAAGACCATCTGGCACTATACACGCAATAGTTTATCAAGAAATAATATGCAATTCTATGGCAACAAAACATGCGAGTGGCGGGGGATACATATGTGGGTTAACCCACAGCGACGCCTGCGGGTTAAAGTCGATTATTACCGAGCCCAATTGTTGCTGCTGTTTCCTATTGTAAATCGGACGATTACGCACGTGATTATTATTATGGAAATTCAAGGAATCAAACCCCAAAAGCAACCAAACCTCATGCATACCCAACAGCTGATAAGAGACAATGCTCTATCCTAAAATGAGACAAAAAAAAGGAAGTGTTTATTTATCTATTTATTTTTTTATTTGCCAAATAAATGCTCTAAATGACAATGATTGTATTTGGAATTTGGGTGCTAGAGTAAAAGAAGAAGACACAAATGTTCATTTTACACTTACAGCTATGAAGCTTACGCTGTGTAGCTATAAATAGAAAAATAGCATCGGGGTAACAGATCATTTGTGGTCTCCTGACTGCTGAGAAGTACAGTGTATGTGCTGCATGTATATGCTGTATTTACTGTACATACCGATAGAAGTAGGCCCAAGTGTGGTTGTCATTGTAGCGAAACATTGAAATGATGCCCCTTGCACATTCCCACTAAAACATCAGAGATTATGAATGCTAGAAAATACTTCAAGAAAGAAAGAATAAAAAAAAGAAAGAAAGAAAGAAAGAAAGAAAGAAAGAAAGAAAGAAAGAAAGAAAGAAAGAAAGAAAGAAAGAAAGAAAATGGGTCCATCCAGAGAAGAAGCCATGGAAACCCAAGATACTGTACACGTTGTAAACGTGACTAACTGCATGTAAGGTGCTACCGTAATTACCATAATAGACTGAACTAAAGTCTATGAGTGTTGTGAAGCAAAACTTAATGTTGCAACGTCTGATATGACAGCAGGTCTATAAGAGAAAAATGACCCGAGGTAATATATGTTCACTCACTCATGGCAATCTGAATGGGCCCATAGTTGGTACTATGATCTTCTTGTAATGTCTTCATTTCATTGTCTTTCCATGACCTCTCACCTTCAATTTACATGAGCATGTCAGTACATTGTGTGTTTGTTCTCATGAGGGTCACAACTTTAACATAGGAAGGGCGGAGTAGAGAATAAAACTCCTAACCTCAGAACTGTAAGGGGGTTGTTGCCTTGATGGCATCCATCCATTTACACTTGGGCTGACTTCACTTAACTTCATTGTTTGGCAGCTCATTTCATTTGCATGCAGCATAACAACTAATTTTGCTTCATCGTGTTTACTTGGAACTCTGGGCTCCACTAATTAACCAAAGTTTGCAGATCTCAGAGCCCTACACAGTTTTTACATTCAATCGGTATTTCTTTGAAGTATTCAGGACCCGTACCTGGGGGGTATTATACATCATCACTGTATCATTATTGATCATTGTTAATATTATACTTCCCACTCATCTCTATATTTGGGAGTTCTAACTATGAACGGCTGATACGGAGTTATTTGGACATCTCTTTTCACCACCCATGCTTATTACAGAAACGGTTCACACTCTTTATGATAACTGCAGCCTATTTTTACATTTTGGACGGAGTAATGATTAAGGGGGAGCGGATGAGAAAGGTGATTGGCGTTAATTTGGAAATTTACGAGGTGCCCTAAATGCAACACAGAAAAATTCAAATGCTCGACAATGTTGTGCTATGCGCAGCTATTGTGGGTGTTACGGCTTTTTCCAGGCGGTTCTGTACGTGGCAGCGACATACTCTCGCACCCCCTTGTCTGTCCTCTTCACTCCGGGGTGCTAAACTATTCACCTTTCACATTGTGACATCCATTTTCGAAGCCCAAGAGACGAAGGTAAGTCCACGCATAAATCCAAATGTCCCCGCTAGCCACTCTTTGCAATTCTGTTTGCTCTCAATTTCATTGCGAACATGCTGGCATGGTTACCTCCCACAAGGACCAACTAGGGGATTTCACTTACAAGCTTGGGAACAGGAGTTCGTGTCGTATCGAATAACATGGACTTGTGTTTTACACCTGCGTGCTCGTTTCTGACATGATAGTTTTAATGGTTTGCTTCAAACAATGTAACTAACTAGAGGGATATCTCGTTGTTAGGTTTTACTTGGCCAAGGATGAAGTTAGAACGACTTTGCGTCAGAATAACAGATACATATTTACAACATTTGTCAGGAGCACTCACCTTACCCATCTGTATTTAGACACAAATGCTGCTATAGTCACTGGAAAGTACTTTTTGGTTTGTTTTTGTCGGGGTTTTTTTTTTAGTCACGCGACCCAAACGAGCTGCCGCGTTGGGACTCTGGAGTCACTCACGACTATTGTTGTGACGTCAAATTGAGGAGGGTCTTTTATCGCTTCATATACATTTTCAGATTTTTATACATTTTTATTTCAACTACACTGATTTGGACACATGGGACGTTAAATGTGATGGTAAAATATAGCAAGAATAAAAAACAATCTTCAAGAAAATGTAATGTGTGTCGTTTTAGAGAATCTTTAAATTTTACACCAATGCAAATTGTATTGTAAATCTATGCATCATTTATTAGACATGGACAGTTTTATAAACGATTCTCGGTGTTGACATGCCACTAAAAGAGGTCTGGCAGGCTCTAACAAGTGTGCATGGGTGTTCATCTCCACATGAATCTCATCTCCAGATAACAAATGCATGCATGCCATGTATTTACGTAATTTCTGTAGCCTGCTTCTTGTATTTGCAATTGTGAAAATGTTATGAATATGTGGTGAGTTGTGTTAAAAAACTAACTTCGTTTTACACTTTTGTAATAGAAAAGCACACCGTTGCTTCAGACATTGTCAGTTAAGTTCATTTTGAGTATATGAACCAGGACCAAATGAATTCTTCTTACATATTATTTCCTCTGGGAAAATTTGTTTTGAGAACTACTTGGAAGTCAACCAGCATCACAGAATGAATTGCGATCAGCTTTGGAGGTTCCGCTGTACTGTATTTTCAAATAAAGCACTAAATTAGTGTAAAATGTCCCTTGTGAAATTACATTTCATTCACTTGTTTTTTTTGCAAGGTTTAGCCAACGTTTAAATAGTGTCATGTAACAATGACACGTTGTTTCGCTTAACTTAGCTTATCTCATCAAGTTTCTCCAGCTGCGTCAAATAAGAGCCTCAGAGAAATCTTCCAAAATACTCATTGCATCCAGATTTGGTTCACTGAGTCCAGCTTCAAGGAATTAGCTTTTAATTCTAGGACTATCAAGAACCAAACAGACAAAATAGTACAACGATACGAAATTATATTGTCAGGCAAAAGTAACCACAGAAACATCTTTGATAGCACGCTTCCAAAAATACAGCTGCTTGGCTTTTCCATTTCCTTTCATAACTTGTTATATGTCCTGCTCTGTTCTGCTATCTGTCATAAAAGCCGCATTAGAATCAGGATTTCAAAGACAGAAGAACTCTTTTCAAGAATGTGTGTCGGTTATTTTGATGTGAAAGAAGAGCAAACTATGCACGATAACAAGAGTTATTAGGTTCTTTTCTGAGTTGGTTGTTGGACTTCTTGGGTGACCAAACTTAAAATAACTGCTGGGAAAAGACAAAAAAAAAAAAAGAATGCACGTAGTTCAGGGTAACATAAGGAAATCTCCAGTAGTAGTAAATAAACAGTTGTAAAAAGAAAGCTACTCTTGTGGGTTCTATAAATGCTAAATAGTGATTTAAAAAGTGGTGTTGTGTCGGAGCATAACCGGTACTATTCTGCTTTTATTGCCCAGGCAAATGTGTGCACTGAGTATACACAAGCAAACCAGAACCAAAGCACCATGCATGAATAACCAATGGTTAATCTCTTGGAAAAAATAATGCCAAGATTTTCTGGAAACAGCTCAATATACACAAGGGCTACAATAACAGCTTACAACTATATGAACCCGCAGCCTCGCTTGCTCTTTCTTTCTTTTAAAGCAGGCATACTGTATGTCCAATATCCAGCCCGGGGTGCCAAATGCGGCCCGCTGTCAAATTTTTTGTGCCTGTCATACAATTAAAATGGTGAGATAACATTTAACAGCCAGTTGTTATTAATGTTTGAAATGTAATTTGCACTGGTGAATACTTTTACTTCCCTGTTTTAAATCTGAAAGTTCAGTGAACAGTGATATGTCATATTTCAAATGGACCAAAAGACATGTTTCCGAATCTCGAAATTTAAATAAAAAAAAGTCAAATCCAAAGGCAGATTGGTTTGCTAAAATGTGCTTGGATTTATTGGCGTTGCATATAAAAAAAGAATGGCAGGCTAAATGGCCGGCCCCCCACATTTTCACCTCACCAAATCTGGCCTCCTTTGCAAAAGGTTTGGACACCCCTGTTTAAAAGTGGTAAGTCCCTGTTGATGCTTTTAATTTAAAATGAAATCTTAATATTTGATTTGAAATTTTAAAAAATATGTCCCAATTGTAAACACTAGTATTGTCTTTTTTAAAGTAAAGTTCTTTTTTTAATATACCGCTAGTCATATAGTTATACAATAGACTTCATTATTATTGTTGTAGAAACAATGAATAGCAACTCTAATCATAGCACCACAAAACAAAGAACAGCAAATCAAACTATGTATAAACGGTATGAAAAACAAAAAACGCAGAATTCGCTACACACTGTAAATGTATTTTTCATTGTGAATACATTGTACTCACTCCAGTAAATCTTGCAATAATGTTTGTCTTTGTAGGTTAGTGAATGAGACAAAATGAGGTTGGTCCTGTGTCTTGTCCTCTGGGTTCTGCTCTGCTGCTGTTGGATAACGCGAGCAGAGATCTTCACCTCCATAGGTGGGTTCATAGATTGCAGAGTGACACTGAAAGCAGCAATCTTTTTCCCTTCTTGGTTGGTCAGTTCCAATATGACGCTTGCAAGCACAAAGCAAAGCGGTTTGTTATTCCTCTTCCTGGCAACAGCAGTGAATTTATCATGGTTGAACAATCCCATGGAATTGTCCACTTCTTTGCACCACAATGAGTATTCTGCACACTGAATGGATGCCTGCAGTTGTTTATGAAGCATGCCGCACCGCATACAAGCCTCAAAATGGTCAGATGATGGTCATTGGCCGCTCTTTGTTCTGAGATTCAGTCCAAGCTGGAAATATGTGTGTCTTCTCTATGTCTGCAGGCCAGATGACGGACCTCTTGTACACAGAGAAAGAGCTGGTCCACTCCCTCAGAGAGTACATAAAAGCGGAGGAGTCAAAGTTGGCTGAGGTCAAAAGGTACAGTGCATAATTCTTTAATATCCCTCTAAAGAAAACCAAATGATGATGATAATAAGGATGAGTTGGCAGTGGCAGGTCAGGACATGGTGGTGACAGTTGGAATTCAGGTCTTTATTGCTGCTACATTTTTGTGCTGTAAAAACAAGACATATCACTAAAATAACTAGTGGGAAAAAAACATCTTGGTTTAGAAGATTGAAAAAAAAATCTGGCAATCCTCAATGCACATAATAGATATCATCTGTGCTTTATTTTTAAATTATTCATTTATTCAATTGTGAAACCTTAAATACACTGACTGGGCACTTCATTTGGTACACATAGACACTCGATACAAGTGCTGTATCCAAAAGGGTCGATTTGATTTAACAATACATTTAGAATAGAATTCATTAATAGGAAGTCAACACATTTTTTTTTTTTTTACAACAATATGTTGTATGTGCCTCCAGTAGCCTAGACATGGTATTCTGATTAATATTGTGTTTGTGGAATATGAATTAAACAGCAAAATCCACCGGTTTTTCATCCATCTCAGGGTGCGGCCATTTTGTCACTTTCTATAAAGCGGAAATGACATCACAGTTGCTCACGTAACGACCAATCGCGGCTCAGCTGTTTTCTGAAGCCGAGCCATGAGTGGTTGTTGACAAAATGGCCGCCCCCTGAGATGGATAAAAACTGGCGGATTTTGCGGCTTAATTCATATTCCACAAACATAATATTAATCAGAATGCCTTGTTTAGACTAGTGGATGGTGCATAGAACATAATATTGTAAAGAACATTTTTGGGTTGACTTCCCCTTTTTAAAGACTATACACCAGCTGCATATGATTTGATAAAAATTACGCAGTCGAGTAGAACGCAATTAATATATGTTGTCTGAGGTTCTCAGGTTTATTATTCCAGTTGTATGGACTTGTAATATTATGTCCGACTTGTGAATGGACCATGATAGTAATATTTGGCTTTTACTCGGGCTTAAGCTGGGCCAGGAAGCTGGATGAGCTGACCAGAGTGTCCACATCCGACCCAGAAGGCTATCTGGCTCACCCGGTGAATGCCTACAAGCTCGTGAAGAGACTCAACACCGAGTGGTCTTATCTGGAGAGCCTGGTGCTGCGCAACCCCTCAGATGGTAGGAAATAGAGTGTGGAATTGCTTGTTACAGAGAATAAAAGAGTACATTGTCTTTAAACATGTCCATGTTTGTCATCTAAAAGCGAGAGTGAAAACAATAGTTTTAGTCAAGGCTACTTCAAACAACCAACATATGTGTTTCTCCAAACACGTGCAGTGTGAATATGGTGAGCATGAAGTGGATTGGAAGCTCAGTGATAACAATCTCTGCTCACCAGATGGGCGGAGAAAGGAATCAAAGCAACAGTAAAGGATCAGTAACGTGACAGCTGCAGCTGTTGCTCATCTGACAGTTTGCCCGTATTCGGCGTGTGCGTGGGTGTGTTTATGTCTGTATCTGTGTGAGACAGATAAACGAAGCAAAAGTGTGTATTTTGTGTTTAAATCTGAATATGTGGTACCTATCTTTCAAAGGACAGAATAAGTCGAAGCAGAAAAGTTTCACATTAGACAAATGGCTAACTTGTAAGCATTATACAAGCTTATGGTCTCTGGTTTGTTCAGATTTCCAATTTCTTTTGACAAGAAATAGAAATAATCAATTTCAGAATTAGACAGATGGTCTCTGGTTTGTTCAGATTTCCAATTTCTTTTGACAAGAAATAGAAATAATCAATTTCAGAATTAGACAGACAGCCTGTGGTCATCCGTTCACACACTGCTTCTCTTTGTGATCGCACTGTGTTGTGATAGCACATTAAAAAAGCCAAAGAAAAAGCAAATACTCAATGAACTAAAGCCACACAAGGTTCGCTAAGGCTTCACAAGATTTTCATAGAGGACGGCTTGTACTTTGAAGTTTACAAGTGTACAACTTTAGAGGTGTATTTTTCCCCCAAAATATCAAATTCCCAATCTAGGACATCAGTCGCGTTCAACTTTAGAGTTAGCACTACTGAATGTAATTTAATCTATTGGAGGTTATATTTCTTCTCACAATAGCCTAGAAATTATTGTGTGATGCAATAAATGCTGTTGCCCTGTTCACGTTATTCCAACGCAGGATTCAATATGCTTTCCCTGTGTTTTATCCAGGGTTCATTTCCAACATGACCATGCACAGACAGTATTTCCCTGATGAGGAAGATGAGAAGGGTGCAGCCAAGGCACTGATGCGTCTCCAGGACACTTACCATCTTGATTCAGAGGACTTTTCCAAAGGGAGGCTTCCAGGTAATTAAGAAGTGCAGTGTGAAAAAGAAAATGTGTTTTTTTTTTTTTTTCAATTGCCGGAGCTTCAAATAATCAATAAAGAAGAGATCAGCAATATCACAAAGTGCAGATGTAGCAGTGAGAACTGCATTAAGTTGTGAGGTGTTTAAAGGGAAACAAATCATTGATGTAATAGTAGCTCTCAACTGTCTGTAATTATCATGCCAGGTATGCAGCCCAGTTCCATGCTGACCGTGGACGATTGCTTTGACATGGGCAAAACTGCTTATAACGAGGGCGACTATTACCACGCCGTGCTGTGGGTGCAACAGGCCTTGAAGCAGCTGGACGCTGGTGAGGAAGCTGTGGTTTCCAAGGCAGCCATTTTGGACTACCTCAGCTATTCTGTCTACCAAATGGGAGACCTGCCTCGCGCCATCGAGCTGACGCGCCGGCTGGTGGCCACTGGTAAGATATTAAAGAATGGCCAAAAGTATTCATCAGAGTGCAAACATTTGTACCATACACACACAGCCTAGATGTAGAAAAACCTATTTTAGGGGGGCTGTTATGTTATTTAAGGTTGTGTTTAAAATTTGCCCTTTTAACATAATGCAGTCCTTAGTATGGGACAGTCCCTCTGCCTTCACTATAATTAGGTTTAGGGCAGGCTGAAACCACAGGGTGTGGCCCACCCAGTGTATGAGCTCTTGGTTTTAGCGTGTTAATTTAGGCCCATTGTCAGGATCTGTGGTGACTACCAGAAACCTTTCAAGGCAAATTATGTGTGGTTTTTAGTAAATGACCGACCTTTATTCAGTGACGTTACATGAATCAGGATAATCCAATTAACCATACAGTATAAGATCTGAAAAAAAAAAAGGAAATATATTCCAATGAAGCATACCGAAGCAACTGTGAAAAAATGAAATAAGACAACAAGTACATGCGAATAAGTAGTCTTAATTTGAGGATGACATCAGTAGTGTGGTGTTTCCCAACCTTTATTGACCTAAAGGACATACAGTATTTTTTTGTCTGATCAATCTCACGGCAGACCACCAAACAAAAATCCCACATAAAATATATATGGTGAAATAATGATACTCAAAGATTTACTTAGCAAGTGTGACATTTGGGCCTGTTTAGTTGAACCCAAAGCTACCATTCTATTGTAAGAATGGCAACAGGAGTCTACACAATTTCGTTGTACCTCCTGCTATCTAGCGGAAGAGGCATAGATAGATGATGCATGGATAAACAGAGGGTGTAGTAAATAAATCATAATAAATTTCATACAGCTTTGAATTGAAATTTGATCATTTTCCCATGGCAGACCTTTTGATCTCTTACAGCACATAATGTGCTGGTACAGTTGTTTGGAATTACTGCAGTAGTTTCTGGAGCCCATTGACAAACCCAGTTCCATTGTGCCGACAGAACCGAGCCACCAGAGGGCAGGAGTAAACTTGCGTTATTTTGAAAAGCTGCTGCTCAAAGCGCAGAATGATCAGCAGAAGGAGAAGCAGACCAACCAGCCTGGTTCAGAGGAGCCCATCCAGCTGGGAACTTACGTCAGACCCAAAGACCACCTACCCGAGAGAGACATCTATGAGGCCCTATGCAGAGGGGAGGGGGATGGAATGGTGAGAGGAGATACATTTAAAAAAAAAAAACACATATGTAAATGGTAAATGGACTGTCACTTGTATATGTGCAATATCCTTAGTCCTTTTATGGGTGGGATATGCATTGTTTCAGCAGCAAAGAGGATAATGGTAAACCCAAATAGAAATTATGTTACTATTAGTGAGTGGATAAATCAAAGTTGATGCCATTAAATTGTCAGAACAAGTACCAAAGAACAACTTCTCAACTCCAAAATATGTGGTTCTCCTTGAAGTGTGTTTTAGTGCTTCAGTTTTCTGTTTTACAAATTTTTTTTTTTCCATCAAAGTGGCCTCCACTTAACAGTGATGGTGTGCCCCAATTAATTGGCAGTTGCAAGGGCCACTTGAATAAATAAATGGTGCACCACAAAAAGAGACAAGGAATCCTTATGAGGCAATATGATATTTTTGAAATGTAAACAGTTAAATAAATGTCTTTGCAAGTCGGGTAACATCTTACACCTGCACATTTAGAAGTGTATGGAGACAGCATACCAAGAATGACAAGAATGATTCTAAAAGTCTCCAAGACTTACAGAGAATACTGATATTCACAATGGGAGGATTTGTACATCCATCACATATACTGATCGCAAACTTTTGACTTTGAAATTTCATCAGACCGAAGCAAGGCGCAGCCGTTTGTTCTGCCGCTACCAGGATGGAAGCAGGAATCCTCGCCTGCTGTTGAAGCCCATGAAGGAGGAGGACGAATGGGACAGCCCACACATTGTTCGCTACCTGGAAGCCCTTTCCGACTATGAGATTGAGAAGATTAAAGAGATGGCCAAACCCAGAGTGAGACAACAGAAACTACATAGTTATTTGGAAAAAAAACATTCTGCTTTTGAAATATTTGTTAGAAAGACAGATAAATGTACTGAATTTTGTGTCATTGTTTATTTGATTTTTTTTTTTTTTTAAGCTTGCCAGAGCTACAGTTCGAGACCCCAAAACAGGAGTATTGACCACAGCCAACTACAGAGTATCAAAAAGGTGATTGATTAACACACGCCCAATTGTTATGCCTCACTGTTTTCCCCGCCTCCCTTTGATAGCCCTCTTTGCTCTTTCCTGTCACCTACTGCACATTGTGTGTCAAAAATGACTACATTAGATGATGCGATGAACAAATTATGTAACTTATTTCTTCTTGGTTACAATCAGGTGAAAGCTTAACACTAACACTCCCAGATCATAAATCAGTTGAAGAGGCCAGATGTGCAGCCTGTGCTTGATCATTGCTAAATAAACTGTTTACATTTAATCAGTGCCTGGTTAGAAGAAGAAGATGGTCCGGTCGTTGCCAGAGTCAATCAGAGAATACAGGACATCACAGGCCTAACAGTAGACACAGCAGAGTTATTGCAGGTATGTTTGAATATATGGAAATACTATGTAATAATATATTTTCATGATATACAATATGGAAAAAAGTAAACCATGGTATCCTGTAAATACATTGTTCAACAGAAACAAACAACCTCCATATGAGGCTCATCCATATTGTTAACTAGCCACCTAGCCTAAGTAACACGCGAGCACAAACTGATGTGAGGTTAGGCAAGCACACATTGACACTTGCACTTTACAAAAAGAGTAATATCATTAATACTTTTGTTAGTTACACACAATAATAAATATTTGTTGAAAGGAGCATATTGTAGAAGCAAAGCAGTCTACAGCAGCTATTAGTAGCTGCATTGGAATAGAAGTAGAAACATACAGTCGTACTGCAATTTCACTTTGACTGTACATGAGATGCATTCAAGGACCATCAAACAGAACGGCATCTCAAATGCAGATCAAAAAACACTATCGATGAATTAAACCAAACAGCAATACCAACATTCCATAAGATAGTGACAAGTTAATAAAGTAGTTTTCTACTTTGCCCTAAGCACAAACACAGAGAAATATCAGATTTTCTGCAAATGAAGGAGGGGTAAAACTAAAAAAAAGCAAATATTAATGCCGAACTGGTAATATGCAGCGGTTCATTGTACAGTACTTGTTTTTGTTTTAATATATAAGTCATCTCTTTTAATGGCTGACCAGGTTGCTAATTATGGCGTTGGAGGACAGTACGAGCCACATTTTGACTTTTCCAGGGTGAGTTCACATGATGGTGTATATTTTGAAACAAAATGCCATAAATCAATGTTTGCACTGTATATTGTGTCTGGCCTGCGCAACGTTCATGTGATCTGACTCTATGTACTTTGTGCAGCTGTTTTGTATTAATCTTAGCCAGTCATACCAGGACAACCTCACCAATAATGTAATGTAGAAACCTTATTGAATTGGACCCCAATACCTGGAATACACGCATTTCTGCATATGAAAGCAATTTTTTCTTCACTCTTGAACAGCAGTGATTTGTTTTGATAAAGACTTGATTGAATTTGAGTGTAGTTGCTACCCTTTTGTGGCGGGCTCCTGATTCAAGTCATGGTAATAAGTTAAAGTTATAAAATCTGTTGCAGCGTCCTTTTGACAGCAACCTCAAGGTCGATGGAAATAGGCTTGCCACCTTCCTAAATTACGTAAGTACGTGTGTGCTGTCTTCATTGTGTATTTTACCCTTGAATTTTATCTTTGTAGAAAGATGAGCCAGATGCTTTCAAAAGATTAGGCACTGGAAATCGCGTGGCAACTTTTTTGAACTATGTGAGTACGTGCATCCAGTCGCCGCTGATTGAGAGGAAAGTTGTGACAGCGGTCACCTTATGCTCCGTCGATCTTTGGCTTTGTGGGCCCACGCCGGAACTCGGCTTCAATGTTGAACTTGAAGTGATTGATTGAGATAGCAAAGTACTCATTACTCAAAACTATTAATGGAGTATACACCTCTTACGAAATGTCAAATTGTCAAGAAATCCAGTTTGTCATTCCATCAATCACTTCCAGTACTTATTGTAAAGAGTTTATTGGCCAACCCACTTCCCCATGAGCATGTTGATAGACAATGCCTCTGCTTATACTTATTACTATTACTATTACTTACTGTGAACTGTAAAAAATAAAATTAGGATTGATTCGGGCTCACTGTTCACCCTGGTGCATGATGTGCTTGTTTTTTACATTTTTTTATTGAAATACATCTTCAGCGATACGTTGCATACATCACAACTTTGTAGACATTATTACAGTTATTAACATACAAACTAGAAAAAAAGGAAAAATGTGACTATCACAACATAAGGCTACAATACTTCATATTTTGTTTTATTCGTTGAAGGAGATTACTGATCATTAAATCGATACTTGAGAAAAAATATTGGAACTTTATTTGGGTTTTAACAGAGGTACTTTAGTAGCGGGTGTTTGTGTTGACTCCCGATCAACACGAGTTTGAATGTAATTGGTTAATTCTGAACACAGACACTTCTCCAGTTATAATGGTCTGTGTGCATTTCGGCAGCCACAGTATCTCAGCTATTTATTACTTCCCCTCTTGAAAATATATATATATTTTTTTCAGTTGAGTTGTACAGACTCTTTAGGTCACACTAATGAAGGAAAAGATTTTAAGTTATTTTTCAATCATTTTTTTTCCCCATGAAAACCTGCCATTTGACCAGGGTTGTGTAGACTATCCACTGTATCTGGAGTTCTTTGAAAATTCTAATAAATGTGTTTACTGTACACGTATGTATTTTTTTGCATTTATTTCGTTTCGGATCATAAGTATTTTTTTTCCCCCTCCACAGATGAGTGATGTTGAAGCTGGAGGCGCCACGGTCTTCCCTGACTTTGGGGCTGTAATCCAGCCCAAAAAGGTATTAGCTAAATTTCTATTGGGTTTTTGGGGGTCTGAGTGTATGCGAAGGTGGGTGACAATGATGTAACATGTAAACCTAATTTGAATTTGAAACATCTTCATTAATTCATAAAAAAGAAATAATAAACATCAAAACATATTATTAGAATAAATATATCAACATTATGACGTAACCTCATGGCATTTTTTATATAGTTCATAAACTAAAGCTTAAGCTAGCTTGTAGATGTAAAAAAACAAAAAAACTTCTACAGAGTTTTTAGAGTTCAATCACAACGACCTCATTATTGAATGAAAAAAAATGGCATATGCAAGCCACGCTTGCTCACATCTTAACTGTCCAAAGTCAGACAGACAGACACACATGCAGGAACTTAGTCCAGCACTATAAACAGATAAATGAATTTACTGATGCGCAACCGGTTTCACAATTTAATCACTGCTCTGTATTAAACATAAATTACATATTGAACGAAAAAAACATTCATGCTATGTGCTGGATCTTGAAGGCATTGCCCTTCATGTATTGCTATCACTGAGTTCTGTAATGTTGCTGGAAAAAAATCCAGTAGTGCTTACAGTAACCTGAGAGAGAGCGATACTATGGAGGCTTTCAAGTGTTGTTTGATTGAGAAATGTGCTGAAAGATTCATGCCAGACATCTGTCTGCACTGAACAGGTATTTGGGGGGAAAAAAAACACCGCATTTGGCAGGAATATTTGGACATCGATTGTCTCTCTTGACTTGCAGATGTTGTACAGTTTAATGCACATCCAGTACAGCAAAAAACAATACTGTTCCAAGCGATGACTGCCAAAAGACCTCACGGGCTATTATGTCGCTGCCCAGTCATGCTTAAATCTGTGATTCTTGTGTCAGATCTGATTTTCAATGTACGCACGCTGAATGTTCTCATCAATTTTTGCACTGGTCTTATTGCCTCACAGGGGACAGCCGTGTTCTGGTATAACCTTTTCAAAAGTGGGGAAGGAGACTACAGGACCAGACATGCAGCCTGTCCTGTCTTAGTGGGAAGTAAATGGGGTGAGTAAAGTTTTATCCTGATTAAAGCATGCCACAAAAAATGTAAGGTTTTTTGGTATATGAAAATACTTCAATTTTTTTCGTGACATAAAATGTTTGGATGAATGGAAAGTTGCTATGGGTCGGTGCCATCAGCTTGTGCATGCATGACGTAATCATTTAGCTTCCTGTGTCCAAGTTTCAACACTATGGAGACATTTTGTTACATTACTGCATAGTTCCTTCAGCCAAGAGCATTTGTCCAATATTGTCTAATGTCGCCTGGGTATTTGCACCTGTGATTTTGGGCTGTGGGTGGAACGGAATGCAAAGTTTGAAATCAAAAGATTCTGTACAGTAACATGATAAGCCACCGAATACAGACTGCTCTATGGCCATAATTAAGCATATCAACTTTGTTCCATTACTTTATCATCTTTTTACCCTTTGGAAACCAGCCAACCATGTATTGGCATGATACTACTGCTTATTTTTTGCCAAATGACTGCTAAACATACAGTAACGATAATGGTCATGTGCAATCACTTTATGACTTGTGCAGGGACTGCATGTTCACAGTCTAGTCCTCTGGCGGTATTGACGAAACATTTGTGGCGATCGAAAGATACACATTACAGTTTAGTTTACGCTGTCAAGATGCATGTTTAAATTATGCCACTTGAATGCAAACATATTCTGAATTGTCTCTCTTGAACCATGCAGTGTAAATCCTGCCTTTTCGTGCAAAAGTTATGATTCTCTTTTGAGCAACCAATGGCGTGTGGCTTGCCCCGCTCTTTATATACTTAGCACCGTACCGTACACTAAAGGAAGGCTGCTAAACAGTCAAATCAGATATATGGCGCCTCTTGTTACTTTTAACAAATTTGCGAGTAATTTTACAAGTCATTACAGTCGATATAAAAAAGTTTACATACCGCTGTTCAAATGCAAGGTAGTTGTGATGATGTCAAAAATAAAAAACTAAGACCAATTTCAAAACTTTGAACAGGGGTGTGTAGACCTTTTTATATCCACTATATATTCGAAACATTTGCATTTTTTTAATCTTATTTTTTTCTTTTTCCAGTGTCCAACAAGTGGATTCATGAGCGAGGGCAGGAATTCCTGAGACCCTGTGGCCTAACAGAAGTAGATTGAACATTGTCACCCTACCTGTGCATTCTGCAAAATACATTTAAAAACACGCACTCACATACATGTGACATAAAGTTCTGAAACATATCCATAAAGAGTACAGTATTTGGTTCGTCTTGTCAGCTTTAACTAATGTTTTTAATGAGGAAATGTAAGCATAAGTGGCTGGGCAGTTTTATAAATGGTCATTTTGAGCTCTGCTATCCGTTAAGAATCACATGAATGATCACACACCCAAAGGTGGAGGTCGGTACGGATTTGACAAATGCCAACGGGAAAATGTAAATGCACTTACTTTACACTCGCACGTCCAAAAACGTTTGCAATTCATATCGACTTGTCGTCACTGATTGGTAATTGTGAGCCCTACTGATGAGTTATACATTATGTTAGCAGTGTTGAACCTCTGTGAACACACTTCACTTGGTCTAACACGTCCTTAGCGAGCTTGCCGCCAGGACTGCCAGCCGATTAACACAATAGGAAAAAAAAACAAAAGAATCCTGTCATTAAAAAAAGGGCACAAATGCAAATCAACAAGTTTTATTTGGACATAACAACCCGACAGGAATGTTTTCTTTTTCCCAAGAGTCACCTAGTTCCAAGTAATCAGCAAAGATTGAATTAAGGCTGCTGGACTGTTTTGGTTTGTTGAAGATGTTTCATCTTTAATCCCAATGGTTTCTTTGGTTCTATTTATGCCTCGATGGGTGAGTTCTCTTGGGGTGGTCAACAATAGGGTGTTGTTGTTGTCAGTTGTGATCTTTGGGAGGGAGAGATAGCACGTCATTGCCTCAAACCTCCTCTTTTTAGAGACTTTCTTTTCTTTTTTTATTTATTAGTTTGACATAGATGGCTTCTTTCACGTCTCTTTCAAACCAGCGCTGTTGCTCCCTATACAGAATTTGGACATTGTTATCCTCAAAAGGAATGTCCCTTCTTCTTGACATGCAAATGAACAACATGGTTGACCGCCCCCAGAAAACACACCCACCGAAGCAGAAATAGAGGGACTCCACACCCAAGTGAGGATGGAAAAACGTCTTCAACAAACAACAGTCCAGGTGCCTGTTTTCAACCTTTGCTGTTTTTTTTCCACAAATGATGCTTTATTTATACAGTGTTTAAATTATTACATCCGATTCTGTGCTTTTTCTACCAGATGGCCATCAGGAAAGTCAATAAATGGTCTTTTATTTTAAAACGTCACATCCTTGTTTTATTTTGTTACCCAGAAAGACCTTCATGCATTTTAAAGAGGGAATATTGGAAATTTTTCCAAAATTCCTAGTAGCGAATGAAATTAACCCCATTTACACTTGGGCCAGTGGCAAGTCAAACTTTCATTACAATGATGACCGAGTTTGCGGGATTACAGCAGAGTGCGGGAAAGACAATCAAATCATTTTTTGTCATGAAGGTAGCACTTCATACACTGCACTGTGTTTATGTGGCACATGAGCACATCACCAGACACAAATAGGGATTCCCAAACTTAAGGTTGGTGTCCGAAATGTGAGTGGATTTTTATTGGTCATTGTATTCATCATAAAGCATACAAAAAATTTCTCTGTTAATGGCCTTTTTATTTATATTTGTTTTAATCAAGTCTGCTTTGTTCTTTATCATTAATTTATGTACAGTTACACAGGTGCATTCAACGACAATAGAATACAATACAATACATGCATTTCAGTAAATCTGTGCCCCGAGCAGAACACTCCAGAAAATGTATTCGGAAAAAATGGCTGATATTGAATGCTATTGTCTCAGCGTGTACATTTTCCATTCCAGACAGTTTTCTCTCAGTAAAAAGAAAGTCATCTCACCACATAAACATTGCTGAAAAACATTGCTTTTGTAAAACACAACTTTAACATCAAGTACTCACTATGAACGTATTCCAGTTTGATTGCATACTAATATAATAGAGA